>NC_053389.1:230745624-231370624 GCF_905171765.1 Bufo bufo | reverse complement strand
GCACTACGTTCTAGCACAGATAGTCCAGTCTCTACCGTTTCAGGTACCCTGTGGCCCAGAAGTGTGATGTCCCATCCATGATCTCATGCACTGCTGCAGCCATTCACTGGCTTCAGTGGTGACATTTCCCAAGCAGAGCCTATCTGGTCAGGTCACTGCTGAGGCCAGTGAATGACAGCAGCATGGCATGTGACAATTAAGGTCCAACGGAGCACCACTGAAAAGGTAACTTTATGCTAAACATTTTTAGGGTCATAACTAAAATTGCTTCAAAGGGAGGGGGTGTCGGACAGGGTCAGACAACCCCTTTAAGATGCTAACAGAAAATCTTGATGTAGATAAAGGGGTTTTCAGACCTCCGGATCGGGCATCAATATCATATAGGTGGGTGACTGGCTGTTGTAGCAACGCTGACCAGCTGTTTATAGAAATCATGAAAGCACTGCAGCCTCTTCATGCTTACTCCAGCACACCTACCTGCATAAAGTAACAGCGGTACAGGGTACAGAAGCTTTGTGCCATGCAAGTGATGAGGAAGACCCTGCAATAACCTGCACAGTCTCTACCAAGTAAACTGCGTGCAGGCAGATGGGCCACCATACGTAGACACAGTGGCCTCATTTTATCGACATTTTACTGTATATGTACAGACTTGCTAATTACAAAACAGTTAAAAAATATTTCAAATCGTATCACTCTGTAGTAACAGCGTCAGGGGGTGGGGATATTTTCTGATCTTAATTTACTGACGCATGAAAAATGTGACCTTGTTCTGAACTCAAATGCTTTGACAGAAAAAACACCATAGATCCAAAACAAGGCTTTAAAGCAGGGATGCTCAACCTGCGGCCCTCCAGCTGTTGCAAACCTACAACTCCCAGCATGCCTGGACAGCCTACAGCTATCAACCTACATCAAGGCATGGTGGGAGTTGTAGTTTTACAACAGCTGGAGGGCCACAGGTTGAGCATCCCTGCTTTAACCCCTTAAGGACGCAGGGCGTATCGGTACGCCCTATTTCCCGAGTCCTTAAGGACTCAGGGCGTACCGGTACGTCCTACCTTGAAATCGGCATTCCGGCGCCCCAGGGGTTAATCGGAACGGGATTTCGGCTGAAATCATTCAGCCGGCATCCCGTAACAATGCAGGGGGGGTCATTTGACCCCCCCGCATCGACGATCGCAGAAAACCGCAGGTCAATTCAGACCTGCGGTTTTCTGCATTTCCGGTCCATTCGGGTGTCCTGTGACCCGATGAACCGGAAAAAGACTGCGATCGGTGGCGTAATTTTACACCACCTATCGCAGTCCGAGGATTTGGAGAGGCGGTGCTGGCCCTGGTGCTGATTGGAGCAGGGGAGAGAGGCGCGAGATTCAAACTTCCTGCGCTCCTCTCTCCCCTCCTCTTCCTGTCCAGCACCCTGACCGTGCAGCACCGTCCAGAACGAGCTCCTGTGTCCCCACAATCGGCATCCATCACCCTTCTGCACCCATCGCCACCCAGGTAGGTTAGGGTCAGTGAGGGAGAGGCACCGTTAGGCAGGGAAAGAAGGGAAAAGTTAGTTAGAAAAAAAACAAAAAAAAAAACTTTTATTTCCAAACTTTCCTTGATCCATCCATCAGACCCCAGATCCCCCCCTGCCACTTGCCCCCACCACCAGACCCCCACCCCACCCCCCTTCCCCACCACCAGCCCCCCCCCCCTCCCCTGACCACCAGCCCCCCCCCCTCCCCTGACCACCAGCCCCCCCCCCCCCTCCCCTGACCACCAGCCCCCTTACCACCACTTTTTTTTTTTCTGCGTGCGCTGACTGGCAGGCACTTTTTAGCGTCCGTCTAGTGTTAGCGCATCGCCCGCCCCACCACCCCACCGACCGCTGATCAGCGTTGTACCGCTGATCAGCAAGTTTGAACTTTTTTTTTCCTAACACTTGCCCTTTCTTTTTTTGCCTTTTTTAGTACGCGAACACCCGTTGCCCCCACACACACGCACATATAATAAAGGTTTCCACACACGCACACATACACGCACACACACCCATGGCCCGCCGGATGTTCTCGGCCGAGGAGGCATACGCCCAGATTGCCTCCGACTCTGAGAGCCCCAGTGAGGATGAGGATGACCCCACGTTCCTTTTATCATCCGCATCCTCCTCATCATCATCTGATGACGATGAGCCACCAAGGCGGCGGAGACGCCGCCAGGCGGAGGCAGGGGCCCCACATGCTAGGGATCCTGTGGCCCACCCTAGTACGAGCCGCCCTGGGGTTCGTACTGGTTTCCCGGCCCACCAAATAAGTCCACCGGAGCCCCCTGCCGATGAACTTAGCTGGTGTCCCCCAGTGGACTTTGAGCCTGAGATTCCGGATTTTGCTGGCAATCCTGGAATCCAGATTCCCACAGTGGGGTTTACTGAAATAGACTATTTTAGTTTTTTTTTCAGTAACCCACTGGTGAATCTGATAGTGGAGCAGACGAATCTGTACGCCCAACAGTTCGTCGCTTAAAACCCAGGCTCATTTTTGGCTAGACCCGGTGGCTGGACGCCGGTCAGTGCAGCCGAGATGAGGACATTTTGGGGCCTCGTGCTGCATATGGGTCTAGTCCAAAAACCCAGTGTCAGGCAATACTGGAGTGGGGACGTCCTATACCAGACCCCACTGTACAGTATGGTCATGACACGTCCCCGGTTTGAGGCCATCCGGAAATGTCTGCATTATTCCGATAATGCAGCATGTCCCCCCCGAAGTGATCCTGCCTATGACCGGCTGTACAAGATACGGCCGGTCATCGATCACTTTGGGGCCACATTTCAGCAGGCCTACGTACCTGGAAGGGAGGTCGCGGTTGATGAGTCTCTCGTTGCGTTCAAGGGGAGACTCAGTTTCCGCCAATATATTCCCACAAAGCGGGCGAGGTATGGCGTGAAGCTATACAAAATTTGTGAGAGTACCTCAGGGTACACTTACAAATTTCGTGTGTACGAGGGGCGAGATTCCCGGATTCAACCCCCAGAATGTCCCCCCACTCTGGGTGTTACCGGGAAACTCGTGTGGGACCTTATGTACCCACTGCTGGATAAGGGTTACCACTTGTACGTGGACAACTTTTATACCAGCATTCCCTTGTTCAGGTCCCTTGCCGCCAGATCCACGTTCGCTTGTGGGACCGTGCGGAAAAATCAACGCGGCCTCCCTGCCTACCCCCTACAGGTACCTATCCCCAGGGGTGAGACCCGTGCACTTACCAGTGGAAACCGGTTGCTGGTCAGGTATAAGGACAAGAGGGATGTCCTTATGCTGTCCACAATCCACGGTAACGGCATCACCCCAGTCCCTGTGCGAGGTACCGCGGCAACGGTCCTCAAGCCTGATTGTATCGTCGCCTACAATCGGTATATGGGAGGAGTTGATCTCTCGGATCAAGTCCTCAAGCCATATAACGTCATGCGCAAAACCCGGGCATGGTACAAAAAAGTTGCGGTCTACTTGGTGCAGGTTGCCATGTACAACTCTTTTGTACTATCCCGAAGCGCTGGCAGCACAGGGACATTCCTCCAATTCTATGAGGCAGTCCTCAAGGACCTGATCTTTTCGGACCGGGAAAGAGCAGGCCGGAGTACCTCGGGAATTGGAGGCGCCCGGATCGTCCCTGGCCAACACTTTCCAGGTGTGGTCCCCCATACTGGAAAGAAGGGACGAACCCAAAAAAAGTGCAGAGTGTGTCGCAGGAGGGGGATACGGAAGGACACCACTACTCAGTGTGACACGTGCCCCGATCATCCGGGCCTCTGCATTATTGGTTGCTTCAGGGAGTATCACACTTCCATGGAGTACTAAATTTTTATAATCCCCAACAGTCCACTAGAGAACATAAAAAACTATGGCTCTCAGACTTTGGAGACACGGAAACATTTTTTTTTTCCCAAAAAAATATTAGTTTTAGTGCAGGCATCCTCAAACTGCGGCCCTCCAGATGTTGTAAAACTATAACTCCCAGCATGCCCAGACAACCTACAGCCATCAGCAGGGCATGGTGGGAATTGTAGTTTTACAACATCTGGAGGGCCGCAGTTTTTAGGATGCCTGCTTAGTGTCTCCAAAGTCTGAGAACCATACATATTGGGCATCATCGCGTGCGTAAAAGTCGTCGCTATAAAAATAACTTTTGCCCAAACGCCTCGGATGAACGGTGTTAAAAATATAAAATAAAAACGGTGCCAAAACACCCATTTTTGGGCAAAATTTCCATTTGAATCCTTTTTGCCGGTAATAAAGCAAGGGTTAACCGCCAAACAAAACTCAATATTTATGGCCCTGATTCTGTAGTTTGCAGAAACACGCCATATGTGGTCGTAAATGGCTATATAGCCGCACGGCAGGGCATAGAACGAAGGGAACTCCATATGGTTTCTAGAAGGCAGATTTTGATGGACAGTTTTTTTTTTTGACACCATGTCCCATTAGAAGCCCCCCCTGATGTAGCCTAGACTAGAAACTCCAAAAAAGTGACCCCATCTAAGAAACTACACCCCTCAAGGTATTCAAAAGTTACTTTACAAACTATGTTAACCCTTTAGGTGTTCCACAAAACTAAATAGCGAATGTAGAAACAATTTTAGAATTTTTTTTTTGTTACATTGCCTCAAAAAAGAGTAATATAGAGCAACCAAAAATCATATTTACCCCTAAAATAGTCCCAAAACAACAACCACCTTATCCCGTAGTTTCCTAGATGGGGTCACTTTTGTGGAGTTTCTACTCTAGGGGTGCATCAGGGGGCTTGAAAGGGTACATGGTGTAAATACACCAGTCCAGCAAAATCTGCCTTCCAAAAACCATATGACGTTCCCCTTCTTCTATGTGCTCCCGTTCGGCCAAACAGTAGTTTACGACCACATATGGGGTGTTTCTGCAAACTACAGAATCGGGGCAACCCATTTTGAGTTTTGTTTGGCAGTTAACCCTTGTTTTACTCCTGGAAAAAATTGATTATATTGGAAAATTTTCCAAAAAATAGAAATTTCAAAATTGTTTCTCCATCTGCCATCAACTCTTGTGGAACACCTAAAGGGTTAACAAAGTTTGTAAACCCAGTTTTGAATACCTTGAGGGGTGTACTTTCTTAGATGGAGTCACTTTTTTGAAATTTCTATTCTAGGGGTGCAACAGGGGGCTTCAAATGGGACATGGTATAAACAAAACCAGTCCTGCAAAACCCATATGGTGTTCCCCTCCTATGTGCTCCCGTTCGGCCAAACAGTAGTTTACGACCACATATGGGGTGTTTCTGCAAACTACAGAATCAGGGCAACCCATTTTGAGTTTTGTTTGGCAGTTAACCCTTGTTTTACTCCTGGAAAAAATTGATTATATTGGAAAATTTTCCAAAAAATAGAAATTTCAAAATTGTTTCTCCATCTGCCATCAACTCTTGTGGAACACCTAAAGGGTTAACAAAGTTTGTAAACCCAGTTTTGAATACCTTGAGGGGTGTACTTTCTTAGATGGAGTCACTTTTTTGAAATTTCTATTCTAGGGGTGCAACAGGGGGCTTCAAATGGGACATGGTATAAACAAAACCAGTCCTGCAAAATCTGCCTTCCAAAACCCATATGGTGTTCCCCTCCTTCTATGTGCTCCCGTTCGGCCAAACAGTAGTGTACGACCACATATGGGGTGTTTCTGCAAACTACAGAATCGGGGCAACCCATTTTGAGTTTTGTTAGGCAGTTAACCCTTGTTTTACTACTGGAAAAAATTGATTATATTGGAAAATTTTCCAAAAAATATAAATTTCAAAATTGTTTCTCCATCTGCCATTAACTCTTGTGGAAGACCTAAAGGGTTAATAAAGTTTGAAAAAAGTTTTGAATACCTTGAGGGGTGTAGTTTCTAGAATGGGGTCATTTTTGGGAGGTTTCTATTATCTAAGCCTCACAATATGACTTCAAACCTGAACTGGTCCATAAAAAGTGGGATTTTGAAGATTTCTGAAAATTTCAAAATTTGCTTCTAAACTTCTAAGCCTTGTAACATCCCCCAAAAAATAAAATATCATTCCCAAAATGCTACAAACATGAAGTAGACATATGGGGAATGTAAAATCATCACAATTTTTGGGGGTATTACTATGTATTACAGAAGTAGAGAAACTGAAAGTTTGAAATTTGCTAATTTTTCAAAATTTTTGTTAAAAATTGTATTTTCTTCTGCAAAAAAATTAACTTTTTTGACCCAATTTTAGCAGTGTCATGAAGTACAATATATGACGAAAAAACACTCTCAGAACGGCCTGGGTAAGTCAAAGCGTTTTAAAGTTATCAGCACTTAAAGTGACAGTGGTCAGATTTGCAAAAAATGGCCAAGTCCTTAAGGTGAAATAGGGCCGAGTCCTTAAGGGGTTAAAGAGACCGATTATTTGACCGCACTCTGCGGTCACCAAGAAAGACGACTCGCAGCTTCGCTACTGGGCAAAAAGCATTGGTCCCCTTTGTAAAAATTCAACAGGGGGTCGTCCAGACGAACAATCACCCCAGTCCACCAAAATCCATCAGGGTAACTGCCCATAGAGAGGAACTGCTGAAAGCAGGGCCAGTACAGTATAGTAATATCACTACCACTAATATTTCTCACCATTTTCTGCCAAAGGGAAATATTCATTTTTTACATTCACAGGATGAAAACCTACCCGACCTAGTCCTGCTAAGGGTGCATTCACAAAACAGTCTGTATTTTGACGTCCATGTTGCATCCTTTTTTTTTTGCGGACCCATTGTAACAATGCCTATTCTTGGTCGCAAAACGGGGAAGAAGAGGACATGTTCTATCTTTTTTGCGGGACTGTGTAATGCACAGACGGATGCAGACAGCATGAGCAACGATGTCCACATTTTTTGAAGCCCCATTGAAATAAATGGGTCTGCAAATATGGGGTTTGACACAAAGATATTATACACATTGGGGGAGATTTATGAAAACTGGTGTAAAGGAAAACTGGCTCGGGTCCATTCACACATCCGTATGAATGGGTCTGCATCTGTTCCGCAGTTTTGCAGACCCATTCATTTCATTGGGGCTGCAAAAGATGTGGACAGCACACTATGTGCTGTCGGCATCCGTAGTTCCGTTCCGTGGCTCCGCAAAAAAGATAGAGCATGTGCTATTTGTGGACTGCAAAGCTTGCAGACATGTGAATGGACCCTTAGGCCAAGTTCACACTTCAGTTATTTGGTCAGTTAATTCCATCAGTTACAGAAGCCTATACAGAGATCAGGAATAATGGAAAGATTTTCTCCTGTTCTGTGTTTTTCACCTCACAATAAGGGCTCATGTACACGAACAAATTTTCTTTTGCTTGTCCGTTGCGTTTTTGGCAGAACATATGTGGATTCATTTCAATGGGTCCACAAAAAAAATGGAAGTTACTCTGCATGCATTCGGTTTGTCCATTTCGCAAAAAAATAGAACATGTCCTATTGTTGTCTGCATTACGGACAAGGATAGGACTGTTCTATTAGGGGGTCATCCGTATTTTTTGAGGATCGCAAAATACATACAGTCGTGTGCATGAGCCCTAACTGATGAAAATAACTGAACAAATAACGGAAGTGCGAATGTGGCCTTAGTTCCCCACAAGCGACCAGATTCCATCTTTCATAGCCTTTGATAAATCTCCCCCATTCAGCTGTTCTACCATGCGACCACCACATAACAGGCAGCAATTTCTACTCTTTAGACTGTCAACAACGCAGCCGAAAACCAAAGACCTATTCATATTATTTCCTAACTGATTAGTTAGCTGCAGCAGAGGATCAGTCACAGGGAAACATCATCGCTTAAACCTCTCCCACGGGAAAGAACTTTCTGAAACTGCTAATTAAAACTGAAGGGATTAAGAAAAAAAATGAAAAAATTACAGCAGAGTAATCTGGGACAGGAGAGGGAACACACAGGACGGCATGTGCTGCTCCAGCAGGGTGCTCGACCACAGGACAGTCAGAGGGTCTCACTAAGCCAATAAAAAGGGGAATTCTGGGTTCACAATTTTGATGACCTGTCCAGGTAATCAGTATCATATACAATAGGGTCCAACTCCTGGCACTCCTCTGACCAGCTCTCTGAAGTGGCTGCGGCTCTTGTGGTGCATCCTCTTCACTTTTTACCTGCATACAGTGTACACGGTTCTGAACGAGTCAAAAAGCAGATATTAGGCTGCGCCACTGCTACATTGTAGATAGACTGCTGACAAACACTGAAGAAACTGCGTTTAACAATGTGACCGCTTAAAATAGCTGGCCTGTATTAGCAGTGGGAGTCAAACCGCCACAGAATTTTTATTGATGACCCATCATCAACATCATGGAATCAGACAACCACTTTAAGGGGCGTTCCAGCCTGATGCATAAGTAGTGTCATAACTGTATTCTGTCTTTCTGCTAGCGAATGTAACTTTGTTAACTTTTTAGAGGTTGAAAACATGCTCAGGCCTAAGGCTACTTTCACACTAGCATTTTTACTGGATCCGGCAGGGTTCAGCAAAAACGCTTCCGTTACTAATACAACCGCCTGCATCCGTTACGAACTGGTTCAATTGTATTATCTGTAACATAGCCAAGACGGATCCGTCATGAACTCCATTGAAAGTCAATGGAGGACGGATCCGTTTTCTATTGTGGCAGAGACAACAGATCCGTCCCCATTGTCTTGAATTGGGGGTCATGCCAGATCAGTCTTGCTCCGCATCCCAGGACGGAAAGTAAACTACAACATGTTGCGGTTTGCTCTCCGGTATGGGAACGCAACTAAACGGAACGGAATGCATTTTGGAGCCCAGTTCAGTTATGTCTCCACTGACAATGAATGGGGACAAAAACTTTCTTTTCCCGGTATTGAGACCCCATGACGGATCTCAATACCGGAAAACTAAAACACTGGTGTGAAAGTAGCCTAATACTTCTCACAGTAGATGGATTGTTACAATTGAATCTAATCTAAACCACTAAACCAGGGATGGCCAACCTGCGGCTCTCCAGCTGTTGTAAAACTACAACTCCCACTATGCCCTGCTGTAGGCTGATAGCTGTAGGCATGCTGGGAGATGTAGTTTTGCAACAGCTGGAGAGCCTCAGGTTGGCCATCCCTGAACCAAACAGCCTATACTGATACAATGTATCAGTGCAGATATAATGTAACAATCAAGGCAGGAGTAGGCATTATGCTGCTATGTTCCGCAGAAATCTCTCAAGAGCCACTGTGAATGCCAGCTATTTGCATTCTGGGAAGCTCCATATACATACCAGGCACTGTGGAGGCATCTCATATCGTATTACTAAATCCATCCCCCTGCAACACAGGAGCTCAGCTGGTTAGGGGAGTGTCTGCCCGCTAGCATGCTGAACGGTTTCCAATAGGAACCAGCACAATAGAGAGTTAAGGTCAATACAGGATAGGTAATGTATATACACACTGACTTCACCACCAGAATAGTGAGTGCAGCTCTGGAGTATAATACAAGATAAATAAAATACGTATATGGTGATTCCACCAGCAGAATACTGATGATATACAGGATGCAAAGCAGGATCAGTATAGGATAAGTAATGTATAATATATTTAAAGGGAATTCCAGTTATAGCAAGTTCAGGCTAGGATAATCTTAACCCCTTCAGTACCAAGCCACTTTTCAACTTAAATCCCAGGCCGATTTTTGCAAATCTGACGTGTCACTTTATGCGGTAATAACTTTGGAACACTTTCTTATCCAAGCCATTCTGAGAGACTGTTTTCTCATGACACATTGTACTTCATGACAGTGGTAAATTTGAGTCGATATATTTCATCTTTAGTTACAAATACAAAATTTACCAAAAATGTGGAAAAATTCACAATTTTCGAAATTAGAATTTTTCTACTTTTAAAACAGATAATTCCTCATAAAATAGTTATCAATCAACAATCCACATATGTCTGCTTTATGTTGGCATCATTTTGTAAATGTCATTTTATTTTTTTTAGGACCTTAGAAGTTTAGAAGCTACACCCCTCAAATTATTCAAAATTGATGTTACAAACTTTGTTAACCTTTGAGGTGTTCCACAAGAATTAAAAGGAAAATGGAGGTGAAATTTCAAAATTTCACTTTTTTGGTAGATTTTTTTTATGCTAATCAATTTTTTTCTTGCAACAGAGCACGGGTTAGGCTACTTTCACACTAGCGTTTTTCTTTTCCGGCATAGAGTTCCGTCACAGGGGCTCTATACTGGAAAAGAACTGATCAGGCATATCCCCATGCATTCTGAATGGAGAGTAATCCATTCAGTTTGCATCAGGATGTCTTCAGTTCAGTCGTTTTGACTGATCAGGCAAAAGAGAAAACCGCAGCATGCTGCGGTTTTCTCTCCGGCGAAAAAAACTGAAGACTTGCCTGAACGCGGGATCCGGCATTTTTTCCCATAGGAATGAATTAGCGCCGGATCCGGCATTCAGAATACCGGATCAGTCGTTCCGGCATGCGCAGATCGGTAAAAAAATGAAAAAATGTACAAGACGGATCCGTCGGTCCGCATGACAAGCGGAGAGACGGATCCGTCCTTGCAATGCATTTGTGAGACGGATCCGCACCCGGAACGACGGAACTGCCCGCCGGATCACACTGCCGCAAGTGTGAAAGTAGCCTAAACAGCAAAATAAACCTTAATATAAATTACTCTTGATTCTGCAGTTTACAGAAATACCCCATATGCGGTGGTACACTGCCCTATCGGCACGTGGCAGTGGTCAGAAGGAAAGGAGCGCCATAATTATTTTGGAGGCAGATTTTGCTAGAATGGTTTTTAGGCACCATTTTGTATTTGAAGAGACCCTGGAGTACCCCCATAGTGGAATCCCTCAAAAAGTGACCCCATTTTGGAAACCAGACCCCTTAAAGAATATATTAAGGGTGGTACAGAGCACTTTGACCTCCTAATCGTTTTAAAGCATTTGGAAACACTTGGCTGTGAAAATGAAAAGTTTCATTTCTTCCAAGAGCATGTTGCTTTAGACCCAAATTTTTCATTTTCACAAGGGGTAACAGGAGAAAAAAAAAGCACCCCATAATTTGTTACCCATTTTCTCCTGAATACGGCAACAGCCCATATGTGGTGGTAAACTGCTGTGGGGGCTCATTGCAGGACTCCGAATGGAAAAAGCGCCATATGGCTTTTGCAGCGCAGATTTTGATGGATTGGTTTACGGGTGCCATTGTTTTTAAGTGATTGTCTTATGTGGCCTTGTGGGGGCTCATTTTTTGCAGGGTGAGCTGATGTTTCCATTGGTACCATTTTATGGTACATAAGACTTTTTGATCACTTGGTATTACAATTTTTGTGAGGCAAAATGAAAAACAATGGCTGTTTTGGCATAGTTTTTTTCTTTTTATGGCGTTCACCTGACTGGGTGGATCATGTGATTTTTATAGAGCCGGTCGATACGGATGTGGTGATACTCAATAGGTCTACTTTTCTCTTTTTCCCCTTTTTTTCCAATTTTTTTTTAACTTTATTTTGGGAAAAGGACACGCTTTTTTTCGCATTATTATTATTATTATTATTAGAAACTATTTCTATTACTTCTTTTTTTACTTTTTTTTGTCCCACTCTGGGACTTCAACTTTTGGGGGTCTGATCCCCTTTACAATGCATTACAATACTTCTGTATTGTCATGCATTGGCTGTAAGTGTATTACCACTGTAAAACACTTCAGCCTGCTTCCTGTGAGATCCAGGGGGCTGGATCTCACAGAAGGCAGCCACGATGCCTAAGGAAGGCCTCGGGCTGCCGTCAAAGCCATCGGGTCTCCGTCACAGCAGCGCAGGGACTATGGACACCCCACAGGATACCGCACGTGCCGCGGTCAGCGCTGACGACTGCAGTGCAAGGGTTAATGCACCGGTATTGGCGTTTTCACAGATATCGGCATATACAGCAAGGGTCTGGCTATCAGTGCCTGCTGGATTCCTGCAGCTGATCCTGCGCCCGCCCGATCAGAGCGCTGGGATTTGTGACCCCATTTCCAGCACCGTAAATATACGGCGCTGGTATCCTATGGGTTAAAGGGGCTGTCTCATGAAGACAACATATGTTCACATGCTCTATTAGGACATATGAACACCACGGAGGAGACCACCATCTAAAAGAATGGAGAGCTGGTCCCAGGGGTGGATTGGCCATAGACCTTACAGGGAAATTTCCTACCAGTGAAAGTTTTTGGGGATGTATTTTGTGCTGCTGGCAGTATTTTGTGATGCACTGTGGTATTTGGCTCTGTTGGGGTGGTATAATTTGACACAATATGGTATTGCTGGCCCTGCCTTCTATCAATTTGGACCCAACTACAAAACGGGCCACTTTTAGTATCTTTTACAGGGCCACTTTAAGTTCCCAGACAACCCCTTTTTCTCTGTCAATACAGATCCCTGGGCACCCCCAGTAAACCGCTTAAAAGAATGATGCTCCCCATGTTACAGCCATATGTAAACCGTGATGTCATAAGTGCTGCCTTGTGATGTCATATCCATGGAAAAATACTGTTCAGTCTCTATTAAAAAAAAAAAAAAAAAAGTCCCAGAAATGCAGGAAACTGCATGAACCGTGTGGGTGAGTGAGGGCAGCAGAACAACAAGTCTCAGTACGGAGGGTTCTGTTTTGCCTTGGTCCCAGAATTACACATGTAACTATTTAACAGTTTCTGTTTAACGGCCTGAGTTTTGCCGGAGGTGGATTCATAAAACTCCTGCACTAATAAGTAGCATGTGCTTCACATGAGTGCTCACTAATGGCTGCAACATGAGAAGCAGCAGGAAGCCAGGTAGAGAATCAGGGTACTCCGAGTCATGGCTACATCACCTGGAGCAACTACATGGGATTCTGGCCTCATGTACATGACTATTATGAACCTGTGTCCATAATACAGTGAGAAAAAACATCCTAAGCCATATTACCCAACCCTTCTCCATTACCAACCAATCCTGAATGAAATACAAGTCCGTATTGTTATAGTTCCACCATCCCCCACCTTCCTGCTTACGCTCGCCTACTGCTCTGCCGGAGTGTCAGTCTTCACTTCAGTTTCGGCATGAACCAGAGAGCTCCGATAAACATGAATGTTGAATTGATGAATTGTTAAGAACAAGGGGGGGGATTTAGGAGAATGATTTGCTTCACCATTAATAGTAATTATCCAAGAGTAATCTTATTATCTGAAAGCAATGCTGAATCTATGGCTGCAACCTGCAGATGTCAGACCTCCCAGAAAGGATTTTTGAGTCAGTCAATTAAACGCTATAAACTGGTAGCATCACAAAAATGAAACATATGCTTTGAACATAGGAAAAGCTTCCTGAACCAGCAGTGAGCTTCGGATCTAGTTTCCAGCCCATAGATGCATTACACCAGGACCAAGCCCCAGCCCCGCAGCTCCACCTGAAAAGATGGCTCCAGTTACTGCCTTGGTTCTTGTTAAAGGGGTTGGCCACTTTTTGGCTGCTGTCCAACAATGTGTACGTGAGATGACTATATGCCACTTAGGCCTCATGCACACGACAGTTTTTTTTTTTTGCGGTCCGCAAAAACGGGTCCCGTTTTTCCGTGACCGTTTTTTCGTCCGTGGGTCTTCCTTGATTTTTGGAGGATCCACGGACATGAAAAAAAAGTAGTTTTGGTGTCCGCCTGGCCGTGCGGAGCCAAACGGATCCGTCCTGAATTACAATGCAAGTCAATGGGGACGGATCAGTTTGCCGTTGACACAATATGGTGCAATTTCAAACGGATCCGTCCCCCATTGACTTTCAATGTAAAGTCAGGAGTTAATATACCATAGTATCGGAGTTTTCTCCAATCCGATGGTATATTTTAACTTGAAGCGTCCTCATCACCATGGGAACGCCTCTATGTTAGAATATACCATCGGATTTGAGTTACATCGTGAAACTCATATCAGACAGTATATTCTAACACAGAGGCGTTCCCATAGTGATGGGGACGCTTCTAGTTAGAATATACTACAAACTGTGAACATGACTGCCCCCTGCTGCCTGGCAGCCCCTGATCTCTTACAGGGGGCTGTGATCAGCACAATTAACCCTTCAGGTGCGGCACCTGAAGGGGTTAATTGTGCGTATCATAGCCCCCTGTAAGAGATCAGGGGCTGCCAGGCAGCAGGGGGCAGACCCCCCCCTGCCCCCCCCCCCGCCTCTATTGTAATATCATTGGTGGCCAGTGTGCGGCCTCCGTCGGCCCCCCTCTATTGTAATTTCATTGGTGGCCAGTGTGCGGCCTCCGTCAGCCCCCCTCCCCCTCTATTGTAATTTCATTGGTGGCCAGTGTGCGGCCTCCGTCGGCCCCCCTCTATTGTATTAATATCATAGGTGACCAGTGAAGTGCAGATGGCAAGTGCAATGTATCTGAGTGGAGGAGACATCACATGGAGTGGATTTGCCTGGACACATGACCCTCCATCAGCGGATTTGCCTGGACACATGACCCTCCATCAGCGGTCACTGTGTGGGCAGCACAAAACACCCGACAAGCAAGTGTAGAAAATGACACAGAATTTAAACAAAAGTTGTAAGTGTAAGTGATATATACATTAGAAAATAAAAGTCCATTTTTTTTTACAATGGGACTCTATGATGAACGGATACCACTGAATGGCAACAGTCTGAGGCATCCGTTGAATGTATATGTTTTTTGTATATGTTAAACGGATGAGAAAAATGAAATATGAACCCAGCAGCCTTAGTGTCATATAGTCATTGGTCAACAGTAACCAGTAAGTGCCAACCCCTTTAATATATTACAGTCTAAGGGTGGGTTCACAAAACGTTTTTTCCTATCCGTACAGTGGCATCACCATAGTGGTGTTCACCATAGTGTTCACCATAGAGTTCCATTGCAAAAAAAAAAAATATACAACTTTTTTACAGGACTATGCAGGATACAAGAACATGGTATCTTCTTTTATAACTTATACATCAAACAGAGGCATAAAACGTGACGTGAACCCACCCTAAGCCCAGTTATAAATAGGTGTCAGGAAAAAAATAAAAAAATAAAATAAAGCTGAAAAGTGCTGCCATCTAATGGTAAGTCACACAAATGCATTGCAATACCAGATCAGTCTTGCCGGTTGTCATCCGGAAAAACTGATCCAGTATTTTTTTTTTTTTTCACAGGTTTAATGGTCTTTGCATGCGCGGACGTAAAGAACGGATCCGGCATTAAAGGGATTCTGTCATGAGATTTGAGGCCTATAACCTAAACATATGGACAGGTCCCTACCAATACCCTGAATCCGAAACGGTCCTTATTAAATCTGCCTGTGGCTCTATTAGCATATAAAACAGGTTTTTATAACCTGTCATTCACCTACCTAAGGTGTCCAAGGGGACGTCGCTTCATACAGGGTGCCCGGCTGCAGCCATCTCAGTCTGGTGCCCAATGCCGCCTTCCCACTAGAAATCGCCGCCCTCCCTTTCAATAGTGCCGCCTCCCTCACCTAAGCCCCGCCTTCGCAATCGTCCGGTCCCTCTGCCAGATCCCACGTGTGCGCAGTAGGCATAACCTGAGGGACCGGACGATTGCGGAGGCGGGGCTGAGGTGAGGAAGGCGGCACTATAGACAGGGAGGGCGGCGATTTCTAGTGGGAAGGCGGCTGCAGCCAGGCACCCTGTATGAAGCGACGTCCCCTTGGACACCTTAGGTAGGTGATTGACAGGTTATAAAAACCTGTTTTATATGCTAATAGAGCCACAGGCACATTTAATAAGGTCAGTTTCGGATTCAGGGTATTAGTAGGGACCTGGCCATATGTTTAGGTTATAGGCCTCAAATCTCATGACAGAATCCCTTTAATGCATTTCAATGGAAATTAATGCCGGACCTGGCATTCCAGCAAGTATTTAGAATTTTTGGCACGAGAGAAAACTGCAGCATGCTGTGGTACTTTCTCTGCCCAAAAAACATAAGAGGGACTGAACTGATGCATCCTGAATGGAATGCTCTCCATTCAGAATGCATTAGGATAAAACTGATCCTTTTTTCCGGTATTGAGCCCCTAGGACGGAACTCAATACCGGAAAATAAAAACTCAAGTGTGAAAGTACCCTTATGTGCATGATGAGCTTCAAAATTCTCACTTGGAAAATATGCATTAAATCAGATGCTTGCGTTAATACCTTAAAAGGGGAATTTGTCCTGGGCAACCCTCCAGAAAGGTGCTACCACACTGGCACCATTCAGTGGGTGGGAGCTGGCACTTGATTCCAATATGGTACTAGTGTATTAGACTTTTTTTTTTTTTTTTTTTTTTTACCCTCACTGTGTTCCCCCCCCCCCCCCCCCCTTCCCCAACCCCCACCTATTGAGCCTCCATCATGGCTGGATTACTGCAGACACTTACACTGGTGACTCTCCGGTAGATCTGCGCAGCATTTTGGCACTCGGAGTAGGGGTATTCAGAAGTGGCCATCTCAAGCATGCACATCCCGAATGCATACACATCTACGGACTCATCGTATTTCTCCTCATACATCTCAGGCGCCATGAACTCAGGGGTACCTTAAATTAAAAGGAACGATTCAGACTCTAAATTTTCTCATACTTTCGAGCAGGATTCTGGAGACGCTACTCACCACGATAGCGTTCAGGGGCAGAAGACCTGTGAGAAAGACATAGTGGGGGCAAAGAAAAAAAAAAAAAAGGAAAAAAAGAGGAGGAAAGCTTCTTAGTTACTCTGTAAAGAAAATTCAATTTAGACGTCTTCCATTGCAAGGCCTCATAACGAGGGATGGTGATAGTAGGTGTATAAGACTTGCTAGACCAAAAAATACAAGTGCAAAAAAGAAGATGCCGCTTCTCTCATGTTAAGATTATGGCGACGTTAGTATTCGTTTTCTTCAATCACCAAGTAAATGGATAGATGCTTGTGACCTGCTACATGTGCTACAAAACAGCAAAGCACAATAGGAGTCTTCTACCTGTACATACCTTGAGGACAGCGCCACCTGCTGTTGGAAGGAAGAATAGTCAGTTAGTCACACAACTTTCCATTCACCTGGGTGAGCTGTATGCAGGAGGAGGAAACCTTGCAATGGAAAACTGCCACGAGTCCAGGTAGCAGCACTAAGTACAATGCATTGGAAAACTGAAACTGCTTTCTCAGAGGGGAAGGGGAAAACTCCCAAACTCACCAGATACCTTCTCTTCATATACTTACTGTGTAAACTGCAGTACACACTAATAAATGGCCTACTGCAGCCAATTATGGTGAGCTCATGGCCTACAGGCAAGAAAAACACTTAAATACAGAGAGGTTGTCAGGATCGAGCTTCATAACCAGGTAAGTAAAGAAGCTGTGGGGGATCCGGGGACATATGAGAGGAGGTAAAGGTCAGGGTTGGTCTATATGAGGGGGGAAATGTTTCAGCCACCCTGGAAAGGAAGCGTTAAGACCTGCCAAAAACTAGGAGGACCACCTGCTACTCTATTATTGCCAGGCATAGAGGTTGGCATATGCTGCCCTGGTACAATCAGAAACGACCACTGTCACGTGTTGAAGACTGGACCCAGTAAAACCACCTTTAGCCCACAACATCTGTAGGTATAAGCATTTACCACGGATTTAAGTTGGGAATCATTTAAAGAAACACATTCATCTGCCACGATGTATGTGTGGCGCCCTCTATAGGATGCATGTGAACAGCAGACCTCAAAGGGTCAGCTCCAGCATTAACGTGTCGAATCTCGCTCAGTGCCCACTGTGACTTGTAGCTGAAAGGGGTAATTACCAGCCCTGCCTTCCACGAGACAAAGCAGATCAGACTGAGCAGAAGAGTAAGGCAAATACAATGTGAGAATCTGTATTAGTACCCCAGCAGGCCAGGCTATGAGGCGGTGCAATCTACTGGACCTACCTATGACACTCTTGGCAAAGGACGCCCTCTTCAAGGTGGCCAGCCCCAGGTCTCCGATCTTCACAGAGCCGGTGGGGCCAGTAATGAAAATGTTGTCGCATTTCAAGTCTCTATGAATGATAGGGGGGGTCCGAGTGTGCAGGAACTGCAGCCCTTTCAGGATCTGACGGCACCAGCTGCGCAGGACCTTCAGCTTCATCACCTTGAACCTCTTCAGATATCTAAAGCAGAAAAGAAAAGAAATGTTCATGACCGAGCAGCACAAACTAGACAACTGTCCTGACATTAAGTTTGCTTTAAAAGGGTTTTCCCACCATAGTCTGTGATGGCACCCTCCCCAATCCTCAGAACTAAGGGGCCAAGGCAGGGGTCCCAGATGTCAGACCCTTAGGCCCCTTTCACACGAGCAAGTTTTCCGCGCGGATGTGTTGCGGGAGGTGAAAGCATTGCATCCGCACGGAATCCTGACCCATTCATTTCTATGGGGCTGTTCACATGAGCGGTGATTTTCACGCATCACTTGTGCGTTGCTTGAAAATCGCAGCATGCTCCTCTTTGTGCGTTTTTCACGTAACGCAAGCCCCATAGAAATGAATGGGGTTGCGTGAAAATCGCAAGCATCCGCAAGCAAGTGCGGATGCGGTGCGATTTTCACGCATGGTTGCTAGGAGACGATCGGGATGGAGACCCGATCATTATTATTTTCCCTTATAACATGGTAATAAGGGAAAATAATTGCATTCTGTATTCAGAATGCATAGTAAAACAGCGCTGGAGGCGTTAAAAAAAAAAAAAAAAAAATCATTTAACTCACCTTAATCCACTTGATCGCGTAGCCCGGTATCACTTCTGTCCCCTTTACTGAATAGGACCTGTGGTGAGCATTAATTATAGGTCAAGGACCTTTGATGAAGTCACTCCGGTCATCACATGGTACGTCACATGGTGAATCACCATGGTAAAAGATCATGTGACGTACCATGTGATGACCGGAATGACATCACCACAGGTCCTGTTGCTGCACAGAGATCAGATGAAGCCAGAAGGAGATGCCGGGCCGCCAACAAGTGGACTTAGGTGAGTTAAAAAATTTTAACCCCTCCAGCAATGTTTTACTATACATTCTGTATTCAGAATGCTATTATGGTTATAAGGGAAAATAATACAATCTACAGAACACCGATCCCAAGCCCGAACTTCTGTGAAGAAGTTCAGGTTTGGGTACCAAACACGCGCAATGTTTCTCACGCGAGTGCAAAACGCATTACAATGTTTTGCACTCGCGCAGAAAAATCGCGGGTGTTCCCGCAACGCACCCGCACATTTTCCCGCAATGCCCGTGTGAAAGAGGCCTTACTGATCATAACATGCTGATACATTGTCATATGGGAACCACTTAATAGGAGGTATTATGTGAATTATGCTTAATCATATCATTTCAGAGAAAGTTTAAGTGTTCACGTATACCTCGATTACATCCACTGGAAGAAAGAAGAGATCTTCAAGGGCATCGGTCAGCAGATTTGTACCTATACCTGTGCGCTTGGCAGCTGATCCCAGGTTCATATGTGCCCGCATTGCTGAGAAATATGCATTTTTATTTATGTAAATGAGCCTCTAGGAGCAATAGGGGCGTTGCCATTACTCCTAGAGGCTCAGCTCTCACAGCAATTGCCGCGCACACTCTCCACTTTGATAGACAGGGCCAGGCAGTGAAAACGTCAAACCTGCCTGGCCCTGTGAATCAAAGTGCAGAGGATGCGGCAATAACAGAGAGCTGAGCCTCTAGGTGTAACTGCAACGCCCCCGTTGCTTCTAGGGGCTCATTAGCATATATTAAAAGACTTTTTTCTCAGCAATGTGGGCACATATGAACAAGGGACCAGCACAGATGCCTACAGCTGCCAAGCGCACATGTAGCAGGTCAGCCAGTGTCATAGGTACAAAACTTTAGTTCTAAATTGATTACATTTCCATGTAACTGGAAGACCCTTAAAATGTTCAAATTAAGGAATCAAACAAACAGCGGCTCCATATCCAAATGCATAGTCAACCCCTGCAGCCGTCACCTATACATCAAGTGGCAGAGTCCTGGTCAACCAGTGACATTGCTATTAGCATCAGGATGGGCTGACATTAAGATCAAGCAGGAAAACTGAGAACAAAGACTGATAAAAATACGTTAGACGTGGGCACTGCACGTGGCACTCAGACAAGGATGCATTCTGTGGGTGAAGTCACCCAGCTCTAAACCAACACGTCATGCTTATTCATCACCAGTGACATGGTCTCTTGCCTACAGAGAGCATTGGATATATACCAACAAAATAACGTAAGAGCAGGAAGGTGCCAAGTATTGGGAGATAAGATCATAAGATCTTGGCACCTAGACTCAATGAATTTAGAACTGCATATATAGCAGATATACAAAATAAGGGTCCATTCACACGTCCATATGTGTTTTGCAGATCCGCAAAACACGGACACCGGCAATGTGCGTTCCTCATTTTGCGGACCGCACAACGCCGGCACTCATAGAAAATGCCTTTTCTTGTCTGCAATTGTGGACAAGAATAGGACATGTTCTATTTTTTGGCGGATCTGGAAGTGCGGATTCGCAAATGCGTATAGCACATTCTGGCCACATTGAAAATGAATGGGTCCCCACCTGTTCCGCAAAATTGCAGAACGGATGCAGACCCGTGAATGGACCCTTACTTATGCCTTGTTCCCTTTGTGTCAGTGTTCACTATGGTTCAGGCATTCTATTCTTCCTGAAGAAGATAAAGTAACAAGCGATAATTTTTTGACATGATTGATGTGATAAATTGACCACTCATTCTGCCATTTGCAGGTCACCGCGCCGACATCAGAAAGATATATACGAGCTGGTACACAATGGTCAGGGTTCGGCCATCATTGTTCAAGCTGATGGATTCACAATGGTGGGGCTTACACTGTGCGGGTGTCATGTGATCTGCGTCATCCAAGAATTTTATTCGCCACTGCCCAAAAATGTTCAAGTGGTAGTTCCTAGTAGTGACCAGCAGGGGGAGCCTGTGCATTTCTCAATACAGGGAAAAGCAGCAGATGACAGAGTAATGATGGACGATCTGACAATGAGCAAGCTTACTGTCCTGAATTCCCAGCATTCTTTCCCTGTGTGCAGACCTCAAAACGCACAAAGCAAAAGGGCTGAAACGACCCATTTCCTTCTAAACTTCCTGCTGTCCCAGACCGACACCCCCTACTCTCTCCCCAGGGATGAAACCGATTCTCTCCTCATAGTACCCTACTCAGGAATTTCTTTGTACAACATGCAGGCCATGAAGAACTTTCAGGAGGCAGGAATACAGATTCGGAGCAATCCATCGGACAAAACCGTGTCGCTCTTTACACAAGTCTGTTAGTAATTTCTGCAGCTTGTGTGGAGCCAAAAAAAAAAAAAGATATACCGTGCAAGAGGAGGAGCGGCCGCCTGGAGCCCACCGAGTATCTGATATGTCACAGTGGAAATTTCCTTCATGTATTAACCACACTAAATCGGCTTAGCCTCATTCTGCAATACACAGATCGCAAACCGTAGGAACACAATAAATGGGGTGCGCCAAAGTGTACACATACACACACCAAGTGTATGTCATTAACATATCAAAAGGGGCCTTCCGCATTTATTTTAGGAGTTCCTTCCCTGAACTTTAATGGAGCTTCCTAGTTGTGAAAATTTCCAACGGCAAAGCGGAGGACATTCACTTTAAATCTACTGGATGGAGACCGATTAGACGGGAGTAATTCTAGCAGGTCACGAGTAGGTACAAACTATAGGGCGCTGCCTTCCTTTGTCTAGTCTGGAATTTAGAGAAGTTCAGATGTAGCGGCATGAAAGCTGGGTCATGTCCTAGGGACGTCAGATGTAATAGCATTATCCTAATGGAATCATCACAAACGGGGACGCTGCACACAGGTCTGCTCTCTCTGCAGGAACAATATTCCATGCACATTTCTTAAAGGGCTACATCCAAGGGGCTCCACAGATTGCAGGACTTACCACAAATGCATTGATCTTGTCAATCCTATCCTGCACGTATGTGCCGCTTCCCACAATTCCGTGCAGTTTACAGGTCCTATAGCTCTGTTCATTGTAATCTTTTTCAAGAACTGCATGCTAAAACAACAGTGCAGACTGACAAAGATCAATACAAATTTTGGGGGTGAGGTAGCACAGTAGCTCTTAAAGTGTAATAAACCTTTAATATAACTTTTTTTTACACTATTCTAAATGCCCTAAAACTCATTGTTGTAATGTACCATTTGATTTGCTTTTTTGCTGCCAAAATAGGCACCCGATGTTCGGGGTGTCTATATCATTTAAAGGGGTTATCCAAGAGTTAGGGCTCATGCACACGAACGTATTTTCTTTCTGTGCTAGTTTCATTTTTCTTGTGGACCGTATTCGGAACCATTCACTTCAACGGGGCCGCAAAAAACGGAAGTTACTCTGTGTGCATTCTGCAACAAAAACAGAACACGTCCTATTATTGTCCACATAACAGACAAGGATAGGACTGTTCTATTAAGGGCCAACTGTTCCGTAAAATACAGAATGCACACGGACGTCATCTGTATTTTTTGCGGATCATGAACTGCTGCAGACAATAAGAATAAAAATAAATAAAAATCGCAATTGCCCAATGAACTAGCGCTTGAGCGTATAATACAGGTATTTCTACAATGATCGGCTGGAGAATCGCCTGGTGTTATACAGGCTTTACTCTTGGATAACCCCTCTAAACGCTACAGACACCCTGATCATCAGGTACCTATTTTGGCAGTAAAGCAGCAAGTCAATAACTATAGTACAATCCAAAAATGTTTTAGGGCATTTTGAATAAAGTTCTATATTAATCCTGCTACTTACGTCTTCAGAGTCCCCGAGGTCATCAGCTCAGTAACCAATACAATGCACTTTTTTCCCTTCAGGGTAGACTCCCAGGAATCATAGAAGCGGACGATATTCGGATGCTGAAGACCCTTGAGCATCCCAGCTTCCTCCTTGAAGCGCTGACGTTCAGACTTGGATAACTTACGATCCTGCAAGGGTAAGAAGGAAAAAAAAAAAGAGCAACTTTAACTTCTGACTGCAAACAAGGTGGAGAAGCCATGTCTGGAAGTAAAGACGGCCTGATGAACGACATGCTGCATTCACTGGATTAAATAACCAGTCCAGTGCACCTTTAGAGGGCATCTGTCAGCAGATCTGTACCTAGGAGACTGGCTGACCTGTTACATGGGCACTTGGCATTGGTCTCATGTTCATATGTGCCCGCATTGCTGAGAAAAATTATTTTATATATGCAAATGGAACTCTGGGTGCAATTGGGGTGTTACCATTACTCCTAGAGGCTCTGCTCTCTCAGGTTTGACTTTGAGGATCACTTTTGTCATTGTACTCCTCAGAGATTGTGGTGGCTCACTCGGACGCAGAGACAATGTAAGGACTACCTGGGCAGGGACTCGGCCCTGGGGTAAGTACTGCGACTGACAAAAGCTTGACCTGCCCCGATATGCACAATCAGACCTCCTCTTTTCCACATTTTTGTTCTTAGCAAAACCTTCTAATCGCCTTCCCTGAAGATGAGCTGATGTCATTTCACAGAAACGGCCAGCTCCATTACATGTAACGCTGGTTGCATCAAGCAGGTCAGAAATAGAAGCCATTATACATCTGGAATAGAAAATCACCAGGCAGGGAGCAGTCATCAGTACTGACCGATGTCCATGCAACAGGCGCTCAAGTCCAAACCTGACAAGACTCGAGAAATACCTAAAAATGTAAATTTTCACAAAAATTTTGCAGAAATTACATCTACAGTAACTTAAAAGAAGCTGCCAGAAAAGCAGTGGGAGCAGGGAGAATACAGGGAGTGCAGAATTATTAGGCAAGTTGTATTTTTGAGGATTTATTTTTATTATTGAACAACCACCATGTTCTCAATGAACCCAAAAAACTCATTAATATCAAAGCTGAATATTTTTGGAAGTAGTTTTTAGTTTTAGCTATTTTAGGGGGATATCTGTGTGTGCAGGTGACTATTACTGTGCATAATTATTAGGCAACTTAACAAAAAACAAATATATACCCATTTCAATTATTTATTTTTACCAGTGAAACCAATATAACATCTCAACATTCACAAATATACATTTCTGACATTCAAAAACAAAACAAAAACAAATCAGTGACCAATATAGCCACCTTTCTTTGCATAGACACTCAAAAGCCTGCCATCCATGGATTCTGTCAGTGTTTTGATCTGTTCACCATCAACATTGCGTGCAGCAGCAACCACAGCCTCCCAGACACTGTTCAGAGAGGTGTACTGTTTTCCCTCCTTGTAAATCTCACATTTGATGATGGACCACAGGTTCTCAATGGGGTTCAGATCAGGTGAACAAGAAGGCCATGTCATTAGATTTTCTTCTTTTATACCCTTTCTTGCCAGCCACGCTGTGGAGTACTTGGACGCGTGTAATGGAGCATTGTCCTGCATGAAAATCATGTTTTTCTTGAAGGATGCAGACTTCTTCCTGTACCACTGCTTGAAGAAGGTGTCTTCCAGAAACTGGCAGTAGGACTGGGAGTTGAGCTTGACTCCATCCTCAACCCGAAAAGGCCCCACAAGCTCATCTTTGATGATACCAGCCCAAACCAGTACTCCACCTCCACCTTGCTGGCGTCTGAGTCGGACTGGAGCTCTCTGCCCTTTACCAATCCAGCCACGAGCCCATCCATCTGGCCCATCAAGACTCACTCTCATTTCATCAGTCCATAAAACCTTAGAAAAATCAGTCTTGACGTTTCAGCTTGTGTGTCTTGTTCAGTGGTGGTCGTCTTTCAGCCTTTCTTACCTTGGCCATGTCTCTGAGTATTGCACACCTTGTGCTTTTGGGCACTCCAGTGATGTTGCAGCTCTGAAATATGGCCAAACTGGTGGCAAGTGGCATCTTGGCAGCTGCACGCTTGACTTTTCTCAGTTCATGGGCAGTTATTTTGCGCCTTGGTTTTTCCACACGCTTCTTGCGACCCTGTTGACTATTTTGAATGAAACGCTTGATTGTTCGATGATCACGCTTCAGAAGCTTTGCAATTTTAAGAGTGCTGCATCCCTCTGCAAGATATCTCACTATTTTTGACTTTTCTGAGCCTGTCAAGTCCTTCTTTTGACCCATTTTGCCAAAGAAAAGGAAGTTGCGTAATAATTATGCACACCTAATATAGGGTGTTGATGTCATTAGACCACACCCCTTCTCATTACAGAGATGCACATCACCTAATATGCTTAATTGGTAGTAGGCTTTCGAGCCTATACAGCTTGGAGTAAGACAACATGCATAAAGAGGATGATGTGGTCAAAATGCTCATTTGCCTAATAATTCTGCACTCCCTGTACAATCCCAATACACCGAGTCTCCATTTCTCAAACAGCCTTGATTACACATTTCCTACCGTTTTCTATTTACAGCTCCTATGCAGACCTATGCACCTTGGTGGGAACAAACCGTGTGCATTTCTTAGTAACCTACAGTCATCAAGTGCCCTGCAGTATCCGACTACGCAGGGCTTAGGGTGGGTTCACATCATGTTTTATGCCTCCGTTTGAGGTATACCGGTAAGTTAGATAAAAAGGATACAAAAACGCAGCACACCACGTTCTTGTATCCTGCAGAGCCTGGTAAAAAAAAAAAATTAAAATAATATATTTACAATGGAACTCTATGGTGAACGGATGGCACTGTATGGCAATTGGCCAATAAAAAAAGATGCACAACTTCCGGTTCCGGCGCGGGCATGAAAAGACGCTGATAACTTGTGCTCCGCTTCATCGCCGAAAATATCAGCCAGTCCTGCTTCTCGGAGTACTACCGGAGCGCCATCGCTGACACAGTGAGGCTTTAATATATTCATGGAACGATATTTACTGAGAAGTGGGCAAAAATCTACGACCCGGGCGATAATTAACACAGCAAGGGTGGACGAGACAGGTCCTGAGATGGCGCCATCTCCTCCCCCCTCACCAAGACATGCGTCAGCGAAGGAGCAGGATGCCCCAGATATTAATACACAGTTGGATCTGTTTGAAGCATCGGGCAAAGTGGTGGATGTCAAGGTGCTAGCCATTGAAGTGGCGAAGCAGTTGGCACCCGATATTATTGCATCATTATCCACTACCCTGCAAGCAGCACTTAACAAACTGCAAGAGGAGCTGGAATTGCAAGATCACAGGGTATCTGAGGTGGAGCAGCGGGTAGCTTGTGTGGAGGAGGACGCTGCTGATACTGCACAGAAGATGCGGGATTTGTCCCTTCTGGCTGAGAAGCTAAACGACCGCGTTGAGGACCTTGAAAATAGGTCTAGACGCAGCAATCTACGTTTGGTAGGAATACCAGAATCGGTGCCAATAGCGGAACTGCGCCATGTTTTTGAAGTTACTCTACCACAGGCACTAGGCCTCCAGGGAGGAAGAAGAAAGGTGGAGAGGGCTCACAGAGTGGGGCCCTGGAGAGATCAAAAGTCATCTGCTAATGGTAGAACTGATCAGAGGCCAAGACAGGCAATCTGTAAGTACTTGGACTACTCCGATAAGGAGGACATTTTGCGGGCTTACCGCTCAAGGAGAGAGCCATTGATTCTCAACGGCATTAAGGTTTTATTATTTGCCGACTACTCAGCGGAAGTGGCGCGAAAACGGAGGGCCTTTGGGGCGATATGCACCAACCTCTATAAGGCTGGGAACAGATTTCAACTAGCATACCCTGCTATACTGAGGTTACAGTTACCTGATGGAAGCTCTAAGCACTTTACAGATCCTAAGGAGGCGGAGGAGTTTATAAGAGTCCAAGCAGAGAGAAGACAAGGGCTTGCGGATGTGGAGGAAAATCGTCGGGATGTTGGTGTACGAGACGGAGGCAATGGATGGCACCGGGTATCGCAGATCTCCTCATCTCTTCCACAGAGGATGTCTAAGTTCCAGAAATCTTCGGGAACAAAATTCACGAGGCAGACGGGAGGACTGTGAATTTATCGCCAGGTTATATCACGGTCAAACGGACCTGTTTTGCTATCTATGTGTGTTTAATTTTTTTCCCCCTCTTTAATGTTCCAGGAATATGTGCAGGGACATTCTATAATTTCTGGGGACTTATTATTATTACAGCTAGTTGGCGGTGATGTGGCGCGTCTAATGCCTGAAAAAAGGAAGTTCCTAAGCTATTTGTGCTGTTTAATAACTGTTTTTCTATTTTTCACAGAGTTGTTTTCATATTTAAGTCATGTTCATAATGTGGCTGAGGTTTTTCTTTTTTTTCCTTTTTCCCTTTTTTTTTTGTTGTTCAGGGGCACTGTATAAGCAATTAATGTGTAATGATACATGGAGTACTGTCGGGCTGGGAGGCAGTGCTTTGATAGATACTGATCAATCTTGGGCGGAAAGGAGGGGAGGGGTTTTCTGTCGGCAGGTGGGTCTTCTGTTAGCGACAAATTCTTGAGAATAATCTCGTGGAATGTTAAAGGTCTAAAGTCTCCTAACAAGCGCATGCAGATTCTGAGGCAATTACGTAGGATGAAGGCAGATATTGCCTTGCTGCAGGAGACCCACCTGTCGACGGCGGACTTCCATAGGATGAAGAAGTTATGGGTGGGAGAGGTATACGGTTCTTCTGCCGTGGATAGAAAAGCAGGAGTTTTGATTTTAATAGGTCGTCATTTGTCACATGTAGTTCATTCTGAAGAAACAGATGATGAGGGAAGGATATTACATCTCAATATCTCAGGGCCTTTTGGTGACTTTAGTTTATACAATATTTATGCTCCAAACCAGGGCCAAAGAGCCTTCTTTGATTCTCTGGGTGTTAAAATCTTACAAGACACGCATAGTGCAAAAATAGTGGGAGGGGACTTCAATGCGGTAATGAACCAGAATGAAGATAGGAGGTCAGCTGGTGATCATAGTCATCAGTATTCTCTGAGGGACTTTGCTGAGTCGTTGTCTCTCAGAGATGTTTGGAGGTACTCCAATCCTCAAGGGAGGGAATTCACCCACTTTTCGCATGCGCATAAGAGCTGGTCCAGAATCGATTATTTGTTTCTATCCGCAATGATTCTGCACAGAGTGGCGGACATTGCCATAGGTGATATGGTAATTTCAGATCATTCTCCTCTTCTTATAGATATAAGAGAAATGTATACTGGGGGCAGAGATTTCATTTGGAGATTCCCAAATTATTTGGTGAAGGACGGTGAATTTGTGAAACTAATGAAGGGATGGTGGATGGAATTTGTGGATGACAATAGGGAGCATGTGAATGATCCGGTATTGTTTTGGGAAACGGCTAAAGCTGTTTTGAGAGGTAGATTGTTGGCTTATGTTTCCTCTATTAAGAAGGTTGCTAGGACGCAATATGAAAAAGCAAGCACATGCTTAAGAGAAGCTTACAGCAACTTTCTCTTGGCCCAGACCCAGGCCGCCAAAGAACGCTGGGTTTCGGCTAAGAGAGACTTTGAAGCGTGGGCAGAAAAACTGGAAATTTCCAAGAAATCTCAGTTAGATGCTAGTTTACACAGATTTGGCAACAAATCTGGAAAGTTGTTGGCCTCATTGGCTAAGGGTAGGCGCCCAATGAATCATATTCAGGTAGTAAGGAAAAGGGATGGGACCAAGGAGCACAGACCGCAACAGATAAATAAATTGTTTGGACAATATATGGAGGCATTTTATCAGAATGCCGGGGATAGGGTGGAAGAGGGGAAGGCGTTCTTAGAGCAAATTTCCTTGCCAACTTTGACAGTAGAGCAGCTGAACACTCTGAATGCCCCATTGACGGCAGCGGAGGTACAGGCAATCATTAAATCCTTTCCTTCTGGAAAAGCTCCGGGCCCAGATGGGTATACGTCAGACTTTTACAAGGTGATGGATACTCAGGTGGTTCCATATTTGATGTCGCTCTATTCCTCTTGGGTTGAGGGGGGGACACTACCTGAACGAATGAATACGGCACACATAACATTGATCCATAAGACCGGGAAAGATCCGGAAAATCTAGAGTCATACAGGCCAATATCCCTAATAAACCATGATCTTAAAATCTTATCGAAGTTGCTTGCTAATAGGTTGGCAGAGGTTCTCCCCACTTTGATTTCTTCTGTGCAGGTTGGCTTCATGAAGGGTAGGGCGGCTGTCACCAATCTAAGGAAGGTCCTGCTTGCTCTTTCAGTGGCAGGGAAGGCGGAATATCGGGGGCAAGACCCGGCCATTCTCACTTTAGATGCAGAAAAAGCTTTTGACAGTATCAACTGGAAATGGCTGGGTCTTGCCCTAGATTCGGTAGGTATTAATGGAATGTTTCGCACGCTATTAGATGTTCTGTATATAGGGCCCAAGGGCGAGGGTGTGCTCCGGGGGTTGTTTGTCTGATTCTTTCTTACTACGGAGAGGAACCAGACAGGGCTGTCCGTTATCTCCTCTTTTGTTTAACCTAGCGATAGAGCCATTGTCAAGATGGTTGGATTCAGAGGATTTGTTTGAGGGTCTGAAAATAGGTAGGAAGCAGATGCGTTCGGCTTTATTTGCTGATGACATTTTGCTTTTTATGTCTAACCCTGTTAGGGATACTGGGAGGATTACTGAAGCTTTGGATGAATTTGGTTCCCTGTCTGGGTTAAAAATCAATAGATCAAAGAGTGAGTTCCTATTCTTGAAGGGGGGGGGGGCAACAGATAAGGGTGAGTGATTTGAGGGGTATACCAATTGCACGTTCTCATATAACTTACTTGGGTATCAGGGTAGGGACAACTCCTGAGTCCATATATAGACTCAATTATGACCCATTGATAGATAAAATTGTAAAAGAACTGCGTAGATGGCATGATCTTCCGTTGTCGTTGCTGGGACGTAATCATCTAATCAAGATGATGTCAGTCTCTAAATTGCTGTATCCCATGCAAACTATCCCCATCCTGTTAAAACATAAGGACGTTTCTAAAATTGTAAAAGCATTCAAGCACTTTTTGTGGCATGGTAAGAGGCCTAGGATACAAATGCGCTCTTTAATAAAAGGGATCGAACAGGGAGGGATCGCTTTTCCTGATATCAGAAGCTATAATTTGGCTTGCATGGCAAGACATGTTTGTGATTGGATAAATGGATCTGATTTCTACTCAGCTCTGTCGCTAGAAAGGGAATTCTGTGCTCCTTGGTCTCCAGTGGCGTTACTACATGCTAGGTTGCAGGTGATCCCGGTGTGGGTCAAGCGATCTTTGTTGTTTAAGGATACAATAGCAACGTGGAGGATTCTTCGGAAAAAATACTGGTTGTCTTATAGGATCTCTAAGCATCTTCCTTTATGGGATAATCCAGAATTTGTACAGGGCAGTGTGAACAAATTGTTTGAAGAATGGAGGCGGAAGGGGATTTTATATGTGAAACATTTACTGCATGACACGGAACCGAGGTGGTTAACGAGAGAGGAATTGATTGCTAAGTTCTCTCTGTCACCCTTTCAAATTATTCAATGGTCCCAGATAAGGAAGGCTGTGATAAATCATCTGGGGCTGGTGCAGAAGGAGATTCGTAGGAATGTTCTGGACAAGATCTTAGATTTAGGAGGTGGGAAGGTCTCAATTTCTACAATTTACTCTGATATGAGGAAGGAAGATGGAACTGGGGATAGGAGTATTCGATTTGGAAAATGGGCCGAACAGCTGAATGATGGGGATATTGAACAAAAAATGGTGAAAGGTTGGGAAGTGGTTAGGAGACATGTGATTAATGAGTCGTGGAGGGATACGCAGTTTAGACTTATGTATCGTGCTATATATGGCTTCAATATCCCCCCTCATCCAGGGAAACCAGATAGGATAACTAGTTGCCCGAAGTGTGGAATGGGTCTCACTGATCTATTCCATGGGATCTGGTTATGCCCACAGAGTAAGAGGTTGTGGGAGGAAGTGGGGAATTTAGTGAAGAGAATCTGGGGAAGAGAGCTTCCATTGTCCCCCCAACTATATTTATTCCATTATGAGGAAGGAGAGATAGGTCGAGAGGGGTTACCTCGTCTGTTTCATACGATATGTATGGTAGTCAAGCGTAGTATCCTACAAAAATGGCTGCAGGCTGATGCTCCAGGATCGCAATTTATTATAGAACAACTAAAGAATGTGTTTTATTTGGAGAGATTAAATTCTCTCGCGGCTAAAGAAAGTCAAGCCAAGGGGTTGTTCCAGAAATGGAAACCGTTTATTGTTCAATGTATGTCTGATGAGGAGATACAGTTAATTGTGAGACCATTCACGCTGACGGAATGGTACCTTGTGAGTCAATTGAAGGGGACCTTGGGTCGTCTGTTGCTCCGATCAGATAATCTGTCTTAGTTCTATGGGAGAATGTCCTAATAATATCATGGTATTTCAATAATGTCATTGTATTTTGATTGCTTGTACTGATTGTAGTGTACTCTTGACTATATAATGCCCCTATTTATGTATGTTACTGAAGTGTTCATCGCACTTTTAGTACGGTTTTGTGTTCAGAGATTTACACTCTGGATATTTTGTTTGTGATGTTGACAAAAAATAATAATAAAGAATTGATAAAAAAAAAAAAAAAAAGATGCACCTTTAAGTGTAACTCTACTTTTAATAGCACAGCGGCTGTTAGAAGTTCTGCGGGTCACCCATAGGGGGTAGCCATCAGTTTAGCTCAACCCCTTGTGACAAAACTTTGCTCTAACTGTTAAATGTTGATTTGCTGCAGATTTCACACTATACACTGCAAAGGGTGACATCCACAGCATGAAGTCACATCTGGCGGATTTAAAATCCGCAGGGAGAAGTCATGAAGTCTCATCCACTGTGCTGCTAGTGAAAATGCTGGGGATTTTCTGCCTGAAATTTCACAGTGAAAAACTAGCAGCTTATCCACCCTATGGGAACAAACCCTGTTATCTGAACACCCACAGCACACTGCGCCTTGGTAACTGGGGTGAGGATTCTTTTCTATGAAAATAATTTCCATCTGGGAGGGACCTTGTTGATCTTGATCCTCCTGGCTATTGAACAGAATAGTAACTAAAGAAAACACTGACATCTATCTAAATGAACCAACAGGAAAGGGAACGTAGTAGGAACGAAACCTGATCCATAAGGTAATATGGCCCCAATAGGGCACTGTTTGCTGCAGGGACCCTGTGTACAATGTACTGCTGTTGGTGGAGACAACATTCCAGCAGAGGTTTTCATTATGGCTGTGCTTCTTTGTACAATCATAACTGAAGGAACAGTTAAGTTTGGGCTTCCCTAATGTTTTTTTTTTTAAATCATATTATTCTATGTTTCAGCTGCACAGCCAGATGCATTTCACAAAGAAGCAGGGGGTGTCTCCCTTCTGCTAGCACTGTACTGCCATGACTTAATTTCCTTTACTTCCCACTATGTTTATTTTCAGCTATAGAGCTCAAAAGAACAGATAACGAAGGATAAATCACACTTGCAGACACAAAGGAGGCTCCTGTGATGTTAGGAATTAGTGTAGTAGCAGTTTTTTTTTTTTTTTTTTTTAATCAGGCTCGCAATCTCAGCTAGCTCTGACAAGCCCCCACTTCCTCTCAGCCGTTTTCTGTGTCTCTTATCAGGCACAGATTTGCCTGACAACAGGCAGTGCACTGCAACTTAGGTGGAAGCAAGAACTCTAGTGGCATTGAATTTACAGCTTTTTTTCAGGTGGATGCAGGCAGATTTTTTTAAATGAAAAGATATGGAAATTGAAAAATGAAATTGTGTCAAAGTCCAGTGACGCTTCAAGCGTATTTTCAGTCTGTCCCCGATTTACACTCTTTCCACTCACATGAGCACATTCATTTGTACAGTACTGTATACGTATTTTGTGGATCAGTGTTTGCAGACAGCAAAATACATAGAGTCGTGTGCATGTAGCCCAATGCAGTCTGTAAATTTTAAGGAATACATTCCTGAAGAGACGGCCAACTGTGTGCAGAAATATGAGGAGGGAAATCTGTCCAACTGCTATAGACGCATCACTGTCACAGAAGCTCCATCAGGTCCCCCAGAGGATGCTGGACCTCAGAAGATCACACGGACGAGGATGTCAGTGGCTTTGTGTTTGTTTACTAGCATTCTAGGAACTTGGTAGGCTTTATTTCTTGGAAGCAGACATGTGCGCACCATGTGTATCCCATTCCCTCTAATGATGCCCATCACTAACAGAGCTGAAGAGGGTCCAGAGGAGGGCAACTAAAGTAATAACTGGAATGGGGGACTACAGTACCCTGAAAGATCAAAATTAGAGTTATTCACTTTTAGAAAAAAGACGACTCAGGGTCATCTAATAACTATGTATAAATATATCAGGGGTCAGTACAGAGATCTATCCCATCGGGACTGTGACGAGGGGACATCCTCTGCGTCTGGAGGAAAGAAGGTTTGTACATAAACATAGAAGAGGATTTTTTACGGTAAGAGCAGTGAGACTATGGAACTCTCTGCCTGAGGAGGTGGTGATGGTGAGTTCACTAAAAGAGTTCAAGAGGGGCTTGGATGAATTTCTGGAGCATAATAATATTACAGGCTATAGCTACTAGAGAGGGGTCGTTGATCCAGGGAGTTATTCTGATTGCCTGGAGTCGGGAAGGCGCCGCGCCCCCCGCCCCCCCCTACAATGAGGAAAATAGGCTTCCACCTCTTGGGGGTTTTATGCCTTCCTCTGCATCAACTTGCAGGATAACAGGCCTAACTGGATGGACAGAGGTCTTTTTTTCAGCCTTATAAACTATGTGGAGATGCAGAAATGACATGCCTGTACGTGTTTGTAAGCACATGCATGTTGTAAAATTCAAATATTCAATTAATAGCATCAAAATATGTCCAGTTTCTTCTTCAGATACAGGTCTTAGCTTCCAAGGTGGACTCATGTGGGCAATCAATGGGGACCGACACGAATGGTATGTAGTGTTTGAAGGTAGGCGACTACAAACAGCTTTCCATAGTCTCCAAAATAGCTGCAACTTGCTCTCCCTAATTTCACTAGGAGCAGCAGCTCTGAAGCACAAACTGTTGAAGAGGAAAACCATATTTGCAGAGGAATAGACGTTCTTCACTACTGCGTTAAGTCCATATACTAATAGTATTACTCAACTGTGAAGTATCACCAGATTCAACCCTTTCCATAGAAGGGTGCACACATGGCATGCTTGAGGCTGGCATTTTTCCTGGCTGTGATCGAGCAGCGTCATCCAGCGCAGGTGACATTGTTATCTTTACACTCTGGCTCTGCTAAGTGCTGGTGGTGGCTTAATACTTCATGTTATCTGCAAACCAGAGGAAACCACTTACCTGCACAAGAAACAGGACGCAGAGATCCTCACAGCTCAGCTGGTTAAACCAAGCACTGCAAGTCCTTACAGCAGGCAACCTCAAACTGCGGCCCTCCCGCTGTTGCAAAACTACAACTCCCAGCATGCCCAAACAGCCTACAGGTATCAGCCTACAGCAGGGCATTGTGGGAGTTGTAGTTTTACAACAGCTGGAGGGCCGCAGTTTGAGGATGCCTGCCTTACAGCAAGCATTCGCTTTACTTATCTTGTATTCAAGCCACATTCGGCCCCCCTTCACCTTGTACCACACAGGGCAATGGGTTACATCTCCTACAATGCACCACCAGGCAGGAGGCTGCAGTGAAGAGCATGGTCTTAAGGCCCCTACAGCTGCTGGAAAGCCCAGGGAGAAACATCACAACAATGCCTTATGGGCGACTAGAGTATAAAAGACAAGCTGTGACTAGAAGCAAAAGTATTTGTAAAGTTACTCAACAGCATATGAAGAACGGAGCGATGAGCTCAGAACCCAGTTATGTCAGTAGCATCCGATCTGCCATGCCCAATCTCTCATAAGCCTGGATGGCAAGTAAGTCATCATCATGGCATCATTATATAGGGCATGTCTGACCCACTGCAACAGTCCAAGCCATTAAACCTGAAATACCAGTAACGGCTCATGTACATGACTGTTGGATGTTATGAGGTCTACAAACTGCAAAACACGGATACCGGCCGTGTGAATTATGTATTTTGCGGAACAGCCTGCACCTCATAAAACAGTCCTATCCTTGTCCGTAATGTAATAGTAGTTTTTTCTTTTTGGCAGAAAAGCCATGCAGACACAGAATGCACATGCAGTCATTTCGGGTTTTGTTTTTTTTGCGGACCCAATGAAGTGAAAGGTTCCACATATGGCTGCAAAAATTGTTTTAAATACATTTGTGTGCCTGGGCTCTTAGACTGATATCAGGAACCTTCAATAGGCTAGAACAGGGATGCTCAACCTGCCAGCTGTTGTAAAACTACAACTCCCATCAAGCCCAGCTGTAGGTTGTCCAGGCATTCGGGGAGTTGTAGTTTTGAAACAGCTGGAGGGTCGCAGGTTGGGCATCCCTGGGCTAGATCATTACACTTTGGGGTCTGGAGGTCTGTATGCGGCCCACTAATCCGAAACTAGAAGAACTTGCAGGAACTTCAAAATGGACAATTCTACATTTTCTTCTTATATTACAGTGAAAGAGTATGAGAAAGTACAAAAAGGCGGCCATTACCCTGAATGTCTGAAGTATATACTGTAATAGCGCAGCAGTTACAATATCAGTCACGTATGAAAATAAACGTCTCCGGTGAGTCTCAGCAATGAAGATATGGGATAACGCATAGATTATGGGGAGTCAGGTTTCTGCCCTGCCTGTCACTCATCCCATTGATTAACACTACAGTCAGCCTCTATCCAGCCTGAAAGAGTTAAAGGGGTTTCCCGGGAATAATTAGTTTTTAGAAAGTGCCCGCGGCCTGGCTCTCTAAACACAATATTCATACTTAGCTGTGACCTGCCACTCTGGTCCTTCGTGCTGCCCCCACTGTGTCCATGCTCTGGTGCCCCCAGTGTTGACATCCAGTACAGCATGGTCACATGCTCGTCTGCAGCCATGATTGGCTTCAGCAGTGATGTGCTGCTTGTGGCCACGTCACCGCTGAAGCCAGTCATTGGCTTCCTTATCGCTGGAGAACCCATTACAGCAGGTGTTGTACCAAGTCTGGATATATGTACAGGAAAGCAAGACGAGAGGAGCTGGTGCTTGTGGTCAGCATCTAACCGCCTACAAGTCAATAGAGGTAAGGCAGCTGCTAAACAGGTCATCTGGCTAATTGTTAGAAAAAGGAAAAGAAAATGCAAGTGAATAAACTAAACACACAAACAGCAAAAATATAAAAGAAAAAAACTTAATACTAAATTAAAGCACTTCACTCCTATTTGCATGCGCAATTTTTAATTATTACGTAGCAATTTTTTTTAATGATTCTAATCTAATAAGAAATTAACTGTCCAGGAATGCCCAGAATTTACCGAATGTCGGAGCAGGAAGTGTAACAGTGTTTCCTGCCATAGGAGCAGCTGGCCTACAGCAAAAAAATAATAAAATAAAAAATTATATATATATATATATATATATATATATATATATATATATATAATGTTGGTAACAAAAAGGTTACAATCAAGATATTTGCTTGTTTTTCTGCCCATGCACCCAGGCTCAGCGTGCTCATGGGGTGTTAACCTGGCTGCTCCCCTCTCAGGTTCGTGGACAGGGGCCAGCACATGCATGCCGGACATCCTGACAGAGAAACCACACAACCCTCCAGCAGCGGCAATCAGCAGGAGCTCACCAGAGCCCGCACTGCACAGGGGGCTAAAAGTTTACATATCAGTCGTATTCCAGTATAGAACATCTATTATAATAATAAAAAATGATCAAAGAGCACTTCCGCTTCATAGGGAATGTGTCATGTAGAATGGTTTCTGCTAGTTAAAACCAGATAGCGACACACATTCTTTTTCTAGATTGTAGATCATTTTTATTCTAATTTCCTGAAAATGATTATGGGGGCTGCAGTTAAAGCAGTTTTTTTTAAACTGATTATCTATCCTCTGGATAGATCAGCATCTGATCGGCGGGGGTCCGACACCCAGGACCCCTGCCAATCAGCTGCTTGGGAAGGCAGCAGCGCTGGCAGTAGTGCCGCAGCCTTCTCGCTGTTTACTGCAGGCCCAGTGACGTCACGACTAGTATCAATAGCCTGGGCGGGGCTAAGTTCTGTTCACCTGAATAGAGCTTAGCCCCGCCCAGGCCATTGATACTAGTCGTGACGTCACTGGGCCTGCGGTAAACAGCGAGTAGGCTGCGGCACTACTGCCAGCGTTGCTGCCTTCTCAAACAGCTGATCGGCAGGGGTCCCGGGTGTCCAACCCTCACTGATCAGATGCTGGTCTATCCAGAGGATTGATCTAAAAAACTGCAGAACCCCTTTAACATGTAGAAATATGCTTTACAGCAGCCCCCATGGGCTATAGACAGAAGGAGACCTCATTGACTTCTATGGCAGAGTTTTCTAGGCTCTATGACCTGTGCAGGTCAGAAGGGAGCAGCTAAGCTGTGATATCACCTACTGGAAATGGTGGATCCAGTTATCTACAGGTGAAACTCGAAAAATTTGAATCTTGTGAAAAGGTTCAATATTCTAGGCTCAAAGCGTCACTCTAGTCGGCTAATTAATCCATACCCCCTGAGCAAAGGGCACCTGAGATTGTGACTTGGGGTTTCATAAGCTGTAAGCCATAATCATCCAAATTATAATAAAGGCTTGAAATATCTCGCTTTGCATGTAATGAGTCTCTCTCATATATTCGTTTCACCTTTTAATTTGCATTACTGAAATAAATGACCTTTGCACAATACTCAAATTTTTCGAGTTTTACCGGTATAAATAGGCGATATCTGTCATTCTAAAGGGTGTATTTGACGGACAGATTATCTGCCTGATTGTTCATTAGTGATCATCTTGCAGTGCAATACTGCCGGCTATTGCACAATGAACGATCGTCCAATAATCCAGATCTTTCAGCATGCTGAAAGATCAGGATTCGCAGGTGGCAGATTGTGCCATCTGATTACGCCACCAGCAAACCACTGTACAGCATTGGAGTGAGCCATGGCGTAGTGATCGCTCCTCCCCATGCTGCGGAGGAGATCACTCCTCTAGTGAGCAGTCTATTGTCAGGAAGGAAGGCTTCCCTCCGGACAATCGTCTGAGTGATCTGGGTGTCTAATACCCCCCTAAGGGCTGTATTAGATTCAACGATCTAGCAGGCGATTGCCTATTGCATGCAGTGATCTTCTCCACAGTATGGGGAGGAGTTATCGTTATGCCATCGTTCATTCCCACACTGACTTAGGGTCCATTTACACGTCTGCAACTGTTTTGCCTTCCGCAAACTGCCGGCACCATGATAGAAATGCCTTTTCTTGTCCATGACTGCAGACAAGATTAGGACAGGTTCTATTTTTTTGGCAGGGCCGTGGAACAGAAGTGCGTGCTGAATTGCGGAACGGATGCGGACCCATTTTGCGGACGTGTGAAGGCACGCTAATTGTTGGCAGCAGATCGTGATTAGAAGGCACGATTTGCTGCCGGCACGCAATAATTTTTAAACATGCTTAAAAATCTGGATTGCCCGATCTGGTAATCGGCAGCAGTAATACAGATAATCGCTAACGACCGTTACTATGAACGTGGGTTAACAATGAACTGACCGACAATCTGACAGTATAATACAGACTTAATCCTACATGTAACGATAAGAAGATAACTGCAGTAAAGTGATCCGCATATAACAAGAAGTGGTGTCTATTAGGTGTAGTGGTCGGTGCAAAAACTGCAGGATTTTAGGATTATAAAAAAAAAAATTAAATTTGGAAAATTAAAAACCATTACCAAAAAGTCTTTAAAAAAGAAGTTTAACATAAAACGCAAGTTAAAGAATAGGTAATTTTCTGAAGACACATCAGAATCAAAGCGGAGTGACAACCATTTTCATGCGTGTACAGCTGCCCACGGAAACAGGCGAAGGATTACGCGCCCCCCCCCCCCCCCCCCCCTCAACCACTGGCAGACATGTGACGGAGCGCCAGCTATGTAACATTCATCTGTGCTCTGGTAACATGATCCCAGCAGAAGATGTGAAGGAAGAAGACGTCATGTAACTTGGTGCAGGATCTACATGGCAGAGCTTCCCTTCACTCAGGGGGTCTGTATCGTGGGGTCTGGCATTGCAGCTCAGCCCCATTACCCAAGGGAGCTGCACCAGTTCAAAGCATCACTCAGGGCACACCCGCAAGCGGATGAACATGTCTGTAGAGGTTCAGTGACCCGAAAGAACAAATTCAGATAAGTCAGGAGAAAGCACATAATCTGTATCTGCTCGGCTAACTGTAATGTATATAAAAAAAAAAAAGCAAACACAGCTATACTCCATAATGGATGCAGATTCCCGGACATCAGAAAGCCATGGAAACGCCTCGGCCGGATTGTGCAGTTCCCCTGCTCGGAGGCGGGCAGACAATTGCCTGTTTACAGGAGCACGGAGCGCCCGAATCGCAACCAAGAACATTCTGGGTCAGAACAACACAGCTCGGGGGTAAACAAGCAGAGGTGGTGGGCAGGCAAAAATTAAACCTAAATATGCAACTGAGCAGACCCACAACGGAGTTCTATAAGGGACCGCCAATAGCACCGCTTGCAAGTGTTGTCACGCGGCAGCTTCCCCAGCTGACAAACCACCATTCAGGGCTTACAGAGAGCTGGATGACGGCTCTTGCTGGAACGCTACGGCTCATCAACCTGAATTCAATGAATACCTCTGCCGGGTGTTTGCCCTTTGTTTTTGAGGAACTTAAGAAAAGAAAATTAAACCCCTATGACCTCCGGACTAGAACAATGAACCGAGTGAGTTTATGGGGATTACTGGACGTTTCTTCAGCGGATTAATGGAAACAGATCCATTACTCATCTGACACAGAACAATGGGGCACGAAACTTCATTAATCCAGAAAATTTCACAGTAAAGCACCGCACTGCGCTCTCCAGCAACCAAAGATCTAAGGGGGGGGGGGGGGGGAAGAGAGGTGAACCAGCACCTCAAGACACCAGCACAGATGAGAGCCCATTACCTAAACTTTTATACGATTCCCCTAGAGTGCCGTTCTGATTGTAGGAGTCAAATTCACATGGCAGACTATCAGATTGTTCCACCTATTCCAGCGTCAACTTACTCTACAATGAAAACCACCTTATTCAGTCACTGACCCCAGGAGCTTACAATCTAATCTCCATATCTCAGGTATTCCCAATTTTTGCAGCAGGTGAGAAGACTTGAGAACCAGGGGGGGGGGGGATGAAGATCAGAGATGAGATGTTGTCCCTGGGCAGAGCTGAACCCAGAAACCCCACGGTCCAAGAAACTAAAGGCCACTGGCTGAAAAGGATCGTTTTATGACAATGTATGGGGGATATCCTCAGCGCAGCGCCCTACATCAACACAGCTCCATTCTTATGGATCATGTAAGGCTACTTTCACACTTGCGTTTGGTGCAGATCAGTCATGATCTGCACAGACAGATCCGTTCAGATAATACAACCGTCTGCATCCATTCAGAACGGATCCGTTTGAATTATCTTTAACATAGCGGATCCGTCTTGAACACCATTGAAAGTCAACTGAGGACGGATCAGTTTTCTGTTGTGCCAGATTGTGTCATAGAAAACGGATCCGTCCCCATTGACTTACATTGTGTGTCAGAACGGATCAGTTTGGCTCAGTTTCAGCAGCTGGACACCAAAACACTGCAGTGTTTTGGTGTCCGCCTCCAAAGCGGAATGGAGGCAAACTCTATTCAGAATGCATTAAAGGGATTCTGTCACCTCGTTTTAGGTTATAGAGATGCGAACATGCATGGCTAGATCGCCGCTAGCATGTCTGCAGTATACTGGTCCTATAGGTCTGTGTGCTTTTATTTTGTTTAAAAAATGATTTTAGAGATATGTAAATGAATCTTGTAAGGTGCCCAAGGGGGCTGTACGAACCTTCCTGGTGCCCAGCCACGCCCCCCTGTGAAGGAGCCCAGCACCGCCTATGTCCTCCGAATCTCCTCCTTTCAACAGTTAGATTGCCGCAAGCGCAGTGCCGGTATAGTGTCCCTTCCCTGTGCTGGCATCAGCCTCAGGGAAGGAACTGCGCATCGCGAGATTACAGCAATCTAACGGTGTCGAAAACGGAGGAGATTCGGAGGACATAGGCGGTGCTGGGCTCCTTCACAGGGGGGCGTGGCTGGGCACCAGGAAGGTTCGTACAGCCCCTTGGGCACCTTACCAGGCTCATTTACATATCTATAAAATAATTTTTTAAACAAAAATAAAAAGCACACAGCCCTATAGGACCGGTATATTGCGGACATGCTAGCGCATCTCTATAACCGAAAACAAGGTGACAATCCCTTTAAGGCAACATTTTTGGACCACTTTTGGACCGCTTGCGAGAGCCCTGAACGGATCTCACAAACGGAAAGCCAAAACGCCAGTGTGAAAGTAGACTTACAAGTAATCCCATCACCAAGGCTCTGCGGCAATTACACGATCACAACAAAAGCCTCATCCAGGTAACGCCCACAAGCCGTCAGGAGCGAAATAAACAGGATGGTGCATCGATCAGAGCGAGGTCTCGTGCACACGACCGTATTTTCCATCAGTGTGCTATGAGTGTGCAAAAAAATGGACAGTATATGGATGTGTGCGCCGACTGCATCTGTATGTCCGTTCTGCGAAGTATAGATCATGTCCTATTCTGGCCCATACTGCAGGCAAGTGTAGCAATTTCTATGGATGGGAGGAAGAAAACTGTAGAGGACCATAGGAGAGCACATAGGCCAGCGCTTTTTTCCTATAGTGCACAAGCACAACCACCACTTCTGGATGCAGGGTGGTCATAACCATGGAAATAAGCAGTGTATAATGTGATGGGAAAAAATGTATCCAGCAAGCAAAGGAGGCAATACAGACAATCCCAATACATTAGTAAGTGCTTGTATTAACTATCAATACATGATAAAGACCATTTGCTGAAGTGAGACATCCCCTTTAACCTCAGAGATTGGAATATCAGTTGCATGTGGCCAGACGGGCTGTGCTCCGCTTTCTTCACGCACTTAAGAGAGAGTCACAGCTCCAGCCGTTTCAGTAACTCCAGATGCATATGGCCGCCATATCCAACGATGTTCCAGTGTCACACATGAATGACTGAGGCGGGAATAACCCTTTAAAAAGGTGGCCACATACAAGCATAAAGTCAGCAGAAACTGCCAACTCTCCCCTGACAGATGAGGAGGATGATGATTTGGGGGAGGTAGAGAATTGGGCAAGTTGAATTCAACTCCCAATGTTTGTTCTCAAGGCAGATTAGCAGTCACCAGAAGGTTCTGTCAACTCCCCTCCCCCCACTGAAATTACATGCATGCTCGGCAAGCTACACAAGTACATATATGGGAGACTCGAGGAGAACAGATGTCAACCAAATGATGGCTATTCAAGGCGTTTGGTCACCACTAAAGGGGGTTGTTGATACTTTTATACTGATGGCCTATCCTCAGAACAGGTCATCAATATCAGATCAAGGGGGTTCTGACATCCGGCATACCCACTCATCAGCTGCCATCTACTGTGTAGTTTCTGGCACTGGCATACAGCAGCTCAGCTCCCATTCACTGGCACTGCCACTACACAAGTGGACAGAGCCTGGTGCTTCCAGCAACTTCCAGTGGGCGTGCGGCATGTCTGACCACCACCAATCCGATCCCGAGGATAGGCCATCAATATCCAAGCACCGGAATAACAAGAGATGGTCTAGAAGGGATACAACTGTAACCACCCTTCAAGGGGGTGTGCCACAAAACATTCCACAAACCAGCACCTGGAGATGAATACATTTGCAATTGCATCTAATTAGAAGAGCCGCTGAGCTATTCAATAAAATGTATCTGTATAGCGCCACCTGCTGTTTATGCTTTTCCTTATTTCCTGTCCACCTCACTGACCAGGCCACACATGCTCAGTTTATATCTTCAACTGCAACCAGCTATATTGTCTGCAGCAGTTACAGGGGAAGAGCTACAGCTGAAAGGACACACCCTCTGAGCTGCCAGCCTGAAATAAAGCTAGCAAAAGAATTGGAGCAATGAATGGTAAGATCTCTGGGTCCATGTGAGGTGCAGGGCTGGGCCCAGCTTAGTTAGAGATGGTCATGCGCTATATGATGTCAGAGTTTCATTTTATACATCAATCATGGTATAACCACTTTAATTGGGAGAAGAGATAGGTCAGGACAGATGTAAATCAAGAAAATCCCCATTCACTGAAAGCACGCAGAGATATTAAAACTTGTGAGAAATTGAAGGAAATGTGAGAATAGGATTTCTAAGGAAGGAAAGAAAAAACAAACACCCTTACAGGCATATGGTAGTGGAGCCAAACCCATTTATTTAACACAATAAAATAAATCAAGGTACTAACATCAATAATACAGTCTATCGATAGAATATCGATTATAAAAGATAGATTATAATAAATCGAATCGGATAAAATACATAGAATAAAAAATAAAACATAAAATGCAATATTCTAAATAGATTGCCTCTAGAGACCTAGGTATATCGGTGAAAGTCCCAGTACAGAGAACCCATATATATGGGTAAGTCCCAATGGCAAATATCGAGATATTCAGAGTCCTCAATCGCTGTATAAAGGGCACAATTTCGCCTAAGTTTCAGGCTTGCACAGTTAATATCACCAACTTTCAAAAGTGAATATATATTTTTAGTTACTCACGACCCTTTGCGCTGATCAAGAGATTCTTTTTCTGCGTATGGAAGTTGTTACTAGTGGTGTCCCACCATTCGCATCCCAATCCAGCAGTGTTGGTTTCTCTTTGCAGCGACTCCGGGCGGAATACTTGTGTGTGAACAACTACGAACCATACATGGCCATGTATTAAACTCCATTATCAAGGAGAATTTTTTTTTTCGCTTGACTCACGAACACCTACAGACGGACCAAATCCCATGAAATCTGAGACAAGATCCTGAGAGTCGCTGCAAAGAGAAACCAACACTGCTGGATTGGGATGCGAATGGTGGGACGCCACCTGTAACAACTTCCATACGCAGAAAAAGAATCTCTTGATCAGTGCAAAGGGTCGTGAGTAACTAAAAATATATATTCACTTTTGAAAGTTGGTGATATTAACTGTGCAAGCCTGAAACTTAGGCGAAATTGTGCCCTTTATACAACGATTGAGGACTCTGCATATCTCGATATTTGCCATTAGGACTTACCCATATATATGGGTTCTCTGTACTGGGACTTCACCGATATACCTAGGTCTCTAGAGGCAATCGATTTAGAAGATTCCATTTTATGTTGATTTTTATTCTATGTATTTTATCCGATTAGATTTTATTTGATTGATTTATTATAATCTTTCTTTTATAAAATCGATATTCTATCAATAGACCGTATTATCGATGTTAGTACCTCGATTTATTTTATTGTGTTAAATAAATGAGTTTGGCTCCACATCTCTGTGTTTTGAGTGCCGGTCCAACCTTATACTTACATTTACCTTTACGAGAGCAAGGGGTGGCTCTTCCCGTCCAGAGCACCAGGCGTGATTGTCCACAGTGAACCATCCGTTTATTGTGTTTTTAGGTATATGGTAGTATTCCGCAAATCCAACACCTTCCACTATTTAAAGGAGCAGGTTGAGGACCAGCAAACAACAAGCTGAGCAGCTGATCCTTCAAGGTTGCAGAGCAGAGGTAACAAGAGGTCACTGTAAGCGAGAGGAGCATCATGAACTGGGAGCGGGCAGCTGATGGGGGGACTGTGTGGGCTGCTGTGTTCTCATTCTCCAAGAATTCAGCATCTTAAGGGGCAAGAAAATGGAGCCAAATGAGAGCGGAATTTACTTGAGAGGCACAAAGGGAGCAGGGAGAATGTCGAGGGGAAGTGCTGGGCGATCACACATCAATGCACTTCATACCAGCCTGGCTGTAATCATTTTCTTAGGGAAATAGTCCCCATCTTCTGGCTTCCTCCTCAACAACTGCTTATACACAGATGCCAATTCAGAAAAGTAGAGCTGCAGTGTAAAGCAGGAACAGGTATCTTGTGCCTCTGATGAGACAGGAACTATACTTCAGACTACCTCAAACTCCAATAGACTATACTGCAGTGAGGCAGAGGAAAGTGCTGGACAAAAACAGCAGGATGAGACCAAGATGACCAAAGAGGTGGAGTCCAGGATCATCACTTGAAGCTGGACGACAGATAGTCAGGTCCATAAATATTGGGACCGACACAATTCTAACACTTTTGGCTCTATACAGCACCACAATGGATTGGAAATGAAACGAACAAGATTTTCTTTAACTGCAGATTGTCAGCTTTAATTTGATGGTATTTACATCCAAATCAGGTGAACGGTGTAGGTATTACAACAGTTTGCATATGTGCCTCCCACTTGTTAAGGGACCAAAAGTAATGGGACAGAATAATAATCAAACTTTCACTTTTTAATACTTGGTTGCAAATCCTTTGCAGTCAATTACAGCCTGAAGTCTGGAACGCATAGACATCACCAGATGCTGGGTTTCATCCCTGGTGATGCTCTGCCAGGCCTCTACTGCAACTGTCTTCAGTTCCTGCTTGTTCTTGGGGCATTTTCCCTTCAGTTTTGTCTTCAGCAAGTGAAATGCATGCTCAATCGGATTCAGGTCAGGAGATTGACTTGGCCATTGCATAACATTCCACTTCTTTCCCTTAGGCTACTTTCCCACTAGCGTTGTTTAAATCAGGCATTCAATTCCGACACCGGAACTGCCCGCCGGATCCGGAAAAACTTGTGAAAACAGATTACATTTGAATCCTGATCAGGATTTTGATCACAATGAAAAAATGCATTGGAAAAAACAGATCCGCCATTTATGGACTAACTTTTTTTCCACATTTTTCGGGTTTAACATGCAAAAGCCGGATCCGGTTTGACTGAACACACGGCGCCGAATCCGGCGTTAATGCAAGTACCCTTAAACTCTTTGGTTGCTTTTGCAGTATGCTTTGGGTCATTGCCCATCTGCACTGTGAAGCGCCGTCCAATGCGTTCTGAAGCATTTGGCTAAATATATGCAGATAATATTGCCCAAAACACTTCAGAATTCATCCTGCTGCTTTTGTCAGCAGTCACATCATCAATAAACACAATAGAACCAGTTCCATTGGCAGCCATACATGCCCACGCCATGACACTACCACCACCATGCTTCACTGATGAGGTGGTATGCTTAGGATCATGAGCAGTTCCTTTCCTTCTCCATACTCTTCTCTTCCCATCACTCTGGTACAAGTTGATCTTGGTCTCATCTGTCCATAGGATGCTGTTCCAGAACTGTGAAGGCTTTTTTAGATGTTTGGCAAACTCTAATCTGGCCTTCCTGTTTTTGAGGCTCACCAATGGTTTACATCTTGTAGTGAACCCTCTGTATTTACTCTGGTGAAGTCTTCTCTTGATTGTTGACTTTGACACACATACACCTACCTCCTGGAGAGTGTTCTTGATCTGGCCAACTGTTGTGAAGGGTGTTTTCTTCACCAGGGAAAGAATTCTTCGGTCCTCCACCACAGTTGTTTCCCTGGTCTTCCGGGTCTTTTGGTGTTGCTGAGCTCACCGGTGCGTTCCTTCTTTTTAAGAATGTTCCAAACAGTTGTTTTGGCCACGCCTAATGTTTTTGCTATCTCTCTGATGGGTTTGTTGTGTTTTTTCAGCCTAATGATGGCTTGCTTCACTGATAGTGACAGCTCTTTGGATCTCATCTTGAGAGTTGACAGCAACAGATTCCAAATGCAAATAGCACACTTGAAATGAACTCTGCACCTTTTATCTGCTCATTGTAATTGGGATAATGAGGGAATAACACACACCTGGCCATGGAACAGCTGAGAAGCCAATTGTCCCATTACTTTTAGTCCCTTAACAAGTGGGAGGCACATATGCAAACTGTTGTAATTCCTACACCGTTCACCTGATTTGGATGTAAATACCCTCAAATTAAAGCTGACAGTCTGCAGTTAAAGCACATCTTGTTTGTTTCATTTCAAATCTATTGTGGTGGTGTATAGAGCCAAAAATGGTAGAATTGTGTCGATGTCCCAATATTTATGGACCTGACTGTATATCCGTGCCATAGCAACAGAAATGACCTGTCAGTGCAGTCAGTTCTAGAGTGCTGCTGCAGGGTAAAGCAGGGTAGGGTACAAAAAAAAAAAAAAAAAAAGTCTAAGACAGAGGGTAAGCATTGTGCCAACATATTTGCATAGTTTGAAGATTCCCAACCTGCCGAATTGCCTTACATTACATAAGAAAATTGCACAAGCAAAAATAAAAAATAAATCTAATTTTAGCAGAAATTTTGTAAACTCTGTAATAACCACATCCTCTTATTAGCGCTTCAAGAAAATGCAAGCCGCGTTATGTGCGACTTCCTGCTGGGTCCCGACAATGGGGCTTCCTGTTCTACAGAACAGGAAGTGAGCTGTGCACAGGGAAATTACCTTCCATCCGAGAAGGTTTTTACATCTTAAGGGGGTTCTACGTGGTGGCAGTAACCACAATAGGGGCAACCCTCCAATGCACACCGTGGTTCTAGAACAATCTGTCAGCCCCATGATCATAGCGATCAAATATACAGAAAACTGTGCACACCTACTTTGGGAGTAATGTCAATTAAGATGATATGACAAAGGGGTTGTGTGGGTTATAAAATCTGTTTCCCATCAGTGATTCGGGGTTTAATGGAGAGGGCTCTCATTCTGGAGCATTTCTCACCCAGGAGGACATGGTGTGTCCATGCTCTTCACAGACAGACCACAGATTTCATGTGCATTTCTCCTGCGGGGGCATTGCAGGGCCCTTCCCACAGATTACGGCTTGTTGCTGGGGTTAGAGGACCTTTAGAACACAGAGGGAGAACCCCTTTAAACATCACTCAGTTCTCAGAAAAACTTTTGATCTGTCAAAGAGACATATTAAAAGTTTTTAGGCTACTGGCGTTCGGTGCAGATCCGTCTTGTATCTGCACAGACGGATCCGCACAGATAATGCAAACTCTTGTATCCGTTCATAACGGATCAGTTTGCATTATTCATAAAAAAATAAAAAATAAAAAGTCAGTCAAAACGGATCAGTCTTGACTTACATTGAAAGTCAATGGGGAACGGATCAGTTTTCAATTGCACCATATTGTGTCAGTGCAAACTGATCTGTCCCCATTGACTTACATTGCAAGTCAGGACGGATACGTTTGGCTCCGCATCGTCAGGCGGACATCAAAACGCTGCAAGCAGCATTTTGGTGTCCGCCTGAAAAGCGCAACGGAGACCAAACGCAGCCAAATTGATGCATTCTGAACAGATCCATTCAGAATGCATTGGGGCTGAACTGATCAGTTTTGGGCCGCTTGTAAGAGCCCTGAAACGGATCTCACAAGCGGAACCAGAAACGCCAGTGTGAAAGTAGCCTTAGAGGGGAGTGTCTGAGCTCCAAGACCACCACTGATCGCTAGAACGAGGAGAGAGGGGAGCACTCACATAGCACATGCTCTCCTCGCTGCAGAAAATGGGAGATGGGCCCACAGACTTTGAACGGAGTCTGTCTCTCCTTGTTCTACAGTGAGAAGAGCGCGTGATATGTGAGCGCTTCTCTCTACTCGTTCTAGCCATCAGTGGGGGTCTCTGCACTCACACCACCAATCAAAACCTTTGATATGTCGCTATGACAAATCAAAAGCTCAGGGATACTAAGTAAATCTACAAGTCAAGAGAGGCTTGCAGCAGTGCTGGGGGTTGGTAGGTTGTTATCTGACTCTTAGTTCTGCATGTTCTGGATCCACGAGTGCGTAGGAGCAGCAGTAACTCCTGACCTCATAATAAAGTTTCACTTTTTACCAACTTCTGCTGGAAAATGACAAGACTTTCTTCACTTTTAGTTCCTCTACAGTTTAAGGCATGCGTTGCCCTTTTTCTAGTACCCGGCTCACAATGCTGCTTTTGTCAGCCATTTCAGACCAAGTAGAGGCAATACTGTAGGACAATCGCCTCCGCAGCCAATTCAGGAGGGGGCAAGCCATAAGTGAGGCCGACGACACTGTTCTTCTACATGATTGAAGAATCCTTCAACATTAAAAACCTGTCAAGTGATTTTTGCTGCTCTACCCGAGGGCACGATATGGTAGAGGGAGAGAAGCTGCTTTGGTGATCTTTAAAGTAGAATTTCTGAGTAAAATGCAAGTAAATTGTAACAGGACTCCTAGGAGAGAGTGAGAGTCCCGATTGTCTCTAGACGTACAGATAAATGAAGACCTGTCAATCACTGCATGTGGTGGGGTCAGCAGGACTCTCACCGTCTCTCCTAGGAGTCCTGGCAGGATTTAAGGCTTGTTTTTTGTCTGCGTCTGTTCCGCAAAAAAAAACAAAATTACTCAATATACATTTCGTGTCCGCAAGTCCAATCCACAAACAAACAGAACATGTCCTATTATAGTCCGCATTACGGACAAGGATAGGACCGTTCTATGCTGCGGATTGCGTGCATGAGCCCTTAGTTGTTTGATTCTCACGCAGAGATCCTGATCCAGGACCTATACATCACAGAACTCAGCTTCTCCATCATATCTTACCCTCGGATAGGCCAACAGAAAGCATTTCACAGGTTCACGTTAAGCACACTGAGGGGGTCCAGAACAAGGCCTTAAAATGCCTTACCTTTTGTGTGTTGACTAGAGATTAGCAAATTTCATATTTTGAAATTCGTTCACACTTTGGTGGTAAAAGGTGAACTGCATTATGGATTCCGTTACCACGGACCAAAACGCAATTTTATGATGGAAGGTCTTTGGAGACATTCCGTCATAATAGAAGTCTATGGGCTGCATAGACTTCTGCATAACGGAAACAGGACGGAACCGTTTTGCAGCCCATAGACTTCTATTATGACGGAATGAATAACGGAATGCCTCTAAAGGCATTCAGTCATAGAATTGAGTTATGGTCAATGGTAACGGAATCCATAAGGCAATTCACCTTTTACCAGCAAACGAATTTCATAACCGGAAATTCGCTCATCTCCCTTCATCCTACGGAAAAGTTCCAATTACAATTTTTATAAATTTACTTGAACTGGAGGAATTTGACCTTTCTGACCCTCCAATCAGGTAAAATAACAGGCATATGTAATGGAATATCAGCAGTGATGGCTCCGGTCTGTGTACTCTGAGAATACAGACAGCAGATGTGGGCAGAGGTACCCAGGCAGGGTTCCAACCAGGAGTCCCCAGGGCGCAGTTAATGGGGGCTCCATACATGCACAGTACATGGGTGTGGGCCTGATAGTCTGTTATCTGGATCATGTCAGGTTCCTGCTGATAGTCTAGACCCAAGCCAAAAAATACAATCCAAAATCTGAATTTCCCACTGTCATTTTTTCCACGCTGCTGCTTTGACTTCATAGCATTTTACACCTTGTTACCTTTTGATATATCTGCTTCTAGGAAAGCTGGGTGATGCCCGATGTAACGGGGCTCCGGTTTGCGTCTAGTACAGAAAAGCGAGATGAAACCTAAACCTCCTCACTGGACACCAGATCCATCCATGGACTACGGCAGCGCAGGTTCAAGGCAATATCACAGATTACTATAGGATGGTGGTGGTTGCTGCTCTGTTGCCGTTTCACTGATGGGAGTCATCATTATAAACCCCTTTAAGATTATCCTCAAGGAAGGATGGAAAACATAACTGAAGGTTTTGCAATTTCCGATACAGTAATGTGGTGTATGCTATTTCACCACAAGGGTGAATGAGGCCTAGAAAAATGTACCTCGCACTGGGACGAGGCGCAACCTCACACCTCCTCCTCCTTCCTAAAAGCGAGAAGTTTCTGGTGCCAAGAGAAATTTGTGGTGACCGGAATGGAGATGAGGTCAAGAAGATCCTCCGCCTGCACTCGTGGAACACAGTTCTGGAAGGGTTACTCTGGCCTGAGGTGAAGGAGGCTTTCAGAGTCTAAAAGTCCAGGCCTTTCCATGAGTCAGCAGAGACAGTCATATTGGGGGGGCTGGATCAGAGGAAACTCAGACACATTGCAGGGATCCATGTCACCCATAAATGAAGCACAGCCCTGCCCATCAACTATCGGTTCTGGTTTAGCCAGTAGGGAAAATAAGAACAAGGGGTCATTTTAGAGTTTAATTATTAAAACACTCTAAAATACCATGCGATGCAAACACATGACCATTTTCCAGATCTCTGCTTGCAACCAGTGAATGGGAACACTTATGTACATCAAGCAAAATCTGCAATGGAAATTGTGCTGCAGAAAATCACCGCTTACAGAGGGGCACTGCTTGTTACAGGGGCTCAGGTCTCTTGTGCAAGCAGGGCTAGGTCAGGGGGAGTTTTTGGTCACAGATGTAAGCAAGATTCACCGGCAGCAAGCAGAGATCTTACAGAGGTAACAGCTGCCCTATCAACATACTGTTACGAAGAGCAGACTATGGAGGACCACTGGAGTCCTCCAACACTCATTATAATGGGCACCATTCAAGGCTTCACTTTGACTATCTTAAAGGGCAGATAGACGGAAAAATGTGATATATCTGTTACTAGAAAAGCTGGGTGGCCATCATCAGAGCACCTTTTTATTCTGTCAAAGTGTGTCCACAGGCTACGGGGAAACTCGAATGGTGGCCATGTCATTTGCTACCCAGCTTTCCCACACACTGACATAAGGAATTTTTTCTCTTACAAACTTATCTTTATCTAGCCTCCTTCCCCAAATGTGCCTATAGGACTTCCATCCACCGGGCGGCAGTGAGTTATAGGACTTCCATCCACCGGGCGGCAGTGAGTTATAGGACTTCTGCATGTGCCTATAGGACTTCCATCCACAGAGCGGCAGCGAGTTATAGGACTTCTGCATGTGCCTATAGGACTTCCATCCACAGGGCGGCAGCGAGTTATAGGACTTCCGCATGTGCCTATAGGACTTCCATCCACAGGGCGGCAGCGAGTTATAGGACTTCTGCATGTGCCTATAGGACTTCCATCCACAGGGCGGCAGCGAGTTATAGGACTTCCGCATGTGCCTATAGGACTTCCATCCACAGGGCGGCAGCGAGTTATAGGACTTCTGCATGTGCCTATAGGACTTCCATCCACAGGGCGGCAGTGAGTTATAGGACTTCGGTGGATGGAAGTCCTATAGGCACATGCAGGACGGCAGCGAGTTATAGGACTTCCGCATGTGCCTATAGGACTTCCATCCACAGGGCGGCAGCGAGTTATAGGACTTCCGCATGTGCCTATAAGACTTCCATCCATCGGACAGCAGTGAGTTAACACAGAAAGCAGCAGCTTTTAGATGTCCTATTCCAGCAATCATAAAAACCTTCTATATTTCTAGAAGGAATGCTCTCTCCATCACGTTGCTGCTAATCTTATCCATTAGGGCAGAGCACGACATTAGCAGGAGGCTGCGTCCATACCACGGATTACACAACAGCCGGAAAAAAAAAAAAAAAAAAAAAGAGAAAGAAAACCAGTTGTCTCCCCATTCTGTAATCCACTGCAGCTTGGGAGGAATATAAAGACCATACAGAAGGTAGAAGGTTAATCCTTGAGGAGGGGCTCCGAGAGAAGACTGGCATTTTACCACTTGTGGGAGGAACAATATGGAAGCATAGTTACCACTTCTCAAAGAGACCCTCTATAGGGAGAGCATGGTAATCCCTGTGAAAGGGACGCTAAGGAAGACTAGAAGGGCCCTTTATACAGGGCGAGAACCGGACAGATCGCCAATAAAACGCCCATAGGAAGGATGGTTAGATATTATCTGGGGATGTAAAGGTGCTCGTTCATCAGGTAATGACATTTTTCATGCTGTCACTATGGAGGGATAATCATATTAATACTACTGGCAGTGATCCTAAATGAGACTAACAAACTACCCCATGTGGAAGAGACCATATAGAAGGGTGGCACGTTAACCCTTGCACAATGAACATGACGAACCGACCCTATAGATGGAAAGTGACTAAATCTTTACCGAGTCAGCACAACCCCATAGAGGGGTACCAAACAGTCTCACACAACTGACCCTATAGAGGGTTTGAATGAGAGAGACCCTACAGAAGTGAAGCATGTGGGCACTAATTTCAACTAGTCCTATGGAAGTCTCGTGGTGAAACCCACATGTGATGGACCCTACAGGTGGCACCTAAATTGCAAGCTAAGCCTTACCCAACTGCCCTTCTAGAATGGCATCATTAAAGGGGTTCTGCAGTTCTGTAATATTGTATTCTTTGGATACACCATCCATGACAGAGCAGCGAGGAGTCCGACTCCCAGCACCCACGCCGATCAGCTGTTTGAAGGTGTCAGAGTTTGTCACTTGGAGCAGTGCTGCCACGACCAAGGAGACGACATGCTGGTACACCTCAAGAGGAAGCAGCGCTAGCATGAGCGCCACAGCCCCTTCAAAGAGCTGAACGGCCGGGGTGCTGGGAGGAGGACCCCCACCGATTTGATACGGATGACCTATCCTCAGGATAGTTCACCAACATTACGTCACTAATCAACCCCTTTAATTCTTGTGCAACCACCTCAATTAAGGGTCAATTTACATGCAGCAGATTTTGCTGCAGAAATCGCATCTGTGCTTGGCCCCAAAAAACGACCCTTTACAGATGAATAGAAATGACTTTCATAAAGTTATTCAGCAAATCTGCAGCATGTAAACATCACCTAAAGGTTAACTCATGCAACGGACCCCTGCAGAATCAACCCTACAGACCTTACACAATTAACCCTTGAGAATGTGATCCCATAGACGGCTTAGCCAATGAACCCTAAGGCCTCTTTCACACGGGCGTTGCGGGAAAAGGTGCAGGTGCGTTGCGGGAACATGCGCGACTTTTCCGCGCGAGTGCAAAACATTGTAATGCGTTTTGCACTCGCGTGAGAAAAATCGCGTATGTTTGGTACCCAAACCCGAACTTCACAGAAGTTCGGGCTTGGGATCGGTGTTCTGTAGATTATATTATTTTCCCTTTTAACATAGTTATAAGGGAAAATAGCATTCTGAATACAGAATGCATAGTAAAATAGCGCTGGAGGGGTTAAAAAAAATAATAATTTAACTCACCTTAGTCAACTTGATCGCGCAGTCCGGCTTCTCTTCTGTCTCCTTCTTTGCTGATTGCAGGAAAAGGACCTGTGGTGACGTCACTCCGGTCATCACATGGTCCATCACCATGGTAAAAGATCATGTGATGACCGGAGTGACGTCACCACAGGTCCTTTTCCTGCAATCAGCAAAGGAGACAGAAGAGATGCCGGCTGCGCGATCAGGTGGACTAAGGTGAGTTTAATTTTTTAACCCCTCCAGCGCTATTTTACTATGCATTCTGTATTCAGAATGCTATTATTTTCCCTTATAACCATGTTATAAGGGAAAATAATGATCGGGTCTCCATCCCGATCGTCTCCTAGCAACCTAGTGTGAAAATCGCACCACATCCACACTTTCTTGCGGATGCCTGCGATTTTCACGCAACCCCATTCATTTCTATGGGGCCTGCGTTACGTGAAAAACGCACAAAGAGGAGCATGCTGCGATTTTCACGCAACGCACAAGTGATGCGTGAAAATCACTGCTCGTGTGCACAGCCCCATAGAAATTAATGGGTCATGATTCAGTGCGGGTGCAATGCGTTCAACCTACGCATCGCATCCGCACGGAATACTCGCCCGTGTGAAAGGAGCCTAAAGCTAACACAAGAACAGGAGTTTGGGCAGACACAGCCGATGCTGCGCTGGAATACCTCGCCTCCATTAATGCTGATGTTTTCACTGGACATGTTCCTGGCTGAGCCACGTGATGCCATTAGAGGACATGTGTTCACAATTCAGCATAGCCCAAAGCTAATGTCTGCTAATCCATCTAAGGCCCAGATACCCCTCTCAGAAAGGTATGAGGGGGGCCCGATCTGTGAATATACCCTGCAGATGTATATCAGTCAGTCTCATACTCCAGTCACATCCAGAGCAACAGTTACAATCCGCCTCGTTGTGATAAACTCGTAATGCGTGATCTTGTGTGGGAGTTGGGGTTAACTTGTGTTTCCGTTTGCGACGGTTTTTCACAAAAGTATAGAAAACTAGCTGTAAAATCTACGATGTGTGAATATACCCTTGTGGAGTGGTATGCCAACTACTTCTTTCATAATCCAGCGCAGCTAACACTCTGTTCAGACACTGAATCAGCAGGAATATGGAAGAGAGATGCGCAGTCACTTAGAGCAGTGATGGCGAACCTTTTAGAGGCCGAGTGCCCAAACTGCAACCCAAAATCCACTTATTTATCACGGCAAGGTAACCTGACTACTACAGTCCTATACAGTATATCTTCCATGTACTTTATCCTTTAGCTATAATAGCCTGCCTACATTCACTGTGCTGCCTGTGCCGTCCATATTATGTCCTGCACTGATGGATGGCAGGGAAAGTCTAAGGAATATTGGTACGCCATAGACTTTTCCCATTGTGCGGGTGCCCACAGAGAGGGCTCCGAGTGCCGACTCCAACACCCGTGCCATAGGTTCGCCACTGTCAGAGGAAACCAGAAATGTGAATGTAGCTTTGAATGTGACTGGAGCTGATTCATTATCAGCACTGGATAAAGAATTGCGGTATGTGGAATTAAACTGCAAAACAACGCTGGAAAGTGACGATTGTGCTTAAAAAAAAAATAATAAAAAAATCTGTTCAGTATCCCGCAAAAGTGCAAAATGCATAACAAAATCACAGACGCACTAAAGGGGTTGTCTCATCTCAGACCATGGGGGCATATCACTACATCAGTGCTGGAGGGCGCACAGCGCATGCACAGCCTCCCTACATTCATTTCTATAGGGCCACCATCAGGCCCACAGAAGTGAATGGGAGCGGTGGCTCCTATTCACTTCCATGGGGAGAGCACTTGGTGGCCGGATCCGCAGTGGGGCTCCGTTTAGGAGATATGTGCAGGTCCCAGCACCTATCAGACAATGGGGGCCTATCCTATGAGACAACCCCTTTAAGCCTTTGGTGGCCTGAGCACGCTGGGAGTTGGAGGAATGTAACACATGTAAATGACCAAGAACTTACAGTTCAGACCATGAAAGAGCGGTTCTGCTCCAAGATGCCAGGTCTCTACTTAGTTCTAGACCTTCATCAACACAACAGGTCTGCAGCTATTTTGAGGCCATTAGGTTTCACCCCCACCAGTCCCCTGTCATTTATCTGGAGATGTAACATATATGCACATTGTCCATTAGCCCCTGTGGAATCTCATTCTGCAGCATAGTTGGGGGAGGGGGAGACTTCTAGAGCTCTGACTTTATGTATTGAATTATGCAGATAGCAGAGCCCTCCCCCGCTGCTGCAAATATCACTGCTGGCCGACATGAACGCAGCTCTGGGGACTCACATCTCACTCATTCATGGCCGAGATCAGAATGCTTCTCCATCTCATCTATTAATGGATGAAATGGGAACGAGCCTTTATGACTGGCATTTCATACAATCCATAAAAAGGGACAACGTGATCTACATCAAACATTACGAGGAGCGCACCTCCTAATAAATAAATAGGACACATTTTAAAGGTGTCCTAAAGTCAGAGGGGGTCAACTATTTTAGTTGTAAAAAAATAGTTGCAATACAATAATTTTTTTTACCAGCCATGCGACCAAATTTACTTGCACGACCATTTTCACACAGTTTTAAATAGTTGGGTGGGACGGGGCAAAGTGGGGGCATGCTGGTACTCTGGCCCGGGTAGATTTACTAACATTCCCCTTCCCCCCAAGAAATAGGCGTAAGGCCCCTTTCATACGAGTATGACGGATTAGGTCCGGATGCGTTCAGTGAAACCCGCACCATTTTGCCAGCACATTCAGTCAGTTTTGCCTGCGATTGCGTTCAGTTTTTTCCGCGCGGGTGCAATGCATTTTGATGCGTTTTTCACGTGCGTGATAATAAATAAATACTGAAGGTTTACAAACCTCATCTCTTAGCAACCATCAGTGAAAAACACACATCACATCCGCACTTGCTTCCGGATGCAATGCATTTTTCACTGAAGCCCCATTCACTTCTATGGGGCACAGACCCATTGAAATGAATGGGTCAGATTTCAGTGCGGGTGCTATGTGTTCACGTCACGCATTGCACCCGCGCGGAAAACTCGCTCGTGTGAAAGGGGACTATATACAATGTTGACGAAAAAGTACTATTTCTCAGGGCCTATGGACTGCCTTAGATTTGCCCAATTTATGACGAGGAGCACATCTAGTCATAAGTTAGCCAAATCTAATGGCAGCACAGGAGGAATCCAAGACCGGCATAAAAAGCCTCAAGTCTTAGTAAATGACCCCCAGAAAGTCTAAACCTGATATGAGAAGACATAGATGTGCACCACAATTTATGCCATTTTCTGGCATTAGCATGAATAAATCTGTCTTGGGCCATGTCCACACGTGAAATACCGTGGATTTGCAGCTGTGGATTTTCATGCAGCAAATCCAGTGTTGTACAGTGCCAGCAAAGGCAAAGTGAATCTGATCCTCACTGCGTCATTGACCTGCCGTGGGGATTATTTTTTATTTTTTTAAATCTGCTGCGGATCTCCACCTCTGCAATGGAGAGGGAGAAGTCCAGTCATTTTAGTGGCAGCAAAAAAGTAAGCAATATTTGCCCTTTTTTTTCAAAGTTTTTGGTGTAGTTTTTTTAAAAGAGCTGAACCCGGACATATCCCCATTTTCACCCCGGCAGCCCCTGTTATGTGAGCATTTCATGCTCCGATGCTCCCCCTTGCCCTGCGCTGTACCTCGCAGGGCAAGGGTTGTTTACAATAGCACACCGCTAGGCAGAAGCTTCCGCTAGCAGGGTTCCCGTGACGTCACTGGCTGTGATGGGCAGGCTTTAGCACTACCCTTGCCGTTTTACAAGTTAGGTGAGCGCTAAAGCCCGCTATAGTGCTGATCGCACAAACTATTGACAAATTTTAAAACATGTACGTGAAATCCGGGAAATCTTTGCTGGCGCAGTATTATGAAAGAACATGAGTAATCTGCAAGATACCCTAATTATTGTAGGCAACGTCCCCTCCTGATACACCATACCCACTCTGGGTGTTGCCAGTGTGTCCATGCACAGTCTGGTGCTCAGATGGACTCCTGGCGATACATTCATAAGCTTCTAGGAGACATGGCACAGCACAGAGTCAGCCATAAGAATAGTTGCTCTACAATGCTTACTACATGGGCAACGCAAATAGCTACAAAAAAAAAAAAAATAAGTGCTGTTTATGGCGGCCTGTATTCCACAAATGGGTAACAAGTGGGCAAAGAAAGCCAGCTGGGTTGTGCGCCAATCTGTGGCAGAAATTTATGCAAAAGAAAGTCAGTTCCACTTATCTGAAAGTCATCATGGATTTCTGCAAGGCCAATTTAGATGAATTGAGAAATACGTAGCGTGTGAACAGTACAAGAGAGGCAGCTCCATCATACAGGGATGTAAAGGCTTCTGGAGATGTGACGCATCTCACTGAAGAGCCTGATAAAAAGCATCCCTTCTACATGGGCCGGTACCACAGGCATTTATTCCGGATAATTGTCAGAGGAGGTGAGAACCGCATGTACAAGCAGCAATCGGGATTAGCTAGCACTGCAGTCATCATCCATCAGGTTACACAGCACATAGAAACAATGGGGAGAATTATCACAACTGGCATAAAGGAAAATTGGTTTAGTTGCCCATAGCAACCAATCAGATTCCACCTTTCATTTTTCAGAGCTCCTTTGGGAAATCTGATTGGTTTCTAGAGGCAACTAAGCATTTTCCCCAATGATTTTTGGTGCCGGTCAAAAGACACAATGATCCCATGGACAAGCGTGTTCGGGTGATCACCAGAACTTTACATGGTCCAATTGTCAGGAACAAACGTTCCTACAAGTTCTTCACTGATAACTAGCCCGAATATTGTTCTATGTAAAAAGGACCTTTATATTATAGTCAACCTCAATGGTTGGTAACGGAACTCAAATGCATTCTGCATAAAACAAATAGAGAAGACAGACGGAAGGTGTCCCTTTAAGCACAAGGATGAAAGCTGGACATCCACTTATTGAAATTCTTCTCATTTTGTGTTTTCTTTATCACTAAAGCATAATTCTTCTGAGCATGGTTAATCCCAGTAGACATTTCTATGGGGGGCAGAAGATCTGCCACGTCCAGTATCTGTCTGCAGCTGAGGTTCTGGAGACTCATCCGTCATCGGTCCACCCAGCTCGGGTTTCTCTCCCACACGTCACAGACCTGGGGGGGTCAGCTTTGGAGAGAACGCCAAGAGATTAGCAGATCTCCTGCACAGACAGCTTTGCTGGGAGCAGCGCCTGGCCCCTATGACAAGGAGTTCAACTTGAATGTGTCCGCAGTCCGTCTGCATGCTCTTATTTTTTTGCAGTGCGGAGGCACAGACCAAAATGCCGCAGAAGAGCTCCGTGGTGCTTCTGTGGCCTTCCAGTGCGCATCTTCCATTCATACGGTGTGCACTTGGCCAGTGCACGTATATTGCAGGCCGCGATATGGGCACGGCCAGCACATGCTCGTGTGCATGAGCCCTTATACTGCAGAAATTGCTGGGGAAGATCTTCTAAACCTGCAGACAAGTCCAGATTTACTACAGTTGCTTATGCTGGATGATAAATCTGGAGCATGGCCATATTTTTGCCTATCTTCATGCAACCTACTGGTCAGCTTACTTTGGGATAAAAATTCTGGAGCAACTCAGGAACAAAATGATACATCCTGGGTCACACCCCTTGGGGAGATGCATGGATTTTTCTAAAACTAAGATTAAACAAATTAAGTTACATAATTACATGCTGCTGGTGGAGCAACATTGGTGCCTTGCACTTCTGGGGTCGTGGGTTCGAATCCGACCAAAGACAACATCTTTGTGGAGTTTGTATGTTCTTGCCATGTTTGGGCGAGTTTCCTCCGGGTACTCCGGTTTCCTCCAACACTCCAAAGACATACTGATAGGGAACTTAGATTGTGTCGCACAAAGTTCTTTTGGTATCGTACAGTCTCAAAAACTGGTGATAAAGCGATAAAGCAGTATGGAAGCCCTTTATCATTACATTTGTCTTCCCGTATTTCTACCTTAAGCTGGTAACAAGCTAGCCGTGTTCATCCAGAGCAGAACTATGGTGAAGTCAGGCAGTAAAGCAGATGGCAGTTACTGCTGCAATATTCAGGGTAAGGCTATATGCACACAACCGCGCCGTTTTTTTTGCGGTCCGCAAACTGCGGATCCACAAAAACCAGAAGCCGCCCGTGTGCCTTCCGCAATTTGCAGAACGGAAAGCCAATTGTAGAAATGCCTATTCTTGTCCGCAAAACAGACAATAGGACATTTTTTTTTTTTTTGTGGGGCCACGGAACGGAGCAACGGATGCAGACAGCACACGGAGTGCTGTCCGCATCTTTTGCGGCCCCATTTTAGTGAATGGATCCGCATCTGAGCCGCAAAAACTGCGGCTCAGATGCGGACCAGAACTACGGCCGTGTGCATGTAGCCTATCTGGAAAGCTGGGTGAGGCACCCCAAGGACACTGCAATCAGCATCACTCACATGTAGGAGACCAGCTCCGAAGAAATGGCTGACCAGCCCCCTGGGAGATTTCCAACCATCCACCAATGGCTCAGCAAATACTGGAATTCATCCTAAATGAAATACCAAAGGCTGCAATTTGATGAGTCTCAGATTCCTGCGCCCACGTGAGAAGCAAAAAACACAAGAAAAAAAAAAAGAGTAGAATTAAGTCCAGTGTCTGCCGCGCTCCACGTTCTCCAAAAATAATTTACATCCCAGCGTGAGAGAGCGACGTTGTACCCACAGCCAGGTACGTTCCTGGCGAGAAGCTGCTTCCCCGTCATGTGCCCGCCACATCCAACAGGCTACTCCACGAACTGAGTTACAGAACAGAGGAAATCTGCTACATTTACAGAGAAATGTATAGCGTTTAACTCATGCTGGGCTGGAGCAAAGTTCATAATAGACATATTGGGTGTCAATACAAGAACTAATAGGGGGAATCAGGCAATGGGGTGGGCGATGCTAAAACAAGGCAACCTATACGCCATTCAGGATCTGTGGAAAGTTGTATTGGCCTTGTAAGGTCTGAAATCAACGGAGCCTGCTCTTTCGCCGATGCTTTACACTGCAACTTCCCTCCAACAGGGGTCAGACAGTGTAGCTTGGCAGCTTTGTCTATGGGAAAATAAAACTGTTCCTCTAATGCTTTACACTGCAGTTCTGCTCCAAATCTGCATGACCTATTACAGTCTAGAGCAGACTGAAGAGGCTCGAGCTGTTGGCTTCTCCCCCCACTTTACACTGCAGCTCTGCTCTGTTATGGCACAGTTAGCCCCATTCTATCCTAAGCGGACAGGGAAGAGGAGAGCCCCAAGCCTGGAGTGGCAGATTTCCACTGCTGTCCATAGATCACAGTGGATTGTGTAGAGACAAACCATGTAACAAACGATCAGCTGTGCGAGCAGTGATAGGTCAGGATGGGTTTGCATTCTCTATCAAATTAACAGGAACACTGCCATTCACTGACAACAAGCAGAGATTTTTAACACTGAGTAGAATAGCTACATAAGGAATCCCTCAGTGTATTACATACATAGTGGGCATGGAGCGTTTGCTTTGCAGGGCATGCCTGTCGCTGCGCTGGCGAGGCTGGACCTGTTTACATTTATTCCTTTGGTGGTTCGTTACTATAACACCGTGTGAGTCAGCTGGCTAATCACCAACCTCACAGTTAACCCCCTGGAAGCTGCGGTGCCCTCCAGCTGGCACCAACCACCCCTTCATAAACTGTACAATACACCTTACCAAACAAGTGATTGCAGAGTCATAAGCAAGCAGCAGCTCCAGGTGCAGATTTACATTACAAGTAAGGTGCCAGCTACTGAGGGTGAGACCTCTGCACCAGTGCCAGGAATGAGACTTGGCTTCAAAACATGTACCAGGATCCCTCCACCGCCATGTACCACTGTGGAAGTGTAGAAAAAGGGTTTCATCATTGTCTGGTGAAAAATGCCTATTAATGTCTAATATACTTTAATTCCTTAACAAAAGATCTCTGCTTGCTGTCAATAAACAGGAAAATATCGTTTACATCCAGGACTGAAAATCTGCCCTGAACAAGTATTTCTAACAGTTGGGAGTTTGTTACACATGTATCCAATCTAATCTGCTGGTGGAGTCACTGTGTATACATAACTGATCCTGTACTGATCCAGAGTTACATCCTGCATTATACTCCAGAGCTGCACTCACTATTCTGCTGGTGGAGTCACTGTGTAATAGTCTTTGAAAAACAGAAACTGCCCAACAGAATAGTGACAACAGGTCTGGAGTGTAAAGTAATACATGTAGACCGTGAATCCACCAGCAGAATAGTGAGCGCAGCTCTGAAATATAGTACAGGTTGTGACACTAGAGCGGTAAAATCTAGCAGGCTACACTATTCTCTCAGTTTCTTAGTCATTAAAAGGCATTTTCCCCAAAACTTGGCCAATATGGCTACCATTCTAGCTCTCCACAGGGTGCACAATCCAGCTTCCCCATAATCCTGAATGTCAAATCTGCCCAATTACCATCTTCCTGGTAGAGGATTTCATTCACACTGGTGTGACGTTTCAACCACCATCTTGGTGGTCTTCCAGCAATCCCCAGCCCACCACACTTTCCATCATCTGAACAGTCAGATTTCAGCACGTTTTCAGAAAGAAGATCTACTCTGACTCCTTACTGTATGTGTTCTGGTTACTGGATAGGAGGGTCAGCATAGGGCAAGGTGAGAACACGTAGACAAGCCCATGCATGCTGCTGTTGCTCCACGATTTCCCAGGCCGCCTGGATCTCAGAGGAAATGCATCATGCATGTGTCACGTTTGATGAAAGATCGCACAAGGGTTTTAAGTACCAATTTCCACTAGTGCAATAAAGGACTGATAGCTTTAAAACTTTGAGCTCACTTTACAACACATAAGAACAATTCCAGAGGCGCATGTATGGCCTTGTAAGTCTGTTCACACAGAGATAGTACCCCCCAAATCCAGAGAAGGCATAATGGAACAATGTGGTCCTGTTTCTGACCTGCACCTGGTTTTGCTTCAGAATCACTGATCAAACACTGACTGTGTGAAAGCGGCAGAACAGAACGCAATCCTTATTTCTTAACAGCAAGGCTTTAAAAGGGCACTAAACCTGAAACCAAACAAATAAAAAAAAGCAGACAGAAGTCAACATAACCACCTTAGTTTACCTTGCCCATCTACTGTCCTATATCACACCTGCAGGCCACAGAAAAGCAGTGTATCCTTCTCTCAGGCTGCAGCCATGTCTTCTCCCCCTTCCCTCTGATGCTAGTACACGCGAGCCATGAGGAGGGTTTAGGCTTCATACTTTGGGGGGAAATCAAAAGTGGTGTAAAGGAAAACGGGCCTAGTTGCCCATAACAACCAATCAGATTCCACCAGCTTTGATAAACCTTCCCTAGTAAGTATGGCCAGTTTGTTGGAAGGAATCTCTTGGGGGCCCCTTTACATGGGCCAAGAATCCTGCAGATATCACCAACAAGCGTTCACAGGAAGGCTCGTTAGCAATTATCTGGTGGTGTAAATGTGCTGCCGATTACCCAAGGAGCAAAATGGTGACGAACGATGCCATTAGCTATCATTGCTCCCCATACTGTGAAGGAGATCACTGCATGTACAGTCGTGGCCAAAAGTTTTGAGAATGACACAAATATTAGTTTTCACAAAGTTTGCTGCTAAACTGCTTTTAGATCTTTGTTTCAGTTGTTTCTGTGATGTAGTGAAATATAATTACACGCACTTCATACGTTTCAAAGGCTTTTATCGACAATTACATGACATTTATGCAAAGAGTGAGTATTTGCAGTGTTGGCCCTTCTTTTTCAGGACCTCTGCAATTCGACTGGGCATGCTCTCAATCAACTTGTGGGCCAATTCCTGACTGATAGCAACCCATTCTTTCATAATCACTTCTTGGAGTTTGTCAGGATTAGTGGGTTTTTGTTTGTCCACCCGCCTCTTGAGGATTGACCACAAGTTCTCAATGGGATTAAGATCTGGGGAGTTTCCAGGCCATGGACCCAAAATGTCAACGTTTTGGTCCCCGAGCCACTTAGTTATCACTTTTGCCTTATGGCACGGTGCTCCATCGTGCTGGAAAATGCATTGTTCTTCACCAAACTGTTGTTGGATTGTTGGAAGAAGTTGCTGTTGGAGGGTGTTTTGGTACCATTCTTTATTCATGGCTGCGTTTTTGGGCAAAATTGTGAGTGAGCACACTCCCTTGGATGAGAAGCAACCCCACACATGAATGGTCTCAGGATGCTTTACTGTTGGCATGACACAGGACTGATGGTAGCGCTCACCTTTTCTTCTCCGGACAAGCCTTTTTCCAGATGCCCCAAACAATCGGAAAGAGGCTTCATCGGAGAATATGACTTTGCCCCAGTCCTCAGCAGTCCATTCACCATATTTTCTGCAGAAGATCAATCTGTCCCTGATGTTTTTTTTGGAGAGAAGTGGCTTCTTTGCTGCCCTTCTTGACACCAAGCCATCTTCCAAAAGTCTTCGCCTCACTGTGCGTGCAGATGCGCTCACACCTGCCTGCTGCCATTCCTGATCAAGCTCTGCACTGGCGGCACTCCGATCCCGCAGCTGAATCCTCTTTAGGAGACGATCCTGGTGCTTGCTGGACTTTCTTGGACGCCCTGAAGCCTTCTTAACAAGAATTGAACCTCTTTCCTTGAAGTTCTTGATAATCCTATAAATTGTTGATTGAGGTGCAATCTTCGTAGCCACAATATCCTTGCCTGTGAAGCCATTTTTATGCAACGCAATGATGGCTGCACGCGTTTCTTTGCAGGTCACCATGGTTAACAATGGAAGAATGATTTCAAGCATCACCCTCCTTTTAACATGTCAAGTCTGCCATTTTAACCCAATCAGCCTGACATAATGATCTCCAGCCTTGTGCTCGTCAACATTCTCACCTGAGTTAACAAGACGATTACTGAAATGATCTCAGCAGGTCCTTTAATGACAGCAATGAAATGCAGTGGAAAGTTTTTTTTGGGATTAAGTTAATTTCCATGGCAAAGAAGGACTATGCAATTCATCTGATCACTCTTCATAACATTCTGGAGTATATGCAAATTGCTATTATAAAAACTTAAGCAGCAACTTTTCCAATTTCCAATATTTATGTAATTCTCAAAACTTTTCGCCACAACTGTACATTCGGCGGTCTACTACACCGAATATCAGGCACGCTTCCTTCCTGACAATCGCTTGCTGCGTCGTCCCATGTAAAGGAACCAGAAATAGTGTTCCAGAGATAGACGAGTGCTGTACTCGGCTGTCTCCGTTACGCCCACAGAAACTAATGGAGGGCGCATGTGCGACCGGCCGCGCTGTTCTTTTGAGGGTGGCTGCAGGAGGGGGGGGGGGGGGGTACAGGGATAACTTTAACCACCTGGACACATCAGGGCAGCTACGTTTACACAGCCAAATGCGGCCTCTGTTACAGCTCTACAGCTTTCCAAAGTTCCTAAAAAAGGCAAATCTGGCTATTTATGCCGTTATAATTTCCACTTCCCATTGCTGCTTAAAGGCTACATTCATATGACCGTAGTGTTGACAGCACATGGCGGCCACCATCATAGAAAAGGCTTTTTTTTGTCTGCAATCGCAATAGGACATGCTCTATATTTTGTGTACATTGTCCAGATACGACATATGGTAGAATGCAGCATTGTACGTTATATAGCCCTCTATCACAGCTCAGCAGAAGTCGTTACCCAGCTTTCCCTGCAGGCTAGGGCTGAAACGATTACTCAATTGAATCGAGTAATTAGACACACCAAAAAAAATTTAAAAAAAATAAATACTTGATGCAAATGTTTTTGGCATTGAAAATTATTTAGTGTCATGTGACCATGGAGCGGGAGTGAAGCGCTTGCTATTACTCCCACTCCGTGGTCTCCCGCTGGCCCGCAATACTCACCTTTCCAGCAGGGGGTCTCCAGACACTCCACAGCACATCCATGGTGCCACGCTGCACTGACCTCCTGACGTACGCCGTGACCAGACGCGCTGTGTGACGTCAGACGCAGAGCGGAACGATGGAGTGTTGGCAGGGCCCCTGCTGGAAAGGCAAGTTGGTGCGACTAAGGCCGGGCGCCCGGAGTGCACAGCGTCATAGCAACCATGGAGGGGGAGGTGTACTGATGGCAGGGGGCCTGATGAGTTTTTATAAAAGGAAACCGGTCTATTAATTCATTTTTCTTATTAGAATACTCGTAAATAATAAATCAATAGAATACTCGATTATTGAAATAATAGGTTACTGCAGGCATATCCAAGAGATATTTGTATACATTAAAAGGGTTATCCAACCCCTATAATGACCCCCCTCACCTCTCTGCACCCATGTTGCTTCCACTTCCAACACAGCAACCGTTACACCTCCCCTATGCGCGGGTGCCGGGTTCATTATAGGGGTTGGATAACCCCTTTAATTATTATATTGTGTACTTAGAGGTTTAGTGTCCCTTTAATACAAAACTGATGAGAGGAATCCAAACTTAAATTTTTCCCTTGCTGCAATACACGGAGTCTATTAAATATAAATGATTCGTAGTTCCAATCACTGACAGCAAGCAGAGATCTTGAGTTACAGCACAATTAATTCAAATTAATAATCTTGAAAGGCTTATTTCCACCATCACTACTGAACTAATGCCCTTTTGGGGCAAAGGTAGAGGTCACAGATGAGATATGGATGGTACTTGTAGGAATCCGAGTGGAACTGGAAGGCAGACATGGGCCCCGCAGGCTGCCGCCATGCAGATTAAGCCCTTACAATCCTCCTACTGTCACCAGAAACTCTTCCAGATTTCATCCCCTGATATAAATAGATCCGAACCATGAACTGCTATTGAAACAAGAAATATCATGGACAGGAGATCTGTAGCAGCATCCGCAGAGCGTCCACATGACAGATTGCAGCAAAAGGCACCGAGAAGGGGGGGCGCAATACTGTCACTGGGAGGAGCCACTAAGCAAAGGTGAGAAAGGTCATATGACTCCTCTCTGCAACAGGGCACTGAACAGGTGCCCAACTCTAAAGGGAACCAGTCCGGCCGAGGAAACCCCCATATCTAGAAGCGGATACTGATTTATAAAGAGGAGTTTCAGATCACAGAATGACTGTATATCAGCACTGGCTCCTTAAAAGAGCCCATACACATTCATCTAAAGTTGATCAAAAGACGATTTCAACCAAAACACACGCTCGTCTGCAGAAATTTAACGACTGTTAGCCGACCAATGCCAGACCATCATTGTCTGAAGAGAAGTCGCCCTTGTCTAATACACTCATCCGATATTCAGGCAAAAGGTCTTTTAGTTCAAAGAAAGTTTGTTTGAGGACGAAAGCTGTTTCTTTAAAAGAACATTCCCAGAAAGGTCTTTCCTCCATCACCTGAACGACTAACAGATTAAACTGTGCCCACGAAATGGACCTTCACCAGAAGATTGTGTGTTGAACCATCAACCAACCTTATTCTGAATTAGAGGATGCGGGGCCTCAATCAGCCCAAGACCGTGGAAAGTCAATGCCAGGATGGTCTGCTGCTCTGGAGGACCCAAAAGTCATTGCGTACCATGGAGTCAGGATACACTGCCCATACATGCTGATCAAGGAGAAGCACCCCTACAGGCTCCTTACACAAAAATAGAGTTTCCAAACCAGGCTTTACAGAATGTTAATGAGGGACGTGGCACCACAATGGTAATGCCTGGCAAGCAACTAGTGACTGATATCATCTATGGGGAGGGAGGGGTTAGAAATACTTTGCACCTACCCAGGAACTTAGTAGTCAGTGACCAAGAGCCTGACGCTCATATGCATTTCATATGGTTGGCGAGTCTGATGAAATACACTGGCAGAGCTCAGCTGATCCGTCCCCAATAAATCAGTCTGCGATCCCTTCCCTGCTGATTACATCACTGGGTTATTGCTTAACTCGTGCGAAGGAGCGCCTGGCCGGAGAGTAGCAGGGACCCCTCCGGGCCTCTCCTAATGGCCCAATGTTCCCTGCAAAGTGCGAGTTATAAAAGCCATTTATGCCCTGAATGGTTTCATAAATCATCCTAGCGTCATCATAAATAAAATGATTAAAGTCTCTTTAGACGCAAAATGAGGAAGTTGTAGATACAAATCTGAAACGCGTTAAACTTTATGAACCAAAGAAAGCTCTTCGCCTGCGCCACAGGTAGAAGAGACAGAAATGTTCAGGCTGTGCCCCCATTACAGGCAGCCTAGCGGTACAGGTACGGCTCTGCCGCATCACTAGGCACAATTACAAGGCCTCTTTCACATGAGCGGGTTTTCCGTCTAGATGCGATGCGTGCCGTGAACGGACAGCATCCGGACCCAATCATTTCAGTGCTTATGTGCGTTCAGGAAAAAGGTCACAGCATGTTCTATATTTTTGCATTTTTAACTCATCCCTAGAAATTAATGGAAAATAATTGCAAAAAAAAAAGTGAAGCATCTGGATGCAATGTGTTTTTCACCAATGGCTGCTGCGAGATGTGAAAAATCCATTAAAACCCGATATTATCCACACGGAAAAAAACCGGACGCAATTGCAAACAAAACGCATTCAACTTGCATGAAAAACCATCCGTTTTCTCCTGAACAGACCCCGACTCATTCTGTACTGCTGTAAAAGCAGCAAGCCAAAAGCAAAATCTATGGTAGCCCCAAAATAAATCAGAAAGTATCAGTTTTTATATACAACAATGACAAAAATCATCAAAAAGAGAACGAACACAGTAGATGGCAATAGAGCAAATACAGAAAAATAACCAGGGCCTGTATTGGGTTAAATGCACAGTCCAGTCCAACGCCCAGTATGTAAATCTCATGCACATGCCACCAATACACATGTAAAGGGCCACAGGGAGGTAATCACCTGCATCTATAGTAACCCCGAGACCAACCACCCCCAGAGGTCATATAATCAAGCCATGTGGTAACCCTCAAATATGACCGCTACCGCTGACCACCTCCGTGCAGGCGTCACCTCTGATGCCTTTGTCAGGACGTCACAAGATTGAGAACCCGAGGTATAAATAGGGAGATAATGGGGGAATATACCTCACACCTGTGCCTGTACATGATATGGTACCAAGCCGCCATGTTGGACCTCCTTATTCACAGCGTGTTCGGGGCCAGCATGAGAAAGTCTGCTGCTTTATTGTTTGTATGCACATATATTTGCACTGGGAACTTCATGGCAGATTGCTAATAGCCATGTTTTGCGCATGTCACTTTCCTCTGTAGTGCTTTGACACATTTTGTATGTGCAGGGTGATATTTGGGGCGTGTATGGTCTCTTGCCTGGTAAGGTGGTGTGGCGCTGCTGTGCGTTGATGTTGGCGTGAGCATGCCACGAATAGGGAGGTCCAACATGGCAGATTTGCACGAGTTCAGGTGTGAGGTATATTCCCCCATTATGTCCCAGTTTATACCATAGGGTTCGCCGAGAGGTGAAACATGAATCAAGGCGTTCAGCACCCGGGGTCATGTTTGTGGGTTATCACCATGCCCACAAGGTATGCATGTCTGACCTCTGAGGTCTCAGTCATAGCAAGGACGGCCGGGGCAAGATACATGCTATAAACAAAGCCAGATCTGTTCTTAAAAAGGATCACATCCTCCAAAACAGCCATTTTCCTAGCAAAGTACCTATTACCTGTGTACTGGGACTGAAGATTATCCCAGTCACATGGAGCAGACAGGCCGCTCATTGTTAGGAAACCAGCTCCGCTCAGACATATACTGGAGGTGGCACGTATGAAAACCACAATATCCCTGGCATCTAACGACCAGAGGAAGATGCCTCCCTGTAAATAGGAGGAACTCAATGGGCCTGGCCTCGTCCCCAGTGGCGTGGTGGGGAGGGCTCCATTACACCATTTATCACAGTGTATGCTCCTGACAGAACTTTGTTGTGATCACTGCAGGATGTGTTAAGACTCCTCCACCACCCCACAGGATTCATCATTGGTGGTCGGCATTGGTGCGCCCCCCCCCCCCCCCCCCAGCTTTGAAGAAACGTGGCCAAACTCGTCTGAATCTGGGACTTCCCTCTGCCCAGTTTACAAAGTGCCCATTGATGGACGGTAATTGGTCTTATGATAGTTCTAAAACTTTCTGCCATTTTGTTCCAAGAAACAAACAAGTGTATGTGTAGAATGTATAATATATATTCTGCAACTTTCTGATACACCATGTTTCAGTTCTTTGCAACTTGCAAGATCTCTGTTTGCTTCCAGTGAATGGGAGAGTTCTTTTGTGAATAAAAATCATAACCTTACAGGAGGTCTGTAAAGAGTGTCGCAGGATGAGGCAGAGGCGGAGTGACACCAAACAGAAGTGCTGAGGCTTCAAATCGCCACCAAACCACAAGAGGAAGGCCGCATGGCACGCTGGTATGACAGCTGCAGAGTCACAAGGCAGGAGGACAATGCAACATCTAAAAGATCAGATGCCGCGCACACACCCTGTATCATCTACACAGAAAGCAGTAACTGGGGGTCATTTATCAAAGACCGGCTTTTACACCACTCAGCCCCTGCGCTGGCGGAGGACACGCCTAATTTATGACGAGACGCAGGCCTAGTCATAAAATCAGGCACATCCTCCAGCAGTCGGTGCCTCTGGAGTGAAACTACTCCTGTCCCTAACTGATATAGTTTGTCGCCAACATTTTTCAAGGCAATTTTTCAGTGACTCCACCAGCAGAATAGTGAGTGCAGCTCTGGAGTATAATACAGGATGTAACTCAGGATCAGTAATGTATGTACACAGTGACTCCACCAGCAGAATAGTCTAGATTATAATCCTACTAGTATATTATCCCAATTACACAAGGTGCAAACAGTTAAACTTCATGACAAACTCCAGCAGAAGTCATGCCCATAGAATATCACTTTCTACAGTAGGAATCAATAGCGAGGGTTGGATAAATCTAGCTTGAAGGGCCTGTGGAGCAGCACTGTGGGTCTCAGCCAGCATGAAATGCTATCCCCATCCACACCGAGGTTCACATGGGATATATGATCTCATTCTCTGACAAAAAGGCCATGAAATACTTTGCTGTCCCTCTCCAGTCACAAAGTAGCAACCGGAACAGATCCTTGCCATGTGCACAGCAAAGAGCACTGCTTGGCAGGCAGCAGCACACCCAAATGCTATCATGGGAAGCAGCGCTGAGCACACGCTTTACGGTCAGCAGCGACAACAGGACCACAGCTAATGATAGGAGAAATACACAAACTGCAAGTTACTTCTACAAGGAAAGAACCAGAGCAAGATGGGGGTAGGACTCCAACAGTAGGGTGGTCACTGCAACACACAAGGAGTATTCTGGATGTCACATTGACCCCCTATCCACAAGACAGAGCTTCGTAGTCCACCCGAGACCCTCAGTGATCACAAGAACAGGGACCCTGTACCCCACAGGGCCCCAGAAGTGAACAGAGGCAGGCTGAGCCTGCGCATTGCCGCTCCATTAATCTCTGTAGGAGTTCCACAGACAGCATGGTCTAGCACCCCCTGCCGCTTCATTCATTTTGGGGGTCTCATTCTCATGATTGATGAGGGTCCCAGCAGTAGGACCCACACCAATCTAATAATTAACCCTTATCTTAACTTATAACTGGAATACCATTTTAAGGGCAAATGCAAACTGCGGATCCACAAAGCACGGATATCGGGCCGTGTGTGTTCTGCATTTTGCTGAACAGTCCTATGCCTGTCCATAAAACCGACAAGAATAGGACATTTTCTATCTTTTTTGTGGGGCTGCAGAATCGACATATGAATGCGGAAAGCTCATAATTTGCAGCCCCATTGAAAACGCCATTTACACAAAACATTTTTGAGCAACTGGCGTTTAAAAAGTTGTAGATCCATTGTTTGCAAGCTTTTAAAGGGTTTCTATCACTTCGTATGACATATTTAGGTGTCAGACACTAGCGATCCGCTAGTGTCTGCTCTGCCCAACCATCCTAATATGATAGGTTTTGGGGCAGCCGTTTTGCTAAAATAACAACTTATATCTATATGCTAATGAGCCTCTAGGTGCTATGGGGGCGTCATTAGCACCTAGAGGCTCCGTCTACCTTCATAAACTGCCGCCGCCCAGCGCGTCCCTCCAGCCCGCCCATCTCCCACTGAATGCGATCCTCTCCGTGCGAGTCTCTGTTCTGCGCATGCGCAATGAATGTCTGACAGCTTCCCTGCTCAGACATCTCCACTGCGCCTGCGCCGATGACATCATAGTGCTCCGAGGAACAGGCGCAGTGGAGATGTCTGAGCAGGGAAGCGGTCAGACATTCACTGCGCATGCGCAGAACAGAGACGCGCACGGAGAGGATCGCATTCAGCGGGAGATGGGCGGGCTGGAGGGACACGCTGGGCGGCGACAGTTTATGAAGGTAGACGGAGCCTCTAGGTGCTAATGACGCCCCCATAGCACCTAGAGGCTCATTAGCATATAGATATAAGTTGTTATTTTAGCAAAACGGCTGCCCCAAAACCTATCATATTAGGATGGTTGGGCAGAGCAGACACTAGCGGATCGCTAGTGTCTGACACCTAAATATGTCATACGAAGTGATAGAAACCCTTTAAATGACAGTTCTTGGGTATAGCACAGGGATCAGCAACCTCTGGCACTCCAGCTCTTCTGAAACTACAACTCCCAGAGTGATCCATTTACTTCTATGGGAGTTAGAAGAACAGCCGAGCACGTGTGCATGCTGGGAGTTGTAGTTTCACAGCAGCTGGAGTGCCGAAGGTTAATAAAATGACCTTCATTCTACTTTTGCCAGCTGAAGGTACGTTCGCATCAGCCGCCTGCCCGACCTGGCACAAATGCCGGCTGGACAAAAACAGCTGTAGGTTGTGGTGGTGTAAAGGAGCTCACACACAGGGGTGAATAGTGCGTACAAAAAATAGTGGTAGGTTGTGGTGGTGTAAAGGAGTTGTATCAAACTCTAGGATTCCTATGAAACTTTCAAGATTCCTCACATTTATTATTTATTGTTTTATATTCTTATATTGATATTTTAATCTTGAAAATTTGTTTAATAATATTTTATTATAAAAAGTCATTTTAAAAGTGTTGGCAATCAGATATCAAGTTTATATTTCACATAATGATATATCACACCAATTGGGACATCTGGGCCAAAAAACGCATGTGTCCCCAAAAAACGCATAAAAAACGCATGGAAACTGTAAGAGAAAAAAAAAAAAAAAAAAAATTATTATTTTTTTTTTTTTTTAAATCAAGGCTGTATAGAATTATCCCTTGATTATGTGGGAGGATTCCCTTGCAAACTGGGAGTAGCATGAACAACAGGTGTCCGAGATTTGGGAAGCAATCAAAGGAATGGATAAAAATGGAGGCAGAGCAGGCAGACACTTGACCACTGAGGGAGAGTGAATCTACCCGTAACGCGTATGGTGAAACAAGTGATGTACCTGCATTGAAAAGCCTCCGATAATACTGTATGGCCATACAGAAGAAAATCTCTACAGTAAAGGATTAACTATTCTTATCGTCGAAAGCTGCACCAAAGGAAATTGCGGAACAGAGTGGCAACTCCTGCGATCTTTGGAACTCCTGCGAAATTTAAACCAGCTTGCTGTATGGAGCGACTGAATAAGCCGGCAAATATTTAAAGCTCCATTGAAGCAATAGGGAGACAGCAGACGCTAGACGGTAAGCCAAACATCGATTTAAAGTTTTCTCCAATCCAAAGCTCATATCGAGCTTAAAAGGATATGCTATAAGAGACTTTTCACATTATCAGGATTCCTGTGGACACTTTATGAACATATTGCGCTCCCAGTGAATACACCTACAACATTTTCAGTGACATTCAGTTTCCCAAATTGGGATAGAGCGCTAGAAGATAATACCCCCTCTTCCCAAATAACAGCATATACTTGAAGTTTCTTGGTGTGATATATATTATTGAATTTATCGACACTATTGAGTCATATGAATATAGTGTTGATCATATCTACCACAATATGTGACTGTAATGTTGTATATTATTGCTACATTGTTCTTATAAATTTTATTACTTGTATTTTATGGGGATATAATAAATATTTTCTGCACATGTCAATTTGGTTGCCAAGTGTATGAGTGCTCGCTCATTACTCTATTACTATAAAAACAGCTGTGTTTATGCCGGAAAGTGTCCGGACCCCCTTATATTGGAAGGGGATCCGGCGGTGAATTACAGGATCTGGCAATGCCGGATCATGCGAAATCTGGCACGCTGCTCTCTGCTGGATGTGCTGCCGCAGATGGAGCGTACCCTAAAAATTATACCCATTTATTTATTTTTTTCTCCAGACTGATACAATGTGTAGGAGCAGGTAAAAAGTAACAAACATAAGCACAGGATAGATCTACGCTGAGGATTGTAACAATACTTCAGCTTTAGAAATACAAGGTCTACAGACAGGTTTAAACTTTCCATACTCCAAAAGCAAGCAGAGATCTTGAAGTAGTGTGGAAATTAAACACAAAGTACATTATGTTTCACACGGACTGTACTGTGCAGCCAGCACAGGCAGAAAGGCTGCACTAGAACCCATGGTCATTACAGGTCAGGCATCAGCAGGGGCGCAGGGTTTTTGGGGGGGGCAGCAGCAGCTATGGGCTCTGTGCACAAACTAGGTTTAGTGCTTCCTTTTCCAAGACGAGGGAATATTTTCACTGCAAACATGAATGCTTGCTCACAGCACAAGAAGAATGTGCGGCCGGACAAAGCGCGAGACGACAGCAAACACGGACCTTGTTAAAGGGGTCATCGGGTCTTACTGCATTAAAGACTAAACGTTGTATAATGAAAACTGCAGTCCTCACCAATTTCAGTACCAGTGCTTGCTGTCTGTATACAGAAAGCTGCACTGTACTCCCAATAATTGGGTAAAAGCCTCAGTGCACCAACCAACTTGCCCCAGCGGTAAAAAAAAATTTAAAAAAACGATAGCACTCAGAAAGGTTACTCTCTCACTGTAAGTAAACGTGTAAAAGTTTGCACATTAAATCACTTTTTTTTACTGAAGAATAGAGCCCATGATGTAACCCAACGAGTTGCAGGAGCGGCGGAAGCGCTCCTCTAGTCACGGTGCCCGGGTCCTTCATTCATTGTTCTGGGGTAATGAGGAAACCAACATCTGCTTCACTTCCTTCAGCACTTCCAGGTCCTCTTGGAATGAGGTCACCGGTACACACGGCACTACGTCCTTACAACAATACCAGAGGGGGAGCAACATATTCTAGGTGATGCCAACACCTAGTTATTAGGAACTACCCCTTAAAGCCTAAATGGGGCAGAAGAGGGCTCAGAAAAGCATCTACTGTTCCATTCAGTGCAATCTATAGTCAGCTGACATTGTACAACTGGTGAGGAGCAGTTACCCAACACGTCTACAGGTGGCGCCAGCATAAAGAGTGGCTCACAACCCGTTACAGCTCCTACCCATCCACTACCAGGCTGCCAGCTATGGTAGTCTGACACACAGACTACTTTTGTTCACAGTAAGCATGTTTTTCAGCGCTGCCCGCTTGTGTGCCATGTTTGCCTGGCAGCACGTTCAGCAACCGAATTTGAGCGCCCCCCACAGAGAGCGATAATGGAAAGAGTCAGTGCCAAGCATCTTCATTATCTCGCAAGGTTAGGAGTAGAAGTTACAAGCGAGCGCAATTCTGACACTTCTCAAAAAGGGAGCATAACCTGTAAATTGCAGGAAAATGAGTGCTATAGGTGTGAAGGACCATGCTGGACAGCATCTGGCATGTAGTCTGCATGGCAACAACCTGCCATGCCAAGTGACAGGCAGCAGGGTCACCCAGCAGCCAGGGCGACACTGACAATACTGTAGCGTATTAACTATAGGCTGCTTCCAGGATTAAGAAAACATGGCACCTTCCTTCCAAAAACAGCACCACCCTGCTGCACAGGTTGTGTGTGGTATTACAGCTCTGCCTCACCGACTGCATATGGAGCTGTGCCGCAATTCCAGACACAACCCGTGGACAGGAGTGGTGCTGTTTCTGGAAGAAAGCAGACATGTTTTTCTAATGCTGGACAACCCCATCAATAAAAAGTTCTCATGCAAAAAATGTCCCAAGAGTGGATTCATTTTATCCGGCATATTCCTCTCCTCTGCCACGCGGTAACGCTGCATACTTTCAGACACCCTAACAAATTCATTACCCTATACCCCCCAATGAAACTCTGCCCTCTACTGCGCTGTGGCAGCCCAGACATGTGACAACAGGATTTCTGTGTACATAGGAGGACAATAGAAAATTCTGTAAAAATGAGAGAAAAGTGTTGCACAATTTGCAAAACCCTATTTGACACTTCGAGAAAGTTGCTAGAATGCTGGATTCGCACGTGGAGTTTCAGTAACAAATGTAAGAAAATAGATTACATGTATTTGAGAGCAGTGAAGAGGTTAAGGGCACAGGCTGGAACTCTGCCAACCAGGTGAGCCGCCGTACGTTATTCCCTTCTGCTGGCCCTTTAAGTGGTGCATTATAATAGACAAAAAAAAAAAGGAAAGGAAGTGGCAGGTATAAACAGCGGGTGAGTGCGTTCTACAATTAGCATAATCAGAGCCCTGCACTATAATTAGCAGCGGCTAAGCTAGTGCCAGGCTGTAGGTCGTATCTGGTGGACAGGTATGTACCACATTCACCACCATAAAGGAATTAGTCACGGGAAGAGGCCGAGGTTCAGTTTCCGTCTTATGTTCGTACATCTGGATGCTGTGGATCTCACACAAAGAGGGGGACAAAACTAGTGCTACGAAAATAATAATAATAATAATAATAATGATGATGATGAAGCAGTTGCCCAAAACAACCAATCAGATTGATCCTTTCATTTTTCCCAAATGGGCTTTTAAAATAGAAAGGTGGAATCTAACTGGTTGCTATGGGCAACTAAGCCAGTTTTCCTTAGCACCCCTCCAGTTTGAACCTAGCCGTAGCACTCATCCTCTCCGGGACACCGGTGGGGTGTGCTTAGTCCAGTGGTCTTGGCCGAATTTCGCAGTGGAAGGTATTCAGAAAAAAACATTTTATCAGTTTTCAGTATGACTTCCGTATAAAGCGTCACCGGAAAACTAGGAACTTACTGACCTGGTGGCATAAGGCCTGGACACTTGTCATCACAGGGACCAGGGTAACAGTTACATGGCGTGGGTGGGGAGGGGGACAGGCCGCTAGGCCCATCTTATTTATCATTTTCTAAGCCTAAAACAGGCGTAGAAAATGGTCTAAATGTAAGACGGCATAGAAACGGTCTTACATTTAGACATGGCAGTGGACCCGCCAAAGTTATATAGAGTCCTGCGCCTCTTCATAACTATGGCAGATGCACTCGTCACGAGAGGCAGGAGGGCCCCAGGGAGGTCACGTTCCCTTTGAACTCTATGACTGACAGTGGCTTTCTAATTCCAGGTGTGACATCTCTCCACCACCCGAGGTGCTGAATCACACAGTGAAGCTCAGGCCTCGCTGTGCGGCACCGAAACAAAATGCCCCCGTTACCAACTCAAGTCTGCACTAGACTTCAGCAGGCCAACTACTTATTGAGCAGTTTGGGAGAATACATCTTACTCTTGACAGCCATCAAGCAACATGAGGTTATGGCGGTATGCTGAAACTTGGCTTCTCAGGAGTGACACTACAACTCCCAGCATGCCACAAGAAACACAGATGAGTCAGACCCTACTGCCATTTGTGCAACTTCCACTTTTGTCACCACCAGATGCTGGGCCTCAGACTGAGCTTCACTCCTGTCACCAACAAAGCAAGCACAGCCTCGAAACTGTTGATACTGGGTCACACTGGTCACTACACAAGAAACTGGTCAGCCACAGACAGAGGGCCTCACCTCAGACTTCAAGTGCCCATACCATCCCAGACACTGAGCACCACAGTGTAGATCCTGGTCCTTTTATACCCAAGTCGTCACAGTGGTCCCAGTTGCTATATCTGGAGTCACCAATATCATAGGTCTTCCCCCTGTCGTCTCAGACATGTGTACAGTATGGACCCCCTGGTGCCGATAGTTTTACCTCCCTTCACAGACATTGGGCCCCCCCGGTCTCCGCTACACCTCCTGTACAGAGGGCCCCCGTCTCCGCTACACCTCCTGTACAGAGGGCCCCCCCCCCCGTCTCCGCTACACCTCCTGTACAGAGGGCCCCCGTCTCCGCTACACCTCCTGTACAGAGGGCCCCCCCCCCCCCGTCTCCGCTACACCTCCTGAACAGAGGGCCCCCCCCCCCCCCGCTACACCTCCTGAACAGAGGGCCCCCCCCCCCCCCCGTCTCCGCTACACCTCCTGTACAGAGGGCCCCCCCCCCCGTCTCCGCTACACCTCCTGTACAGAGGGCCCCCCCCCCCGTCTCCGCTACACCTCCTGTACAGAGGGCCCCCCCCCCGTCTCCGCTACACCTCCTGTACAGAGGGCCCCCCCCCCCCGTCTCCGCTACACCTCCTGTACAGAGGGCCCCCCCCCCCCGTCTCCGCTACACCTCCTGTACAGAGGGCCCCCCCCCCGTCTCCGCTACACCTCCTGTACAGAGGGGGCCCCCTGTCTCCGCTACACCTCCTGTACAGAGAGTGGCCCCCCTTCTCCACTACAGCCCCTGTACAGAAGGGGGCCCCCCTTCTCCAATACACTACACCTCCTGTACAGAGAGTGGCCCCCCTTCTCCACTACAGCCCCTGTACAGAGAGTGGCCCCCCTTCTCCACTACACCTCCTGTACAGAGAGTGGCCCCCCTTCTCCACTACACCTCCTGTACAGAGAGTGGCCCCCCTTCTCCACTACACCTCCTGTACAGAGAGTGGCCCCCCTTCTCCACTACAGCCCCTGTACAGAAGGGGGCCCCCCTTCTCCACTACACTACACCCCCTGTACACCCCCCCTCCCCCCCATCTCCACTAGGCCTCACTGCTGGCGCCACCCCAGCGCTCCTCTCACCTGCAGCTCGCACCAGGCCACCTCCACTGTTGTCTCCGTGTCCAGCCCCTTGTACACGGTCTTGAAGGATCCTCTCCCGATCTCTATGTCAAACTTGAGGAAGCGTCCGTCCGGGGAAAAGCCCACCGCCTTGGTCTCCAGCTCCTCGTTATCATCCAGGTGTCTCTCCTCGGGAACAGAGCGGGGCAGCCGGGACTCCGGGGCCTCTGGAGGAGCCGGCGGCGGGGCTGCGGCCTCTACCGTGTCCTGGACGTTGTCTACTGCCTCCTCAGGCCGGGGCAGCACGGGCACCACCGGGAGGCAGACCACGGACTCCGGCGGGGAGATGCACTGGTTGGAGGGAAGCTCCAGGGCCGTGGCATTGGAGTCGCAGATGACACTGCGGCGGAAGAAGCGGTGCTCGGCCTTGTCCTTATCCATGGTGTGCCGGCGGCGGCGGAATTCCTCAGGCCGACTGTCCGCCTCTTCCCTCGGTGGCGCCAGCGAGGTATCCGAGCTGGAGCCATTAGCAGGCCGCGGCGGGGCGAGGAACATGGTCGTGTCAGGTAAGGACGTGGTGGGGTTCTAGTCTCAGCTGAGCCGGAGGTCTGGACCCTGAGCGGGCAGCGGGCTGTGAGTCGGCTCCCACGGCCGGAGCTCACAGGCCATGCTGAGACACGGACATGAGACTAGGCGGCTGCGGTCCTGAAAGGCGTACGCTTTCCCTTCACACTTTTAGTCAAATGGCGCACAGCCCCGACAAACTGACACACTCAGAGCGCCTAGACATGCCCCTGCTGGCTAGCCACGCCTACTAACAAAAGCTGCCGCGCCCACCACATGTAACAGTCCCGACACGCCTTCGCTTTCAAGCTGTAAAACCGTTCTTGAGGAGGACCACGCCCAATGTTTAGTTTTGTGCTCCGATAACCCCGCCCACGCATGTAACCACACCCACCCTAGGCAATTTCTATCAAACCCATGAGCGTTCAAGCCTTGACTGAAGTACGCATGCGTCTAAGGTCTCCGTCGCCTATGGGGAAATGACGTCACATCAACCCCTAGGGCGTGATGGGAATTGTAGTCTGTGGAGGCTTGAGGCCTGGAGGTTTTTGATGGAAAGGGCGGTTAAACGTGCCTATGCTCTGTCCTATAAAAATTGTTGCACAATAGCTGTATACTGATGAATCATGGCTGAGCTATTCATATTAACATGTGTACCAGGGTTCTCATAGGTGTTAGAATGGAAGGAAGCACATGTGCTCTGCAGAAGAAAATGTGACTTTGTAACCAGGAGATAGGAGTGTATACAGCCTGTCCAGATGCCACAGCCACCCCATAAATAGCACTGTGAGCTGCAGTACCCCATAACGGGGTCAGGTGGGGGCGTGGTAGTTCCATGCTGGACGCTCATCTAATGCCACCGTACATTGCACATGTAACCCACATAAAGCATCTTTCTCCTGTCACTCCCTCGCCACTTCCACGTAGCGAGCACGGTGCAAAAATGACCATTCGACAAAATATTGCCGTCCAGGCGTTAAAAAAGTTGCATAACCCTGGCATTCTTAAAGGGTTTTTTGTCAAGTTTACAAGTTATCCACAGGATAGGGGATAAACTAAGTGATCGCTGCACTGTCGCTCCATTTATTCTCTATGAAAGTGTCCGAGATAGCCAACGTGGCCCTGAAGGTGTGCACAGCTCTGAGCGGCTCCAGCTGCTGATTTTAAAGGGACCTGTCACCAAAACCAGCTGACAGGCCAGGCAGTGTACTCACGCCCGAACCTGACGTCTCATTGTAGTCCTTTCGGCTCGCACGCAGTATGTGGCTGGAGATTGCTGGTCTGCGCATCTGCCCGGTGATCTCCAGCCATGTACTGCACATGTAGAAAACATAGAAAACAAGGTTCCAAATGGTTACTCCTACTGCGATCGCTGCAGGTTTCAGGTGAAATGGTTCCCGTTCACACCAAGTTCAAAGTCAAGAAGAAAAACTGTGCTGCTCTCAATCAACAGAATCAGATCTAGCTAGTCCGAAATACGTGAAACGTTTTCTGATTTAGTAAATCACTGGTTTGTTAGGAGTGGACTCCAAACGAATCACTGCTCCTATATCCTGTATTCGACCAGAAAAGGGGCAAGGAATAATGAAGTACCCCAGCCACTCTTAAGGGGGGTTATCCAACCCCCCCAATGCCCGGGCCCCTCATATAGGTTATATTTACCCGGCTTCCTGGCACCCACGTCGCTTCTTATCCCTGCACGTCTGACGCAGGGATTAAAACATCTGCACATACAGCAGCTTTAGTTCCAGCAGGCCGCAACGTGGACAAGCCTCCCTAGCATCACCCCTTTAAATACCCAGCATTTATTGTACTCACAAAATTTCATAAAATCACAGGCATATAATAATTGAAATTGGTTTCCCGTCATGTGCCTGACCTGGGTTTCTCCTCTGCTTCGTCAGGGGTATGACACAAGTTGCTGGGTATTTAAGAGTGGCAGCGGTACTTCACTATTCCTTGCCCCTTTTCTGGTCAAATACAGGATATAGGAGCAGTGATTCGTTTGGAGTCCACGCCTAACAAACCTGTACTGCACATGAGCTGAGCATGCCACAGAGACACTTCAGGGCCAGGCGTGAGTACATCTATGCTGCCCGGCCCTGTCAGTCAAAGTAGTGGAGGTGTGGCCAACAAAAGAATTTGTTGCACCAAGGGGCTAATTTGCATATATTACAAAGGCTTATTTCTCAGGATTGAGGGCACGCATAAGAATGGGACAAGGAGCATTACTATATGCCGGCAAGCGCACATCTGAATATCCAGCTTTAGTCCTAGTCAGGGTGGATAAAAATCAATGATTTTTTTTTATTTAAATCAGATTTTTTCTTATTTAAATCAGATTTTTTATATATAAAATGCTTTTTAAGGAAAATATATTACCATCCAAAGGTTATTCCATCATGAAATAAAGATTAGTTTTTTAATTATATAGAATAAGGCTGTATATGTTTAATTTTTTAGGTAAATAAATTCCATTAACCCATTCACAATGTCATGCTCTTCCAGAGGTTTTTGTAAGAATATTGGGCAGTTTCTCTGCCTACAAGATATTATCACAGAAGCTTGGTTAAGGGCTCTTTCACACCTGCGTTATTGTCTTCCGGCATAGAGTTCCGTCGTCGGGGCTCTATGCCGGAAGAATCCTGATCAGGATTATCCTAATGCATTCTGAATGGAGAGTAATCCGTTCAGGATGCATCAGGATGTCTTCAGTTCCGGTACGGAACGTTTGTTGGCCGGAGAAAATACCGCAGCATGCTGCGCTTTTTGCTCCGGCCAAAAATCCGGAACACTTGCCGCAAGGCCGGATCCGGAATTAATGCCCATTGGAAGGCATTGATCCGGATCCGGCCTTAAGCTAAACGTCGTTTCGGCGCATTGCCGGAGCCGACATTTAGCTTTTTCAGAGTGGTTACCATGGCTGCCGGGACGCTAAAGTCCTGACAGCCATGGTAAGTGTAGCGGGGAGCGGGGGAGCAGTGTACTTACCGTCCGTGCGGCTCCCCGGGCGCTCCAGAGTGACGTCAGGGCGCCCCAAGCGCATGGATCACGTGATCGCATGGATCACGTCATCCATGCGCATGGGGCGCTCTGACGTCATTCTGGAGCGCCCCGGGAGCCGCACGGACTGTAAGTATACCGCTCCCCCGCTCCCCGCTCCTACTATGGCAACCAGGACTTTAATAGCGTCCTGGGTGCCATAGTAACACTGAAAGCATTTGGAAGACGGTTCCGTCTTCAAATGCTTTCAGTACACTTGCGTTTTTCCGGATCCGGAGTGTAATTCCGGCAAGTGGAGTACACGCCGGATCCGGACAACGCAAGTGTGAAAGAGGCCTTACTTTTTCAGTTCTCAAAACTGAATTTGACTCAGCAGAGATCACATGCCTCTTCTTTACAGCAAAAACGTTATAACATGAACAGAGTTGAGAAAAAGACCTTAATCCTAACTTCTACAAACCTATGAATACAGAATCAACCTAATCAAACTAATATGAAAAGTTATTCTAAAAATCTTCATCTACTTGTATATTATAAGTTATAACAGCAAGAATTAGTCTTTATGTAGAAAACTATGATTTAAATAAAGCCCTACTGACTAGTGATTTAAATCAAATCCACCCTGGTCCTAGGTATGTGGTCACCGATTCTTTTTAAGAAAACTACTGGGCAAAAAAAAAGTAAGAGACCTGGTAAAATACAACCTTGAGTTACTTGATAAAATCCTGTCTGCCTGGGGCCTGGACTGCCTGATAACAGAAGAATAGATGTAATTCATATATATAGGAAATGGGAAGCCTGCTGGTGATGTGTCCTAATACCAACTAAACATGATAACCTGGTATTTATAGCCAGTGTGAATTTGTCCGCCAAAGGGTTTGACTTGAGCCCCAGTTGACAGACTGAGACGTGTGTCACCTCCCTCCTCCTTGCTGGCCAGTTGTCCACTGGTTGTCCTCCGGCTCATCCCTTGATGTATGTCTCCTGGCACAGGAGTGTGGATCCCAGCATATGGTGTAAGGAGATACCTAGAAATAAGCAGATGTCATAACCTCTGTTCAGATCTTCATGTATAAATATGATGAATGGTGACCACTCCATATGATTGCTTCTCACGGCTGGGACTGTATCCATGCTGAACCGTGTAGTATTTGAAGCCCCCACAGATGACAATGTTATTTATTTCTGGAGTTTTCTGTCCCGTACAGGTTATTCTGACCACCCAAAATTTCATTTCCTGCAGCATTTCCTATAGCTGTGCTCATCATGTGCTTCTTGGTTCAGGAATAGAATACTGTAAGTACAGTAAACACTGACATAAAGGCAAGTGTGAACTATAACTACACAAAAATTTAGATTTCATATAGCGACCATTAATGGTGTATTGGAGATTGGTCCCATCAATAAATGCCCTTTAGTATAGTCAGGTCCTGGATATTATATCTATCTGCTGGCAGCTACTCAGATACATGGACGAATACGTATAGCCAGTGCCTGTCTTGACTGAAAGGCTGTGCCGCCTGTTGCTTTGTGGTCAGATTCCAGCATCCTCAGTCGCAGGCAGCAGGTGAAGCTTAGACAACAGCTGAGGCCTGTGCTGTCATGTGAGGGGGATTATACTGCCATCTCTCATCTTTTATCCATATAGCATCTTCTTACTGCTCTTCTAGTGGCTCAGAGGTTCCACATGTCTTATCAAAGGCGCACTAGTGCATCTGGCTCGTCTTACTGCCTATCAAGAGGCTAGAAGAAGTAAGCCTGCATCCGCGTAACCTTAAAAACAGGACTCATTCTAACCAGCCGCAGATGTCTCCATAGCACGTCCATGGACAGATCCTCCTATACCAGTGTGCCACTATGAAATCTCCCATAACTGTGTCAGCTGAAAAGGTCCAGATCCTCCTATATTTGTATGCACTACTAAATGTCCTCAGAACAGTATGTCAGATATAGTTCCACCATAACAGTGTGTTAGACGCAGATACCCCATAACAATGTGTCAGATGTAGATACCCCATAACAGTGTGTTAGCCACATATTCCCTATACTAGTGTGTCATCCACAGATGTCCCCATAAAATTGACTGAAAAGCAGATCCCCATAGCAGTGTGTCATCCACAGACCTCCCCATAACAGTATCATTCACAAATGTCCCCATAACAGTGTATCATCCACAGATGTCCCTATAACAGGATGTCATCCACAGACCTCCCCATAAGTGTGTCATCCCCAGATGTCCCCCATAACAGTATGCCATCCCCAGATGTCCCCCATAACAGTATGCCATCCACAGATGTCCACCATAACAGTATGCCATCCACAGATGTCCACCATAACAGTATGCCATCCACAGATGTCCACCATAACAGTGAGTCAACAACAGATCCCCCATAGCAATGTTCCAGCCAAACATACCCAGGTGTCCCCCATAACAGTATATCAACCACAGATGTCCACCATAACAGTGAGTCAACAACAGATCCCCCATAGCAATGTGCCAGCCAAAGATCCCCCATAAGTGTGTTATCCCCAGGTGTCCCCCATAACACTATATCAACCACAGATGTCCACCATAACAGTTAGTCAACAACAGATCCCCCATAGCAATGTTCCAGCCAAAGATCCCCCATAAGTGTATCATCCCCAGGTGTCCTCCATAACACTATATCAACCACAGATGTCCACCATAACAGTGAGTCAACAACAGATCCCCCATAGAAATGTACCAGCCAAAGATCCCCCATGAGTATGTCATCTACAGATGTCCCTATATGTGACTAACAAACCTCCCCTATAACAGTGAGTCAGCAATAGATCCCCATAACAGTGTGTAATCCACAGATGTCGCCATAATAGCGTGTCAGGCAAAAAAATGTTTGTAGAGCTACATGCTGTACTGTATGTGGCTGTGGGTAAATTGAGACACGCTTGGACAATTTTGGTGCTTTACAAAGTTCTCTTTTTGTGCTTTAGAAAGTCCATGACACTCTATATGTGTTTTTTTGTTATTTGAGGAGGAAAAGCATTAAAGCCACCTGGTAGGTGATTTCCTACAGAAAATAGATCCTTACAGTACATGTAATTTAGGCGTTGTGTCCTTTTCCAGTTCGGAAACCACGGATCCGCATTTTGCAGATATATTCTATCTTTTTTTGGAACGGACATACGGATGTGGAAAGCACGCGGATCATCCATGTGCTTTCCGCATCCGTATGTCAGCTCCGCAAAGAGATAGAACATGTCCTATACTTGCCCACAAAATGTGGACCACAGACCCATTGAAGACAATGGGGGAGATTTATCAAAAATGGTTAATAGGAAACCAATCAGATTCCACCTTTGATTTTTCAGAGTTCCTTTGGAAAATGAAAGGTGGAATCTGATTGGTTGCTATGGGGCAACTAAGCCAGTTTTACTTTACATCAAAAAGTCTCCAATACGTTGCCTGTCCGTCGTGCGCTGCAGGTCCTATAGTGAAGTGGGTAAGTTCACAGAACAAATCTTTCTAAGTATTGGACCGCGCTGCTCAGATTTCACCAGGAAGTGTTCCTCTTTAGTTCGGAGCCATATGCACCTTCAGACATAGGGACACGTCGGCATCCACACAAAACGCCCTTTAATCCTTGAGCAACTCTGTGGATTAGCAAAGGGGTCGTCCAAATAGTGATGCACCGTCAGCCAAGGATAGATATAAAAGGTTTATTATACTCACAAGTGAAGATGAGTTTAAAACATATCATAAAAGATATATATCCTCCTGTTCATGCCCGACCCGAGTTTTGCTTGATGCTTCGTCAGGGGCGAACACCAGTTTGATAACTCTCCCCCTTAGTCCCTATGACAGGGATGGCCAACCTGAGACTCTCCAGCTGTTGCAAAACTACAACTCCCAGCATGTGCACACAGCCTACAGCATGGTGGGAGTTGTAGTTTTACACCAGCTGGAGAGCCGCAGGTTGGCCATCCCTGCCCTATGATAACACTTGTCAGAACACAGGGAGAGGAAGTATTTACATGGAGGACCCAAAAATTCTTCTCACAGTTGGCTTATAATCTTATCCCTCAGTTGCTCAATATGATTTATTTTCCGATAATGGTCTTCTGGGTGTTCTTTACATTTCATTTTCTTCTGTCACTTATTATTATATCTCCCCACAAATATTGTCTGTAATTAAAGGAAATTCCAAATATCTGAGTAATCCTGGTACAGTAGATCATAGGGAGCTTTGAAGTTAAACTATTTGTTTTCTAAAGTTCAGACATCTCCTGGGTAAAGAAGTATAGCAGAAGGCATGAGAGACGAGACAAGATTTCTATCAGTCACTGCCTGAGAAAGGGCAAAGATTGGTCAGTTCCCGGCCTGACCTCCCAGCACTGACGGGGTCACATATAGGGTTGCCTCCTTTCCCAACCAAAAATACCGGCCAAGTTAAGCCACACCCCAAAGGGGGTGTGGTTGTGTGGGCGTAGCTTAACACTGGGTGTTAAAGGGTTTCTGTCATGAGAAATAACATTATGTAGCTGACTGACATTACCGATGGGCTAATGTCAGCCGTACATAACAGTATGTTTTATAACTCACTGCGCCTGCACCGAAGGAAGGAAGCCGGCAGCAGGAGCGCGTCCTTCACTCACTGCGCCGAACGCTAAACGGGAAGGCGCAGTCGCGGGATTTACGGGAGACTGAGGAGAACTTGAAAGTCAATCAACGGGACCTTGGGCGTGCCAAAGGGTGCGTAGACCGAGCCTATATGTAGTGTACGGGAACTGTAATACCCGTCACTACCAAAGGTCACTTGGTGTGCTGTCGTCCCTCCTTAATTATGGAAAGTTGGTATATGTCAGTTTTATAAAATGTAATGTAATGCATGTATTTCCCTGTTACTATGAAACTTGCAAGTACAGGCCGGCTCGGGGTGTCATTCCAGCTCTTAGGCATTAGAGGGAGCTAGAGAGCCCTAGTTTATATAAGGCCCAGTCAAGGAAGGGAAAGGCAGTGTAACCTGATCTAGTGTGGAGTGCAGAAGCAGTCTAGACCAGAGCTCAGAAGTTTCTAGAGCCTGAGGAAGCTGGGAGAGACTGAGGCAAAGATCAGAGGAGCCAGAGGTACTGAGAGAAACAGAGGAGGTACTTATTTAAGCCATAATCAAGGATATAAAGCCAGACTTAGGTTAATGGGCCTTGGTGAAGAATTGCTACATTCCAGGATCAGACAGAGTTAGAGTGCAAGCTCCTTTGCTGCAAGTCCTGTGTTCAACACTCTGTAATTACCCTGCTGTACTGAATTGCCTGCATCGACCGAATTGCAAAATCGACTGTATGCTGAGGAACTGCGTTTCCAATATTGTCTCTGCCTGCAAACTACTAAAGTTGAAGTTCTGTTTTAACACCACGTTTCCTCAATTTATTTCTGCTTTCCGCAAACGGCGTGCCACCGTTTACTTGGCACTGGCGTCACGAACTATTTCTAATTCTATACCTGCCCTTGCAGAGAGTCAGCTGTACCAGGTTAGTGTATATTGCACTACTACACCCAGAAACACCTACTACGCACAACTTGAGTACACTGCACCTTCTCTTTTGGCGTCACGAACAGGATACGCACGCTTTATAGTGCAAGAAGCGTGTACTTTGTGCCTTATACAAGTGCCCTGTGACCAAAGTGACAATTTTCCTGTTTAATGAAAGTGGACTTTGTGGATTAAAAATCATACCCAAAGTGTGTCAAAAACTTCTAAAAAGCGCTGTACAGTATTGCGCTGCACAGAGGAAGAAAATCGCCGCATTGGATTGTGGTTTTGTGGACTTTAAACATTCCTGCTTGCTGTCAGTGAACAGACAGCGTTTGTACCTAAAGATGGCCGCTGAGCTGGCTGAATTTACTGCTGCGTCACCTTCATCCCGAAAAGGCGGGAAAAATTGGCGCCTTTCTGAGGAAAAGGCGGGAAGAAGGTCAAGGGCAGGCGCCACGGCTTATCTGGACATTTGCATGTCTGCCAGCATGGACACCGCCTTCCCTATATTGAGATACCTGGGGGGCGGCCTCCCAGTGCAATGGGAGGAGCTGACTACTTTAATTGACGCGTCCCTATCGCTCTCCTCAGAAGGATCGAGCATGTTGGATTGTGAGCAGAGTGTTGCTGCAGCGTCCGCACCAAGGATTGAAAAGATGACTGACACCGGTGTAGAGCCAGAGGAGGCTCCACCGGCCTACGCTCCGGGACCGGAGCAACCCGCCTGCCGCACCAGGGAGAAAGAACCCGAGCCCTACTATGGCTCATGGAGGGACTTTTTTCAGCCATCGTTCAAATGGTCTTCCCTGATGGCGGAGATCCGAGAGGCCGCTATCAAGCGGAATACTAAGACTAAGATCGTGTATGAGGAGCTAACCAAGACCATACATGAAAGACATACGCACACCCAACCCCGCCTGGAAAGGAGAAAGGGAGTGGTGCTGTCGTTTGACAAATCCCGTGGCTACGGGTTTATTCAGGACTATCTTACTGGCAGAGACCTCTATGTGAATCGCAGGTCTGTCAAGAGAGACTACCTCCCTTCGTACCAGCACAGCCTCCGCGAGGGAGAGGAAGTGGAGTACACCCCTGCCGAGAGCCTGCGAGGCCCCTATGCGACTGCTGTGACCCGTCCGAAGCGAGGACCTGAGGATTGGGAGGCAGAAGAAGGAGAAGACTACTCTGGCTGCGAGCGAGAACCGGAACGCTCTCCAGAGCCGGCCCATCACGCCTTCCAGGAGCGGAGCTCCTTCATTGGGCCGAACGTCTTCTGGCAGCCAACCGTGTTGGAGAAATGGGTGAGCCCCTACCCTTCCCCCGAGCTGCCACGTCGGGAGAAGACACTATCTGAGCTGGAGCAGCAAAGAGGATTGAGTGCTACCTTCCAGAACATCCGGATGGGACGGAGACCTGAGGCAAGTCCAGAACCTGAAGAGGCCGAGTCTGCATCAGCGGTGACTGTACCTGCGCCGGCGGCGCCAGCAGAGAACAGCGACTCCGACACCGAGAGTATTGGTGAGCAGATCGTCCGGCTGGAGGAGAAGTTGCGGGAGTTGCGTAAGACCTACACCGCCAGGATCCAGACGCCGCCGAGGAAGGATGAGGTAAGGGTGCCTGTCACCACCCGCCGACCGCCTTCTGTTGTCACCGCTCCGTCAGTGCCCCAGACCGGACCCGCGATTGCTGTGAATTGCTGCACCCAGAGCACCGGACCGCTTGCTGCGGCGGTACCAAGTATGTCACACCCTGCAGTGATTATGCCAGGGCCGGCACGGCCCACCAGAGGGTTCACCCCTAGGCCTATGGGGCCAATACCTATTAGGGGCCCCTTTACCCTGCAGCTACCCCCTGATACAGTCATGTGGGCCCATCCTCCTGTAGAGGAATACTACAGAAGATACCTCCCTGCAGAGCCAAGTAGCTACAATGTGCCACTGTAGTCAGCCTGCTAGGCCCTTGATTCATTTCTTCAGAAGGTGATGTTAACCCTTCCAGGACAGGAGTCCTATGTTGCTGGCCCTTTGTTGCAGCTGCCAGTTTGTCCACGGCTCAGTGGTAGGTGTTGACCACTGAAATCATAAAGTCAGCAAGGCCACGTTTGTTTCCAGGACCTCCTGCCTGCTTTTGCTACCCCACGCCAAGTTGTGCCTGTTCCTTTGTTGCACCTTTCACCCTTCACCCCCTTTTCAGGTTGATCAGGGGTTTTACAGCACTTGTCTTTGCTGTCCTTTTATTGTGCAACCAGTTACCAAGGAACCGTGCCCGGAGACAGACTCGAAAGTACCTGAGCCTCTGAGATTCTTACTCTTTTAAAAGTAATGTGCCCAGAGATGGACTCCACCGCATGAGAGCCTCTGTGATTAATAAGAAATAACCTGGGTACGGACTCATGTTTGTTCTTTGAGCCTCCAAGAACTTTTATACCGTTTTCTACTGTTTTATCATGGACTTATTCATTGTCATGGACTATCCTGGTTATAATGTTACGCTGTGCCAGGTCAGCGCCCCCGTTCCATTCACTATCCTGAGAGAAGAGAACGACGCCCCTTGTCACTGCCCTGCACCTTTGCCAATTGGACCTGATGTAAATGTAAATGCAGATGAATTGCATATATGTATGCCTGCATGTCTCTTTTTCTATTTCAGGTAGAGATTCCAGTTGGGCGACCCATGATGGAGTACGAGGTCGTACTCAGCTTAAAGCAGTGGGGTATGTAGTGTACGGGAACTGTAATACCCGTCACTACCAAAGGTCACTTGGTGTGCTGTCGTCCCTCCTTAATTATGGAAAGTTGGTATATGTCAGTTTTATAAAATGTAATGTAATGCATGTATTTCCCTGTTACTATGAAACTTGCAAGTACAGGCCGGCTCGGGGTGTCATTCCAGCTCTTAGGCATTAGAGGGAGCTAGAGAGCCCTAGTTTATATAAGGCCCAGTCAAGGAAGGGAAAGGCAGTGTAACCTGATCTAGTGTGGAGTGCAGAAGCAGTCTAGACCAGAGCTCAGAAGTTTCTAGAGCCTGAGGAAGCTGGGAGAGACTGAGGCAAAGATCAGAGGAGCCAGAGGTACTGAGAGAAACAGAGGAGGTACTTATTTAAGCCATAATCAAGGATATAAAGCCAGACTTAGGTTAATGGGCCTTGGTGAAGAATTGCTACATTCCAGGATCAGACAGAGTTAGAGTGCAAGCTCCTTTGCTGCAAGTCCTGTGTTCAACACTCTGTAATTACCCTGCTGTACTGAATTGCCTGCATCGACCGAATTGCAAAATCGACTGTATGCTGAGGAACTGCGTTTCCAATATTGTCTCTGCCTGCAAACTACTAAAGTTGAAGTTCTGTTTTAACACCACGTTTCCTCAATTTATTTCTGCTTTCCGCAAACGGCGTGCCACCGTTTACTTGGCACTGGCGTCACGAACTATTTCTAATTCTATACCTGCCCTTGCAGAGAGTCAGCTGTACCAGGTTAGTGTATATTGCACTACTACACCCAGAAACACCTACTACGCACAACTTGAGTACACTGCATATAGGTGCTGAAGCAACGCCCTAATAGCACCTCGAGGCTTATTATCATATTTTAAAAGTCTTTATTTTAAGAGAACGGCAGCAGGCAGGGAGTTATAAAGCATACTGTTATGTACTGCAGACATTAGCCCATCGGCAATGTCAGTCAGCTACATAACGTTATTTCTCATGACCGAAACCCTTTAAGTCGCTATCATACTGTGGCTCCCAATAATATTAATGCCCCTATTGGTGCCCCCAAAATTAATGCCTAGGTTAGTGCCCCCAGTAATAGTAATGCCTCCATTAGCACCCCCCAGAATTAATACTGTCCACATTAGTGCCTGCAGTAATATTAGCGCCCCCCCAAGAATTATAATACTGTCCATATTAGTGCCCCCAGTAATATTAATGTCCCCATTAGTGCACCCCAAAATTAATGCCCCACATTAGTGCCCCCCAGTAAGAGTAATGGCCCCATTAGTGCCCCCAAGGTAGAATAATGCCCCCATTAATGCCCCCAGGAAGAATAATTCCTCCCCCCATTAGTGCCCCCAGGAAGAATAATTCCCCTCACAGGAACAATAATGCCCCCTGGTTGTGCCCCCAGAAAGAATAAGGCCCCCATTAGTGCCCCCCAGGAAGAATAATGCCCCCCATTTGTGCCCCCAGAAAGAATAAAGCCCCCATTAGTACTCCCAGTTAGAATAATGCCCTCATTAGTGCTCCCAGTTCGAATAATGCCCCCATTAGTGCCCAGCGTAATGACGTCTCGCAGGTCCTGTCCTGCACATCCAGTCAGCAGCGCGAGCAAATGGAGGAGGTGATTGCTTTTTTTTTTTTTTTTTTATACGGGAAAAGGGGGGGGGAAGAGGCCACACTAATGAGCACTCCGCAATGGAAACGCTCATTAGTAGTAGTCCGCAAAGAAAAATACCGGCACAAAAAAATTACCGGAACAGGCAGGGTCACTAAATTACCGGCCTTATGGCAACCCTAGTCACATACCATTATATTGATTTATGATGCTTTGTAACCCTAAGGCCTCTTTTACACAGCGCGCGGGTGAAATGCATGAGTTGAACGCATTGCACCCGCACTGAATCCGGACCCATTCATTTCTATGGGGCTGTGCACATGAGCTGTGATTTTCACGCATCACTTGTGCGTTGCGTGAAAATCGCAGCATGCTCTATATTGTGCATTTTTCACGCAACGCAGGCCCCATAGAAGTGAATGGGGCTGCGTGAAAATCACAAGCATCCGCAAGCAAGTGCGGATGCGGTGCGATTTTCACGCACGGTTGCTAGATGACGATCAGGATGGGGACCCGATCTTTATTATTTTCCCTTATAACATGGTTATAAGTGAAAATAATAGCATTTTTAATACAGAATGCAAAGTAAATTAGGGATGGAGGGGTTAAACAATTTTTTTTTAAAGCTCACCGCATCCACTTGTTCGCGCAGCCCGCCTTCTCTTCTTTCTTCTTCTTTGAGGACCTGGGAGAAAAGTACCTTTGGTGATGTCACTGCGCTAATCACATGGTCCATTACCATGGTGATGGATCATGTGATGGACCATGTGATGAGCGCAGTGACATCACCAAAGGTCCTTTTCTCCCAGGTCCTCAAAGAAGAAGAATGAAGAGAAGCCGGGCTGCGCGAACAAGTGGATGAGGTGAGTTTAATGTTTTGTTTTTTAACCCCTCCATCCCTAATTTACTTTGCATTCTGTATTAAGAATGCTATTATTTTCCCTTATAACCATGTTATAAGGGAAAATAATAAAATTTAAACAGCACCGATCCCAAACCCGAACTTCTGTGAAGAAGTCCGGGTTCAGGTCTGGGTACCAAACATGCCGATTTTTCTCACGCGCGTGCAAAACGCATTAAAACGCTTTGCACTCGCGCAGAAAAATCGCACATTTTCCCACGACACACCCGCATCCTATCCGGCCCTCACACACCCGTGTGAAAGTGGCCTTACAGTTCTGGAATGTATAGGATAACACTGGCAGCATTATGTCAGTGTTATCCAATACATTCCAGAATGTAAGGGTTTTAGCATCATAAATCAATATAATGCTATGTGACTCCGTCAGTGCTGGGAGGTCAGGCTGAGAGCTGCGCTGCAGACTCGCAGAGTGACAAACGCTCGTCTGCAAGGGGCCTAAACCAGGTCAGCCGTGATGGTCGTCTCAGCACTTCTCTGGCCAGTCACCCTCCAATTAATAACAATGATGAAGTATTCTAAGAAAATATATTAAAGGGAACCTGTCGCAATGAAAATGCAAAGTAATCCGCAGACAGCATGGTTAAGAGCAGAAGGAGCTGAGCAGATTGATATATATATTTATGACAAATGATTCAGTTAAACTTGTAATTTATACATTTAAATTCCTTAAATTTCTGCTCACGCTGGGCTTTGACGTCGAAGAGGCGGTCCTATCAGTGATTGACAGCCTTCCCTCTATGACTGTGTATACAGATAGCTGTCAGTCACTGATAGGACCGCCTCCTTGACCTCAGAGCCCAGAAGGAGCAGGAATATAAATGAATAAGTTACAAGTTTACTGAATCTTTTCCTATAAACGATATATCAATCTGCTCAGCTCCTTCTGCTCTATAACATGCCGCCTGAAGATTACTTAGCATTTTCTTGGTGACAGGTTCCCTTTAAATATTAAAAGCACCGTTGTAGTGCCCTATTAATAGTGCCAACATAATGCTCCTATTAATAGTGCAATCATGTTGCTCCTAATCGCAGATAGTTTTTTACAAACTCCTCTGCTCAATAGCACCATCATAGGGCCCCCATAAATAGTTTAATCTAAAAGGTCCTTTTAAGGGCTCATGCACACGACCACATGCCCTCCGAGACATACGGTCCGTGAGTGGGCCATATGTTCTGGAGCGGCATACATCGTGCGCACGGGAGCGCACAGCATCATAGGTTATTATGATACTGTGCGCATCGGGTCACCCGTGGGACTATTGTCCCGCACTCATATGATCTTAAAACACCACACCAGTCATAGGAGGGAAAGGGGATACCGGAATAAGGCCTGGAAACTAGGGAAGGAAGATGGATACCTCCTAGAGAAAACCCTTACTCCTGTCCTGACAAAATACTAGTATGAACAGGCCCCAAAGGTAGGCACGTTCATACACCGGATACCTAGGATCCTATCTCACCCTATAGGACCCTGGAATTAATGTCAGGACTGAGTCTACCTGTTCCTCCAAAGGGAAGGACGAACGGGAGTCTCCCTCAGGCCTAATAACAAAAAACAGGGAAAGGCAACACATATATATATATATATATATATATATATATATATATATATATAAAATACAAAAGGGAAAGGAAACATTTATCTTCAATGAAGCTTTGGTAGCACCAGGAACTCGGCCGAGAACCAAACACAAGCTAACCACAAGTCCAACAGAAGCTATAAACCGCATAGCCTAGTGGGTGAAACAACAATAAATAGAGAAGGTTAAATGACCACAATAGCCACACCTGGGGAATAAAGGAGTGGCAAGCACCTGAAACAACACAGATGTCATTTGATCCAAAAGGAAGGGAAGAAATGCAAATGAGCTCTTAACAAGCTTTGCCTCTAATGCCACCAGATGTAAGGCAGCTATCCTATAAGTCAATATTCAGCTCTTAAAATAAGCCTTGAGATATGACTTGGATATTAAATAAGCCAGCACCTCATCTGTAGACAGCTGTTTCGGGGTGATTGCCTCTCATCAGTGCAGAGCAGAGAGTACTGGCTTAACTGGGTAGGAGGCCTGTGTCCGAGCAAGGGGGGAACTAACTCTCCTTAGGGAGAGAGCACCTTAATCAGTGTGAGGAGACTTATAGGCCATACATGCTCCTCTGGAATTCTGGGAGGAAAGAAATGCAAATGAGCTCTTAACAAGCTTTGTCTCTAATGCCACCAGATGGAAGGCAGCTATCCTATAAGTCAATATTCAGCTCCTAAAATAAGCCTTGAGACATGACTTGGATATTAAATAAGCCAGCACCTCATCTGCAGACAGCTGTTTCGGGGTGATTGCCCCTCATCAGTGCAGAGCAGAGAGTACTGGCTTAACTGGGTAGGAGGCCTGTGTCCGAGCAAGGGGGGAACTAACTCTCCTTAGGAAGAGAGCACCTTAATCAGTGTGAGTAGACTTATAGGCCATACATGCTCTGCCGATGAGGTGCTGGCTTATTTAATATCCAAGTCATGTATCAAGGCTTATTTTAAGAGCTGAATATTGACTTATAGGATAGCTGCCTTCCATCTGGTGGCATTAGAGGCAGAGCTTGTTAAGAGCTCATTTGCATTTCTTCCCTCCCAGAATTCCAGAGGAGCATGTATGGCCTATAAGTCTCCTCACACTGATTTAGGTGCTCTATCCAAAAGGAAAACATGTCAGATCAAACCATGTGTTGCTCACAGATCCCCTGCCACCTGTCGCGGGAATGTCCGTATGTCTCGGTTAGTCCGTGACATCACCACATTCCTGAAAATGGTGCATGGCAAGGGGCGGTGCCAGGAGTCTCTCCACATTTATAATTTTTTATGCCAATTTTCAAATTACGTGCATAAATCTGCCCCAATGTTCCCATTTACAGTGGCATCAAAAGGCCTCAGTATGACAACAGAATGCCATTATAAACAGTGCCGCTTAGAATCCAGCAGCATTGCAGCAACCAATAGTGTTACTGTACTTCTGTAGGATTCTGACTAGGGGAATATCTGCCCTGCCCCCCCCCCCCCCTCTTCACTCTCCAGGCAGCTGGCCCTTCTAAACGGGCCTCATGTAAAGATGTCACCAGTCACCCGACAAACAATAAAACACGTGATCAAGTCGGATCAAGGTTTGTTTGTTTGTTTGTTTTAACAATCGATACAGTGTGACAATCATCTCTCATAAAAGGAGTTGTTCCACAACAGTTGATCTACAGTTTTCAAACCAACACCTGAATCTGAACTTTTTTGTATTTGCATTTATATTAGCCACTGAGATATTCAATGAAATCTGTCAGTACCACCTGCTCTAATTTCTCTGTCCACTTCACTGATGTGGACGCCCATGCTCAGTTACATCCTACAACTGCCACCAGCTGCAGCAGAAAGGATATCCCCCCGAGACAGGACAAACTCACTAAGTCGCCAGAATGAAGAGAATCTACAAGAACCATTGGACAATGAATTGGGAGATCTCTGGATCCATGTGAGGTACAGGGTTGGTTCTTGCTTTGTTAGAGATTGTCATGTACTATATGATGTTTGTTTTTTATTTTTTACTTTATTCAGGGGATAACCCCTTAAATAGGCAGAAATCTACTATGTGAAAGGACCCTCAGATTCATTTTAGAGTTTCACTTTTCTGTAGATACTTTCCATTTAAATGAATGATAGTACGGATTGGTACCTGGACGGATTACGTGTGGATTTTTATGTGGAAAAACCACAGCATAAATAAGGCTACATGCACACGAACTTTTAGGCATTGTTACAATGGATCCGCAAAAAAAAAAAAAAAACGGATGGCATACGGATGTCATACGTTTTTTTTGTGGATCCGGAATTTGTGGACCACAAAACACATACGGTCGTGTGCATGTAGCCTGTAAAGGGAGAATATTAATCACCAATATTTATGCAAATATCGATAATTAATATTCATAAATAGGAGAAGCCGTCTATTGATGACTACGCCTATTTATACCTTTATATAACAATAATAATATTACAATACTTTGCCTTTACCTTACACTAATCACTATGCTAGCTGCATGCGCCTTACTACACTAACTATCGCTAATAACCACACGTTACACAAATAGTTGTACATAAAACACTGTATTTAATACCTAATACCTTAAGCACGCAATGCACTAACAATACAGCACTAAATATACAGTACTAAACTACCCTACACGTTCCCAAATTCCACCCACAAACTATCTATACAATACACACACTCAATATTAACAGCCCACCCACCTGGTTCTATATACTATCCCTATGGTGTGGACGAAGGTTATAGGACCGCGGGAGGTGAATAGGGTAAATCAGGGATCAGGGACTAGGGTGTAGTGCCAGGGGCAATAGGGTTTACAAGGGGTGTACCAGGGGTGTAAAGGGTTACTAGGGGTGTCCAGGGGTAATAGGGTTACCAGGGAAGTATAGGGTTACCAGGGAAGTATAGGGTTACCAGGGGTAATAGGGAACAAGGGGTGTATAGGATAGGGTTACCAGGGGTGTACAGGGTTATCTAGGATAGGGTTACCAGGGGTGTATAGGGTTATAGGGATACCAGGGGTGATAGGGCTAATATGATAGGGTCACCAGGGGTGTATATACCAGGGGTAATAGGGCTAATAACAAGGGGTGTATCTAGGTAGAGAGTCAGGGGGTTTAGATAAGGGGGGAATCATTGGTGGGATAGCGGTATATATAGATAAGGTGATATTTAGTTGCTCGTTCGTCCAGGGGTGCTCGTTCGTCCAAGGGGGTCTCCTTCAGTGGCGGGGGGGGGGGGGGGGGCGGCACGGCTCTTCTGACCAGTGCTGGGTCTGCCGGATATTTATATCCAGCGGCCCGCACTCCCGCACCGCCCACCACCATTGGAGACACGTGGGCCGGCGCAGTGAGACGATGTCACTGCGTTGGCCTGTGCGTCTCCTGAACGAGCGCATCGGGGCCGCGCTACATGCCAACAGGCGGGGGAAGCCTTTGATCCCCCGCCTGTGGCACTCAGCATTCCGGCCAGCGAGATGTTAATTTCGCTGCCGGAATGCGCATAATAGAAGGAGAGGAGGCTTCTCCCCTTCTTCTATCATGTATAATTGTCTCCAGCGGCGCTGGCGACAATTATATCAAAGGGCTCAGATTCTGTGGAATCCGAGTACTTTGAAGTTATCAGGATGACCGGACCTCAGTCTGGTCATTCTGATACAATCAACCAGATTGCATCTGTGTGAGTGCTTGGGGGACATTCACACCGATGCATCTGGTTTCAGGTGTATGGGGGGGGGGGGGAATATTGTATAAGATATATGTGTATGGATGCATGGGGCACATCCATACACATGTATACAAGGGGCCACAGATACATATTATGAAGGGGAATTATTGGCATATACATAGAACAAGGGGCCACAGTCATATATATATACTAAGGGGGCACATATTTCCCACAGGGGCCACCATGAGCCCCTGTGGGTCACCATGGGCAGATGTGTGCAGATGCTGGGCACATCTGCACACATCCTCCCATACGTGACCATTAGTGCATGCATATATATCATACATGCACGCACGTGTTCGCATGTATGTATATATATACATGCAAGCGTCTCAACCCTTCCTCAACATAGCCTAATACAGTACCAGCAAAGTGAATGAGAATTGACAAATCTCATGTACATTTTTTCCATGCGGAAATTGACTTGTAGTGTGATTTTTGAAATCTGCAGCATTGGTAGTGCAGATTTTTACTGCAGATTTCAATGTTTCTATTGTAAGATTGGGTAAAAACTTCATTAAAATCTGCAACAAAATCCGTAAGTAACAGATGCAGAATTTTGTGGAGAAGCATAGAAAAATTTGCACGGAAATTCTGTTTGCAATCCCGCACCTGTGTGCAGGTAGCCAGAGGTTGTCACAGCCCTGCCTTTGTATCATCAGATTCTGATCTGCAAACACAATTTTTAATTCATGGAAATCTGTGTTTGTCACGTAAACCTCTGTATGGCCCTTAGCCCCATAATGTAATTTTTGGACAAGCTGAGTGACTAATTTGATTGCCATCATAGCTCCCGCAGTCATTGTGATTCAGCTTTCTTATGCTCCTGAATGGAAATTCAGTCTATTTATGTATCATAAGGGCTCATGCACACGATCGTATGTATTTTGCGATCCGCAAAAAATACAGATGACGTCCGCGTGCATTCCATGTTTTGCAGAACGGAACAGCTGGCCCCTAATAGAACAGTACTACCCTTGTCTGTTATGTGGACAATAATAGGAAATGTTCTATTTTTTCGCGGAACAGACATTCGGAAACGGAATGCACACAGAGTAACTTTTTTGCAGACCCATTGAAATGAATGGTTCCACATATGGTCCGCAAAAAAACTGAACGGACACAGAAAAAAAATATGTTTGTGTGCATGAGCCCTAAAGCTGATTGCTAGCCAGTCATTAAACACCAGCTCAGCACTCCAAAAGTTAAGTGGTTACACAAGCCTTCCTGGGTGCGTCAAGCGAATATTGAGGTGCATTCTGGAGTCCCCATGCATCACGGACTTTGACCAGATGAGGACAATGAGATGTATCGGCACCATTTGAATGTGAGTAACACCTATGCAATTCCATCATCTAATCGTAAGTGACCACGATTGTGGCAACTTTACTTCCATACGCGGCTTGTCCCTCTGAGGGCCCCTTACCTAAATATTATCTGATGTATTATTATTTTACATTTTTGTTATTTAGTAGATGTTTTTAAATAGATTCATTAACACCTTCAGGACCCTGCCATTTTTCACCTTAAAGGGACACTGACAGGCCTTCTGAGCATAGTTAGCTCTTTGTATGCCCCCCTAGGTCTTATAATAAGTTCCCAATTCATATAAGTATTATCCCTGTGCGCATTATAAAACGTTAAAAATAATCTTTATAATCCCCTCTCCTTACTGCCCAAGGGGCGTTCTTTGTGGCGCATTTGTGCCCAGCCGCGTCCCAACTGCCGGGTCCTTAGACACGCCCATCTCATTAGTATTCACTTGGCGCAATGTGATCCCGGCGAGCGAGGGTGCCGGGCGCATGCGCATGATCTCCGAATGTCGGGGACTGAGAAATACCGCCCAGCGAAGTGAATACTAATGAGATGGGCGTGTCTAAGGACCCGGCAGTTGGGACGCGGCTGGGCACAAATGCGCCGCAAAGAACGCCCCTTGGGCAGAAAGGACAGGTGATTATAAAGATTATTTTTAACGTTTTATAATGCGCACAGGGATAATACTTATATGAATTGGGAACTTATTATAAGACCTAGGGGGGCATATAAAGAGCTAACTATGCTCAGAAGGCCTGTCAGTGTCCCTTTAAGAACCAGGTTTTTTGGAAATTTGACATTTGTCACTTTATCTGGTAATAACTTTGGAACGCTTTTACTTATCCAAGCCATTCTGAGACTGTTTTCTCATGACACATTGTACTTCATGTTAGTGGTAAATTTCTGTCAATATTTTTATTATTTTTATTTAAAAAATAATAATTTTTACAAAAAAAAATTGAAACATTCGCAACTTTCCAAATTTCAGTTTCTCTGCTTTTATGTTTCAAATACTTTATTGAAATTTTATAGCATCAGTAATGTATCATGAGATACCAATGGTAAAGGTATTCGGTACATACATATAAGAAAACAAAAATGTCTCTGCTTTTAAAACAGGTAGTGATGCCTCATATAATAGTTATTACTTTACATTTCCCATATGTCTACTTTATGTTTGGATCACTTTGTGGATGCCATTTTATTTTTGGCGGGCGTTAGAAGGCGTAGAAGTTTAGAAGCAAATCTTGAAATTTTTCAGAAAATTTCCAAAACCCACTTTTTAAGGACCAGTTCAGGTCTGAAGTCACTTTGTGGGGCTTACATAATAGAAACCACCCATAAATGTCCCCATGTTAGAAACGAAACCCCTTTGTTAACCCTTTAGGAAAATTTCAGAATTTCACTTTTTTGGCAGATTTTCCATTTTAATCAATTTTTTCGAGTAGGGTTAACAGCCAAACAAAACTCAATATTTATTACCCTGATTTTGTAGTTTACAGAAACACCCCATTTCATATGTACAGCGCTATGGAATGAATGGCGCTTTAATAATAGATAATAATAATATGTGATCGTAAACTGTTGTACGGGTGCACAGCAGGGCGCAGAAGAAACGCCATATGGTTTTTGGAGGGCAGATTTCACTGGGATAATTTTAAGTTGCCATGTCACATTTGATGCACCCCTAGAGTAGAAAAGTGACCCCATTTTGGAAACTACAGGATAAGGTGGCATAAGGGTACATATGATTTTTGGTTGCTCTATATTACACTTTTTGTGAGGCAAGGTAACAAAATTAAGCTCTTTTGGCACCGTTTTTATCTTTTGTTATTTACAATCTTCATCTGACATGTTAGATCATGTGCTATTTTTATAGAGTAGGTTGTTACGGACGCGACAATACCAATTCTGACAACTTTTTTGGGTTGTTTGTTTCAGTTTGACATAATAAAGCATTTAAAAAAAACAAACAGATTTTTTAGTGTCGCCTTATTCTGAAAGGCAGAGGTTTTTTGTTTTTTTTAGACGACTGTCTTATGTAGGGGCTCATTTTTTTCAGGATAAGATGACGGTTTGATTGGTACTATTTTGGGGTGCATATGACTTTTTGATCGCTTGGTGTTACACTCTTTGTGATGTAAGGTGACAAAAAATGGCTTTTTGACACCGTTTTTTTTTAATTTATTTTTTACGGTGTTCACCTGAGGAGTTATTTCATGTGATATCTTTATACAGCACGTTGTTACTGACGCAGCAATACCTTATATGTATACTTCTTTTATTTATTTAAGTTTTACACAATAAAAGCATTTTTATAACAAAAAAAAATCATGTTTTAGTGTCTCCATATTCTGAGAGCCATATTATTATTTTTTTTTTGGGCGACAGTCCGGCTGTCAGTGACTGTTGGGTCCGTGCCGCTGAACAGGTGTGTGCAGCTCCTGCACTCGCCCGATCAGCCCGCCGTATATGTACGGCACTGGTCCTTAAGTCACGTCCACCAGCGTGGGTCCTCTACGGGTTAAAAGTTATGTTTTAGAGTAAGATTTGTTTTTTTCAGTGATTCATTTCACTTTTTGTTGTCACCAGCTTTCCTAGAAACAGATGGAACCGAGAACTATCTAAACAGAATATAGAAGGTTTCACCTTGGTTTTAGAGATGTTAAGAAGGACCAGAGTCACTGTAGTGTGTGCCATTGCTGAGTGTATCTTTTATTCTTTAATTCATCCTGGCCATCTTGACAGGACGCAGATTTCTAGGATCTTATCATCTTCAGCCTTCACTTCTCCCAACATACACAAAGTGTAGGAAGCAGGAGGAGGTGTCATGAGGAGTCATAAGTAGTCATCAAACAGACTCTGCTTTCTTCCTTGGGCACAGCTGGCATACATGGAAATTTGCCCAGTGTGGAGATACACCCCCCCCCCCCCCTTTCCCCCAACCAAGCAGAGTCAGGCAGAGCCAGATGGGAGACCCATATACAGACCCTCTGTCAGATGATATGGTCATCACACAAAGCTGTTACACATTCAGAGCAAGGAGAGGCCAGATAGTTGTACATAGTCTGATAGTTGTCCATTTCTCCTCCTTCTGCAGTGCCCGAGGGATAGGGGTTCACATAGCTCTGAGCTATAGGACTGATGCATGCAGAGATCATAATTAAATGCAGTGTTCCAGCAGTATGTCAGTCGTTGTTACTCATCGTTGGTATTTTTACCTAGACTACCATAGGCCCTCCAAGTCCAGTGGGTCCTAACACTGGCCTTAGGAGGAGGAAGTGGCTGTTTTGTTAGCAGCAAAGTGTGTATCACTTCATAGCTACAATGCCTCCTGTATTATCCCAGTACTTAATGCCCCCTTGTATTCTTCCAGTACCTATAATGTCTCCCTGTAGTGCCCCAGTAGTTATAATGTCCCCCTGTAGTGCCCCAGTAGTTATAATGTCCCCCTGTAGTGCCCCAGTAGTTATAATGACCCCCTGTAGTGCCCCCAGTAGTTATATTGTCCCCCTGTAGTGCCCCCAGCAGTAGTTATGCTAAACCCCCCTAGTATTGCTCCAAAACTGATGAGTCCTGCTCCAAGCGGCTTGAGTTGCCCGTGCCCCAGCGCACCACCTGTGTCTTGTTGCAGTGACATCATCACAACGGCCTGAGACCCAACGTGGGCGTTTGCGATTATGTCATCACTTTGTGACCCTCTTTGCTGCCTCATAGGCTGCAGGACACCTTGCCCATAAGAGTAAACATTGGGGACAGGAGCTACTGGAGGGGCGGCCCACTCCATCACTGGCCAATCTGGCATTTGCCAGAAGGGCACTTCGTCCCTGATTGCAACTCTGTCCCATTCACTTAAAAATGGACGAGGCCAGAGTGCTTTCCTCAGTGCTATGGCCCTTCAAACAGCTGATCCGCGGGAGTGCCAGGAGTCCAGTCTCCACCATTCTGATATTAAGGTCATCAATATTTAATTTAAAATACAAACCTTTATATCTGAGTTCCGAAATCTTATGAGATCTACACAAGATTTTTCTTGTTTTATATTCACTTTAAGAAACACTGTGTAGACTGAACACTAGTAATAGCCCAGAGTAATCATGGTAAGAGGTGTCGGCATTAATGCCTGGTGAAGGCCAGGGCCGGCGCTACCATATAGGCAAGGGGGGCAATGTCCCCCGAGTCCTTAGGGGCCCCCAACTAACTATAACTAACAGCGCTGCGCTAAGCGGATGGTACTGGAGTCCGGACTAATGGAAAGACACAGCAGCTGTCACGAGGGTATCAAGAGCCACGTCTGACTCCGTTATACCCGGGGTCAGGAGGTCGCAGCGGGTGGCTGCGCGCTCTATATCTAAAGATCACGTTGTTTCTTAGTGATTGTTTTCTGTGTTTGCCTTGCTATCCTTTTTGTCTCAATCAGGGATCCGTAGCTTCTCCTCCTCAGCTCTTTCTTGTCTGCCACTCCCAACCTCCTTATATTCTCCCCTCACACTTCTCTAGTTGCCAGTTATAGAGCTTCCTGCCTGGACATCTATACTGACCCACTGGAGTTGTGAATCCTGGTTGTCGTTCCAGAGTGCTACCCTCCGGATCCCTGTTGGGCTTCTTGTTGTCTCCTGTTGTCGCCCCCACCTGGGATTATATGTTGAGTTTGTATTGTCTGTCCTTCCCTTGGTGTTTTCCTTTAGAGCTAGTGGTGCGGACTAGTGTTCCCACCGCCTTGTTCACTATCTAGGGCTCAGCTTAGGGAAAGCCAGGGCTTTAGGCACGTGATCGGCGTACGGGTGAGGAACCCGTCTAGGGACGTCAGGGCAGCCAGGTGCCAGCCGCTAGGTGAGTCAGGGGTCACCACCTTCCCTCTCACTTGGGCAGGGCCTTCCTTGTTCCCTCCCTCTGCGTCACGTATGTGATAGTCACGCCGACCGTGATAGCAGCGGGGGCCTGCGGCCCGCTCTGAGCCCCTCTCTGCTGCCTGCCTCTTTAAGAGAGCAGTGGCTGCTGGAGCGGGCCGCCGCTGCCGCACAGGCACGTCTTCGCGTCGGTGACGTTGCCACTGCCAGCTCCCCCAGAGAAGAAGAAGGAGCGAGTGAGCGAGCGCCAGCCACTGTCTGCCAGGGAAGCCTAGAGATGTACTAGCCTGGTGAAATGTGCATTTGGGGAGTTGGGGAGGCGGGGGGGGGGGGGGGGCCCGGGGGGGGGGGGGGCCCGGGCGGTGGTGGTTGGAATGAGAGATGTGCATGTGATGTGCTGGAGAAATGTGCCATGGGGGGGGAGGGGGAGAGATGTGCTGCTGCCACTGGCCCATAGAGTGGGAGAAATGTGCTATGAAGGGGGGGGGGGGGGTGGGTTTTGGCACTTGATACAGGCACATGGGGGGAGCGGGAGGCGCTTGATACTGGCACATGGGGGTGGGGTGGGTTTGGCACTTAATACTGGCACATGGGGGGGTTGGCACTTGATACTGGCACATGGGGGTTTTGGCACTTGATACTGGCACATGGGGTTTTTGGCACTTGATACTGGCACATGGGCGGTTGGCACTTGATACTGGCACATGGGGGGTTTGGCACTTGATACTGGCACATGGGGGGTTTGGCACTTGATACTGGCACATAGGGGGTTGGCACTTGATACTGGCACATGGGGAGTTAGCACTTGATACTGGCACATGGGGGTTGGCACTTGATACTGGCACATGGGGGGGTTTGGCACTTGATACTGGCACATGGGGGGTTGGCACTTGATACTGGCACATGGGGGGAGGCACTTGATACTGGCACATGGGGGGCATGGAGAGGCACTTGTTACTGGCACATGGGGGGCATGAAGAGGAACTTGTTACTGGCACTTGGGGGGCATGGAGAGGCACTATGGGGGCTTCTACTGAGGCCACAAAGAAAGGGGTATTTTATATAGGGGGCTCTGTGTGGTACTAGTATTATCAGGGGTATTATCTGTTTCTGCAGTATAGTATTGGGGAGCACAGCGGCACAGTATTGGGGGTAGTAGGATGATTTGTCCAGAAGATGAGAGGATGATGGAAAAGTAGTAAACTAAGATTTATTTTTTGTTGTCAAACTGCAGAGACGGAAAATGGCGACAAAATGGTGGTCTGGTCTGAAGGTCTGAAAGGAGAAGACGATGACAGAGAACATCTACATCAAAGGATACGTCACTGGATGTAAGAGGTATGGGGCGCTGTATTTCTGTAGTGATGGAGGGGGGATTATTGTTTTTCGCCCCAGGGCCCCATTTCACCTGGTGAAGGCCATAGCATTCCTGTAAAATAGTAATCTCCAACCATTGGCTCTCAAAGTCCCAGCATTCCATGCTGCAGAATGTCAAGGAATGCTGGTACTTGTAGTCTGACAACATACATGTGCGAACACAGCAGTAGATTTTCTCAGTAGCAGTCAGTCCGGGTGGCTCAGTTATACCTATGTACTATAAATATATCATTTTAGGCTTAGTTTCCCTGCAGCAAGAACTCTCCCAGTGATCTAATCTGCTGAGCCCTCATTCATTTCTCAAGTGCACTTTGACTTTCTAGGGCTCTCGTGAGTCACATCCTGCACTATTCAGGAATTTCAGCTATAGAAGAGCATGAGTGACACTGAAAATACAAGACTTTCTTCTTCATGTGATAAGATTGACACGGGTGAAAATGGCTACAGACAATATGCACATTTAAAGGGAACCTGTCACGACGCAATGCAGCAGGTTATAGAACAAGAGGAGCTGAGCAGATAGATATATGGTTTTGTGGGGAAAAATTAAAGGGGACCTGTCACCATAGTTCCAGCTCATTCTGGGCTTTTAAAGGGGTTCTCCAGGAATTAAAAAAATGAAAATACTTAAATATTATTTTATAATAAATATATTCACAAATACATTTCATTACTTAGAATGGCTTTTTTTGTCTAGGGAGTAATCATTAGGAGAAATAAAATGGCCGCCGTACACACAAAACCTGTCCTAATCACACAGGAGGACAAGTTACTTCACCACAATGAGCCATAGTGCTGCCTCATCCTCTCTGCTCTGCTTGTCAGGGATTATGATCCTGAATACAGGTGAATCTCTGTGAGAATGGGGAGGATGAGGAGACATGAGAGGAGGGTGAGGTGTGGCTAATGAGCAGCAGCACTTGTTTACAGTCTCCATTACTATAGCCCCACATTACCACAGTCTGTCCTGTCCGTCCTCTTTGTACTTCATGTCTCCTCATGAACTAAATTCCCCAGAGATTGAGTTAAAGTTCTTATCATCTGTATTCAGGATCATAATCTCTGACAAGTAGAGAGGAGGAGGAGGAGGACGAGGCAGCTCTTTACCTCAGTGTTGTAAAGTAACTTGTCCTCATGTGTGATCAGGACATGTTTTGTGTGAACTGATGGGACAGCGGCCATTTTGTTTCCCCTGATTGTCCCCTAGACAAAATGAACCATTATAAATAATGAAAGGTATTTAAGATTATATTTATAATAAAGTAATATTTAAGTATTTAAATTTTTTTAATTCTCAGAGAACCCCTTTAAATCAAGGAGGCAGTCCTACCAGTGATTGACAGCTGTCTCTGTATACACATTCATAGAGGGAAGGCTGTCAATCACTGATAGGACCACCTCCTGGACTTCAAAGCAAAGAATGAGCATGGATATAAATGTATAAAATACATGTTTTATTGAATCTTTTCGCACAAAACTATATATCAATCTGCTCAGCTCCTCCTGCTCTATAACATGCTGCCTGTAGCTCAAACACCATGTTTAATATGACATTGTTTTAAAAATGGCACCAGCTCGCGCATAGCCCCTGGGTGCCTGCTGTTTTAAACAGAAGGCACCCAGGACTAGTGTATGTGATCGGCGATAATATCGATTGCACACATGTGAACACGTCATCTGGGAAGTTAAAGACCGGAAGCGCATATTCTCGGCCATGTACTGGCTCCCCCGGTGAGAAATCTGGGGAGCCAGATGTAATATGCGGCATCCTCTGTACTCAGGCGTGGCAGGGCTCCATAGAAACATAGTATAATTGTCATAAACTACAATGCTAATGCATTGGAGTCTATGAAAAAGAAAAAAATATATATATATTCTGATTGCTTGATTCAAGATCTATTAAAAAGTTTTTATATATACAGGGAGTGCAGAATTATTAGGCAAGTTGTATTTTTGAGGATTAATTTTATTATTGAACAACAACCATGTTCTCAATGAACCCAAAAAACTCATTAATATCAAAGCTGAATATTTTTGGAAGTAGTTTTTAGTTTGTTTTTAGTTTTAGCTATTTTAGGGGGATATCTGTGTGTGCAGGTGACTATTGCTGTGCATAATTATTAGGCAACTTAACAAAAAACAAATATATACCCATTTCAATTATTTATTTTTACCAGTGAAACCAATATAACATCTCAACATTCACAAATATACATTTCTGACATTCAAAAACAAAACAAAAACAAATCAGTGACCAATATAGCCACCTTTCTTTGCAAGGACAATCAAAAGCTTGCCATCCATGGATTCTGTCAGTGTTTTGATCTGTTCACCATCAACATTGCGTGCAGCAGCAACCACAGCCTCCCAGACACTGTTCAGAGAGGTGTACTGTTTTCCCTCCTTGTAAATCTCACATTTGATGATGGACCACAGGTTCTCAATGGGGTTCAGATCAGGTGAACAAGGAGGCCATGTCATTAGATTTTCTTCTTTTATACCCTTTCTTGCCAGCCACGCTGTGGAGTACTTGGACGCGTGTGATGGAGCATTGTCCTGCATGAAAATCATGTTTTTCTTGAAGGATGCAGACTTCTTCCTGTACCACTGCTTGAAGAAGGTGTCTTCCAGAAACTGGCAGTAGGACTGGGAGTTGAGCTTGACTCCATCCTCAACCCGAAAAGGCCCCACAAGCTCATCTTTGATGATACCAGCCCAAACCAGTACTCCACCTCCACCTTGCTGGCGTCTGAGTCGGACTGGAGCTCTCTGCCCTTTACCAATCCAGCCACGGGCCCATCCATCTGGCCCATCAAGACTCACTCTCATTTCATCAGTCCATAAAACCTTAGAAAAATCAGTCTTGAGATATTTCTTGGCCCAGTCTTGACGTTTCAGCTTGTGTGTCTTGTTCAGTGGTGGTCGTCTTTCAGCCTTTCTTACCTTGGCCATATCTCTGAGTATTGCACACCTTGTGCTTTTGGGCACTCCAGTGATGTTGCAGCTCTGAAATATGGCCAAACTGGTGGCAAGTGGCATCTTGGCAGCTGCACGCTTGACTTTTCTCAGTTCATGGGCAGTTATTTTGCGCCTTGGTTTTTCCACACGCTTCTTGCGACCCTGTTGACTATTTTGAATGAAACGCTTGATTGTTCGATGATCACGCTTCAGAAGCTTTGCAATTTTAAGAGTGCTGCATCCCTCTGCAAGATATCTCACTATTTTTGACTTTTCTGAGCCTGTCAAGTCCTTCTTTTGACCCATTTTGCCAAAGGAAAGGAAGTTGCCTAATAATTATGCACACCTAATATAGGGTGTTGATGTCATTAGACCACACCCTTTCTCATTACAGAGATGCACATCACCTAATATGCTTAATTGGTAGTAGGCTTTCGAGCCTATACAGCTTGGAGTAAGACAACATGCATAAAGAGGATGATGTGGTCAAAATACTCATTTGCCTAATAATTCTGCACGCAGTGTATATATATATATACACTGCGTGCAGAATTATTAGGCAAATGAGTATTTTGACCACATCATCCTCTTTATGCATGTTGTCTTACTCCAAGCTGTATAGGCTCGAAAGCCTACTACCAATTAAGCATATTAGGTGATGTACATCTCTGTAATGAGAAGGGATGTGGTCTAATGACATCAACACCCTATATTAGGTGTGTATAATTTTTAGGCAACTTCCTTTCCTTTGGCAAAATGGGTCAAAAGAAGGACTTGACAGGCTCAGAAAAGTCAAAAATAGTGAGATATCTTGTAGAGGGATGCAGCACTCTTAAAATTGCAAAGCTTCTGAAGCGTGATCATCGAACAATCAAGCGTTTCATTCAAAATAGTCAACAGGGTCGCAAGAAGCGTGTGGAAAAACCAAGGCGCAAAATAACTGCCCATGAACTGAGAAAAGTCAAGCGTGCAGCTGCCAAGATGCCACTTGCCACCAGTTTGGCCATATTTCAGAGCTGCAACATCACTGGAGTGCCCAAAAGCACAAGGTGTGCAATACTCAGAGACATGGCCAAGGTAAGAAAGGCTGAAAGACGACCACCACTGACAAGACACACAAGCTGAAACGTCAAGACTAATTTTTCTAAGGTTTTATGGACTGATGAAATGAGAGTGAGTCTTGATGGGCCAGATGGATGGGCCCGTGGCTGGATTGGTAAAGGGCAGAGAGCTCCAGTCCGACTCAGACGCCAGCAAGGTGGAGGTGGAGTACTGGTTTGGGCTGGTATCATCAAAGATGAGCTTGTGGGGCCTTTTCGGGTTGAGGATGGAGTCAAGCTCAACTCCCAGTCCTACTGCCAGTTTCTGGAAGACACCTTCTTCAAGCAGTGGTACAGGAAGAAGTCTGCATCCTTCAAGAAAAACATGATTTTCATGCAGGACAATGCTCCATCACACGCGTCCAAGTACTCTACAGCGTGGCTGGCAAGAAAGGGTATAAAAGAAGAAAATCTAATGACATGGCCTCCTTGTTCACCTGATCTGAACCCCATTGAGAACCTGTGGTCCATCATCAAATGTGAGATTTACAAGGAGGGAAAACAGTACACCTCTCTGAACAGTGTCTGGGAGGCTGTGGTTGCTGCTGCATGCAATGTTGATGGTGAACAGATCAAAACACTGTCAGAATCCATGGATGGCAGGCTTTTGAGTGTCCTTGCAAAGAAAGGTGGCTATATTGGTCACTGATTTGTTTTTGTTTTGTTTTTGAATGTCAGAAATGTATATTTGTGAATGTTGAGATGTTATATTGGTTTCACTGGTAAAAATAAATAATTGAAATGGGTATATATTTGTTTTTTGTTAAGTTGCCTAATAATTATGCACAGTAATAGTCACCTGCACACACAGATATCCCCCTAAAATAGCTAAAACTAAAAACAAACTAAAAACTACTTCCAAAAATATTCAGCTTTGATATTAATGAGTTTTTTTGGTTCATTGAGAACATGGTTGTTGTTCAATAAAATTAATCCTCAAAAATACAACTTGCCTAATAATTCTGCACTCCCTGTGTATATATATATATTATTATTTTTTTTTATATAAAAATTCTAATCACCCCTCCTTTCGCCAAAATTAAAATAGAAATGACAATGTAGACTGCCAGGAAGATCAGTGGGTGGAAACAACATTATGGAGGAAACACCCACCCTCATTTACACCATCCCCGTTAGGACAGCGATATTGTGGGACTTGTAGGCAAGACTACAGCTACGTGGGAAGGAATATTGACACAGCAGCAGCCATTTTTAATGAATATATTAGAGTTTTGACATACTTGTAAACATATCGGGATTTAGATAATAGAAAATGATGGGAATGCTTCTTTAAATCTCTGTTCTTTCTGAGCTCAGTAGACAGCTGTCTCTGTGTACACACTTCTATAAAGGCCCTTGTACACTGGCCGAGAATCCACCAGATAATCCGCAGCGCCCTCCTTCACTGATAGCAGGAGCTGGCTGGAAGGAAAGATTCCTTACCGACAATCACCTGCTAAATTGTCCCGTGTAAAAGGACCTTAAAGGGGTTTTCCAGGATTTTATTATTGATGGCCTCTCCTCCGCCGATCAGCTGGTTGAAGAGAAGGCCGCGCTCTGTGCGAGCGCAGCCTTCTCTTCATTGTTTACCTGCCCGCCGTCGAGATTGCAGCTGCAAGCAGGTGTAATTACAAGCCATCCCTTTCACTTCTATATAGGAACAAGCCGTCCCATAGCAGTGAATGATACGGCAAGCAGGTAAACAATGAAAGGAAGGCAGCACTTGCACAGAGCGCGGCCTTCTCTTCAACCAGCTGATCGGCGGGGGTGTCGGGTGTCAGACCTCTGTCGATCTGATATTGATAACCTATCCTGAGAATAGGCCATCAACATTAAAATCCCAGAAAACCCCTTTAACCCTTTCAAGACTGGGTGATTTTACTCCCAGCCTTCCCAAAGCCATAACTTTTTAATGTTTTAATTCTCATAGCTGTATTAGGATTTGTTTTTTTGCGGGACAAGATGAACTTTCTAATGGCAACATTTACGTTGCATACAATGTTGTGGGAAGCGGGGGAAAAATTCCAAATCGGGTGGAATTATAAATAAAAAACACCATTCCCCCCTATTTTATGTTTTTGTTTTTAACACTATTTCCTATACTGTCAAACGGACCTGTTAATTTTATTCTCCAGGTCAGAACGATTACAACAATACCGCATATATATAATTTTTCCTCCATTTTAATACTGAAAATAATAATAACTTTTTTTTATTTTTATGTATATGGAGCTGTGCGAGGGCTAATTTTTTGCGGGACGATCTGTGCTTTTTGTGGGAGGTGAAGCGACCAAAAAAACGGCGAATAGTCATATGGGATAAATATTTTTATGTTTTAATAGTATGGGCGTTTTTGCACACGGCGATGCCCATGATGTTAATTTTTTTAAATTAGTTATGATTTTTATTTTTATTTTGGGGAAAGGGGGTGATTTGGATTTTTATATTTTTTTTATATTTTTTAAAACTTTTTTATATTTTTTTATTACGCTATTAATAGTTCCCCAAGGGAACTATAACAATCAATTATTCGATTGCTTTTCTCATAAAGTCCAATGCATTACCATTGGAGTTTATGAGAATTATTAAGGGTCCATTCACACGTCCGTTGTTTCTTTCCTGATCTGTTCCGTTTTTTGCGGAACAGATCTGGACCAGATCTGGACCCATTCATTTTCAATGGGTCCTGAAATAAATCAGACATTGAGCTGTCCGTTTTTTTTTCAGGACCCATTGAAAATGAATGGGTCCAGATCTGGTCCAGATCTGTTCCGCAAAAAACGGAAAAGATCAGGAAAGAAACAACGGACGTGTGAATGGACCCTAACACTATGTTCCCATGGAGCTCTCCTTAGGAACTAATGTGCGGCAGCCTTGTACCACTCCTTGCCATGGGGGAGAGCCGGTGCACAGCCAGGAGCACGCTCACGGTCTTTAACCTCCCAGATGCCATGTTCACATTTGGCCACGGCATCTAAGGGGTTGAAGTGATCCATGATTACATACATTATTCCCAGGTCCTTGCGAGCGGGTGCCATTTTTAAATGTCCGACTGCCGATGTAAATTTATGTGAGGTGGTCAGGAAGGGGTTAAAGGTATTCTCCAGGAATTAAGAAAATGAAAATACTTAAAGGGATTGTCTCGCTTCAGCAAAAGGCATTTATCATGTAGACAAAGTGAATACAAAGCGCTTACTAATATCAGGCTATTTTTTTTGTACTGGCACACATTATAAGGGGGAATAATTTTTTGCACTAGAACACATTATAAGGCCTCCTGCACACGAACGTGTGCGCTACGTGATCGTGCTGCAGCCCGCAAATTGCAGGCCGAAATGTACAAACACCGTCCGTGGGGCAGTCGTAGCGGATCGCGGACCCATTCACTTTAATGGGTCCGCGATCCGGCGGCTCCGCAAAAAGATAGGACATGTTCTATGTTTTTGCTTCCGTAGGGTTCCGTTCCGTGCTTCCGTCCGGCACCATTCCGCATCTCCGGATTTGCGGACCCATTGAAGTGAATTGGTCCGCATCCATGATGCGGAATGCCCACGGAACGGCACCTGTATATTGCGGATCCGCAAATGCGGTCCGCAATACGGCAACGGGAAGCACACGTTCGTGTGCAGTAGGCCTAAGGGGCATTTTTTTGCACTGGCTGACATTATAAGGGGTTATTTTTTGTACAAGCGCACATTATAAGGGGGCATTTTTTTGCACTGGCTCACATTATAAGGGGTTATTTTTTGTACTGGCTCACATTATGAGGAGAATGATCACTACTGGGGGGCATTATGGTGAACTTTATTACTACTGGGGGACTATGAGGAACATGATTACTAGGATGGGCACTATGGGAGCACTATTACTTCTGGGGCACAGCGGGGACATAAGTACTGTTGTGGGGACTGTTACTACTAACTGCGCTCTGACAGAGAATTATTATTATTGGTGAGACTTTTGAGAGCACTATTACTGTGGGGGGGGGCACCCTGGGGACATGTTTGTGCCAATAATTATTGAAAGGGGCACTATCTGCATGGTACTAATGTTTTCAGGGGGACTGTTTCTACACTATAGTATTGGGGAGCACAGCTGGCACCGTATTAGAGGTGGCAGGATGGGGTGTTCCAAAGGTGGGAGGATGATGGAAAAGTAGGAAACTAAGATGTCTGTTTGTCAAACTCTGCAGAGATTAGACACGGCTGAAAGAAATCATCATGGTGGTGTGGTCTGAAAGGAGAAGACGAGGAAAGAGAACATCTACAACAAAGTAGATGTCACTGGACATAAGAAGTATGTGGCACTTTTGTAGTGCTGTATGTAATGTTAGAAGGGAAGAGGTTAGGTTGAGAATTTGGCATGGGGGGGCATTTAAATTTTCGCCTCAGGCAGCAGAGAGGCTAGGTGTACCCCTGCACACAGGAGGACAAGTTACTTCGCAACACTGAGCTAAAGAGCTGCCTCATCCTTCTGTCCGACTTGTCAGAGATTATGATCCTTAATACGGCTGATCTTTAGCTGAATATCTGTAGGAATGGAGTTCATGAGGAGACATGAAGTACAGAGAGGATGGACAGGACAGACTGTGGTAATGTGGGGCTGTGATAATGGAGACTACATACAAGAGCTGCTGCTCATCAGCCACATCCCCACCTCCTTTGTGTACTTCATGTCTCCTCATGACCTTCATTCCTACAGAGATTCAGCTGAAGATCTTCTTATGACAAGCAGAGCAGATAGGAGGATGAGACAGCTGTTTAGCTCAATGTGGTGAAGTAAATTGTCCTGTGTGATAAGGACAGCTTTTGTGTGTACTAATAGGATGGCGGCCATTTTATTTCTCTTAATGATTGCTTCCTAGTCGGAACAAGTGATTATAACTATATGTATTATCCTGCAACTTTATAAGGGCTCATGCACACAACCTTATGCCCTCCGAGACATACGATCCGTGAGCAGGCCGTATGTCCCGGAGCAGCATACATCGTGCGCACGGGAGCGCACAGCTTCATAGGTTATTATGATGCTGTGTGCATCGGGCCGTCCGCGGGGCTATTGTCCCGCACTCATAGTTCATACTAACACATACTTGCCAACCTCTCAGAGAAAGTATGGGAGGCTCCCAAGAACATCATGAAGGAATGCTTACTTCCAGAAAGCAGCCTCCATGTACTTTAAATGTATACAGCGCCAGGATGCTGCATCTTTAGTCACTGCACTGGCACACAAACAGGGATAGAGGAGGTGTGGTGCCCTAGAAAGGGGCAGAGCACAAAGAAAAAGGATGGGGCCTGTTAAAAGGGGTAATATCTGAAAAATGTCAGTGGTACGTTTTCACTTGCTACACCATCACCTCTCCCAGAGGCTGCAGGTGAAAGTTAGAAGTATGTACTAACCTAAGCAGGCTAGAATTTTTTTTTCCTATAGCAAAACTATCAACAAGCAAGTTTAAACATGATGACAGATCATGACATTACAGCAAAAAGGAAAGCTTGGCTCCTTAAAGGGATTATCCAGAAAAAAATATTTATGACTGCCGGGGGCCTGCATCACTCGCCACAACTTTGCTGAGCACAGCGGGTCCTTGATACAGCTGATTGGCAGGGATGCCGGCACTTGGACCCCTGCTGATGTGATAATGATGACCTATCCTGAGGGTAAGTAATCATTATCTTTTACAGGATAACCCCATCACCACATGTCCAAATAAAACTGGCTTTGAGATGTTCTCTGGTTAGCTGAATGACAGCCATAGTCTTGGTCCCATCTTCCTCGGTGCCTGCTTTGGCCCAGAAACGGCTGTTTTATAATATTCAAATGAGCCCCTATCTGCAATGAGGGAAGTGCCGTTGCACCTTGTTGCTCACAGAGGCTCTGCTCACTGCCCTGTATGCCACAGCCCACACAACTTAGGCCTCATGCACACGACAGTATTTTTTCACGGTCCCCCAAAACGGGGTTCCGTTGTTCCGTGATCCGTTTCCGTTTTTTTTTCCGTGTGTATTCCTTGCCTTGAAAATTATAGGAAAAAAACAGACACGGATGAAAATCTTGTGTGCCTCCGTGTTTTTTCACGGACCCATTGACTTGAATGGGTCCGCGAACCGTTGTCCGTGAAAAAAATAGGACAGGTCATATTTTTTTGACGGACTGGAATCACGGACGCGGATGACAAACGGTGCATTTTCCGAGTTTTCAACGGACCCATTGAAAGTCAATGGGTCCGCAGAAAATCACGGAAAATGGAACAACGGACACGGAACCCAACAACGGTCGTGTGCATGAGGCCTAAGACTGACAGGCCAGGCACTGAAAACGTAAAACGTATTCACGCCTCTCCCTGAAGTATCGTGGGAGCGCGTTCAGCACACGCGCAGTAAATTGATGGACACCGCCAGGCAGATGGGCCATCAAAATAAGTGAAAACAGAACAAATAGGGACAGATTTATAAAACCTGCATAAAAGTGAAACTGTCTTTGTTGCCCAACCAATCACATCACAGCTTTAGTTTTTCAAGAGCACTATAAGAAATAAAAGCTGTGCTGTGATTGGTTGCTGTAAAGACCGTCTCTCTTTTAGACAGCTTCATAACCCCAATTCCTCCTACAATGAGCCCTCCACTTGTGTCATTTGGACACGCTCTGGATTTGAACAGGGCAAGATGCAGTGAGATGCAAATTGGTTTAAAAATTTGCAGGCCAGATTTTTGCTGATTGGTTTCACAACTTCTCATCCCCACAAATAGAATGTAGCAGAGCAGCCACGGAAAATGCTGCCTGCAATGGTCAGGTATGGCCGTGGTATTTACTGGAATGTTCTATTTTCTCCTCTCTTGGTTTCCTTCTGTAATGTTCTGGTATGAGCTGATGGGAATTAGCACCAGCACTGTACAATTATATAGATTCTGTTACTCTCACCAGGAGTCTTAGTACCTCCATATGTAAATATACCATGAGCGTGTCAAATACCCCACGTGAGTAATGTGACCTGACATATGGAATGCTTCAGCCTCTGTTCACTCTATCTATCTATCTATCTATCTATCTATCTATCTATCTATCTATCTGTGTCTATCCATCTATCTATCTATCTATCTATCTTTCTATCTATCTGAAGGAAAATGGTAGCACATGACGAAAAGCAAAGGAGAGGTGCAAGCCCAAAGGGACAAGACAATCGGCCAAAAGTACAAAAATAGAAAAATAGGCAGCACTCTCAATTAGCGAAAAAAAATCTAAATGTATTCACCCATGCAGGACCAACGTTTCAGCTCTGTACTAGCTCTCAAGCTTGAGAAAGGCTTAGTACAGAGTGAAACGTCGCGTCCTGCATGGAGTGAATACAATTTAGGCTCAGTTCAGACCTGAGCGTTTTACAGCGCGTTCCTACGCGCTGTAAAAACGCTCAACAAGGAGAAAACCAATGCTTCACTATGGGGAATGGTTCTCACTGGGCGTTTTACAGCGCGTACGATCGCGCTGTAAAACGCCCCCCGACGCTCAAACAAGTACAGGAGCATTTTTTTGGGCGCTTGTCGCGCGTTCCCGTACATAGACTTTCGGGAACGCGCGACACTGTGTGTACGCTTGTCTCTGTATGCGCGATTGTAAACGCCCGTACAATCGGCATACAGAGCGCTCCTTTCAGAACGCCAGGTCTGAACTGAGCCTTAGATTTTTTTTCGCTAATTGAGAGTGCTGCCTATTTTTCTATTTTTTATCTATCTACTATCTATCATGTCTAATATCTATCTAATATCTGTCTGTTGTCTATTTATCTGTCAATCTGAACTGATCTGATATCTCTGTCTCTCTATCTATAGGCCATACCCACTGATATTTGTAGGATCAGAACACTTCACCCACCAATAAATGTTTAATTTCTCCCTGTGAGAGATATGGTAAGTTGGTGTCTGACAATGGTTTGCCTTCCTCTTCCCTTTAAAAAAAGGAATAATTCAGCAAATATGCATGTATATGGGCGAGCAGTGGCCTAACTACCAGGGAAGCAGGGGAAGCGGCTGCTTCTGGGCCCAGGCTGACAAGGGGCCCGGCGCCCGACAGCGTGTCAGTCAAGTTTCATTGTTTTTATTTATATGCAAATTACCTTCCTAACGTGCCCAAGGGGCTGTCCCTCCGCCGTTTGTGCCCAGCCGCGCCCATTATCGCCAAGCCCACTATTAATTATTCACTGCTGTCCTCGTCTTTTTTTTTTTTCGAAGTGCGCCGTAGTCTTGCGCATGCGCTGATGTTACTCACGTCCGGGCCCACGCGGTGTCCTGGCAGCAGCCTCAAGTAGTGTAATCGCGCATGCACCAGCTTTCTCTGCTTTCTGGCGCATGCGTGATTACATTGCTTGAGGCTGCTGCCATGACACCGCGCGGGCCCGGACGTGAGTAACTTCGGCGCATGCGCGAGACCAAGGCGTACTTAGTCATTTGCATATAAATAAAAACTATTTTTATCAAAAATGAAAGGACAGGTGAGAGTAAAAATAGTATATTTTTAATTAGATCCTGGAGACTAATATGATGATATCAACAGCTCAATATCGAAAATTAAGCGGGGCAGGGGGGCCCATACAAAAATTTGCTGTGGGGCCCAGTCACTTCTAGCTACGCCCCTATGGGCTAGTCAGTAGGAATAGCTGTTGTCGGAATGAGCGTACAGCCGTACAGCCATTAGCAATCCTAATTGTATCTTATACTGTAAACTCATGAGTAAGGACCAAAAAACGTAAGGTTTGAAACGCGTAGAAGAGACTGTCCTGTATTGGAAGTTTTTATCGCTTCAATAAAGTATTCCTCTTTGCTACAAGATTGAGCTGGATTTTACGTTCTATTTTTGAGTTTACAAGTCAGCCGCGTCCAGGAGCTGGTTCCGTGCTCACAGCAAAGAGGAGCAGGTAAGAGCTGCCTTTTCTTTTCTATGGGATTTTATCTCATACTGTACATCTACTGTATATTTGCATACTTATACTCATGCACATATAAGCACTGATATATACACATATATCGATTCATATACAGCTACAGTTACAGTTACACTCATAACACATATATGCAAGATACAATTTTCATTTTAGGAAGCCCATAGGCATAAATTGTGAGAAGGATTAGTGCAGTATACAAACAGGAGCTAGCTCTTACACCAGAGGGAGAAAAGTACTGGGACAGCCACACATTACACCTACAGGGGCTTTTATGACATCTCATTCTGAATCAGTCAGAATTAATATCCACCTCTGATCCACCACTGCAGCTAAGGCAGCTTTCAACTCTTCTGGGAAGGCTTTCAAGATTTTGGAGTGTATCTGTGGGAATTTTTCTCCATTCATTTAGAAGAGCATTCTTTTCTGTCAGATGTTGGATGAGAGTGTCTGGCTTGGAGTCTGTGTTTTTGTTCATCCCAAAGGCGTTCAGTAGGGATGAGGTCAGGGCTCTGTGTGGACCAGTCAAGATCTTCCACACCAAACTTACCTAACCATGCCTTTATAGACCTTGGTTTGTGCACTGGGGCACAGTCATGCGTAATGTGAAGATCCTATGCCCCAATGCAATATCCGGACCCCCACATACCGTGAGCCACTTATAATACTCTGGTTTCTATATATGACAATGGTGGCGAACCTATGGCACACGTGCCAGAGGCGGCACTCAGAGCCCTCTCTGTGGACACCCGCACCCTGGAAAAAGTCTCTGGTGTACCAATACGCCTTAGACTTTTCCTGCCATTCATCAGCGATGGAGCGGCTGCCGGAGCATTCGTCACACCAATTTCAAGTTGTGGAGGCGGAGGCTCCTGCAGTGGCGCGCGATCTTCATCCAGAGGCGCCCGGCAGGGTAAGAGGCCCAGCTTGGCAGTGGGGTCCCTGATGTTGCAGTGGGGGGGCAGTGGGCTTTAGAGGGGGTTTCAGCTCTGAGACCCCTGGTGATCTCTATAACTAGCAGTCTGGATCGCTCAACAGAGCACTGCTTCTCCTGACTGCTGAGCGCTGTAGTGAAGAAAGTCTCAATATAAAATCTATGGGACGTCTTCACCGTCCTGCTCCGCAGTGAGGAGACGCCACACTCTGTTGAGAGCTTCAGACTGCTTGTTATAGGGATCAGTGGGGGGCTTAGAGCTCGGACCCTCGCTATCAACACTTTTGATATGCATATCAACAGTGTCAAAAAAGTGTAGTAAATGTATAATGGTGGAGAGGGGGCCTTCCTGGGGGGTCTGGAGTGAATGCAGGCTATTATAGCTTGTTGGCACTTTGCGATAAATAAGTGGGTTTTGGGTTGCAGTTTGGGCACTCGGTCTCTAAAAGGTTCACCATCACTGCTCTAAAGCATCTCCCCTACAGCTGGTATGTCTGCTACAATGGTAGTTGTGCTCTGCCACACAGATAGGATGCACTAATACATATATACTGGATACATATAAACAAAGACATACATAACGCTGATATATTCATATACACCTATGGTTAGTGAGATATGCGCTGATTTATGGATGACCTTAAATCATACTTGTCAACTCTCCCAGTGGCACCTGAGAGATTTACCAACTCTTCTGGAAGTCCAGGAGGCCACTCCTTTTTTCAGGAGCCTCCAGACACGTAGAAGAGCTGGCAGACCACTAGGCTGCCACATTGAGCGCTGCTTTCTCCCAAAATGCTGCCCTCCATTAACTTTTACTTTATGTTGTGCTGGAATGCTGGGTTATGAGACTTAAAATGGTTTTCTAGGATTTTATAATTAATGACTGACCTATCCTCTGGCACCTGGTACCCCCGCTGATCAGATGTATGGGAAGGCCCCGGCGCTCCTGTGAGCAGCGCGGCCTTCTTGCGGCTTACCAAGCACAGCGCTCTACATTGTATAGTAGTTTTGCTTGGTATCAAGCTCAGCCCCATTCACTTCAATGTGGCTGAGTTGCATCTAGACCACGTGACTGATGAACGTGTCGTCACTGGCCTAGGAAAAGCTGAGAGAAGGCTGTGGCACTACTGTGAGCGCCGCTGCCTTCTCAAACAGCTGATCGGTAGCGTTCCCGGATGTCGGACCGATCAGATACTGATGACCTATCGAGAGGATTGGTAATCAGTATTAACATCTCGGAAAACCCCTTTAGGCTCCAAACAAGCATTTGAGGAGTGGGAATATGGCATAAATATGGCCGTGATCTGTGGTATAAAAGGGGAGTGGTCTGAGTATATGGGCATGTCAATGCCAAAGAAAATGTATTTGGCACGCTTCACATCCTGCATTCTCTCACTTCCCAGATGCCACCTCCATACATTTTGAAAGAGTGCCTTAAATATCTTTAACTATGGTTTACAGCTAAAAGTGGTACGTGGTCACACTGCTACGATACAGCAATATGTGTCCCAGTTTTCGTATGCATTGGCATTTGACAGACCTTATACCCAGACTGACTTAATAGGATGTAAGATTACTTCAGTCAGCTGCCCAAGCAACCAACCCAACTACCCTCTCCTCCCAAGAAACACTCAAAACCAACTTCTTGGTATAAATGGGACACTGGTATAGATCCCACCCCCACCCCAAATAATATACAGCCCGCGAATTTCAAACTCCACCCACTAATTTTAACCCTGCGGACACCTCAACCTGAAAACCACTAACCCTTTACTGCCTGAAAACTTCCCCCTAAGTCAAGCTTCACTTCGCTACTGTCTGCGCCCCGCTCCGTTGCTCTACTTCTCTTCCAGTTTTTGTTGCATCAGGTTGCCATGTTGCTGCATGAGGCAGTATTTTCTGATGTGTTACTAATACTGATGACCCTATGGTCACTGGACCTTCGCTGTCTCTAAGATTTCATCGAGGGATAAACGTCACAGAACAAATCCTGCTCTTCATCCTCCTGTGCAGGGCTTCACGGCCTCTTTAACAGAGGCGCTACATTCTTGCTGAGATTCAAGCCTCTATATTTAGCATTTCCAGAACTCGGCTCATATTTAACACAGGCTGTCGAGGTGGAGCATGGGCACATTACAGAGCCATTCCCCAAATCCTCCCCTCCCCAATGCTTCTCTTGTCACTTTACTGTCATATCAGCGCTAAAGGGGTTTCATGGGCTTCAATATTGATAACCTATTCTCAGGAAAGATCATCAATATCAGATTGGCGGGGTCTGACACCCAGTACCCCCACTAATCAGCTGTCTAGGGTAGCCGCTGGCGTCAGACAATATACAGTGGACAGAAGGTTCCATTTTCTCTTGCTCATCTGCAGTACTCTGGTACTGGCAGGATGGAGTCTTCTGCTTCCACCTCTTTCCACTATTTAGTTTCTGGCACCCATTCATCGTAGATCCTTCCAGCAGCTGATCAGTATGGGTGTTGGGTGTCAGCCCCTACTGATCCGATACTGATGGACTATCCTCAGGATAGTCCCTTTAAAAGGGTTGTCACATGACAACAACTTGTCAACAGGGTAGGTGATAAGTGCCTGATGGGTAGATGACCTCTGGGGCCCACGCCAATTACTAGCGCCAGGGCCCATGTTCTCCATTTGAATAGAGTGGCAGACATGCCTACATGTCCTCCGCTCTATGGTACTGCTGGAGAGAACCTAGTACCAGCACTCAGATACCTCCAGCAGTCCCTTAGAGTTGAATGGAGTGGCTGACACACATGCATGTCTCAAATTCAAACAGGGAAAATGGGCCCCCCATTCTAGTGATCTACTAAGTCCTACCACCGGGCGGGCCTTCACCGATTAGACTCTTATCATTTATCCTTTGGATAGGGCATAAGTTCTTGTCATTGGACAACCCCTTTAATGGAATTATTCAGTTGTATTAAATGGGACAGGTAACCTACTATCAATTTCTTATTATATTTTTTTCCTAGGAAAACTGGGTGACAACCAGTATAGCCACCATTTCAGCTGCCACCGGAGTTGTTACCTGGCTGTCTGACAAATTTGCTGATATAGGAGCTGAGTTGCAGGTTTACCTTTCAGCAGTGTTGGAAAGCAGGGTGACCAATCCAGTCTGATCTGTAATGGAGATCCTATTGAATGCCTCCCATCTTTCCCATGAAACATATGTAACCAGAGATGAACAAAAGCAACTGGACAAAAGAGAATTATTAGAGAATTTATATCTCAGCACGTTATTTGATTTGACTCTATGTAAATCAGCCAATCACTCCGATTTCTACATGCTAAATATGTCTAATAATGCAGAAATATGAGAATCGGAGAAGGAATAATCATGTAGATTTGTAATTCCAAAGTCTGGAAATGCTGGATGACAACAATTCTTAGAGGTCGGGAGATCCATTAATGCCATTTTTCCATAATGAAGGCCATTTTTCGTCATCAGAAACTGTTCTTTACCAGTTTCTTGCGGTTCTCAGAGCATGCTACGAGTGACAACCACTAAAGAGTAACTCTGTGCAAACCCATAGCTAATGACAGATACTTATTCTATAACTTGACAAAGTTGTACTTATTATACAGCATCACCACGAGCTTACTGTTTTTCCATAAACCTCTATATAACTGCTAAGAGGTTCAGAGAATCCAGCTACACTTCAATGAAGGAATCTTTATTTAGCTTGCGGTAAAATCACATCCAAATTATGGTTACAAAAGATCTTGTCTACGCGTTTTGGGCTACCAGAAACAATTCCAGCCCTTACTCATGACACGGTGTCATGAGTAAGGGCTGGAATTGTTTCTGGTAGCCCGAAACGCGTAGACAAGACCTTTTGTAACCATAATTTGGATGTGATTTTACCGCAAGCTAAATAAAGATTCCTTCATTGAAGTGTAGCTGGATTCTCTGAACCTCTTTGCATTTGTACTACCCGGGCCTGACCCGGGTCTCCGTGCTCACAGGTGGAGGAGGGGCAGGTGAGAGCTGCTGAATTTTCCTTTTTCTACTCTATATAACTGCTATACCTCTGTATACACCAGCAGTAGATAACTTACAATCTATACAAATTGTAATAATACATATTATAGCTGTCTCAGCAGGTCATCGCCACTTTGGGCTATCACAGATTTATCTGATGCTCGCAGAGAATGTGTTAAATATATGGACGTGCACACAAGGAGGAATCTGTGCACTCGCTGCTCCATGGATTGGGTCCCATTCCAGCTGGATGAATGGTACATGTGTGTATCCAGCTGTGCCCACGCCCACAGAACTGCCCCCCCCCCCCCGCCTCCACGACTGCTTGCAGCCACAACAGCAACAGAAAGAGAACTTATCCACAGGAGCACAGAAAATGGGTACTGAGGGGGAGAGAATCAATATGGAGGTGAGTAGACCTAGATGAGGGTGGTGGATCCTTCCTTTCCCTGGTATTTAGAAGACTGGTGTAGAATGTATCAGATCCCACATCAGGGTCTGTTCTTAGTTACATAATAGCAACAAGTTCATCAGTCAAGAAGACCTAAGATTACTACCCTGTATGGAGATGGCATAGAAGGTCTATCCTAAGGACCTGAAGCCCATTATAAAAGCACAATAAGATTGATAGGTTTTACTTCCACAATTACATTATTTTCAGTTAAAAAACTGGAGACTTTAAAAACCTTAGAACCTCAGCTGTAAGGATTTAAGTTAAATAGTAAAAAGTGTATAGTTTTGGACTGTCCAGTTTAGAAATTACATTAGAATTGAGACCTAAATAGACAGGAGCCTGCACAGACCACATAAACCTTTTGTAAGTTCGCACTTTATGTAGACCCTCATATTGGACTTCAGCTATAAAGAAATTACATCCTCAAAGAATTTTCCTTAGGTAGAAAATCTCCAACTAAGGGTCATTCTGGGATAATAGTGATCTTCTAGTTGATGGTCCTTAGAGAGATAAAAGACTGAGGATCCCTAATAAAGAAGGTAAGAACTCTTAAGGTCCTGGGTCAAGATAACTAACTCACTTCAATTAAAAAGAATTCTTTAAGGAAGGACCTTAACATGTTCTCAGAAGCAATTGATAATGTTTGGTCTTTCATCTAGAGACCTCCAAGAGAAATAAATTTGAGGACTTATACCTGTAGTTTAAAGTCTTTATAGAGAGCAAAGTTCTTTCTGCAAAATTCCTCAGACAAGCAGAGACATAACTTGAGGATCTTGGGCCCCAATGCAGTAACTATAACAGGGCTCCCGCCTACCATGGGCCTTTTATAATACTGGGGTCTGTGGCAGAGAAGCCGCTGTGCCACCTATAGCTACACTGACACATTTGGGCACAAGTGTTCTTCTGAATTATGGTTCTTGAAAATATAATCCCCTAGCTCTGGACTTTTTGGAATAGCAAAATGTTTTAGCTGTGGGATTTCCTGTGATCCTCTAGTTGCCTGTGGGCGTCTAATAGGAAAAACTTGCCCAAAATGGACAACCAGTTCAAGACTCAGAAGAAGAACCAAGGAGTCCAATGGCATGAGTCCTCAGAGATAAGTGAAAATATAATTGTCTTCTCACTAAAGGTCCTTAGACATATAAAGGTTCTGGTATTTATTCAAAGACTATGATGTAAACATAGACCAAAGACACTTAAGAGGGGCCAAAGGAGTCTATAAGACATAACTTTTAATGCAAGAGAACATATGAAAGACAGTATGTCATCAGAATATGTGAAACATTTTTTTTTCCATTTCATTATGTATATTTAAAAAATATATATATAGTCCTGCAATTGTCACACTGGCCACTAGGCCTAAAATATGTTTAAGAGGTATTCGTGTTTTGATGATTATACGTATTTCTTTAGACATTAGACATTTTCTAATTTACATCAACTTAAAGAGAGCTAGATAGGATTAAACATGGCATTGGTCATGTGAGCCATCATGTGACCCTCAAAAGTATCATGTCATCTGAAGTGCTTATGCCGCTGTACAGAACACTGGTGAGACCTCACTTGGAGTATTGTGCGCAGTACTGGAGGCCATATCTCCAGAAGGATATAGATACTCTAGAGAGAGTTCAGAGAAGAGCTAAACTAGTACATGGATTGCAGGATAAAACTTACCAGGAAAGGTTAAAGGACCTTAATATGTATAGCTTGGAAGAAAGACGAGACAGAGGGGATATGATAGAAACTTTTAAATACATAAAGGGAATCAACTCGGTAAAGGAGGAGAGCATATTTAAAAGAAGAAAAACTACCACAAGAGGACACAGTTTTAAATTAGAGGGGCAAAGGTTTAAAAGTAATATCAGGAAGTATTACTTTACTGAGAGAGTAGTGGATGCATGGAATAGCCTTCCTGCAGAAGTGGTAGCTGCAAATACAGTGAAGGGGTTTAAGCGTGCATGGGATAGGCATAAGGCCATCCTTCATATAAGATAGGGCCAGGGACTATTCATAGGATTCAGATATATTGGGCAGACTAGATGGGCCAAATGGTTCTTATCTGCCGACACATTCTATCTGGCTTTCAGTTAACTGCCCAGGTATATAACAGGTTAATAGTAGTGTACTGAGGTGCAGAACATACGGTACATACAGTATTACTATCTGCAGCAGCAGCTCATGTTTGTCAGTGTCTGTGTATAAGCTCTTTGTTTTTCATTTTACACTAAACTTTGTTAAAGGGAACCTGTCATCTGGATTTTGTGTATAGAGCTGAGGACATGGGTTGCTAGATCTCCGCTAGCACATCCGCAATATCCAGTCCCCATAGCTCTATGTGCTTTTATTGTGTCAAAAAAAATATTTTATAGATATGTAAATTAACCTTAGATGAGTCCTGTCAGAGATGAGTCCAGTGTTCTCTGACTCTGAGCCCAGCCACGCCCACTGTGAAGGAGCCCAGCATCGCCCCGCATCCTCCTAATCTCCTACTTGCTCCCCAACGTCACAAAGCTAGAGCGCCGTAATCTCGCAATGTGCGAGCTAGCGCATGCGCAGTGTCAGCATAGTGTTCCTTCCCTGTGCTGGCATCAGCCTCAGGGAACAAACTGCGCATGCGCTAGCTCGCGCCTCGCAAGATTACGGCACTCTAGCTTTGTGACGTCGGGGAGCAAGGAAGAGATTTGGAGGATGCGGGGCGGTGTTGGGCTCCTTCACAGTGGGCGTGGCTGGGCTCATATTCATCTAAGGTTAATTTACATATCTATAAAATAATTTTTTGACACAATAAAAGCACACAGAGCTTAGGGGACTGGATATTGCGGATGGGCTAGCGGCCATCTAGCAGCCCATGTCCTCAGCTCTATACACAAAATCCAGGTGACAAGTTTCCTTTAACAACATAATAATATCAGGCCTCATGCACACGACCGTATGTATTTTGCGGTCCACAGAAAACGAATCCGCAAAAAATACAAATGACGTCCATGTGCATTCTGTATTTTGCGGAACGGAACAGCTGGCCCCTTATAGAACAGTCCTATCCTTGTCCGTAATGCGGACAATAAGGCTCCATTCACACGTCCGCAACGTGTTTTGCGGATACACGGAGCCGCAGAGCCGCAAAACACGGAAAGCGGCAATGTGCATTCCGCATTTTGCGGACCTTACGTTGACGGCACTAATAGAATATGCCTGTTCTTGTCCGCAATTGCGGACAAGAATAGGACATGTTCTATTTTTTTGCGGAACGGAAGTGCGGACCCGGAAGTGCGGATCCGCAATTCCGTGTCCGGGCAGCACATCATGCTGCCCCATAGGAATGAATGGGTCCGCAATTCCGTTCCGCAAAATGCAGAACGAAATTGCGGAAGTGTGAATGAAGCCTTATAGGACATGTTGTATTTTTTTGCAGAACGGACACACGGACATACGGAAACTGAATGCACACGGAGTAACTTCTGTGTTTTTTTTTTGCAGACCCATTGAAATGAATGGTTCTGCATACGGTCCGCAAAAAAACTGAACGGACACGGAAAGAAAATACGTTCGTGTGCATGAGACCTCACTTAGAGACCGGCAGCCATTTTACAAATCACTACAGACAGACACACAATGATGTAGCTACTGTAAAAACCACAAATAAAATCAGGATTCCACCACTAGTCCTATGTACTTATCACGTGAATGTGTCCTGTGTGCTGACCCAGCACAGGTATATCATGTAACACTGCTGCTTACTGAATCTCAGGGTGTAAACAGTGTCACACGACTGAAGCCATGTTTCAGTTAGGCCATGGATACATTACATAGGACTGATACATGGGCTATACCATTCTTCTGTATATAGAGAGAATTTTAACTACGTGTATATTAGAAAATTGTATGATTTCCTATTATATAAATAAATACTGGAATACCCCTTTAAGACTTCCTTTCTGTTGATAGCAGCTACATAGGCCATAGACGTAATGGACAGAAGCTGACCCCAGTTTTCTAGACATGCTCTGTGACCTGTGTATAGGTCAGGAGAGAATAGATAAGCTGTGATATCACCTATTGTGGATGGTGGATTCTGTGTTATCTATATAGAGGTGTTACTTGTCATTGTAATTCTCCCTTTGGTGATAATGATAATAGCTACTGAAGGGTTTCCTGTACAGAACAAGAAATCATGACCTATTATAGGACCTAGTGTCCAGTGTGTAAATTGTAGAATTATTTTTATGTAGAAAGTGATGAGAAAAAAAAACTCACCAAGAATTGAAAAAAAAATTATTTTTCAAATAAAAATGTGATTTAACAGGCCAGGTCAAAGATAAGTGCAAACTGATAAAAAATCCAACTACTTTATCCTGGCATGTCTAATGCTATATTCAAATGGCCATGTGACGGACCATTTTAATGGCTGTAACAGGGCTGTTTAAAGAACAATGGTAGTCTATATGTATTCATACATCCACATGTCCTATTTTGTCCGTTTTCACAGACCGACAGCCCCCATGCAATTGAAGGGGACAGTTTTTAATGGCCATTTCTCAGAAAGCCATCATTGAAAAAAAAACTGCTGTTAAAATCGGACTGGTATGCCATTGTGTGAATGTAGCCTGAAGAACAGCTCCATCCTTAAAAAAAACATTTATTGTAATGTAATGACTTTATAAATGCTCTGCTTTACTGATCTTCAGTTACATTATGTCTTATATTCCAGTCACGACCAAAGCTGCATTCATAACTACACTGGTAGCTACTTAGAACCTGCCACTATGATATTGACAGCTAAGGGTCCTTTATGGCCAATTTCAGGCCATTACGAGTGATGATTAAACAAGTTGAACAGTGCTTGTTCAAAAGGCCTTTTATACAGAGCAATGGAAAATGCATGGGGAAAGAACAATTGTATTTCCCCTATACTTTTACATTATGTCACCAGCTGTTTACATGGGCGATATGCTGCCAACCAGTGAGCATTGTATAGTATAAATGATCAGATTAGATGACCATCAAGCACAGCCGCTATACAATGTACGGCGCTGTGCTTGGTAAGCTGCGCAAAGGCAGCGGTGCTCACAGGACTACCTCATCAAAACAGCTGATCAGCGGGGGTCCCAGGTGTCAGATACTGATGACCCAGGGATAGGTCATCAATATGAAAACCTAGGAAAATCCTTTTAAGAAAATGAAAATACCTAAATATTAATTTATCATAAATATATTCCCAAATACTTTTCATTAGTTATAATACCAAGTTTTGTCTAGGGAACAATCATTAGGAGAAATAAAATGGCCGCCATTCTATTAGTGCACACAAAACCTGTCCTAAGCACACAGGACAAGTTACTTCACAACACTGAGCTAAATAGCTGTCTCATCCTCCTCTCTGCTCTGCTTGTCAGGGGTTATGATCCTGAATACAGATGATAAGATCTTCAACTGAATCTTTGTAGGAATGGAGCTCATGAGGAGACATTAAGTACAGAGAGGAGGAATGGCTAATGAGTATGCAGTCTCCATTACCACATCCCCACATTACCACAGTCTGCCCTCTCTGTACTTCATGTCTCCTCATGGCCTCCATTCCTACAGAAATTTCACTGAAGATCTTATCAGCTGTATTCAGGATCATAATCCCTGACAAGCAGAGCAGAGAGGAGGATGAGATAGTTCTTTAGCTCAATGTTCTGAATGTAACTTGTCCTGCTGCGTGATTAGGACAGGTTTTGTGTGTACTAATAGGGCGGGAGCCATTTTATTTGATGATGATTGCTCCCTAGAAAAAAAAAGAAACTATTATACCTATTGAAAGGTATTTGGGAACATATTTATAATAAAGTAATATTTAAATATTTTCATTTTCTTAATTCCCAGAGAACCCTTTAACCAGAAGTACTGAGTTCCTAAATTCTGATAGAGAACCAGCAATATCAATTATGGTGTAAAATATTGCATATTAGACCATGCCCCTTTCCAGTGAAGACTTGCTCCTTTCCCATTAGGCTACTTTCACACTAGCGGCAGCCTTCTCTCTCAGGCTGTTCTGGCCGGTGAACAGCCTGCCGGATCCGTGCTGCCGCTAGTGCACGCGTGCCGCTGGAGGTCCACTCAGTAGCCTAAGTCACACCTACTTGTCGGACTAGGAGCAGATAAGGTGAACTTGCATTAGTAAATGTGGGCTAACACATTTGATATATGTTAGGCGATCAGGGGCAGACTGGGAACTAAAAGTGGCCCTGGAAAAAAAACTTAAAAGTGGCCCCATGTTGCAGGTAGGTCTAAGAAAGAAGGCAACATAATTAGGCAGGGACAACAGAAGTAGGAGGACCAGCAATACCATAGGGCAGAGCAATATACCTATCCAGCTGAACCAAAAACCAATGCAGCAGAAAATACTGCCATCTGTACCACAGTATTCAACTGTACAGCTGTCCTGAGGATGTCAATACACTTGAATTCAGGAGGGCTGCTGTCCAGGTGAGTAGGAGAGTATCAGATCATTATGTACCCAGCTTGAGGCCGTGAGGTGGGCTAGGGTGGCCTTCCTAGGCATCGGCGCACTGGGAAATTTTCCTGTAGGGTCTTTGGCCAATCCGCCCCTGTAGGCCATACTCCCTTAAATATGCCTGGCCAGCTTATGGCTTAGCTTCGCTTTAAACTATGAAGATGAGAGATCATCATAGCCATGTTGGGGTTTGTAGTGCTTTGTGTGCAGACAGAGTATAAGTTGGTATTATGTTCTTGCCCAGTGGTCAGGCCATGTTGAATGCTGTAGTGTTCTATGTATGCAGTATAATACAATGGTATTATTGTTATGTCCAGTAGTCGAGTTATGTTGGGTTTTAATACTGGTGCCAGATGCCGCGTAATGTATAGGCAGCTTAATGTCCTCTGTGTAATAGAATTCAGATGATCACGTTTATGGCCTGTTGAGTCTAGAAGTTCAAGTGCTAGATGATCTGTGAAGAGAGGAACGGTGTCAGTAGGGACTGCAGGCACTATTTATTTGGGCACAGTTTGGCACTCACATTGTTTGGTAAGGCTCTATGCTTGCACTACATGACTTTCTGGTTTCACACTATATAGCCAGTGTATGCCTCTGTGTCGGCAGTCTGTGACTACAAGGGTACAGTATTGCACTGTTTGGCTGCTTTATAACACCATATGAACAATGTAATACTGCTTGGGCTACTGTTAAGAAATACATAATTATATGAACACTGTATTATTGTTCTGTGCTGTCACTGTATAGCAAACTTGCACACTGATATTGGTTTGGTATATTGTATTGTCATGCACATGATCCAAATGACTGTTTACAGACGCTCTGTAACATGCTAGTGTATGTGGAGCAGTCACTACAGGGACTTATACCTGTGCGGGCAGATCCCGGTATTGATATCACAGTTACTGTAATAATTAGTCCATGAGGTGCACCTCACCCTTCTTCCATTCTGGCTTGTGTCCAGTAGCTCTGATCAGACCAAAGCAATGGCTTCTTCACACTTCTTTGATTTGACGTCCATGTGCTGACCGTGTTCCCCACTGACAGAACACAGTTCAATTGAGTTCTATAACGTACTTTCCAACATTTCAGTTGGTAAATTTGGGCATGTAGGTCTCAAACCAACCAAGGAATGCCCACTTATAGGCAGGATTTGAACCAACCTCCCCCATTTTTCTGTCTCTGAATATTAGGGACAGTCCCTTCAAAATCGGGTCTGTTGACAACTATGCAAAAAATTTAATTAGACACCAATGTCAGACATGTCAACTCCAAGATTTCCTGGGAAGTAGTCTCATGGTTTTCATATCTGTTCACCCCTGTCACCAACGCCATTCACCCAGTTTGTGACCATGGCAGTGACACAAACTAATTGTTTTATGGATCCCAGCGACAGCACCACTGCAGAAGATGCTGTATGTACTGATTACTGTCTACTAATTTATGCACAATGAACATGCTGGGCATTGCAGTTTTCTTCTTCCCCCTTAAAGTGTATAAGTTATTATCTGCGGGATGCACATGCTGAGTAGTTGTCTTGACATATTCAAACTTGGCCCTTTAAATCCTAGAATTACAAATATTCTGTAGTCTGGACATCATGGACTTTGTAGTACTCTCCCTGTACATAGGGGGCAGTATTATAGTAGGTATATTCTTGTACGTAGGAAGCAGTATTATACTAGTTATAAACTTTACATAGGGGACAGTGTTATAGTAGGTATACTCTTGTAGATAGGGGACAGTATTATAGTAGTTATATTCCTGTACATACAGTACCGACCAAAAGTTTGGCCACACCTTCTCATTCAAAGAGTTTTCTTTATTTTCATGACTATGAAGGCATCAAAACTATGAATTAACACATGTGGAATTATATTCATAACAAACAAGTGTGAAACAACTGAAAATATGTCATATTCTAGGTTCTTCAAAGTAGCCACCTTTTGCTTTGATTACTGCTTTGCACACTCTTGCATTCTCTTGATGAGCTTCAAGAGTAGTCCCCTGAAATGGTCTTCCAACAGTCTTGAAGGAGTTTCCAGAGATGCTTAGCACTTGTTGGCCCTTTTGCCTTCACTCTGCGGTCCAGCTCACCCCAAACCATCTCGATTGGGTTCAGGTCCGGTGACTGTGGAGGCCAGGTCATCTGGCGCAGCACCCCATCACTCTCCTTCATGGTCAAATAGCCCTTACTTTCAAAGTTTTCCCAATTTTTCGGCTGACTGACTGACCTTCATTTCTTCAGTAATGATGGCCACTTGTTTTTCTTTACTTAGCTGCTTTTTTCTTGCCATAATACAAATTAGAACAGTCTATTCAGTAGGACTATCAGCTGTGTATCCACCTGACTTCTCAATGCAACTGATGGTCCCAACCCCATTTATAAGGCAAGAAATCCCACTTATTAAACCTGACAGGGCACACCTGTGAAGTGAAAACCATTTCAGGGGACTACCTCTTGAAGCTCACCAAGAGAATGCCAGGAGTGTGCAAAGCAGTAATCAAAGCAAAAGGTGGCTACTTTGAAGAACCTAGAATATGACATATTTTCAGTTGTTTCACACTTGTTTGTTATGTATATAATTACACATGTGTTAATTCATAGTTTTAATGCCTTCATAGTCATGAAAATAATGAAAACTCTTTGAATGAGAAGGTGTGTCCAAACTTTTGGTCTGTACTGTAGGAAGCAGTATTATGGTAGCTATATTCTTGTATATAGGAGGCAGTATTATAGTGACAAATGTAAAAGATTTACAGCCACCGGTGCTGGTAAAATCCATTCAGTTTTATTTCTTCTCCATTAAAAAACAGTTACAAAATGGTAGGTACAAATCAGGCCTTACATCTCACTGCCTGGAGGTCCGAGCAGAAGCTGGCTTTTGCTACTATAACAGTATTATAGAAGTTATATTATTGTAGATAGGGGACAGTATTATAGTAGTTATATACATGTACATAAGGGGCAGTAATATAGTAGTTATATTCTTGTAAATAGGAAGCAGTATTATAGTAGTTATATTCTTGTACATAGGGGGCAGTATTGCAATAGTTTTATTTTTGTATTTTGGGGCAGTATTAAAGTAGTTATATACATGTACATAATATGCAGTGTTATAGTAGTTATATTCTTGTACATAGGGGTCAGTATCATAATAGTTACAGTCTTGTACATAGGAGGCAGTATTATAGTAGTTATATTCTTGTACATAGGAGGCAGTATTATAGTAGTTATATTCTTATACATAGGAGCAGTATTGTAGTAGTTATATTCTTGTACATAAAAGCATTATTATAGTAGTTATATTCTTGTACATAGGAGGCAGTATTATAGTAGTTATATTCTTCTACATAGGAGACAGTATTTTATAGCTGTATAAGGTGTTTAAGCAGTATATAAAGAGTAGAGAGCGATTCCTCCATTTTCATTAAAGATTTGCACCACACACAGCAGTATTGACACTGGATCTCTGGCATTGTACACGGGATGAATAGTGTTTGAATTTAGAAGCTCCCAGTATGAAGGTGTGTCAGTCGCTTGGTGATGCCAACTTGCACACACACACATACACAAGGCATCAGCCCATAATGTTAGCTGTAGAACAACTTGAGTCCCAAAAATCAATGATTCAAATAAAAATGAATGAACATAGTACTAGTTCAGTAATATATAGCACACAAATGGCATACAAGTTAGCTCACCCTGGGTCAGCTAAAGTTAAGGATGTGACAGATACGTATTCTGTCCGCGCAGACAGTACCCCAAATGGCAGGGTGAAGTACAGCGGCTCAGCAGACAATATCACACGATAAGAAGAAAAACTATAATATTCACCCCACTAGGAAAAAAAGGCATTTGCCCCACACAGTATAAAATATATCAGTTTTATTAACAAGTATCTGATGTGCCTTTCTGATGTGGTTTGTGATAATTTTGATGGTGGATCACAGTTATTTTTCATTGTGACTTTGTTAATTTTGTGATTACCTAATCACTGCTGAAAAGCAGCCAATGTATTTTGCTTAACACCACTATCCTCCCTTTGTGAGGCCATGTATTTTCACGGATTTGTGATTGACCTATTGAGCCTTGTATTCCGTATCATTGGTCCTTTTATACAGTCTTTTTACAAAAAATGCTGCACTACAATTGCAATTGACAATATATGGCTAAACCCTCACACTGATATTAAAATGAGACTTTCGCCAATATATTCTTATATCAAGAACATACTGGAGCCTGCGCACCCCATCAAGGTATCTCAAAGTGGCACGGGACCTAACGCTAACCTACCTGTGCCGTATGGGCAATTACAGGGGCCGCATGGGCAATTACAGGGGCATAAGGTACGACACACAGCAAACAACTCCCAGTTACCTCCAGCGTGAAATCACACATACAATGGGAGGAGGGAGGAGGCTGTGAGTCCCACCTATCACTGACTCATGTGACGCAGGCCGCACAGGTGCACCTGAATGTTACCCATGGATTAAAATCAAGGCACATTCAAACCTGGAGTTGCCACACCTCCGGGATTGCATGTATTAACAGAATAAAGTGGTCTTAGAAGCATAAAATGCTCAAAACCCCATATACTGTTGCGCATTTCTAACTGGGGGAGCAAATCCTGCACATGTGGTCCATTGTTAACATCATTCCCCAGCAAAAATGCATATAATGGAGGATGCCGGCAGCAGACCACATGTACCACAAAGACATCCTACACATCCGACTGATACTTGCTAAGAAACTTTGATACATTTTATACTATGCAGGGCTATTGCCTTTTTTCCCTAGTTGGGGGAATATTATAGGTTTTCTTGGTGTTGTATATGTGAGGTACCCCAGTGTTTTTGGATTTGTTTAAGGCAAATTTATAGGTTGTAGTATCACACGATAGTCTAAGTTATCCTAGTATAAACCCCATAAGAAGCTAATAAAATAACACAATGGTCAATATCTTTGCATATATAAATGCATGCTAAACTGTATATTTCTGAACAGCAACACTGCCACCTCGTGGCTGCACAGTTTCTTCACATTCATATATACTGTGGTCCTGTGCAGTTGCACATGTCCAATTATATAAACTTCATGCACATGTTCAAATATTACTGATAATTAGTGGTACTGTGTAGTGTCAATATACAGATGTAGCCAGTGTTATTTTGACACCAGAATGGTCACTTTAATGCTACTTGTATTACTGTAATGTGTTTTTGTTGCATTAAGCTAGTCAAAATACTAGAAAGAGTAACCAGCCCTGCCCGGGTATAAAGTGTTGGCCAGGCTGGATTAAAGGGAGAGCACTCGTGGTTTGAGCCCCAGGGCCTACCCCACTAAGCAGGAAGTAGGACCTCCATCAAGTCTGCAGGTTTGGACTGACGCCTTTTCTGAACCTGAATCAGTCATGTCAAACTAATTTATACAGTTTCTATCGGGAGGTAAATTCTAGACTTGACAGCGGCGAATCAATGGATGTCGTATATCTGGACTTCTCCAAAGCATTTGACACTGTACCACATAAAAGGTTAGTATATAAAATGAGAATGCTCGGACTGGGAGAAAATGTCTGTATGTGGGTAAGTAGCTGGCTGAGTTATAGAAAACAGAGGGTGTCCTAGCACTTTACAAATCACTAGTCAGACCACACATGGAGTACTGTGTACAGTTCTTCGCTCCTGTAAACAAGGCAGACATAGCAGAGCTGGAGAGGGTTCAGAGGAGGGCAACTAAAGTAATAACTGGAATGGGTGGACTACAGTACCCAGAAAGATTATCAAAATTAGGGTTAGTCACTTTAGATAAAAAGACAACCCAAGGGAGATCTAATTACTATGTATAAATATATCAGGGGTCAGTACAGAGATCTCTCCCGTTATCTATTTATTCCCAGGACTGTGACGAGGGGACATCCTCTGCGTCTGGAGGAAAGAAGGTTTGTACACAAACATAGAAGAGGATTCTTTACGGTAAGAGCAGTGAGACTATGGAACTCTCTGCCTGAGGAGGTGGTGATGGGGAGTACAATAAAGGAATTCAAGAGGGGCCTGGATGTATTTCTGGAGTGTAATAATATTACAGGTTATAGGAAGGGAAGGAGTCTGGAAGGAATTTTTTCTCCCTAAAGTGAGGAAAATTGGCTTCTACCTCACAGGGCTTTTTTTTGCCTTCCTCTGGATCAGGAATGCTCAACCTGCGGCCCTTCGGCTGTTGTAAAACTACAACTAACACCATGCCATGCAGAAAGATAATAGCTGTAGGCTGTCTGGGTGTGCTGGGAGTTGTAGTTCTGCAACAGCTGGAGGGCCGCAGGTTGAGAATCCCTGCTCTGGATCAACTTGCAGGATATCAGGCTGAACTGGATGAACACTTTATTCATCCTTATGAACTATGTTACTATGTATAGGAGTGAATGGCTGCTGGACCTGCAGTCCACTCACTTCTAGTACCGCATACTTCCCAACTTTTTGGACATTCAAAGAGGGACACTTATGGTTCATTGTGTGAAAGATCCATTTCTCCTGCATATCTATACATTTTGATAGTTTTCTCTTACGAAATAATGCAAATTTATCTGAATATAGAAATTTCTAAAAATAATATAATATTAACCTCTTAAGGACCTGTGCCGTACATGTACGGCGCTGTGATCAGGTAGGTGCAGGAGATGCGCCCGCCCGATCCGCAGCAGGGGTCCGGCAGTCACTGATAGCCGAACCCCTGCTGCATGCGCCGGTATCGGTGAAATCACCGATGCGGGCGCATTAACCCTTGATGTGCTGCGGTCATCGCTGACCACGGCACGTGCGATGTCCTTGCGGGGATTGTACCTTCCATCTTGTCCCCGCGCTGCTGTGATGGGGACCCGATGGCAGGGAAGGCAGCCCGATGCCTTCCTTAGGCATCGTGGTTGACTTCCGGGAGAACCTGTGAGATCCAGCCCCCTGGATCTCACAGGCAAACAGGCTGTAAGTGTATTACAGTCTGTAATACACTAACAGCCAATGCATAAAAAAGTTGAAGTCACAGAGTGGGACAAAAAATAAAGTGTAAAAAAATTTAGTTTTACCAAAAATTAAAAGTTTTAAAGGGTTTCTATCACTTTGTTTCACCTATTTAGCTTTCAGACACTAGCGATCCGCTAGTGTCTGCTTTATCTAACCATCCTAATATAAGAGCTTATTGTCCTGCCGTTTAGCTAAAAAAATAACTTATATAGATATGCAAATGAGCCTCTAGGTGCTATGGGGGCGTCATTAGCACCTAGAGGCTCCGTCTACCTTAACAAACTGCTGCCGCCCAGCGCGTCCCTCCAGCCCGCCCATCTCCAGCTGAAGCGATCCTCTCCGTGCGCGTCTCTGTTCTGCGCATGCGCAGTGAATGTCTGATCGCTTCCCTGCTCAGACATCTCCACTGCGCCTGTTCCTCGGAGCACTATGACGTCATCGGCGCAGGCGCAGTGGGAGATGTCTGAGCAGGGAAGCGATCAGACATTCACTGCGCATGCGCCGAATACGAGGAGCATCGCATTCCGGAGGAGATGGGCGGGCTGGAGGGACGCGCTGGGCGGCGGCAGTTTGTTAAGGTAGACGGAGCCTCTAGGTGCTAATCACGCCCCCATAGCACCTAGAGGCTCATTTGCATATCTATATAAGTTATTTTTTTAGCTAAACGGCAGGACAATAAGCTCTTATATTAGGATGGTTAGATAAAGCAGACACTAGCGGATCGCTAGTGTCTGAAAGCTAAATAGGTGAAACGAAGTGATAGAAACCCTTTAAGTAAAAAAAAAAAAAAAGCGCCCTTTTCCCAAAATAAAGTAATATTATTTTTTTTAAATAGGGAAAAAAAAGTAGATATATTAGGTATCGCCTCGTCCGTATCGACCAGATCTATAAAAATATCACATGACCTAACCCCTCAAATGAACACTGTCCAAAAAATTCTTTTGGCACCTTACATCACTAAAAGTGCAAAACCAAGCGATCAAAAAGGAGTACATAAAATATGAGCCCCTACACAAGACAGTCGCCCAAAAAATAAAAAAACAACGGCTTTCAGAATGTGGAGACACAAAAAAAAATCTTTTTTTTCAAAAATGCTTTATTATGTAAAACTGAAACAATCAACCAAAAAAAATCATATTTGGTATTGTCGCATCCGTAAAAACCTTCTCTATAAAAATACCACATGATCTAACCTGTGAGATGAACGTTGTAAATAACAAAAAATAAAGTAATAAAGTAAAATAAACAGTATTTTTTTTTTACATTGCCTCACAAGAGAGCAACCAAAAATCATACATACCCTAAAATAGTACCAACAAAACTGCCACCTTATCCCGTAGTTTCCAAAATGGGGTCACTTTTTTGGAGTTTCTACTTTAGGGGTGCATCAGGGGGGCTTTGAATGGGACATGGTGTCAAAAAACCAGTCCAGCAAAATCTGCCTTCCAAAAACCATATGGCATTCCTTTCCTTCTGCGCAATACTGTGTGCCTGTACAGCAGTTTACGACCACATATGGGTTGTTTCTGTAAACTACAGAATCAGGGTAATAAATATTGAGTTTGTTTGGCTGTTAATCCTTGCTTTGTTAGTGGAAAAAAAATTATTAAAATGGAAAATCTGCCAAAAAAGTGAAATTCAGAAATTTCATCTCCATTTTCAATTAATTATTGTGGAACACCTAAAGGGTTAACAAAGTTTGTAAAATCAGTATTAAGTACCTTGGGGTGTAGTTTCTAAAATGGGGTCATTTTTGGGTGATTTCTATTATGTAAGCTTCACAAAGTGACTTCAGACCTGAACTGGTCCTTAAAAAGTGGGTTTTGGAAATTTTCTGAAAAATTTCAAAATTTGGTTCTAAACTTCTAAGCCTTCTAACGTCCCCAAAAAATAAAATGGCATTCACAAAATGATCTAAACATGAAGTAGATATATGGGGAATGTAAAGTAATAACTATTTTTGGAGGTATTACTATCTATTATAAAAGTAGAGAAATTTAAATTTGGAAATTTGCTATTTTTTCAACATTTTTGGTAATTAAAAAAAAATAAAATTATAAATAATTTTTTTTTTTTTTTACTTAATTTTACCACTGTCATGAAGTACAATATGTGATGAGAAAACAATCTCTGAATGGCCTGAATAAGTGAACGCGTTTTAAAGTTATCACCACATAAAGTGACACATGTCAGATTTGCAAAAAATGGCCTGGTCCATAAGGTGAAATATGGCAGGGTCCTTAAGGGGTTAATGAAATAATATGCAAGGAGGACTCTAATACAGGGAATGCACATGGAAACCAACAATACAATAATGCAATAAATGCAATAATTAAAATCTATACCTCAGATCAAAAAGAGGGACATTTATGGAGCAAAGAGGGACAGGGTGACTTGGGTAAAAAAGAGGGACTGGGAGGTCTGTAGTACCGGACAGGGTTGGAATGAAAGCGCAACTCAGAAAACTGTTTATTACGGTATTTCTCCTGTTTTAGAGGAGAGATAATTACTGTGTCCAGTAGGTGGCAGCACTACACAGCCATGTTGCCTCCTCACAGGAGGTGAGCCCTGGGGATGTCTGTCCTGGGAATAGAGGATACAACCTTGCATGGCGCTGTGGTGGACGTACATACCTCTCAACTTTTTGGATGGTCAAAAAGGGACATTTATGGTTCCTTGTGTGAAGGTCAATTTTTCCTGTATATTTATACACTTTAATACTTTTATACACTAGTCTATGGACTGATTGACTGCAACATTTACACTAGACTATGCACTGACTGACCTAAACATTTCCATTTGACCATGCACTGACTTCAGCATTTACACTAGACTATAGACTGACTGCAGCGTATACACTAGACCAGTGGTGCCCAACCATTTTTGTCTGAGGGCCGCACTAGACATGGTATGAATTTTGCAGGCCAGAACCATGTAGCTTTGCCAGAAAGTAATGCAAACACTGTGACGGGGCACGTGTGAGCATTACTAAAATGCATAATATGTAGGCTTTCAAATATGCATTGGAGGCTGCATTTGAAGCCTCTGTTGCAGATTCTGTCGAAAGACCAGACAAAAAAGCCTTGTATGCAGCACTTTTGTGCCGGCAAAAAGACAGGATCCCGAATGGAAACTGAACGGATCCCATCATAGTTGGTGGAGACTGTTCAGCTTCTTCCCTGTGGGGTTACAGGAGGAGGGGGGAGCAGGGTCACTAGTGGGGTGACATGAGGAGGGGGAGCAGGGTCACTAGTGGGGTGACATGAGGAGGGGGGAGCAGGGCCACTAGTGAGGTGACAGGAGGAGGGGGGAGCAGGGTCACTAGTGAGATGACAGCAGGAGGGGGAAGCATGGCCACTAGTGAGGTGACAGGAGGAGGGGGGAGCAGGGTCACTAGTGAGGTGACAGGAAGATGGGGAAGCAGGGTCACTAGTGAGGTGACAGGAGGAGGGGGGAGCAGGGTCACTAGTGGGGTGACAGGAGGAGGGGGGAGCAGGGTCACTAGGGGGGAGCAGGGTAACTAGTGGGTTGACAGGAGGAGGGGGAGCAGGGTCACTAGTGGGGTGACGAGAGGAGGGGGAAGCAGGGTCACTGGTGAGGTGACAGGAGCTTTGCTATTGGTTATTTTAGGCACAGGCAGCATCTCTTCGCTGCCTGTGATGTTCACAGCGCTCACTGCAGTGTTCCCTCTAAGCTGCTGCGCGGGTGAGTGGCCGTGTAGCAATTATTGTGCCCCAGCTCACAAGTTTAATAAGTCCGCTCAGCGGCCACTCACCCGCTCACCCTGCTTGCAAAAAATGACCACACTTGACCACACTCATGATGAGTATGACTTCTTCAAAACTTCCTCCTGTGTGGCTCAGTGGGGCGCCGACTACCACATATTCCCGCGCTACTGCTGCCTCCTCCTTCTTTTTCTGACCGAAGAGGAGGAGCAGCAGTGCACAGGGAGAGGTAACGTGGAGGCGGCGTTGAAGCTAGACTCCGTCCTGAGACTTAGAGCTGCCTGCTGCGCCTGCTACATAAGTATGATGGGGACAGACCTGGAGGGCATGCTGCTGCAGAACACAAGGGGTGAAGCCACTGGCAGGAACACACCATCCCATCCCAGTGGTAGACTATCACTGGGATAATGTGTTCCTGCCAGTGGTTTCACCCCTTCTGTTCTGCAGCAGCATGCCCTCCACCTATTCACAGCCTATACCTATACAGTCTACACCTATGTACAGCCTATACCTATACAATATACACCTATGTACAGCCTATACCTATATACAGCCAATATCTATGTACAGTCTATACCTATATACAGCCTATACCTATATACAACCTACAACAATATACTGCCTATACCTATATACAGTCTATACCTATATACAGCCTATACCTATATACAGTCTACACCTATATACAGCCTATACCTATATACAGCCTATACCTATATATAGCATATACCTATATACAGCCTATATCTACAGTTGCAAGAAAAAGTATGTGAACCCTTTGGAATGATATGGATTTCTGCACAAATTGGTCATAAAATGTGATCTGATCTTCATCTAAGTCACAATAATAGACAATCGCAGTCTGCTTAAACTAATAACACGCAAAGAATTAAATGTTACCATGTTTTTATTGAACACACCATGTAAACATTCACAGTGCAGGTGGAAAAAGTATGTGAACCCTTGGATTTAATAACTGGTTGAACCTCCTTTGGCAGCAATAACTTCAACCAAATGTTTCCTGTAGTTGCAGATCAGACGTGCACAACAGTCAGGAGAAATTCTTGACCATTCCTCTTTACAGAACTGTTTCAGTTCAGCAATATTCTTGGGATGTCTGGTGTGAATCGCTTTCTTGAGGTCATGCCACAGCATCTCAATCGGGTTCAGGTCAGGACTCTGACTGGGCCACTCCAGAAGGCGTATTTTCTTCTGTTTAAGCCATTCTATTGTTGATTTACTTCTATGCTTTGGGTCGTTGTCCTGTTGCAACACCCATCTTCTGTTGAGCTTCAGCTGGTGGACAGATGGCCTTAAGTAACCCTGCAAAATGTCTTGATAAACTTGGGAATTCATTTTTCCTTTGATGATAGCAATCCGTCCAGGCCCTGACGCAGCAAAGCAGCCCCAAACCATGATGCTCCCACCACCATACTTCACAGTAGGGGTGAGGTTTTGATGTTGGTGTGCTGTCCCTCTTTTTCTCCACACATAGTGTTGTGTGTTTCTTCCAAACAACTCAACTTTGGTTTCATCTGTCCACAGAATATTTTGCCAGTACTGCTGTGGAACATCCAGGTACTCTTGTGCAAACTGTAAACGTGCAGGAATGTTTTTTTTTTGGACAGCAGTGGCTTCCTCTGTGGTAATCTACCATGAAATCCATTCTTGTTTAGTGTTTTGCATGTCGTAGATTCACTAACAGGGATGTTAGCATATGCCAGAGACTTTGTAAGTCTTTAGTTGACACTCTAGGATTCTTCTTTACCTCATTGAGCAGTCTGCGCTGTGCTCTTGCAGTCATCTTTACAGGACGGCCACTCCTAGGGAGAGTAGCAGCAGTGCTGAACTTTCTCCATTTATAGACAATTTGTTTTACCGTGGACTGATGAACAGCAAGGCTTTTGGGGACACTTTTATAACCCTTTCCAGCTTTATGCAAGTCAACAATTCTTAATCGTAGGTCTTCTGAGAGCTCTTTTGTCTACACCTATATACATTCTATACCTATATACAGGCTACACCTGCAGTGTAGACTGTACATAGGTATAGACCCTATATAGGTATATACTGTGTATAGGCTCTATATAGGTATAGACTGTGTATAGGTATAGGCTCTATATAGGTATAGGCTGCATTTAGGTATATCTATCTCGTATCTATCTATCTATCTATCTATCTATCTTTCCCATAGGGGTTATATTGTCCGGCATGGTGTAACCTCCATACATTTGCTGTACAGTATACATTATAATCCCTGTACCATGCCGTACAATATACATTATAATCCCTGCACCATGCTATACAATATACATTATAATCCATACACCATGCCTTTCAATATACAGTATAACACCTACACTGTGGGGTTATGTTGTATATTGTACGGCATGGTGTATGGATTGTAATGTATATTGTATGGCATGGTGCAGGAATTGTAATGTATATTGTACAACATGGTGTATGGATTATACTGTATATTTTACTGTATGGTGTATGGATTATAATGTATATTGTACAGCATGGTGGAGGGGTTATAATATATATTGTACAGCATGGTGCAGGGATTATAATGTATACTGTACAGTAGTGCAGGGATTATAATGTATATTATACGGCATGGTGCAGGGATTATAATGTATATTGTACAGCATGGTGGAGGGGTTATAATGTATATTGTACAGCATGGTGCAGGGATTATAATGTATACTGTACAGTAGTGCAGGGATTATAATGTATATTATACGGCATGGTACAGGGATTATAATGTATATTGTACAGCATGGTGCAGGGATTATACTGTATATTACACAGCATGGTGCAGGGATTATAATGTATATTATACAGCATGGTGCAGGGATTATAATGTATATTACACTGCATGGTGAAGGGATTATACTGTATATTACACAGCATGTTGTAGGGATTATACTGTATTGTACGGGATGGTGCATGGGTTACACTGTATGCTCTTTAATGTGACAATTATCTTAGGTTTTCCTATCGCCTACCTTTGATGGCGCTGTGCCCAGCTCTGAGCCGACCCCGCTCAGCAGCTGCCAAGGCTTAGAGGGAACACTAGCTCACTGCGCTGATGAATGCGGGGGAAAAGTCTAAGGCGTATTGGTACGCCTTAGACTTTTTCCAGGGAGTCGCACGGGCCGCATGACACAGCTCGCTGGGCCGGATTTGGCCCGCGGGTCGTAGGTTGGGCATCACTGCACTAGACTATGGACAAACTGCAGCATTTACACCAGACTATGGACTGACTGCAGCATTTATACTAGACTATAGACTGCAGAATTTACACTAGATTATGGACTGACTGCAGCATTTATACTAGACTATGGACTGACTGCAGCATTTATACTAGACCAGGCATGCTCAACCTGCGGCCCTCCAGGTGTTGTAAAACTACAACTCCCACAATTCCCTGCTGTAGGCTTATAGCTATAGGCTGTCCGTGCATGCTGGGAGTTGTAGTTTTGTAAGAGCTAGAAGGCCGCAGGTTAAGCATGCCTGTACTAGACTATGGACTGATTGCAGCATTTACACGAGACTATGGACTTACTGACCGCATTGCACTAGACTATGGACTGACTGCAGCATTTACACTAGACTTTGGACTGATGACTGACTGCAGCGTTTACACTAGACTTTGGACTGATGACTGACTGCAGCGTTTACACTAGACTATGGACTGACTGACCGCAGCATTTACACTAGACCAGGGATCAGCAACTTTCGGCATTTCAGCTGCTGTGAGACTACAACAGCATTCAAACATGCTCGGCAGTTCTTCTAACTTCAATAGAAGGGAATGGAGCATTCTGGGAGTTGTAGTTTCAGAACACCTGGAGTGCCGAAGGTTGCTGATCCCTGCATTTACACTAGACTGTCGACTGACTGCAGCATTTACACTAGACTATGGACTGACTGACCACAGCATTTACACTAGACTATGGACTGACTGACTGCAGCGTATACACTAGACCAGTGGTGGCGAACCTATGGCATGGGTGCCAGAGGCGGCTCTCAGAGCCCTCTCATTGGGCACCAGCAAGATGAAAAAAGTCTATGGTGTACCAATATGCCTTAGACTTTTCCTGCCATTCATTAGCGCAGGGCACGCAATGAACGGCACAGGCAGCGCTATTATAGCTAAATGTTAAAGTACATGGAAGTTATACTATATTGCATGGTAATATTCAGGATAAATTGCTGTGTTGGCACTATGCGATAAATAAGTGGGTTTTGGGTTGCAGTTTGGGCACTCTGTCTCTAAAAGGTTCACCATCACTGCACTAGACTATGGACTGACCGACCTAAACTTTTCCATTTGACTATGGACTAACTGCAGCATTTACACTAGACCAGTGATGGTGAATCTTTTAGAGACCGAGTGCCCAAACTGCAACCCAAACCTCATTTATTTATTGCAAAGTGCCAACACGGTAATTTAACCTGAATACCAGTATAATATACACTCACCTAAAGAATTATTAGGAGCACCTGTTCTATTTCTCATTAATGCGATTATCTAGTCAACCAATCACATGGCAGTTGCTTCAATGCATTTAGGGGGGTGGTCCTGGTCAAGACAATTTCCTGAACTCCAAACTGAATGTCAGAATGGGAAAGAAAGGTGATTTAAGCAATTTTGAGCGTGGCATGGTTGTTGGTGCCAGACGGGCCGGTCTGAGTATTTCACAATCTGCTCAGTTACTGGGATTTTCACGCACAACCATTTCTAGGGTTACAAAGAATGGTGTGAAAAGGGAAAAACATCCAGTATGCGGCAGTCCTGTGGGCGAAAATGCCTTGTGGAGGCTAGAGGTCAGAGGAGAATGGGCCGACTGATTCAAGCTGATAGAAGAGCAACGTTGACTGAAATAACCACTCGTTACAACCGTGGTATGCAGCAAAGCATTTGTGAAGCCACAACACGCACAACCTTGAGGCGGATGGGCTACAACAGCAGAAGACCCCACCGGGTACCACTCATCTCCACTACAAATAGGAAAAAGAGGCTACAATTTGCACGAGCTCACCAAAATTGGACTGTTGAAGACTGGAAAAATGTTGCCTGGTCTGATGAGTCCTGATTTCTGTTGAGACATTCAAATGGTAGAGTCCGAATTTGGCGTAAACAGAATGAGAACATGTATCCATCCTCTGATGGCTACTTCCAGCAGGATAATGCACCATGTCACAAAGCTCGAATCATTTCAAATTGGTTTCTTGAACATGACAATGAGTTCACTGTACTAAAATGGCCCCCACAGTCACCAGATCTCAACCCAATAGAGCATCTTTGGGATGCGGTGGGACGGGAGCTTCGTGCCCTGGATGTGCATCCCTCAAATCTCCATCAACTGCAAGATGCTATCCTATCAATATGGGCCAACATTTCTAAAGAATGCTATCAGCACCTTGTTGAATCAATGCCACGTAGAATTAAGGCAGTTCTGAAGGCAAAAGGGGGTCCAACACCGTATTAGTATGGCGTTCCTAATAATTCTTTAGGTGAGTGCATATTCCATGTACTTTATCATTTAGCTATAATAGCCTGCCTGCATTCAGTGTGTTGCCTGTGATGTTCATAGTGTGCTCTGCGCTGATGAGTGGCAGGAAAAGTCTAAGGCATATTGGTACACCATAGGCTACTTTCACATTAGCGTTTTTTACGGATCCGTCATGGATCTGCAAAAACGCTTCCGTTACCATAATACAACCGCATGCATCCGTCATGAACGGATCCGGTTGTATTATGTCTTCTATAGCCATGAACACTATTGAAAGTCAATGGGGGATGGATCTGTTTTCTGTTGTGTCAGAGAAAACGGATCTGTCCCCATTGACTTACATTGTGTGTCAGGACGGATCTGTTTTGCTCCGCACCACATCGCGGACAGAAAAATGCTGCTTGCAGCGTTATTTTGTCCGTGATGGGAGCGCAACTAAACAGAACAATGAATGGAGACAAAACTGAAGCGTTTTCTTCTGCTATTGGGATCCTATGACGGATCTTAATAGCGGAATTGAAAATGCTAATGTGACAGTATCCATAGACTTTTTCTAGGGTGCGGGTGCCCACAAAGAGGGCTATGGACTGACTGCAGAGTTAACACTAGATAATGGACTGACTGACCAAAGCATTAACACCATACTGTAGAATGATTGACTGCAGCGTTTATGCTAGAATATGGACTGACTGCAGGTTTTACACTAGACTAGCGAGTGACTGCAGTATTCATACTAAACTATAGACTGACTGCAGGGTTTACACTAGACTAGCGAGTGACTGCAGTATTCATACTAAACTATAGACTGACTGCAGGGTTTACACTAGACTATGGACTGACTGACTGACTGCAGGGTTTACACTAGACTATGTGCAGCATCCCACTAGTGTATGTGGGCACTGCAAGAGCTTGTTTTGTCATATCTTGTATCATGCTGTATTTCATCCTTATGTGAAATCCCTGTTACCAGGCTGTCAGGTGCACTACACACATTCCACCACTAGATGGGGATAGCACTAGGATATATACTGTATACCTCAGTTCAGGCCTAGTTAGTCAGTTGAGAAGGTGTGGGAGTTGAAGAAGGAGATGGAGTGAGGAGCAAGGGGGAAGGAGACGCCCCCTCTCCTCTCAGCTCTATCTTGGGCTCCACGGCCCAGAGGAGCCAACTTGTATCTCAGTGTCAAGCCAGGAAAATAGGCAGAGGTGAAGTCTGTACTCTACCGTCTACTCTTTAGGAGTAGCAAGTGGATTTTGTCAAGTTTATTGTGGAAAAGACAAAGGAGGGACAAAGCCATTATTCTAGGCTCTAGGCGCCTTTGTATCAAGGTGAAGTATGTATTAGCCTCCGGCAGCCTCACCGTTATTTTAAAGACAAATAAGATTTCTGTTGCATCACTTGTGTGTAGAGGATAAAGACTTGAACTACCTCTACTGAGACTGAAGCAAGGCAAAGAGCTGAATATCAGTGAGTACACAACCTCCTACGACAGCCTGAGACAGAACTACAAGTACAGCCTGTTACTGGGATTCATCACATCCAACCTGCATGTTTATAAGAGACTGTTTTATTACTAGATGCAAATTGTTATCAAGTACCTGGTTATAGTAAAGTTCTCAATTGGATTCAAACCTGCCTCATTCTTCTATCTCCATATTACTACCACTCTCATCATTTTGCACGATCAAGGTGCTGGCGTCACAACACTATCTAAGTCAGGGGCCCAGCCACACAAGCACTCAGAAACCCAATCACCATCAAGGGCACCTCGATCACCACCTGGCCGGTGTCCCCTGTAACCGAGTGTGCCCCGGAGAATCCAGTGCTATTCTCCCTTTCACTGCACTGCTGGCCCAGGGAGGCGTCTGCTAAACCGCGAGTAACCGATGAACTGTATGTACACCGTATGCCCCACCGTGAACCTCACATGTTCTAACCCTGCGGACTAGCACGTTGCATATGGAATGACTTCAGGGTTTATACTAGACTATGAAATGACTGCAGTATTAATACTAGACCAGGGGTGGCCAACCTTACAGACACAAAGAGCCAGAAAAAAAATCGGATAACTGCCAAGAGCCACAAGCTATACATTTACACAAATATGCGTGCACACGACAGTATTACTGCAATTGAGTTATCAAACATTTAAAAGTGCATTTAAACCACCTTTCCTACCCGTAGTGTAGACAGCTTTAGTGAGAATTCTGGCAATCTTTGTTTTTCACAATGTGTTTCAAGATTTCTCACATGACACCCTCATGCTCAGATGACCGCCCATGCTCAGGTGACACCCCATGCTCAGATGACGCTCCATGCTCAGATGACCGCCCATGCTCAGATGACAGCCCATGCTCAGATGACAGCCCATGCTCAGATGACCGCCTTATGCTCTGATGACACCCCATGCTCAGATGACACCCTAATTATCAGATCACAGCCCCATGCTCAGATGACCGCCTTATTATCAGATGACAGCCCCATGCTCAGATGACCGCCTTATTATCAGATGACCGCCCCATGCTCAGATGACCGCCCATGCTCAGATGACAGCCCCATGCTCAGATGACCGCCCCATGCTCAGATGACGCCCCATGCTCAGATGACCGCCCATGCTCAGATGACGCCCCATGCTCAGATGACCGCCCTTGCTCAGATGACCTCCCCATGCTCAGATGACGCCCCATGCTCAGTTGACCGTCCATGCTCAGATGACCGCCCTTGCTCAGATGACCGCCCTTGCTCAGATGACCCCCCACACCCATTCTGAGATCATGTGTGGGGTCATGCTCAGATGACCGCCCATGCTCAGATGACGCCCCATGCTCAGATGACCGCCCTTGCTCAGATGACCTCCCCATGCTCAGATGACGCCCCATGCTCAGTTGACCGTCCATGCTCAGATGACCGCCCTTGCTCAGATGACCCCCCACACCCATTCTGAGATCATGTGTGGGCGGTGATTTGACATAGGGGAGATGTGAGCATGGGGTGTCAGATTTTTTGTGTCTTATGTGAGCACTGGGGAGACTTATTTTGTGGGTCTGATGAGGATTTGGGGGTCTTATCTGAGCTCATACTACCCCCATGTCAGATAAGACCCCCAGATCAGTACTTTAATAAAATAAAACTGTGTAGGAGGCTTATCCTACCTCTGCTGTCGCTGCTCTGAAGACTGTGGCGACCTCTCCACAGTGACCTGATGTGCACGGGGGGGGGGGGGGGGGGTGCACCGCGCCACCAATGACAACCTTTAATACAGATACAGGAGGCGGGTGACGGCAGAATCACATAGCCGACACCTGGCCTCTATGCTGCGTTCCCCAGCACTTAACCCCTCGGGTGCGGGCTATATGATTCTGCAGCCAGAACCCGCCTCCTGTATTTGAATAAATGAGTGAGTTAACTTCATTGGTGGCAGTGGAAACAGCCCCTCCCTCCTCTTCCCCTCTGCATTCTCATTGGTGGCAGCAGCACAGGGGGGAGGAGGGGACTGCTTTCTTCTTCCTTCTCCCCTGTGCTGCTAATATTTTGAAACCTGCGATATCCCTGGCCCGCTCCCCTCTGCGAGCCGCATATGTAGAGGAGATCGCTCTCCTCTGAGAGCTGCAAGTGAAGGTCCGAGGAGCCGCATGCGGCTCGCGAGCCGCGGGTTGGCCATCCCTGTACTAGACTATGGACTGATTGATTGCAGCGTTTGCACTAGACTATGAAATGACTGCAGTATTAATACTAGACTATGGACTGACTGATTGCAGCGTTTGCACTACATTATGGACTGGTCACCAAGATGGATAAAGAGCAGCTCTGGCAAGTTAAAAAAAATGTGGCAGCAGTAGACAGGCATGCTGCTCAAGGGTCAGCCTCATTACCCTACCTGCGTCAAAAATTTACATTATTGGGGGCCACCACCAAATTTTTGGGCCAAGGGCCATCAACAAGCTTATTCTGGCCCTGAGTGCCATTTTTTCTGTTTGTGTGTTCCATAGATTTATTTCAAGGTTTCCCAGAAGGCCAATACATACTCTTGTTTTTTTGTTTACAAGGAAATTGCTAGTAGCCCTATATACCCTGGCAGTCCTATACAGAATGTGAAATAAGTGACTTTAAGCCTCCACTGGACTTGGTTTTATTCTTCACAACTTATTAGTGAATCCAAAGAATCCCAATGAAGTCATGAAGATCTACTGCCAGTTGCCGCCCCTCTTCAAAATTTATGACTGAAAGATTTTATGTGTGCCCAAAAGTGTATGCTGCAATGGGGGATGATTTATCTAAACTGGTATAGAAGAAAAAGGGTGTGTAGAAATATATATTAGAATGAAGATGGAGACATTGCAACTGTGACTGGCTGGAGATAGCGCCCTAATGTCACTCCTACCACAGCCTAGTGGCACCTGATTTACCTGATACTGCAGATACTACAGATAGATACATGAACGAACGTCTATGTATTTCGAATCTGACAGTAGTGACCCTTACTCATAGCAAATGTATAGGCATTTATGTGTCCATGATGTTCACTATTTGGTTTTGAAGATGCACAAGAAAGTTTCTACGGTCCTTTATTAGATGCTGGAGTTTTCCATGGTTGATTTCCAGGACAAGTGGTACTGTGCAGGGTCCATATATACAGAATTAGAGCAGATACTGAGAATTACACCCAGTATACAGGACAGGAGAAGCGGTACTGTGCAGTGTCTATATATACAGAATAAGAGCAGATACTGAGAATTACACCCAGTATACAGGACAGGAGAAGTGGTACTGTGCAGTGTCCATATATACAGAATAAGAGCAGATACTGAGAATTACACCCAGTATACAGGACAAGAGAAGTGGTACTGTGCAGGGTCCATATATACAGAATAAGAGCAGATACTGAGAATTACACCCAGTATACAGTACAGGAGAAGTGGTACTGTGCAGTGTCCATATATACAGAATAAGAGCAGATACTGAGAATTACACCCAATATACAGGACAGGAGAAGTGGTACTGTGCAGGGTCCATATATACAGAATTAGAGCAGATACTGAGAATTACACCCAGTATACAGGGCAAGAGAAGTGGTACTGTGCAGTGTCCATATATACAGAATAAGAGCAGATACTGAGAATTACACCCAGTGTACAGGACAAGAGAAGTGATACTGTGCAGTGTGCATATATACAGAATAAGAGCAGATACTGAGAATTACACCCAGTATACAGTACAGGAGAAGTGGTACTGTGCAGTGTCCATATATACAGAATAAGAGTAGATACTGAGAATTACACCCAGTATACAGGACAAGAGAAGTGGTACTGTGCAGTGTCCATATATACCGAATAAGAGAAGATATTGAGAATTACACCCAGTATACAGGACAGGAGAAGTGGTACTGTGCAGTGACCATATATACAGAATAAGAGCAGGCACTGATAATTACACCCAGTATACAGGACAGGAGAAGTGGTACTGTGCAGTATCCATATATACAGAATAAGAGCAGATACTGAGAATTACACCCAGTATACAGGACAGGGGAAGTGGTACTGTGCAGTGTCCATATATACAGAATAAGAGCAGATACTGAGAATTACACCCAGTATACAGGACAGGAGAAGTGGTACTGTGCAGTGTCCATATATATACAGAAGAGAGCAGATACTGAGAATTACACCCAGTATACAGGACAAGAGAAGTGGTACTGTGTATTGTCCATATATACAGAATAAGAGCAGATACTGAGAATTACACCCAATATACAGGACAAGAGAAGTGGTACTGTGCAGTGTCCATAAATACAGAATAAGAGCAGACACTGAGAATTACACCCAATATACAGGACAGGAGAAGTGGTACTGTGCAGTGTCCATATATACAGAATAAGAGCAGATACTGAGAATTACACCCAATATACAGGACAAGAGAAGTGGTACTGTGCAGTGTCCATATATACAGAATAAGAGCAGATACTGAGAATTACACCCAATATACAGGACAAGAGAAGTGGTACTGTGCAGTCTCCTTATATACAGAATAAGAGCAGATACAGAGAATTACACCCAGTATATAGGACAGGAGAAGTGATACTGTGCAGTGTCCATATATACAGAATAAGAGCAGATACTGAGAATTACACCCAGTCTACAGTACAGGAGAAGTGATACTGTGCAGTGTCTATATATATATATACACTCACCTAAAGAATTATTGGGAACGCCTGTTCTATTTCTCATTAATGCAATTATCTAGCCAACCAATTACATGGCAGTTGCTTCAATGCATTTAGGGGTGTGGTCCTGGTCAAGACAATCTCCTGAACTCCAAACTGAATGTCAGAATGGGAAAGAAAGGTGATTTAAGCAATTTTGAGCGTGGCATGGTTGTTGGTGCCAGACGGGCCGGTCTGAGTATTTCACAATCTGCTCAGTTACTGGGATTTTCACGCACAACCATTTCTAGGGTTACAAAGAATGGTGTGAAAAGGGAAAAACATCCAGTATGCGGCAGTCCTGTGGGCAAAAATGCCTTGTGGATGCTAGAGGTCAGAGGAGAATGGGCCGATTCAAGCTGATAGAAGAGCAACGCTGACTGAAATAACCACTCGTTACAACCGAGGTATGCAGCAAAGCATTTGTGAAGCCACAACACGCACAACCTTGAGGCGGATGGGCTACAACAGCAGAAGACCCCACCGGGTACCACTCATCTCCACTACAAATAGGAAAAAGAGGCTACAATTTGCACGAGCTCACCAAAATTGGACTGTTGAAGACTGGAAAAATGTTGCCTGGTCTGATGAGTCTCGATTTCTGTTGAGACATTCAAATGGTAGAGTCCGAATTTGGCGTAAACAGAATGAGAACATGTATCCATCCTCTGATGGCTACTTCCAGCAGGATAATGCACCATGTCACAAAGCTCGAATCATTTCAAATTGGTTTCTTGAACATGACAATGAGTTCACTGTACTAAAATGGCCCCCACAGTCACCAGATCTCAACCCAATACAGCATCTTTGGGATGTGGTCGGACGGTAGCTTCGTGCCCTGGATGTGCATCCCTCAAATCTCCATCAACTGCAAGATGCTATCCTATAAATATGGGCCAACATCTCTAAAGAATGCTATCAGCACCTTGTTGAATCAATGCCACGTAGAATTAAGGCAGTTCTGAAGGCAAAAGGGGGTCCAACACCGTATTAGTATGGTGTTCCTAATAATTCTTTAGGTGAGTGTATATATATATATATATATATATATATATATTTTTTTTTTCAACTTTGTATTTATTAAACAATTTTCATATCAATGTAGTACAGTTTGCAGCGAAATTCTACTCATAAATCAGTACATTGTGTAATAGCCAAAATATAGGATAATATATTATTGACTTACAAAAGAAATGAATAGTGTGAACGCACTTCTCATGAATAAAGAACAGAAAGAAAAAAGAGGGGGGAGAAAAAAAAAAAGGGGGGGAGGAAGGAAGAAATGGATAAGTACCTAATAGTTCTCTCTATCGTACTATAAGTGCAAATCAGCATGATGAAGATCCCAGAGGAACCAGATCTGCAAAAATTTGTCTACCTTCCCCTGCGCCAAGGATGTATAATATTCTAATGAACGTATCTCCTAATTGCGGGAATAATAATCCGCCTTAGATGGGGGGGTAGTTCTTTTCCAAAAGAAGGCTATTAAACATTTTGCCGCAGTGAGAAGATGCAGGAGCAGCCTGGAGACGTAACCTCTTATCTCCCTAGGTGGGACATTCAACAGGTACGTGAGTGGATCTAACCTCAGCGAATATCCCAAAACCTCCCGTATCACAGAAGCCACCATACCCCAAAAGGGCACCACTAGGGGACACATCCAAAATATATGATAGATTGATGCACCACCTAATGAGCATCTCCAGCAAGTATTAGGGATGCTTCCGTTAAAAGCGTGTAGTACCTCTGGGGTATGGTACCAGTGCATCAACAATTTTAGTTGAGTTTCTTTATAAGTTATGCAGGATGAACTAGTGAAAGCCCGTGACCACACCACACTCCAAAGATCTAGTGGGAGTTCCCGATTCAACCACGTTTCCCATTTCGACATATATAGATGCCTTCCCCCTATCAGATAAGTCTGAGAGGTAAGTAAGTCATATACACTGCTCAAAATAATAAAGGGAACACTTAAACAACACAATGTAACTCCAAGTCAATCACACTTCTGTGAAATCAAACTGTCCACTTAGGAAGCAACACTGAGTGACAATCAATTTCACATGCTGTTGTGCAAATGGGATAGACAACAGGTGGAAATTATAGGCAATTAGCAAGACACCCCCAATAAAGGAGTGTTCTGCAGGTGGTGAACACAGACCACTTCTCAGTTCCTATGCTTCCTGGCTGATGTTTTGGTCACTTTTGAATGCTGGCAGTGCTTTCACTCTAGTGGTAGCATGAGACAGAGTCTACAACCCACACAAGTGGCTCAGGTAGTGCAGCTTATCCAGGATGGCACATCAATGCGACCTGTGGCAAGAAGGTTTGCTGTGTCTGTCAGCGTAGTGTCCAGAGCATGGAGGCGCTACCAGGAGACAGGCCAGTACATCAGGAGACATGGATGAGGCCGTAGGAGGGCAACAACCCAGCAGCAGGACCGCTACTTCCGCCTTTGTGCAAGGAGGAACAGGAAGAGCACTGCCAGAGCCCTGCAAAATGACCTCCAGCAGGCCACAAATGTGCATGTGTCTGCTCAAACGGTCATAAACAGACTCCATGAGGGTGATATGAGGGCCCGACGTCCACAGGTGGGGGTTGTGCTTACAGCCCAACACCGTGCAGGACGTTTGGCATTTGCCAGAGAACACCAAGATTGTCAAATTCGCCACTGGCACCCTGTGCTCTTCACAGATGAAAGCAGGTTCACACTGAGCACATGTGACAGACGTGACAGATCTGGAGACGCCGTAGAGAATGCTCTGCTGCCTGCAACATCCTCCAGCATGACCGGTTTGGCATTGGGTCAGTAATGGTGTGGGGTGGCATTTCTTTGGAGGGCCGCACAGCCCTCCATATGCTCGCCAGAGGTAGCCTGACTGCCATTAGGTACCGAGATGAGATCCTCAGACCCCTTGTGAGACCATATGCTGGTGCGGTTGGCCCTGGGTTCCTCCTAATGCAAGACAATGCTAGACCTCATGTGGCTGGAGTGTGTCAGCAGTTCCTGCAAGACGAAGGCATTGATGCTATGGACTGGTCCGCCCATTCCCCAGACCTGAATCCAATTGAGCACATCTGGGACATCATGTCTCGCTCTATCCACCAACGTCACGTTGCACCACAGACTGTCCAGGAGTTGGCAGATGCTTTAGTCCAGGTCTGGGAGGAGATCCCTCAGGAGATCGTCCGCCACCTCATCAGGAGCATGCACAGGCGTTGTAGGGAGGTCATACAGGCACGTGGAGGCCACACACACTACTGAGCCTCATTTTGACTTGTTTTAAGGACATTACATCAAAGTTGGATCAGCCTGTAGTGTGTTTTTCCACTTTAATTTTGAGTGTGACTCCAAATCCAGACCTCCATGGGTTGAAAAATTTGATTTCCATTTTATAATTTTTGTGTGATTTTGTTGTCAGCACATTCAACTATGTAAAGAACAAAGTATTTCAGAAGAATATTTAATTAATTCAGATCTAGGATGTGTTATTTTTGTGTTCCCTTTATTTTTTTGAGCAGTGTATATCTGAGATGAGACCTCTGACTGATGGACCTCGGACACAAATTTTTTCAAATGAGGGGGGGGACAGAGACAGTAGACGAGCGGCAATAATGGGCTATCTGTTGGTAATGATATGTAGAGGAAGAGGGTAGATCATATTTACTTTGCAATTCTACAAAGGACAGGACACGATTTGTTAGAGGGTTGCGTAAGTCATGGAGACGAAAAAAGTCCTCTCTTAATCCAGGGGCCAGCCATGTTTGATTCACTACTATTGCCCAGATATGGAGTAAATAAAAACGGTGCCAGAGAGGAATGTAGGGTAGAGAGGCTAAATTTAATGCTGCAGGTTTGCCAAATGCTTCTAGTGAATGTCAAGGGGCCTAGTAGATTTTGAGTCGCAATATCAGCTGGGCGACCCCAAATCATAGCTCCCATGTGAACCGGGGCCATCCAGAGCCTCTCTATCTCTGTCCATTTATTAACCCCTTAAGGACTCGGCCTTATTTCACCTTACAGACTTTTCCATTTTTTGAAAAGCTGACCAGTGTCACTTTAAGTGCTGATAACCTTAAAACGCTTTGACTTATCTAGGCCATTCTGAGATAGTTTTTTTCGTCACATATTGTACTTCATGACACTGGTAAAATGAAGTAAAAAAAACAAAACATTTTTATTTATAGAAAAATACCAAATTTACCAAAAATTTGTAAAAAATGGCAAATTTCCAAGTTTCAATTTCTCTACTTCTATAATACATAGTAATACCTCAAAAAATTGTTATTACTTTACATTCCCCACATGTCTACTTCATGTTTAGATCATTTTGGGAATGATATTTAATTTTTTGGGGATGTTACAAGGCTTAGAAGTTTAGAAGCAAATCTTGAAATTTTTCATACATTTTCAAAAACCCAATTTTTAGGGACCAGTTCAGGTCTGACGTCACTTTGCGAGGCTTACATAATAGAAATCACCCAAAAATGACCCCATTCTATAAACTACCCCCCTCAATGTATTCAAAACTGATTTTACAAACTTTATTAACCCTTTAGGTGTTCCACAAGAATTAATGGTAAATAGAGATACAATTTCAAAATTTCACCTTTTTGGCAAATTTTCCATTTTAATAATTTTTTTCCAGTTACAGAGCAAGGGTTAACAGCCAAACCAAACTCAATATTTATGGCCCTGATTCTGTAGTTTACAGAAACACCCCATATGTGGCTGTAAACTACTGTACCGGCACACGGCAGGGCGCAGAAGGAAAGGAATGCCATATGGTTTTTGAAAGGCAGATTTTGCGGACTGTTTTTTTTGACACCATGTTCCATTTGAAGCCCCCCTGATGCACCCCTAGAGTAGAAACTCTATAAAAGTGACCCCATCTAAGAAACTACGCCCCTCAATGTATTCAAAACTGATTTTACAAACGTCGTTAACCCTTTAGGTGTTCCACAAGAATTAATGGAAAATAGAGATACAATTTCAAAATTTTACTTTTTTGGCATATTTTCCATATTAATAATTGTTTTCCAGTTACAAAGCAAGGGTTAACAGCCAAACCAAACTCAATATTTATGGCCCTAATTCTGTAGTTTACAGAAACACCCCATATGTGGTCGTAAACTAGTGTACCGGCACACGACAGGGCGCAGAAGGAAAGGAATGCCATATGGTTTTTGGAAGGCAGATTTTGCTGGACTGTTTTTTTTGACACCATGTCCCATTTGAAGCCCCCCTGATGCACCCCTAGAGTAGAAACTCCATAAAAGTGACCCCATCTAAGAAACTACACCTCTCAAGGTATTCAAAACTGATTTTTCAAACGTCGTTAACCCTTTAGGTGTTCCACAAGAGTTATTGGCAAATGGAGATTAAATTTTAGAATTTAAATTTTTTAGCAAATTTTCCATTTTAATCCATTTTTCCCAGTAACAAAGCAAGGATTAACAGCCAAACAAAACTCAATATTTATGGCCCTGATTCTGTAGTTTACAGAAACACCCCATATGTGGTTGTAAACAGCTGTACGGGCACACGGCAGGGCGCAGAAGGAAAGGAATGCCATACGGTTTTTGGAAGGCAGATTTTGCTGGACTGTTTTTTTGGACACCATGTCCCATTTGAAGCCCCCCTGATGCACCCATAGAGTAGAAACTCCCAAAAAGTGGCCCCATTTTAGAAACTACGGGATAGGGTGGCAGTATTGTTGGTACTAGTTTAGGGTACATATGATTTTTGGTTGCTCTATATTACACTTTTTGTGAGGCAAGATAACAAGAAATAGCTGTTTTGGCACCGTTTTTTTATTTTTTTATTTACAACATTCATCTGACAGGTTAGATCATGTGATATTTTTATAGACCAGGTTGTCACGGATGCGGCGATACCTAATATGTATACTTTTTTTTATTTATGTAAGTTTTACACAATGATTTCTTTTCTGAAGCAAAAAAAATAATGTTTTAGTATTTCCATAGTCTGAGAGCCATAATTTTTTTAGTTTTTGGGCGATTATCTTGGGTAGGGTATGATTTTTGCGGGATGAGATGACGGTTTTATTGGCACTATTTCGGGGTGCGTGTGACTTTTTGATCGCTTGCTATTACACTTTTTGTGATGTAAGGTGACAAAAAATTGTTTATTTAGCACAGTTTTTATTTTTTATTTTTTTACGGTTTTCATCTGAGGGGTTAGGTCATGTGATATTTTTATAGAGCCGGTCGATACGGACGCGGTGATACCTAATATGTATACTTTTTTAATTTTTTATTTAAGTTTTACACAATAATATCATTTTTGAAACAAAAAAAAAATCATGTTTTAGTGTCTCCATATTCTGAGAGCCATAGTTTTTTCAGTTTGTGGGCGATTATCTTAGGTAGGGTCTTATTTTTTGCAGGATGAGATGACGGTTTGATTGGCACTATTTTGGGGTGCATATGACTTTTTGATCGCTTGCTATTACACTTTTTGTGATGCAACGTGACAAAAAATGGTTTATTTAGAACAGTTTTTATTTTTTATCTTTTATGGTGTTCATCTAAGGGGTTAGGTCATGTGATTTTTTTATAGAGCCGGTCGATACCAACGCGGCGATATCAAATATGTATACTTTTTTTATTTATGTAGGTTTTACACAATAACAGCTTTTTTAAAACGAAAAAAATGATGTTTTAGTGTCTCCATATTCTGAGCCATAGTTTTTTTATTTTTTGGGCGATTGTCTCAGGTAGGGGCTCATTTTTTGCAGGATCAGGTGATGGTTAGATTGGTACTATTTTGGTGGGCAAACACCTTTTTGATCGCTTGCTGTTGTACTTTATGTGATGTAAGGTGACAAAAAAAGTGGTTTATTTAGCACAGTTTTTTTTTTGTTTTTTTTACGGTGTTCATCTGAGGGGTTAGGTCATGTGATATGTTTATAGAGCTGGTCTATATGGACGCGGCGATACCTAATATGTATACTCCCCCCCCCCCCCTATTTTTTACCAATTTATTTGAACTTTATTTGGGGAAAATGAAATTTTTGTTTATTTTTACTTGAAACTTTAAATTTTTTTTCACTTTATTTTTTGTCCCACTTTGGGACTTGAACTTTTGGGGGTCTAATCCTTTACAATCCATTCCAATACTTCTGTATTGGAATGCATTGGCTGTATGAGTAATACTGTGTGTATTACTCATACAGCTTCCGGCCTGTGAGATCCAGGGGGCTGGATCTCACAGGCTCGTTACCGGAAGGCAGCGCGATGCCTTCCTTAGACATCGCGCTGCCTTCCATGCCATAGGGTCCCCCCCACAGCCGCATGGGGACCCGATGGCACCGCCCGCCGCAACCGCAGGTAAAAGCCGCAAACCGCAGGTCTGAATTGACCTGCGGTTTACGGCGATCGCCGATACGGGGGGGTCACATGACCCCCCCGGCGTTGTGACAGGATGCCCGCTGAATGATTTCAGTGGGCATCCTGTTCCTATTAACGCCCGCCGCGCCGCAATCTACTTTTAAACTTAGGACGTACCGGTACGTCCTGAGTCCTTAAGGACTCGGCAAACTTGGCGTACCGGTACGTCCTAAGTCCTTAAGGGGTTAAAGGAGTGTAATGTAGTCCAAGAATCTAAGTGTCTAAGATGCGTGGCATAATAATAAAGAGCTATATCTGGTAACGAAAGGCCTCCTTGAGTTTTCTTAGAAGTTAGTACTGTCTTAGCAATACGATGTCACTTATTATGCCATACAAACGTAAGAAAGGCAGATTGGATTTGGCGCAAAGTCCCCACAGGCAATCTAACTGGAAGCGTCTCGAACAAGTAAAGCAATTTAGGCAAGATCGACATCTTGACTGCTGCAATACGACCCAGTAAGGATATATGCAGGGGTCTCCACTTATTGAGAAGCGTATTGATCTTAGCTATTTGTTCCATACAAAGCAGGGTAGCTGGGAGTGATATGAAGGCCTAAATATTTTATAGAACGGTTTTGCCAAGAGTATTTAAAAGAGTGTTGTAGGGTCGTCAGTGTGCGCGGGGGAATATTCAAGGGTAATGCCTCAGTTTTTGTGCTATTTATTTTGTAACCTGAAAGCCTACTATATTTAGCAATAGTGGCGTGTAGATTAGGGAGCGAGACGATTGGATTCGTTAATGTCAAAAGGACATCGTCTGACTTCCGGTTCCGGCGCTAGTATGTGAGGACGCTGGAGACTGCTGCTCCGTACCGCCGCCAAATACATCTGCTAACATCGGCCAGCTTGGAGCTGTGAGAGGGCTGCTTCTGGCGGAGTGAAGCCCTGAAGGGTGTATGGAGCGTTACCTGCTAAGAAGTGGGCAGAAATCTTCTACTCAGACGGCAGCCGACGCTGATAGTGCAAGCGGAACTTCTCTAAAGATGGCGCCGCTTCCTCCCCCCTCGCCGAAACCGGCGTCTCCTGAGGAACAAGATCCCCAGATGGCTGACACGCAGCTGGATTTGTTTGAAAGTGCTGGTAAGGCGATTGATGTAAAAACTCTGGCCATTGAAGTGGCGAAACAGCTAGCCCCCGATATTATAGCTTCTCTATCTACCACCCTGCAAGCTGCACTGAATAAGCTTAAGGAGGAGGTGGACTTACAAGACCATAGGGTATCTGAGGTGGAACAACGGGTGGCCTGCATGGAGGAGGAGGCATCAGATACCGCACAGAGGATGCGGGATTTACATCTACTGGCGGAGAAATTAAATGACCGCATTGAGGACCTTGAAAACAGGTCCAGACGCAGCAATTTGCGTTTGGTTGGGGTGCCTGAATCGGTACCGGTGATAGAACTTCGCCGAGTTTTTGAATTGGAATTGCCTCAGGCCTTGGGGCTTCAGGGCGGAAGAAGAAAAGTGGAAAGGGCTCATAGAATAGGTCCATGGAAGGACCAAGGCTCGTCTGCTAACACCAGAACAGACCAAAGGCCAAGGCAGGCGATTTGTAAATACTTAGACTACTCTGACAAAGAGGACATTCTGCGGGCCTACCGAGCAAGAAGGGAGCCGTTAATACTGAGAGGGTCAAAGGTGCTACTTTTTGCTGATTACTCCGCAGAAGTGGCGCGTAAACGGAGGGCTTTTGGGCCTGTTTGCTCTAGCCTCTACAAAAACAGAACAAGATTTCCGCTAGCATATCCTGCTATTCTACGCATACAGTTGTCGGATGGTGGCGCTAAACAGTTCACGGATCCAGTGGAAGCGGAAGAATTTATGCGGAACCAAGTGAACCGTGGTCCGGGAGCTGCTGATATTGAGGAGGATCGTCAAGTTACTTCCATACGACAGGGAGATAATGGCTGGCACCGGGTTCATCAAATCTCCTCGTCTCTTCCACAGAGGATGAATAAGATTCCAAAATCTTCGGGAGCAAAGTTCGCACGGCAGACGGGTGGACTGTGATGTCAATGTCAGGTTATGTTCTGAATACTGGATATTATCTTCATGGCTTTGGGGGAGGGGGAAGGGAGTTTATTTCATGTTAGCTATGACAGAAGTATTCACAGTGACTTTTACAATGCCCGTAGACTCTGGTATGAGCCTGCTAATAGGCGGTGGTGGTGAGCGTCTAATACTAGAAAAAAGGGAGTTCTACAACTAATTGTGTTTTATATGTGGTTCTTTTTAGTTTACTTATATTGCTTAACCATAGTTCCTATGTGGTTAATTTTTTTTTTATGTTATAGGGCAGTCTATGTGCAATCAATGTATGATGATGAATGGAGTGCTGTCGGGCTGGGAGGCAGTGCTTCTTTGAATAATATTCAAGATATAACAGTAAGGTGGGGAGGGGTTCTCTGCCGTCAGGTGGGTCTTACGTAACTATTTCATTTATGAGAATTATCTCATGGAATGTAAAGGGGTTGAAATCTCCTAATAAGCATATGAAAATTCTGAGACACTTGCGCAGATTGAAGGCTGATATTGCCTTGTTGCAGGAGACCCACCTGGCGGCGGCGGACTTCCATAGGATGAAGAAGTTATGGGTTGGGGAGGTATATGGCTCTGCGGCGGTGGACAGAAAAGCAGGGGTTTTAGTCTTGATAAGCCGTCACTTGTCACATACTGTGCACTCAGTTACTGCGGACGATGCAGGCAGGGTGTTACGTTTGCACATTTCTGGCCTGTTTGGGGACATTAGCCTTTACAACATTTATGCACCCAATATGGGCCAGAAAGCCTTCCTTGATTCCTTATGTACTAGACTGTTGCAAGATACACATGGTGTAAAAGTACTAGGGGGTGATTTTAACGCCGTAATGAATCAGCACGAGGATAGGAGGACTACTAGTGAGAGTTGTCGTTATAATCCTCTGGGGGACTTTGCCGAGTCGTTGTCTCTCAGAGATATGTGGAGGGTCTCCAACCACCAAGGTCGGGAGTTTACTCACTATTCTCATGTGCACAAGAGTTGGTCGAGAATTGATTATTTTTTTGTATCGGCAGCTATTGTGCATAGAGTAACCGACATTGCTATAGGGGATATGGTAATATCGGATCATTCACCTCTCCTAATGGATATCAGAGAAGTGTACAAGGGGGAGGGGAATATATATGGAGATTTCCTAATTACCTGGTGAAGGATGCTGAATTTGTAAAATGACTGAAAGGATGGTGGATGGAATTTGTTGATGACAATGGGCAGCATGTGAATGATCCGGTATTATTTTGGGAAACGGCCAAAGCCGTATTGAGGGGAAGGTTGATGGCGTATGTGTCCTCCATTAGGAAAATAGCCAGGAGTCAGTATGAGAAGGCAAGTACATGTTTAAGGGAAGCCTATAGCAACTTTCTCTTGGCCCAGACCCAGAATACTAAAGAACGCTGGATCTCGGCTAAGAGAGACTTCGATGAATGGGCAGAGAAAATAGAGATTTCGAAGAGGTCTCATATGGAGGCCAGTTTGCATAGATTTGGCAATAAGTCAGGGAAGCTGTTAGCTTCTTTGGCTAAAGGTAGACGTCCTCTGAATCATATCCAGGTGGTGAGGAAAGGGGATGGGACCAGGGAGCACAGACCACAACAGATCAATAAATTGTTTGAACGGTATATGGCAGCATTTTATCAGAATACCGGGGATAGGATGGAAGAGGGGAAAGCTTTCTTGGAGCATATGTCCTTGCCAACTCTGACAGTGGAACAGTTGGATGTTTTGAATGCCCCTTTGACAGCAGTTGAGGTCCAAGCAACTATAAAGTCATTTCCTTCCGGTAAAGCCCCAGGCCCAGACGGGTATACGGCGGACTTTTATAAAGCATTAGATGCTCAGGTGGTGCCTTATTTGACGACACTGTATTCTTCCATAGTGGAGGGGACTCCGTTGTCAGAACATATGAACACAGCGTATATAACGTTACTCCATAAAGCTGGGAAAGATCCGGAGGATTTAGCATCTTATAGGCCAATATCCCTGATCAACCATGACATCAAGATCATTTCAAAATTGCTTGCCAATAGGTTGGCATCGGTTCTTCCCTCTTTGATCTCCCCCGCACAGGTTGGGTTTATTAAAGGTAGGGCGGCTGTCACTAATTTGAGAAAAGTATTGTTGGCCCTCTCTGTGACTGGCAGGGCGGAGTACCGGGGGCGAGACCCAGCCATCCTCACTCTAGATGCGGAAAAGGCTTTCGATAGCATTAATTGGAGATGGCTGGGTCTAGCTTTGGATTCAGCGGGTATTACGGGATTGTTCCGCACTCTATTATATGGGTTATATTTAGGTCCAAAGGCAAGGGTTTGTACAGGGGGATGTATATCTGACTCTTTTCTGTTAGAAAGGGGAACTAGGCAGGGATGCCCCTTGTCTCCTCTCCTGTTTGACTTGGCCATAGAGCCCTTGTCTAGATGGCTTGATTCAGGAGATTTCTTTGAAGGTTTGGAGGTGGGCAAGAAGCAACTGCGTACGGCGTTGTTTGCCGATGATATCTTGCTTTTCCTATCTGACCCTCAAAGGGATATTGGGAGGATTATGGATGCACTAGAGGAGTTCGGCCTTCTTTCAGGGTTAAAGATTAATAAATCAAAAAGCAAGATACTATTTTTAAAGGGTGGAGGGCAGAGGGTGTCAGGTGATAAAATGGGGGGTATACCTATTGCGAGATCTTACATAACTTACTTAGGGATTAAAGTGGGGATTACTCCCGAGTCTTTATATAGACTTAACTATGACCCATTAGTTACTAAAATAATTCAAGAACTGCATAGGTGGCATGATCTGCCGCTGTCATTGTTGGGGCGTAATCATCTTATTAAGATGATGTCAGTTTCTAAACTGCTTTATCCCATGCAGACGATCCCTATTTTGTTAAAACATAAAGATGTCTCCAAACTGGTCAAAGCATTCAAAAAATTTTTATGGCATGGCAAGAGACCTAGGATATTAATGCGTTCCTTGACGAAGGGAATCGAGCAAGGAGGGATAGCATTTCCTGATATTAGAAACTACAATCTGGCGTGTATGGCTAGGCATATTTGTGACTGGATTAATGATTCTAGTTTTTACTCAGCTTTAACGTTGGAAAAGGAATTCTGTTCTCCCTGGTCTCCGGTGGCGTTGCTGCATTCGAGGTTGCAGGTGATTCCTGTTTGGATCAAACAGTCTTTATTGATTAAGGACACGATAGCTGCATGGAGGATTCTTAGAAAAAAGTACTGGTTGTCGTACAAGGTTTCCAAGCATCTTCCATTGTGGAACAATCCTGAATTCCCACAGGGTAACAGAAACAAGCTGTTCGAGGAGTGGAGGAGGAAGGGGATTTTAGGCGTGAAACAGTTATTACATGATTCGGACCCTAGGTGGTTGACAGGAGAGGAAGTGATTGAAAAGTTTTCGTTGTCGTCATTTCAGACTATTCAGTGGTCTCAAGTGAAGGAGGCAGTGGTGAACCAGTTAGTGTTGGTGCAGAAGGAAATACGAAAGAATATTCTAGATAAGATCTTGGACCTGCGGGGAGGGAGGGTCTCGATTTCTACGATATACGCAGACATGCGGAAGGAAGAAGGGATTAGGGATGGGGGTAAATGTTTTGGAAAATGGGCGGAGCAATTGGATGATGACGACATTGAAACAAAGATAGTGAAAGGGTGGGAAGTAGTAAGGAGGCATATAATTAATGAGTCATGGAGGGACACCCAGGTTAGACTAATGCACAGAGCTATTTATGGGTTTAATATCCCCCCTCATCCAGCTAAACCAGACAGGATTACAAGTTGCCCGAAATGTGGGATAGGGTTCCCTGATCTATTCCATGGGATGTGGACGTGCCCAAAGAGTAAAAGGTTATGGGAGGAAGTAGGAAACTTGGTTAAAGGGATTTGGGGAAGAAAGCTTCCATTATCAGCCACTTTGTACCTGTTTCACTATGAGGAGGGAGAGGTAGGGCAAGGTGGGATTCCCCGCTTGTTCCATACGATATGCATGGTAGCGAAGCGTAGCCTCCTGCGACAATGGCTTCAAGATGATACCCCAAGTTTACAGGTTATAATTGAACAGCTAAAGCATGTCTTTCATATAGAAAGGTTAAATTCTCTTGCAGAAAAGGAAAAACAAGCAAAAGGGTTGTTTCAAAAATGGAAACCGTTTATTGAGTATTGTATGTCAAATACGGAGATACAGTTGATTATGAAACCATTTACACTCACGGAATGGTACACAATGGGACAATTGAAAGGGACACTTGGTCGTCTGCTACTTAGTCTAGCCAACTCTTCTTGATTTAATGCAAGTGTATTGATTGTTTATACTTCCTTACATTGATTGTAAACTATGGCTGCTTTGTACTGCGGAAAATATACTGCTCTATATTTATGATTGTACTGTCTGGGGCACTTGAAGTGCCTTACTTTGTTTTGTTGTTTGTATTTTAAAAAAAGAAAATAATAAAGATTTATTAAAAAAAAAAAAAAAAAAGGACATCGTCTGCAAACAAAGATATAGTAAACAATCGGTCCTTTATTTGAATGCCTTTGATGTCTGGGTTTGTCCGGATCCGAGAGGCCAGGGGTTCAATACTCAGTACATATATATAAGAGGAGACAGGGGACAACCCTGTCGGGTGCCATTTTTAATAGGGAATATAGAGGAGCATGCATGGGGCAGATTGATACGTGCAGTAGGAGTCGAGTAAAGGCCCCTGCCTGTAAAAATGGGCCCGCAAACCCAAATCTCTGCAGAGTGTGAAACATAAAAGACCAGCTAAGGCGGTCGAAAGCTTTTTCTGCGTCCAGGCTGAGAAGTAAAGCTTCCATCAACTCCCTATTGACTGCATCAACCAGGTCCACCACTCCTCTTGTGTTATATCCTGCCTGGCGGAACCGGACAAACCCTACTTGGTCCTTATGGATTAACTGGGGAAGCCAGCAGCTCAGTCTATTCGCTAGTAGCTTGGTAAAAATCTTAAGATCTGAGTTTAGCAAACTAATCGGACGATAGCTAGCACATTCTGGGGGATCCTTTCCAGGTTTTGGTATGACTGTTATAGAAGATTGAAGCATGGTCTGCGGTATTGGTTCTCCCGCTAGGAATGAGTTAAATAAAGAGGCCATATGTGGAATCAAAATCTCAGCATATGTTTTATAGTAATAATATGTGAGATCATCCGACCCCCGGCGCTTTATTTTCCGGTAGATCTCGTACTACTTCTCCTAGTTCCTCCAAAGTAATCTGCTGATTTAGGTGTGTTAAAGCCTCTTGGGAAAGAGTAGGCAGAATACAAGCAGACAAGTATTCATCTAGTACCTGGGACCTTGTCTCAATGTTTCTAATTAGCTCTGAAGAGAGGGAATACAGGGAAGTATAATATGATTGGAAAATGTTAGCAATTTTCTCTGGGTAGAAATATTGAGTGTCCGACGTATCTTTTATAACCTGGGGAGTTGTTGTAGCTTTGCGGTCCCGTAACTGCTTTGCCAATAGCGTATGGGTTTTATTGCCAAATTCGAAGAAAGGTTGTCTAGAATATCTTAGAAGCTTTTCTGTTTTAAGTGTAATATTTTTTAATTGGTTTCTAAGGTCTAGTATCCTCTTGAGCAAGTGCTTTGATGGTCTAGTGGCCAGGTCTTGTTCTGCCTGATGCAACTCTGCCATGTATTTTCTGTAGTGACTTTCTCACTCATTTTTAATCTTAGAATCTCTTGAGATGCAACATCCTCGAAAAATTGCCTTATGGGCCTCCCATAATGTTCCAAGTGAGGAAACTGATGATTCATTAGTCTGAAAGTAATTGATTAGGTGAATTCTCAGCTCCTCTCTTGAAGCTACATTGGACAGAAGGGTTTCATTTAAACGCCAATGAGTGTGTTTTGAGAATGAAGCCTCACAATTCAAATCTATGGTTAATGGGGCATGATCTGACCAAGTGATAGGTCCTAATGCCGCTGAAGACAACGCTCGAAGAGTCAATAGATTGCCAAAAGAAAAACTCAATTCTAGTGTGTGTTTGATGTGGGTAGGAAAAAAAGGAGTATTGTCGTGCAGTGGGATTATCAATTCTCCATAGATCGTAATGAGAATGGGCGTGTATAAGCTTACGAAAGTTTCTAGCCAGACGGGAAGAAGCCTGGGAAGGAGGAGTGAGGTGTAAAGCTAGTCTGTCGGCCGTGTCTGAGAAGTGGACATTAAAGTCCCCTCCAAATATCAAGGCAGAGTTATGGTATGTCTTTAATATTGACAAAACAGAGGAGAGGAAAGTAATCTGACCTGAGTTAGGTGAATATATATTGCATAAAGTTACTTTCATGCCAGACAAGGTGCCATGTAGGATTAGGTAGCGACCCTGTGTATCAACCTCTGTCTTTTTAACCTGTAAAGGGCATGTTCTAGCTATTAGTATGGCTACTTCTGCTACTTTGGTTGGGGCATTCGCCATGAAAGATGTGGGAAACCAGTGTTTTGCAAACAGTAGAGACCCCGTTCCTGACAGATGTGTCTCTTGGAGAAATATTATCTCCGCTTTAGACCTACGCATTTCTTGGAGAACAAGTCTCCGTTTAGAGGGTGAATTCAACCCCTTAACATTTAAGGATAATAACCTAACCATATTGGCATATAGAAGACCTTAACTGCATTTTATGGGGGGGGGGGTATGTGATCCCTGTCAGGTATTTCAGGTCCCAGCTGATCCGTCTCCAGGCTGCTCATCATTCTCGCAATCACCCACGTCCCTGCATGTTCCAGAAGTGGAAAGTACATCTGGGAAGCGAAGGAGAGAACAAAACAGAAAATAGAATAAGTCATGGAAAGGTAGGGCACAAAACAAAAAGTAAAAATATCCTTAATAAAACCATTATTAAGTGGTACAATCAAAAACAAATCCTGAAAAATAAAGTATCAACTAGAGTCGTGCCTAACAAGGCTCCATACTAATAAAGTGCTATGTAATCCCTCAACAGTAAGGAAGTAAGGAAGTAAAGTAAGGCGCAATAAACTGATACTTAATCAACCGTCCAACAATTGTGTGAAGCATCTGGACAGCCTTCCGTTCCTGATGTATCTGTCAGCGGGTCGCTGTCGATGATTTCAGATGTCGCTTGCCTCCCGCAAGTGACCGTAGACCAGGTCGGCGGGAGCGGAGGGAGATCCATCGGGGTTTCCCAGTCGGGCAAAGATGGAGGCTGAATGACCAAATGAGAACAAAATTCCCATAGATCGTCCGGTGTACGTAAGACTGCTGTAGATCCATTCCGAAAGGTTGAAAGGGAATCCCCATCGGTACGGAATAGCATTCTGGCGAAGTAACTCAAGTAGTGGTTTTAAGGCTTTACGCTTCTGGAGAGTTATCCACAACAGATCTTGAAAAACAGACACCTGTGAGCCTTTGAAATCTAGGTTGCGTAGGGTCCGAGCTTTAGACATTATATCCTCTTTCAGAGAAAAGTCATTGACGTAGCATACTATATCTCGCGGGGGACCTGTCATAGATTTCGGACGGCGTGCTCTATGTACCCGATCCATCTTGATAAGGTGTGATGTTTGGCGATCAAGAATAGTGTTAAAAAGATGATGTAGTATTGCAGTAACATCTTTACTTTCTTGGGATTCAGGAACCCCTCTCACTCTGATATTATGGCGTCTGCTTCTGTTATCTAAGTCCTCAACATGTCTTTGTAGGTCACGTATAAGAAGGGACTGCGTGGTAGTGCGTTCTTGGATATGGCATATCACTGGTCTAGCTGCATTGTGATCTTCCTCCAGCTGGTTAAGGCAAGAGCCTATATTTTGAACATCTTTACGGATAATCGCCACTTCGGCTTTAAGTGCTTCTTTAACTTCTGAAAATAGGGCTTTAAAGTCCTGTTTCATTGGAAGCTGTTGTTTGTGGGACCACCAATTAGGTGGGGGAGATCCAGGGGTGGCTGAACTTGAGGATGAGGACTACCGATGTCTTGAAAGAGACCTAGACCGCAAGACCAGTGAAATGTCCGAGCAATCTGCAGGCTGAAGCATGGGCATCTCCTCAAGTGTAGGGTTTGCATGTCTCCTATGTTGAGAGGCTCTCTGCGGCAATGGAACTAGGCCTTGCTGTGATAGCTCAGAGGCATATATAACATGGGGTGAGAGAATCCCTGAAGGGGGGGCAGATACAGATGTCCCCTTCAGTAAGGGCATAAGTTCATGCTCATTATCAGTGCCTGGTGTATCTGGTGCCAAAGGTGTTAATGGCACCTGCATTGACGGCAATGGTGTGTCTTCTGGCTGGGAATGTAAGAGCGGGACCTGAGAAGTGTTCTCAGCGGAGGGTAAAGGAGAGTGCGGCGCTGCTTGGCAGGGCCTATGCTCAGCTCCTACCTTATCCAGCCTCGTGGTCTCTAACTGCTGCCGTACCTCCACATTCTAGAGGAGGACTTCCTCCATGGAAGGGGATCCGGTCTGGTGCATATTCCGTGCTCCGTTAAGTGCAGGGAGCAACACAGGAATCGGGAGGGACATCGGCTGTGAGAGGAGTGCTGTCCCGCTTCTGAGCTGCGTGGCGTGGTAAGCGGGCGCCATCTTAGGATCCTGCTCGTTTTTTTCCCTACGCACGAACGCATCCATATAGATGGGGTCCATGTGGTGTCTGGACTGCTTCCCTGTCCTTTTCTTCCCCCTGTTCTGAAGGGGGATGCTAATTTTAATCTTTATGGAGCTTGCCTGGCACGGAGCTCAGTATTCAGACGGCCGTCTCCATTGACTTCCGGCCACGCCCCCCATACATATATATATATTAAGAGCAGATACTCAGAATTATACCCAGCATACAGGACAAGAGAAGGGGTACTGAGCAGAGTCCATATATACAGAATAAGAGGAGATACTGAGGATTACACCCAGTATACAAGACAAATGGTACTCTGCAGTGTCCATATATACATAATAAGAGCAGATACTGAGAATTATACCCAGTATACAGGACAGGAGAAGTGGTACTGTGCAGTGTCTATATACATATATATATATAAAAAAAGAAAATAATGGCGGCACCGGAAGAATAACACAAAGAGGCTGCTATGTCCAGGGATGTAGCAGCTTACCCCGTCAATGGAAGATGAAAAAACGGACAGCACTCCAGGTAAAAGCTAGTGGTGTTTATTCACCCATGTGGATGGCAACGTTTCAGCTCATACAAGAGCCTTTGTCAAGCAATGAACACAATACAAAAGGGGGTATATATAGGCCAACCCCTATGACATCACAGTGTAATCAATAAAATACAATAAAGTGCAAATAGTGCATGTGTAATACATAAAAGTGTAAATATAACAATATACAGTACAGCGATGAATCAATAGTATATATCAAATACATTATAAGGTCTCAGAGTGAATGCGTAATCGCAAAAAGGTGCATAAAGATAAATTGGTTAATCAATACATATCAGGTGTGTACTAGAATGTATAATAAGTGGGAGGGACAAAACGATGCTGCCAAAGGGAGGAGGAGCGATGACATACCCAGTGTCGCCATCCGTGCCACACATGTCGACTACCGCCACGTCCGGCGTTCAGGTGGATGCAGTGCGCAGGCGCCAAGTCGCGTGTGGAGTAAGATGTAACTTCCTCACATGACGTAGCCGGAGCATGCGCATAAGTGTAAAAAGCTATGTCGGCCATCTTGGAAGTGGTACAAACCTCAAATGGGAAAAAGCGCAGACAATAGACCGCATCAAAGACGCGATGTAGTGTGATAACCTCACAAGTAACGGTGAGAATATGCACAAGATGACAATAAAGGAACACTTAAATCAAACAGGAAAAAAGTAACTAATATTAATCACTGTGTGTGCGCATAGCCTGATAATGAACAGAGTAGCGCAAAACGGAAATGATGCCGTTTACCTGATTGTGTATCCATAAGGAACAGAGAAGAAAGAGTGCATACATAAGATGCAACTCGTTTCCCAAATGCGCCATTTGGAGCAATGCACCAAGCAACAAACATGCTGCGGGCATGCCACAAAAAGGCCCACAGTTCCCAATGGACACACATTCAATATAGGACACACATCATACAGCGCAATGCACCGAGTATGAAAAAAGTTTGAAGAAAGTGTGACCAAAGCAAAAAACAACATAAACACTGCATGGAAACATGTAGGCAAATACGGAACATATCGGGTACGTCTCACTTCTCCAACCCGCAGCATCATTCTTGTCTGTGCAAAAAAGAGAAAAAATAATAAGAAACTGGCTTAATAGTGTTCATAATACACTAAATACCCACATAGAGTAGACCCATATCGCACACATAACAATTGTGGGGCAAACTGCTCCTCTAAACATATAGCCCCGGGTTGCAATCCGCATTAAGACCATTGGGTCTCAAGCTGTTGAGGGTATAGATCCAAAAAAGCTCTCTTTTTCTAAGGATCAACACCCTGTTGCCCCCACGTCTAGGCATGGGAATGTGGTCAATAGCCCAACATTTGAGATCTCTTTCGGAGTGTTGAAGCTCCGTGAAATGTTTGGCAACAGGGAGGTCCTTTCTTTTTTTGCGTATGGACAATCGATGATTGTTCAACCGCGTTCTGAGGTCCGTCGACGTTTCACCCACATACATCGACGACATCTTCCTCATATGGACAGGTAGTGTTGCCCAACTTGATGAATTTCACCTGTTTCTTAACAGTGTCAATAGGGACCTTCAATTCACCTTGGTCCAATCTAAGACTGAATTGCAGTTCTTAGATACCACGGTTATTTACAATCAGGGTAAGCTGCATACACGGTTATACACCAAGCCCACGGACAAAAACACCCTTCTTTGTTTCAATAGTGGGCATCCCCGGAGTATGCTCAGATGTTTGCCTTTCTCTCAGTTCCTTAGAGTGAAACGCATTGTTTATGAACCTGAACAGGTTGACCTGGCTTTGGACAACATGTCCAGGAAATTTCAGAATAGGGGTTATCCCACCCAGCTCCTTGATTCTCACATACAAAAGGTCCGTAGTGTAGACAGGAGCAGCACTTTGGAGAGGAGAGTGTCCGACAGGTCCATCAGTCGGATACCCTTCATCTCCAAATATACGGAGCAAAGTGAGGCCATCAATCGCATTATTAAGCGACATTGGGGGATCCTGGGTGGTTGTCACAGTGAGATCTTAGAATTTAGATCCCCTCCCCTCTTCTCTTTCTGTCGATCCAGGAATCTGCGTGACCAACTCGTCAGAGCAGACATTGGGCCTAGGTCCAAGTCTGTTCAAACCTCTTTAACCACACATGGCAAGGGTAGCTTCCCCTGTTTATGTTGTATTGATTGCAAATACATGGGCAGGGGCTCTACCTTTGTCCATCCCACCACTGGAGTTTCCTACCCTATTCGATTTCACCTTACATGCAATTCATACTATGTAATTTACGTTTTGACCTGTCCGTGTAAATTATTGTATGTGGGTGAAACGTCGACGGACCTCAGAACGCGGTTGAACAATCATCGATTGTCCATACGCAAAAAAAGAAAGGACCTCCCTGTTGCCAAACATTTCACGGAGCTTCAACACTCCGAAAGAGATCTCAAATGTTGGGCTATTGACCACATTCCCATGCCTAGACGTGGGGGCAACAGGGTGTTGATCCTTAGAAAAAGAGAGCTTTTTTGGATCTATACCCTCAACAGCTTGAGACCCAATGGTCTTAATGCGGATTGCAACCCGGGGCTATATGTTTAGAGGAGCAGTTTGCCCCACAATTGTTATGTGTGCGATATGGGTCTACTCTATGTGGGTATTTAGTGTATTATGAACACTATTAAGCCAGTTTCTTATTATTTTTTCTCTTTTTTGCACAGACAAGAATGATGCTGCGGGTTGGAGAAGTGAGACGTACCCGATATGTTCCGTATTTGCCTACATGTTTCCATGCAGTGTTTATGTTGTTTTTTGCTTTGGTCACACTTTCTTCAAACTTTTTTCATACTCGGTGCATTGCGCTGTATGATGTGTGTCCTATATTGAATGTGTGTCCATTGGGAACTGTGGGCCTTTTTGTGGCATGCCCGCAGCATGTTTGTTGCTTGGTGCATTGCTCCAAATGGCGCATTTGGGAAACGAGTTGCATCTTATGTATGCACTCTTTCTTCTCTGTTCCTTATGGATACACAATCAGGTAAACGGCATCATTTCCGTTTTGCGCTACTCTGTTCATTATCAGGCTATGCGCACACACAGTGATTAATATTAGTTACTTTTTTCCTGTTTGATTTAAGTGTTCCTTTATTGTCATCTTGTGCATATTCTCACAGTTACTTGTGAGGTTATCACACTACATCGCGTCTTTGATGCGGTCTATTGTCTGCGCTTTTTCCCATTTGAGGTTTGTACCACTTCCAAGATGGCCGACATAGCTTTTTACACTTATGCGCATGCTCCGGCTACGTCATGTGAGGAAGTTACATCTTACTCCACACGCGACTTGGCGCCTGCGCACTGCATCCACCTGAACGCCGGACGTGGCGGTAGTCGACATGTGTGGCACGGATGGCGACACTGGGTATGTCATCGCTCCTCCTCCCTTTGGCAGCATCGTTTTGTCCCTCCCACTTATTATACATTCTAGTACACACCTGATATGTATTGATTAACCAATTTATCTTTATGCACCTTTTTGCGATTACGCATTCACTCTGAGACCTTATAATGTATTTGATATATACTATTGATTCATCGCTGTACTGTATATTGTTATATTTACACTTTTATGTATTACACATGCACTATTTGCACTTTATTATATTTTATTGATTACACTGTGATGTCATAGGGGTTGGCCTATATATACCCCCTTTTGTATTGTGTTCATTGCTTGACAAAGGCTCTTGTATGAGCTGAAACGTTGCCATCCACATGGGTGAATAAACACCACTAGCTTTTACCTGGAGTGCTGTCCGTTTTTTCATCTTCTATATATATATATATATATATATATATATATATAAAAAGTACAGACCAAAAGTTTGGACACACCTCCTCATTCAAAGAGTTTTCTTTATTTTCATGACTATGAAGGCATCAAAACTATGAATTAACACATGTGGAATTATATACATAACAAACAAGTGTGAAACAACTGAAAATATGTCATATTCTAGGTTCTTCAAAGTAGCCACCTTTTGCTTTGATTACTGCTTTCCACACTCTTGGCATTCTCTTGATGAGCTTCAAGAGGTAGTCCTCTGAAATGGTCTTCCAACAGTCTTGAAGGAGTTCCCAGAGATGCTTAGCACTTGTTGGCCCTTTTGCCTTCACTCTGCGGTCCAGCTCACCCCAAACCATCTCGATTGGGTTCAGATCCGGTGACTGTGGAGGCCAGGTCATCTGGCGCAGCACCCCATCACTCTCCTTCATGGTCAAATAGCCCTTACTTTCAAAGTTTTCCCAATTTTTCGGCTGACTGACTGACCGACCTTCATTTCTTAAAGTATTGATGGCCACTCGTTTTTCTTTACTTAGCTGCTTTTTTCTTGCCATAATACAAATTCTAACAGTCTATTCAGTAGGACTATCAGCTGTGTATCCACCTGACTTCTCCTCAATGCCACTAATGGTCCCAACCCCATTTATAAGGCAAGAAATCCCACTTATTAAACCTGACAGGGCACACCTGTGAAGTGAAAACCATTTCAGGGGACTACCTCTTGAAGCTCATCAAGAGAATGCCAAGAGTGTGCAAAGCAGTAATCAAAGCAAAAGGTGGCTACTTTGAAGAACCTAGAATAGGACATATTTTCAGTTGTTTCACACTTGTTTGCTATGTATATAATTCCACATGTGTTAATTCATAGTTTTGATGCCTTCAGTGTGAATCTACAATTTTCATAGTCATGAAAATAAAGAAAACTCTTTGAAGGAGAAGGTGTGTCCAAACTTTTGGTCTGTACTGTATATAAGAGCAGATACTGAGAATTACACACAGTATACAGGACAAGAGTAGTGGTACTGTGCAGTGTCCATATATACAGAATAAGAGCAGATACGGAGAATTACACCCAGTATACAGGACAGGAGAAGTGATACTGTGCAGTGTCCATATATACAGAATAGGAGCAGGTACCAGGGCCGGACTGGCCTGCCGGGATACCGGGAAATTTCCCGGTGGGCCGGCAAGCCTGAGTGCCGCAAGGCCGCGGCCCTGGTGACAAGTGGGGGCGGCCGCGGCCGGCGGCAGGGCAGAGCAGGAGATGAGCGCTTCCATTGCGGAAGCGCTCATCTCCATAGTCATCTGTATTGCCGTCCTCAGGACGGCAATACAGATGCCTGTGCTGCGGCAGAGGAGGGAGAGGTGTGTCCCCTCCTGTTCCTCTGATAGGCTGCCGGCCTAGTGCTGGCAGCCTATCAGAGGCCGGTGCAGGCGGCGCGATGACGTCATCGCGTCGCCTGACTGCCGTATAGCGAGGGACACAGACTGAAGAGGCGGCCTGCATCGCATCACATTGCTGGAGGTAAGTATAAGTGTATTCTTTTTTTTTTTTTTTTTTTTTTTTTAATATAGGTACAATACTGGGCAGGCACATGATAAGGGGGGCTACTGGGCTGGGCTGGCACATGATAAGGGGGGCTACTGGGCTGGCACATGATAAGGGGGGGACTGCTGGGCTGGCACATGATAAGGGGGGCTACTGGGCAGGCACATGATAATGGGGGGACTACTGGGCTGGGCTGGCACATGATAAGGGGGGCTACTGGGCTGGGATGGCACATGATAAGGGGGGACTGCTGGGCTGGCACATGATAATGGGGGGACTACTGGGCTGGGCTGGCACATGATAAGGGGGGACTACTGGGCTGGGCTGGCACATAAGGGGGGCTACTGGGCTGGGCTGGCACATGATAAGGGGGGACTACTGGGCTGGCACATGATAAGGGGGGCTACTGGGCTGGCACATGATAAGGGGGGCTACTGGCACATGATATGGGGGGGCTACTGGCACATGATATGGGGGGGCTACTGGCACATGATATGGGGGGGGCTACTGGCACATGATATGGGGGCACTCTGGCTACTGGCACATGATGATATGGGGGCACTCTGGCTACTGGCATATGATGATATGGGGGCACTCTGGCTACTGGCACATGATATGGGGGCACTCTGGCTACTGGCACATGATAATGGGGGGCTCTGGCTACTGGCACATGATATGGGGGGGGGCTCTGGCTACTGGCACATGATATGGGGGGGCTCTGGCTACTGACATGATATGGGGGGGCTCTGGCTACTGGCACATGATGGTGGGGGGGCTCTTATTTCTGGCACATGATTGGGGGCACTCTGGCTACTGGCACATGATATGGGGGGGGCTACTGGCACATGATATGGGGGGGCTACTGGCACATGATATGGGGGGGCTACTGGCACATGATATGGGGGCACTCTGGCTACTGGCATATGATGATATGGGGGCACTCTGGCTACTGGCACATGATGATATGGGGGCACTCTGGCTACTGGCACATGATAATGGGGGGGCTCTGGCTATTGGCACATGATATGGGGGGGCTCTGGCTACTGGCACATGATATGGGGGGGCTCTGGCTACTGACACATGATATGGGGGGGCTCTGGCTACTGGCACATGATATGGGGGGGCTCTGGCACATGATAAGGGGGGCTACTGGCACATGATAAGAGGGGCTACTGGCACATGATATGGGGGGGCTCTGGCTACTGACACATGATATGGGGGGGCTCTGGCTACTGGCACATGATATGGGGGGGCTCTGGCACATGATAAGGGGGGCTACTGGCACATGATAAGAGGGGCTACTGGCACATGATATGGGGGGGCTACTGGCACATGATATGGGGGCACTCTGGCTACTGGCACATGATATGGGGGGGCTCTGGCTACTGGCACATGATATGGGGGGGGCTCTGGCTACTGGCACATGATATGGGGGGCTCTGGCTACTGGCACATGATGGTGGGGGGGCTCTTATTTCTGGCACATGATTGGGGGCACTCTGGCTACTGGCACATGATATGGGGGGCTCTGGCTACTGGCACATGATGGTGGGGGGCTCTTATTACTGGCACATGATTTGGGGCATCTATGGGGGCACATCTTACTGCAGATTATTGGGGGGCACTATAGGGGCATCTACTGAGGCTAAAAAGAAGATATTTTATATGGGGGGCTCTGTATAGGGGCATTTTATACTGGGACACATTATGGTGGGTACTATGGGGAAGGGGGGGGAGCACTATGGGGGTCATCTACGGGGGCACTGAGAAGGGGTATTTTATATTGGCACATTATGGGAACATTAGCTCAACTGGGGGCATTACAAAGGGGTATGTTTTGCATATTATAAGGAGAATTATTACTACTGGGGGGGCATTATGGTGGGCTTTATTACTCCCCCATGGTATGACCCCCTAGTAGCAGCACCAGCCTCTCTCTGCTCGGCTATCCCTCTGCCCCTTCTCCATATCCTTATTATGAAATCTTTCTCATTAGGATAAAGCACAACATCAGCTCCGCCGAGCCCCCGGCCAAGTGTTGAAGTGGCGTCCGAGATCCCCAAGGGCCAAGTCAAGTAACTGTAAGTTTTTATGGGGGTTCTACAAAAGAGCTATCGTGGGGCAAAGTTCATATTCGTGTTTACACACGTGTTTTAAAATGAATGCTTTCTCCTATTATAAACAAGTAAATAATGACGCAATGCTGTGGGGCTGGTGTGCAACTTTTTCCAGGGCTGGTTTTCATCCCCAGTCCGGCCCTGGCAGGTACTGAGAATTACACCCAGTATACAGGACAAGAGAAGTGGTACTGTGCAGTGTCCATATATACAGAATAAGAGCAGATACTGAGAATTACACCCAGTATACAGGACAGGAGAAGTGGTACTGTGCAGTGTCCATATATACAGAATAAGATCAGGTACTGAGAATTACATCTAGTAGACAGGACAAGAGAAGTGGTACTGTGTAGTGTCAATATATACAGAATAAGAGCAGATACTGAGAATTATACCCAGTATACAGGACAAGAGAAGTGGTACTGTGCAGTGTCCATATATACAGAATAAGAGCAGATACTGAGAATTACACCCAGTATACAGGAGAAGAGAAGTGGTACTGTGCAGTGTTCATATATACAGAATAAGAGCAGATACTGAGAATTACACCCAGTGTACAGGGCAGGAGAAGTGGTACTGTGCAGTGTTCATATATACAGAATAAGAGCAGATACTGAGAATTACACCCAGTATACAGGACAAGAGAAGTGGTACTGTGCAGTGTCCATATATACAGAATAAGAGCAGATACTGAGAATTACACCCAGTATACAGGACAAGAGAAGTGGTACTGTGAAGTGTCCATATATCCAGAATAAGAGCAGATACTGAGAATTACACCCAGTATACAGGAGAAGAGAAGTGGTACTGTGCAGTGTCCATATATACAGAATAAGAGCAGATACTGAGAATTACACCCAGTATACAGGACAAGAGAAGTGGTACTGTGCAGTGTCCATATATACAGAATAAGAGCAGATACTGAGAATTACACCCAGTATACAGGACAAGAGAAGTGGTACTGTGCAGTGTCCATATATACAGAATAAGAGCAGATACTGAGAATTACACCCAGTATACAGGACAGGAGAAGTGGTGGGAGGAGTTGCTGTTCCTTCCTGTTCCTGTTTCCTGTTGTTTGTGGGTGTGTGAGGTCCAGGAGGCTTACCAGCACTTTGTTTGCCGGGGGAATTGCTACCCTTTCCCCAGGGGGTGGCGGTTTCTCCCGGTATGGATCCCCGGGCCTCTGGCTGCCGGCGTTCATCACCACGTGTCGGCAGCCGCGGCGGAGATGCGCGAGTGGAGAGGAGGGCCTCCAGGACTGGAGACCTGGGCTTAGATACCTCGATGCTACTGGAGGTGGACGACGACGCGGATGTGAAGATTCCGCAGCAAGCGTCCGCAAGGTCGCAGGTAATGGAGGGCAGCCCCGCAAGTGCCGCGGGCAGGAGGGGCCCTGCTACTAGGAGCGGCCGCGATCCCTGCAGTGAGCCCAATGGAGTGCCAGGTGAGGTCCGGAGGGGTCCCAGGAGAGCAGCCAGCTTGGGATCCTCTCTGGACATTTTGAGTCAGCACCCAAGAAAACAGGATGCTGTGGAAAGGCCCGCTGCTGCACAAGCAGCGGGTGGAAACATGAAAAGTGCAGTGGCTGGACAAGCTGCCGGACGGACCGTTGGACGGGATACAGGGAAGGCTGTGGAGAAGGTGACGAGGCCAGAGGCTGAGGTAGGTGATTCAGCATGTGGTGTGTCTGTGTCGGTGCCTCAGCCCGGCAACAAAGTTACTGTAAAGAAGCATGGTGTCGGGGGTTCTTCCTGCCCAGCGGTTGAGAGACTGCATAATTGGGGTACTTTGGGCCCTAAGGAGTCTCCAAAAACTTTTTCCTCCCGGGTAGCATATTTCCTGAACATGCATGAGGAGGTCAAGAGGGAATTAAAAAGACTGAATGTGGAATTTAAAAATGTACAAATGCAACTTAAAATGGCGCCTAAGACAAAGAAGGCAATCCTCTCCTCCAGACTGGTGAGGTTGGAGGAGATAATCGCGGTTTTTGAGGAGAAGAGGGCCGCCATTGTGGAAAATGGCGGCCCATTCTTGGAGAAATTCAGGAATGACTGCAGGTTTCAGGGTATGTCTGGACTGTCTGGTACGCCTGGCCCCAGTTTGTCAGGGCAGCAGGCTGGAAGCCAGGGGAAGGTGGTACCAGGAACACAGGATTCGGAGGCGGACTCTCTGCCTTGTGGCCAGGGGGACCCCTCAGACCTGATTGCGGCCGCCTCCGGGGATGAAAGCGGGTCTGGGGGAAGGCTAATGCTGGAAGTCAGGCAGCTGGAGTCCCCGGTGGGCAGACTGTATTTTGGGGATGAGGAGGTCCCTGAGGATGAGCTGGTGAAAATCAGAAAGAAGAAAAATAAAACTGTAACGGAAGAAGTGCTTCAATTTGTGCCTTTTGAATCCGCTGCTGTGCCCAGCCCGGTTCCTGTAGTGGAATCGGGTCAAACAGTGCGGGAGATTAATTCTAAGATGGTGACGGGAGGTGCCCCCCCTTCCTGTAGTGGTAGGGTGGTCACAGGAAGCGCAGGGGGTAAAACCCCAAACAGTGTGGCGGACAAGGATGTGGTGATTGTGGACAAGGTTCAAGGTGGTGGTGCTGAGAAAGAGGATGTAAAGACTTTGGAACCTAGAGAGAACACTATGGTCGATTATCCCAGGACTGTGCGGGCCGTGGGGGGTGCGGGAGATGGGGAGTCCCCTGCGGGTTTTGCGGGGGGCTCCTCAGGGCCCGCCCCCAGTGATTCTCCGGTCTCTTTAGGGAACCCGACCAGTCCAGGGGGAGTGAAAGGTGATGCAAATGTGGTTGTTAATGGGATTGTGGGTAATAATGTGCAGGTGGCTGTGGGGGTGAATGAGAACGTAGACGAGGTTATAAATGAGGATACAAATGAATTGGTGAATGGGATTGTGGATGAGGAAGAAATTGAGATGGTGGATGAGGAAGCTTTGATTGAGGAGTATATTGCGGATACGGAAGTGGATGAAGAGGAGGAAGTTATGCGGAAGGAAGCAATGAGGAAGGATGTGAGAGAGAGGATGGCAAAAACAAAGACGTATGCGGGTGTTGTTTCGGGTGACTTTTTGCCCAAGGTTTCGGGCGGGGGTGACTTGCAACGGCGCCTCCTGGAGGCCCTAAAAAAAGGACCGGGGACTTCCATACAGGTAGAGGGAGGGTCGGTTGACCTGGCTTTCTGGACAGAAAGGCATGGTTTTAGGGCCTTCCGAGAACAAAGGAGGGGTGAGATCGTATGGACTCACCCCACACCGGGGAGGGACCGTAGGAATGTGGCCCGTCTCTATTGGAGGAGTAAGGAAGCAGCAGTTCCTTCTAGGAAGACTGTTGTGGAACTTCTCCTGGGGGCGGGGTTTGTCGCGAATGACATCTTTGCGCTCATACATCCTTACGGCACCGCTATGTTCGACGTCAGCTTTGTTAGGCCGGAGGGTTTGGAGCTTTTCTGGTCTAAATATGAGCTGATGAAGAACACCCCGGAGTGGCGGGGTTTTGCCGTTGAGGCCATCACCCGCCAATCGACTGTGAAGACAGTGACCGTTTTGACCTGTAATGAATCACTGTCTAGTGTAGACATCATGACTTGGCTCAGTCGATATGGTAGGGTGGGGCAGTTCCCCGCCAAGGTGCTCGATGAGCATGGCATCTGGTCAGGTGCCTGGACCTTCAGCGTGGAGCTGTTTGATCGGGGCAATTCTGTTGCTCATATTCCCTCCTCTGCCTTCATAGGAAGGGATAGGATTATGGTGTTCTATAGGGGCCAGCCAAAGGTCTGTCACAAGTGCGGCAGTCCCACCCACTTCAGCGCACAATGCGATGTTCGCATGTGTGCGAAGTGTGGGGACACTGGTCATCTTGCCGCATCTTGTAGGCGGATCCGGTGCAACCTCTGTGGGGACCTAGGTCACCCGTTTAGTCGCTGTCCGCTTGCCTTCGCCAACAGGGTTCAGGGCCGGGCTCAAGATCAGGCAGGCACTAGCCGCGAGGCTGGGTCTGTGGTTGGGGAGGAGCCTGCTGCCGGGACTGAATCAGTTGGTGAGGGGACAAGCGCTGGAACTACTAGCGCTGGAAGAAGCAGGCAGGATCCGAAGAAGCAAAGGCCGTCCAAGATCAGGCGGCTAGAACAACGCCGTAAGGATAGGGAACAGGTAGCAGCTGATCCTTCAGCTGGTCTTTTGGCTGAGGATCCCGGTTGTAGTGACCCGGGGTACAGCGACGATGGGGAACCAGAAGCCCAACCTGTGGAGGCTAACCCATCCGCCAACCCTGTCTCCTCGTACGGCGAAAGCTTGGACGAGGGTGGCAGAGCGTGGTTGGAGGGTAGGAGGAACAAGCGGAGTAAGAAGAAGAAGAAAGGAGAGGGTCGTAAGCCCTCTCTGGAGTGGGACCCATCTGTCCCACTCATCCTTGACCAGAGGCCTAAGGAAGGATCAACTGGGTCCCCTCTGGTGGAAGTCTCTAATCGGTACCAGGCCCTTGACGAGGATCCCCCAACTGCTTCAGCTGGGGGGGAGGAGGGTGTGGTGCCAGAACGCGTGGGGGTCTCCTCGCAGGCTGCCGGGCCCTGTCCTTCGGGGGGTAAATTACCTTCTGGAGGGGGGGCCAAGCCTGGAACCTTGGGCAAAAAGGATGGTATGGATGTCTCTGTATGTTTGAAAAGACAGAAGGAGTGTGATGGTTCAGATGAAAATGCTGATGGTGGTGGGGTGGGGAAAAAGAAGGCTATCTAACTCGATCATCAATGATGGCGGAACTCACCCCGTTGACACTGGCAAGCATTAACGTTGCCAGTATTAAGTCAGACGCAGCTCGTTTCCTGGCCTTTGATTTTTTCAGCCGTATTGAAGCTGATATTTTGTTTTTGCAAGAGACCTGGTTAACAAGTACAACTCTGCTGGCAAAAGCCAAGCGAGAATGGCGGCTAGGTCCGTCTTTCTGGTCTCTTGCGGCCGAGCCACGTAGCGGGGTGGCGGTACTTTTTAAGACCGCCGAAAGAGTGGAATGCAGGAGGATAATCGAGTTAGAAATGGGAAGGTGCCTGATTTTAGATGTCCTCATGGGGAGACAAGAATTGAGACTAATAAACATCTACGGCCCACAGAGTAAGTGGGACCGCAAGTGTCTCCTCATGAGGATTAAGCCTTTTCTTTTTACCAGCCGGCAAGTGATCTTTGGAGGGGACTTCAACAATGTGACGAGGGCCTGTGATAGGGGAGGCTCCAAAGGTGGGCTGGATGCTGATAGCATTGTGTTGTCTAGGATAGTTGAGGATACTCGTCTGGTGGACGCCCATTTACGGCATAAGCCAGACCACGTGGATTTCACCTTTCATCAGGGAAATCGTAGGTCTAGAATAGATAGGTTTTATTTAAAGGAGGAGGCTGTTTTCTCGGCTTTAGAAGCCGTGGAAGTGGAATTCTCCGACCACTGTTTGATTATTTTTTCTTTGAATGTTGCAGAGACTCCCTGTATGGGCAGAGGTATGTGGAAGCTGAATTCATCTCTCCTGGAAGAAGTGACAATAAGACAGTCCTTTGAGGATTTCCTTCAGAGCCAGGAACCCTTGGTGGACCTCTGCAACAGTAAGTCGGAGTGGTGGGAGATATTCAAAAAAAGGACGGCAAGGTTTTTCCGTGAGCTTTCTAACCTCAGGAGCTGGGACAGATACTGTCTGTACCAGGAACTGAGGAAGAAACTTGAAAGACTGGTTTCGACAGGGGGTAGCCGTGAGGATATCTCTCGTGTGAAATCCTTGCTCAAGAGGTGTCAGTACGATAGATACGCCTCTTTGGTAGCTGAAAGGGATTTCGGGAAGTACCGCTCACCCGACCCCTTTGGAAACTGTAAGATGGCAGTAAAAAGTAAATTTGTGGTAGGCCTGGTCGACAGTACGGGTTCCCTGAATAGGTCCAAATCAGGGATCCTGGAGGTCGTCAGGTCTTTCTACTCTCACCTCTTGGGTAGGAAAGAACTAAATCGGGACAGTTTTTCAGCTTTCTTGGCTGAAGCTATTCCCAAGGCAGGAATAGACCCCTCTCTTGATGTTTTGGCAGAACCTATCAGGCAAGAGGAAGTGGGACTGGCCATTGATGGGCTTAGGCCCAAGAAATCGCCAGGTCCGGATGGCTTAACATCCGAGTGGTACAAGGCTTTCAAGGAACAATTAGTTCCTCTCTTGACCGAGGTGTTTAACGAGTGTCTTTCCTCGGGCACTCTGCCAAAGTCAATGGGTAAGTCAGCCCTGATTATTCTGTCAAAGGGTAAAGATCCATCCCGCATTGAGAACTGGAGACCCATATCGCTTCTCAATGTGGACAGGAAGATTCTGGCAAAAATACTTTTCTGCAGATTGGTGAAGTTTGCACCGAGACTTCTTTCTGGGGCTCAGCACTGCTCTGTTCCCGGTCGGAGCGCTTTTAGCGCCGTTCTCAGTGTCCGAGAAGCCGTGGAGCGGGGCAGGGCGGGTGTTTGGAAAGGGTTTCTGTTATCTTTGGACCAGGCGAAGGCTTTTGACCGGGTGAACCATGAGTACCTGTGGTCTGTTCTCTTGTGGTATGGTCTACCAGGGAGGTTTGTAGACTGGTTAAAAACTTTGTACAAAGGGGCGGAGAGTTTCCCGTTGATTAACGGTTGGTCGGGTCGACCTTTTGAGGTGGCTTCTGGTGTCCGCCAGGGATGTCCTTTAAGCCCTTTGCTGTATGTGTTTGCGATTGATCCCTTCATTAGAAGGGTAGATCGTGGACCATTGGCGGGGGTGGGGATGGAACTGGCGGTGCGGGGGCCATCTCTGAAGGTGGTGGCATACGCCGATGATGTCTCCATTCTTGCCTCCTCGGAGGATGAGGTGAGCTGGGTGATGTCGGAGGTGGACTGCTATTCAGAGGTTTCTGGGTCTCAGATCAACTGGGACAAATGTGAGACTCTCTGGCTGGGGGAAGGGGATCCTGTTTTCGATCTCCAGGGCACTCTTCCAGAACCTCAGAAGTCCGTAAAGATCTTAGGCATCAATTTCGGCCAGGATGGAGATTATCATCAGCAAAATTGGGAGAGTAGACTAAAAGATGTCGCCCAAAAGGTGGACCATTGGAAGGGATGGTCTTTATCCCTCAGGGAAAGGGTTCACCTGTGCAAAGCCTACCTGATTCCCGTGCTTTTGTATCTAAGCAGTGTTTGTGTTTTGCCAGGGTCTCTCTGGGGTACGGTCTACAGCCTCTTTTTCCAGATGTTGTGGGGAAACAGGCTGAACCTAATCAGGAGAGAGGTTACTTACCGCACAAGGAGACTAGGCGGGTTGGATATGGTCAACCCTGTGGTACTCTTAACAAATACCTTTTTGAAAATTAATATTGCAAACCTCTGGAAAGAGAGGGCTCCTTTGTGGGTGATTTCCTGTAGGGAGTGGTTTCGGCCTTTCTTCCAGGAATGGGAGACAGGAGGGCGAGTGAAAGACCTACGTGCGTCACATGGATATCTTCCGGCTTACGTTGCCCCGGTTCTGAGAATCCTGAGACGGTGGGGTCTGGGGAAGGGAGAGGTGGAGACCATGTCGAGGTTTTCCCTTGACAGGAAGGTTCTATCTTACCTTTTCCAGGCCCCACTGGCCTTGAGGGACTGCCCAAGTCAGGATCTGGAGGGTGGGCTGTCTTTGTTGAATTCAGAAAGGATCCCTAAGAAAGTTTGGGATGTGACTTGGCGCTGCTTCCACGGTAAGCTATATGTAAGGGACAATGTGAAGTGTAGAAACTCTGAGGAAAGGGGTTGTCCCCGGGAGGAGTGTGGTAACCTGCTGGAAACCATGGACCACTTCTTACTTCATTGTCTCTTTAATATAGAGGTATACAAAAGGGTGGGGGCTTCCATCGGTTGGCCTAGGCTGGCCGCCCTGTCCTATGCGGAGTGGGCCTATGGGGCTTTCAAAGACCTTGGTGGGAGGGACCGTCGCACTTTATTCGTAGTTAGTGCAGTGGTTAGGCACCACATCTGGTGTGCACGGTGTCTAGTGTCAACAAAGAGTCACAAAATCCTCCCGGTGGAGACGGTATATAGGAACATCATGGGTGACCTGGTGAAGGTACGCTCTCTTGAGTACGAAAGGTGGGGGGACCCCAAGGCCTCTCGTCTGTGGAGGGGCTTCTGTTTTGGGGTTCCTTAGCTGAGTAGTGCTCTTTTCCTGGTGGTGGGCTGATATAGCACACACATAGGTTTTTGTTTTGTTTTGTAGTAATGCAAGTATGGAAAGGCTTACGGGTACCGAACCATAGCTGGTTTAGGTGTAATAGTATTGGTTTATGGTGTCTATATTGTATTATATAGGTATGTTTTGTATTATGTTAGTGTATGATAATATTATATTATTATATTAGTATTGTTAAGTTTATAGTGGGGTTTAGTTAGGTTGGGAGGGAGGAGGGAGTGTATATATTTTTGTTTTCTATTATATATTATATACATATATAAAAATAAAAAAAAATAAAAATTATAAAAAGAACAAAATAAAGGAAAAAAAATATATATATATATAAAAAAAAAATAAAAAAAAAATGTGTTTTTTTTTGTTTGTTGCAAACTGACTGACCCCAGTCCGACTGGGGAAAGACTAGGACTTCTCAAAGCTCGGGGTTTATCCCCTTGGAACTTTGGGGGTTATCAGTTTGCATATTTGCTGTGGACTGGTGGTGGGTTAGTTAGATTTAGTTCTATAAGTTGTATATAATTTGTATATCATTTGTATATAGTTTGTGTATATAGTCGGTATATAGTTTGTATATAGTTTATGTATATTGTGTATATATTTTATTTTATGGATTTTATGTATACGTGTAAGATGCAAATATGTAAATATGTATAGTATGGGGTTACGAAAGTGTTTTAAGTGTGAATAGTATTGTAGGTTCTAGTGGGGTGGTGGACTGGTCGGGATGGGTTTAGTCATGTGTTTCGTTTCTGTGTATAGATATTGTTATGGCCTTTTGTTATTTATTTACAAATTAAAAGAGTCCATATATACAGAATAAGAGCAGATACTGAGAATTACACCCAGTATACAGGACAGGAGAAGTGGTACTGTGCAGTGTCCATATATACAGAATAAGATCAGGTACTGAGAATTACATCTAGTAGACAGGACAAGAGAAGTGGTACTGTGTAGTGTCAATATATACAGAATAAGAGCAGATACTGAGAATTATACCCAGTATACAGGACAAGAGAAGTGGTACTGTGCAGTGTCCATATATACAGAATAAGAGCAGATACTGAGAATTACACCCAGTATACAGGAGAAGAGAAGTGGTACTGTGCAGTGTTCATATATACAGAATAAGAGCAGATACTGAGAATTACACCCAGTGTACAGGGCAGGAGAAGTGGTACTGTGCAGTGTTCATATATACAGAATAAGAGCAGATACTGAGAATTACACCCAGTATACAGGACAAGAGAAGTGGTACTGTGCAGTGTCCATATATACAGAATAAGAGCAGATACTGAGAATTACACCCAGTATACAGGACAAGAGAAGTGGTACTGTGAAGTGTCCATATATCCAGAATAAGAGCAGATACTGAGAATTACACCCAGTATACAGGAGAAGAGAAGTGGTACTGTGCAGTGTCCATATATACAGAATAAGAGCAGATACTGAGAATTACACCCAGTATACAGGACAAGAGAAGTGGTACTGTGCAGTGTCCATATATACAGAATAAGAGCAGATACTGAGAATTACACCCAGTATACAGGACAAGAGAAGTGGTACTGTGCAGTGTCCATATATACAGAATAAGAGCAGATACTGAGAATTACACCCAGTATACAGGACAAGAGAAGTGGTACTGTGCAGTGTCCATATATACATAATAAGAGCAGATACTGAGAATTACATCTAGTAGACAGGACAAGTGATACTGTGCAGTGTCCATATATACAGAATAAGAGCAGATACTGAGAATTACACCCAGTATACAGGACAAGAGAAGTGGTACTGTGCAGTGTCCATATATACAGAATAAGAGCAGATACTGGGAATTACACACAGTATACAGGACAGGAGAAGTGGTACTGTGCAGTGTCCATATATACAGAATTAGAGCAGATACTGAGAATTACACCCAGTATACAGGACAGGACAAGTGATACGGTGCAGTAACCATATATATAGAATATGAGCAGTTACTGAGAATTATACACAGCATATAGGGCAAGATAAATGGTACTGTGCATACATGCTGAAAAATATTCCCGTGGCTAGCAAAATGAAAAAAGTGGGTGTGTGTAGTAAGGTTTTAGTCAGATTTATGATGAAGAAAGCCTGAATGTTGGGCATATTTTGGCACAAATCTATGTGTGTGTGCCTTTTTAACAAATTTGGTTCAAATCATTTTTGCAACCTCCTTTGCTAAGACTTGTGTAAGACATGCCAGTCCGAGTAAATGTGGGGTTCATACTCAATAGATGCTACTTTACAATCAGGTATGTTGCATTTTATTGAAGTTTGTCGTCATCTATAAATCATGAGATAAATGAAGACAGAGTTTATAGTCTCTGAGTTACATTTTGGCATGTCACCTTGGCCTCTATGAGTCAGCCATGACACACAGTGTCTTGGTAGGAGGGAGTGGCAGGGAGGCTGCTGGTAGCACTCTGGCAATCTGGCAGTGATTAATTACAGATACCCCAGGAAATGTGACAAAGATAGAAGTGATCAGTCCGGTCTGATTACATTTGCACATAATTTGCATCTACTGACCTTACAATCCCTGTTCACACAAGGAGGAAACAGTGGCAGACATCGAGCACATAGTACACCAACAGGACTTGTGTCCTGGACAATATACATTTTAAAGTGACTGCGAAGGGCATGCAGTAATAAAAAAATGCTTCATACTGCAAACTAGGATGCTTTATAATAATGTTGCTTATGAACAAAAATATACTGTAACTACTGCTTCCTATGAATAAGAATATGACTACTAAAATACTGCCTCTTATTTACAAGAGTATAACTACTATGTAATGGACAATGAGTGTGGACCCACCCTTCCAACTAACCAGTTTGACTTTGGGCTAAACGTAAGGGCATTGTCCTGACTGATCCTTGGTATGCACCCTTTAATTCCCATACATGGATTTAAACTTTGCTGCAGGGAACCAACCAGGCTGCTACCTCCTGGAGTACTTCTGGTGTGGTTGGCAGCTTACCTACGAGGGTCAGAGACACCAGGGTGAAACACTAAGGGATCAGCCACAAGCGTCTGAATACAGTCCATGGTCAGGATATAGTCTGAGTACATGTATACAGTATATCAGATAACAATTCCATGGTTCGGGCAGGCTGAGTATGTGTGTAATCCAGATAGTAATTTCAAGGTCAGCGGAGGCGGCAAGGAGCAGAATGGGTAGTCAGACAAGAGACACCTTCACTGGTTACTTAAGACTAGAAAGCCCTAAAGTTCAGGCAAGGAGGTGAGACAACCAGCCCAGCTAAATAGGAAGTCTGATCAGTGGGACAGCAGCGGACATAGGCCACTAGTGTAACAGTAACCCCCCCCCCCACACACACACACACATACACACACACACCTTTATGCCTCTTTTTCGGTCAGGATTGTGGCAGGAATTTTTTCAGGAGTATAGGAGCATTGATCTTCTGTGCAGGGTCCCATGACTTCTCCTCAGGGCCAAAAGCTTTCCAATCCAACAAGTAGTATGTCTTTCTCCTGATCTTTTCATATTGAGTATGTTCTTGATCTCATACTCATTTTCATAATTGATCGCAGAAATAGCATGAGGGGAATTTCTGGAATAATGATTGAAGATCACAGATTTGAGAGGAGAGATATGGAAGGCATTAGGTATTCGCAGAGAGGCAAGGAGACGCTACTTGTAGCAAAGTTGATTCAATCTCTTACTAAGGTTGAATGGACCAAGGAAACAAAAAGCCAACTTGAGAAATTGTACCTTTAGCCTGATGTTTTTAGTAGACAACCAGACTGAGGTGGGGGTCTGAGTTTACGGTCAGAAAAAATCTCTTCATCCGAACAGCAGCTTTCTCTAGAACAGCCTTGGTCTCTTGCCAGACCTGAGTAAAATGTTGAACAGAAGAGTTAGCTACCGTTACCCCTGAAGAAACAGAGACAGGAATGGTATTATTGTGACAGAATTCTGCCCATGGGAGCAAAGTGGACCAGTTGTCCTGAAGTGCTTTAAGAAAGTGGCACAAATAGTTAATAATAACCTGATTGACACATTCCACTTGTCCATTGGTCTGAGGATGATAAGCAGAAGAAAAGTCCAAAGTTGCATAAAGGAGTTTACATACTGCTCTCCAGAACTTGGAAGTAAATTGCACTCACTTGTCAGACACAATATGAAGAAGAAACCCATGAACACTGAAGATGTGCTTGATTAAAAGCTTGGCTAAAAGACAGAGGGTAAACCGGACAGAGGTATAAAATGGGCCATTTTAGAAAGCAATCCACCGCAACCCATATAACTATGCAGCCAGAAGAATGAGGTAAGTCTGACACGAGCAGAAGAAGACCAGCAGGCTTTTGCTTGGAAGTTTTATTCTGTGCACAGGAGACACAGGCTGCAAAAAGTTCCAATATAGTTACATAGTTAATATGGTTCAAAAAAAGACATAAGTCCATCAAGTTCAACCAAGGGATAGGTGGGGATGGGAATTTTATAAAAAGGGAGTGAGACCCAGATGCAGATGTCTAAAAAATTTAAACATGTTAGTGTTATTAAATTTTAACAATTAATCTAAGCCTTTTAAACTGTCCACTGTTCCTGCTGAACCACCTCCTGATGTAGACTATTTCACAGATTCACAGTTATGGTGAATAAGCCTTGTCACCTCTGTAGACTGAACTTTTTCTCCTTGTGGAGATTTTACATAGTTTTTCACCATATTTTTTGCTTGTGTTATGTGTATATATTTATACAGGTTAATTGTATCCCCCCTTTGATGCATCAAGAGTAAATAACTCTAATTATTTTAATCTTTCCACATAACTAAGACTCTCCATGACCCTTATCAGTTTAGTTGCTTTCCTTTGTACTTTTTCCAGCTTTAGGACATCCTTTCTCTTTCTATGGACTTGAGCCCAGAACTGAATTGCATATACCAGATGAGGCCCCACAAACGCTTTGTAAAGTGGTAGTGTTTAGTGTTTAGTGTTGGCCGAATACCCGTTCAGCTCAAGCATTGCGGTGCTCGGCCGAATACCTTGTGCGCGATGTTTGAGTCAGTGTATTTAAATCTAATTTAGCCTCTATTTCTGAAAAGTTTCTGCCAGGATTTGAACTCACAACCTTCTACGTTAGAGGAAAGGGCTTTAACCACTCAGCTATAAAGCTGAATGGTAAACTGCGTCAGAAAAACCTCATAGTAGTTTGTCATGTAGTAAGTATTCCTATATAGCAGAAGTATCATTTCATATTTCAATGCAGGTTAACATGTAGCTTTATAGCATAGTGGATAAGGTTCTTGGCTCTAATGCAGAAGGTTGTGAGTTCAAATTCCGGGTAGTAAATTTATATATATTTTTTTTTATTATAATTTTTTTGGGAATTACACACTTATTTTGTGCCATACATTTTTTTCAATTACTAAAAAAATATAAAATATATAAATTTAATTTAGCCTCTAATTCTAAAATGTTTCTGCCAGGATTTGAACTCACAACCTTCTACAATAGAGCCAAGAACTTTCACCACTATGCTATACAGCTACATATTAACCTGCACTGAAATATGAAATGATACTTCTGCTGTATAGGAATACTTACTACATGACAAACTACTATGAGGTTTTTCTAACTTAGTCTATCATTCAGCTTTATAGCTGAGTGGTCAAATTCCTTGCCTCTAACGTACAAGGTTGTGAGTTCAAATCCCAGCAGAAAATTTTCAGAAATAGAAGCTAAATTTGATTTAAATACACTGGGTGTCCCCAAGCACTTACTCCATATATGGACATAGCTACAGTGCTGCCCATAATTATTTATACCCCTGGCAAAATTTGACTTAAAGTTACTTTTATTCAACCAGCAAGTAATTTTTTGAAGGGAAATGACATAGGCGTCTCCCAAAAGATAATAAGACGATGTACAAGAGGCATTATTGTGGAAAAAAATAATTCTCAGCTTTTATTTACATTTGAGCAAAAAGTGTCCAGTCCAAAATTATTCATACCCTTCTCAATAATCAATAGAATAGCCTTTATTGGCTATTACAGCAATCAAACGCTTCCTATAATTGCAGACCAGCTTTTTGCATGTCTCCACAGGTATTTTTGCCCATTCATCTTTAGCAATAAGCTCCAAATCTTTCAGGTTGGAGGGTCTTCTTGCCATCACCATGATCTTTAGCTCCCTCCACAGATTCTCAATTGGATTCAAGTCTGGACTCTGGCTGGGCCACTCCAAAACGTTAATGTTGTTGTCTGCTAACCATTTCTTCACCACTTTTGCTGTGTGTTTTGGGTCATTGTCATGCTGAAATGTCCACTGGTGCCCAAGGCCAAGTTTCTCTGCAGACTGCCTGATGTTGTCGTTGAGAAGCCTCATGTATTGCTCTTTTTTCATGGTGCCATTTACTGTGATTAGGTTCCCTGGTCCATTGGCTGAAAAACACCCCCAAAGCATTAGCTTCCCACCACCATGTTTGACAGTGGGGATGGTGTTCTTTGGGTTGAAGGCTTCTCCTTTTTTACGCCAAATGAAGGAAACATCATTGTGACAAAACAATTCAATTTTTGTTTCATCTGACCATAACACAGAAGACCCGAAGTCTTCTTCTTTGTCCAGATGAGCTTTTGCAAAGGCCAAGCAAGCTTTTGTGTGCCTTATCTGGAGAAGTGGAACCCAGCAGTGTGCAGTGTCCGTTGGATTGTCTGACTTGAGACATTGCCACCAGCAGAGCCCAGATTCACCAGGATGGCCTTGGTGGTGATCCTTGGATTATTTTTTACCCCTCTAACTATCCTCCTGGCCAGCACAGGTGTCACTTTTGGCTTCCGACCACGTCCTCTGAGATTTTCCACAGTGCGGAACATCTTGTATTTTTTGCTCAAATGTAAATAAAAGCTGAGAAATGTTTTTTTTTTCCACAATAATGCCTCTTGTACATCGTCTTATTATCTTTTGGGAGACACCTATGTCATTTCCCGTCAAAAAATTACTTGCTGGTTGAATAAAAGTAACTTTAAGTCAAAATTTTCCGGGGGTATGATTAATTATGGGCAGCACTGTATATATGGAGTCAGAGCAGAGATGCCTAAGCCGCGGACTAAACACTGGGGGATTCCCTCACTGTACAGCGATCTTCTGCATAGACGTCAGTGGAACCCGGCACCCTCCCCTCTTCAGAGCAGGGGGTGCCTGGTTTAATGCTTGGTTTCTCCCATTTACTTCCATTGTGCTCGTCTGCTCTGTAGAGCACCTGAGCATCGCAAAGTGTTCTATTCAAGCACCCGAGCACTTTGGTGCTCGATAAACACTAGTAGTATTACATCCCTGTCCTGTGAGTCCATGCCTCTTTAAATACATGACAATATCCTGCAAGCCTTAGAAGCAGCTGATTGACATTGTATGCTGTTATTTAATCTATGATCTACAAGCATACCCAGTTCCTTATCTTATTCCCCTAGGACATATGATGCATGTAAATGATTACTACCCAGATACATAGCTTTACATTTATCTACACCCTCCTTGTTACAGGGATGAGATTCAGTCTTGTTTTGATATTTAAATTAGACACATGGTTGAGTGAGTAACATCACACTGCCATGTGGTTCCATAGTAATGACTCCACCCCTTCCTGTGCTTACATCATAGGTACATTTCGGGTAGGCAGGTGTTAATATAGTCAATATACCTAGCCACAGGGGTATTCCTCACAGAGACCAGCTTCCTGTTAAGTCTTAGGCTACTTTCACACCTGCGTTAGGTGCGGATCCATCTGGTATCTGCACAGACGGATTCGCACCTATAATGCAAACGCTTGTATCCGTTCAGAACAGATCCATTCATGATAATGCAAACGGATCCGTTTTGACTTACACTGAAAGTCAATGGGAGGCGGATCCGTTTTCAATTGCACTATACAGTATTGTGTCAGTGAAAACGGATCTGTCCCCATTGACTTACGTTGTAAGTCAGGACGGATCCGTTTGTCTCCGCATCGTCAGGCTTGCAGCGATTTGGTGTCCACCTCAAGAGCGGAATGGAGGCTGAACAGAGGCAATCCGTTTTGGGCCACTTGTGAGAGTCCTTAAAACGGATCTCACAAGCGGACCCAGAAACGCCAGTGTGAAAGTAGCCTTAGATGGAGAAAGTGGGCTCAGTATCTGTTGTCTATATTGTTAGACTATAAGCCAGTTACTGTACATGGTGTATGTATACTGATATGACCATGATATTTAAAGTATTTGTATATGTTGTAGTCCATTGTAGTTAAGTAAATGTGTCTTTTATGTTATTTCTGCAAGAGTTTTGTGTTATTTCTGGTGCTACCAAGGCAACATGCTGTAGCTATGGTATAAACTGAGAACAACCCCACGAGCTAGAGGGAAAAGGGGAATATTGATCGTTGTCATCTGATAATTGGTAATATTTTGCCCTTTGTATCCCAGCAACCTCAGATATTGCTGTTGTTACAATTCTTGATATTAACCCCTTAGTGACCACACACATTCTTTCAAAATTGCATTCCAAGAGCTATAACTTTTTCGTTTTTTCATCAATATACCCTTATAAGGCCTTATTTTTTGCAGGACAAGTTATAGTTTTTAATGCAACATTTTGGGTACATATAATCATTGATTAACACCAGCTACCTGTCTTAAACCCCCTTTGTTTACGTCAATAAAAAGGCATATTGGTGGTCACTAAGGGTTATAAGCAATATCTATCCTTCAAGCTTTAGAAAAAGCTTTCTCCATTTATAGACAATTTGTCTTACCGTGGACTGATGAACAGAAACCCTTTCCAGCTTTATGCAAGTCAACACTTCTTAATCGTAGGTCTTCTGAGAGCTCTTTTGTGCAAGGCATCAGTCACATCAGGCAATGCTTCTTTGAAAAGCAAACTCAGAACTGGTGTGTGTTTTTTATAGGGCAGCGCAGCTGTAACCAACACCTCCAATCTCATCTCATTGATTGGACTCCAGTTGGCTGACACCTCACTCCAATTAGCTCTTGGAGATGTTATTAGTCTAGGGGTTTATATACTCTTTCTACCTACACTGTGAATGTTTACATGGTGTGTTCAATAAAAACATGGTAACATTTAATTCTTTGTGTGTTATTAGTTTAAGCAGACTGTGATTGTCTATTGTTGTGACTTAGATGAAGATCAGATCACATTTTATGACCAATTTGTGCAGAAATCCATATCATTCCAAAGGGTTCACATACTTTTTCTTGCAACTGTATATATATATATATATATATATATATATACAGTACAGACCAAAAGTTTGGACACACCTTCTCATTCAAAGAGTTTTCTTTATTTTCATGACTATGAAGGCATCAAAACTATGAATTAACACATGTGGAATTATATACATAACAAACAAGTGTGAAACAACTGAAAATATGTCATATTCTAGGTTCTTCAAAGTAGCCACCTTTTGCTTTGATTACTGCTTTGCACACTCTTGGCATTCTCTTGATGAGCTTCAAGAGGTAGTCCCCTGAAATGGTTTTCACTTCACAGGTGTGCCCTGTCAGGTTTAATAAGTGGGATTTCTTGCCTTATAAATGGGGTTGGGACCATCAGTTGCGTTGAGGAGAAGCCAGGTGGATACACAGCTGATAGTCCTACTGAAAAAAGCAGCTAAGTAAAGAAAAACGAGTGGCCATCATTACTTTAAGAAATGAAGGTCAGTCAGTCAGCCGAAAAATTGGGAAAACTTTGAAAGTAAGGGCTATTTGACCATGAAGGAGAGTGATGGGGTGCTGCGCCAGATGACCTGGCCTCCACAGTCACCGGACCTGAACCCAATCGAGATGGTTTGGGGTGAGCTGGACCGCAGAGTGAAGGCAAAAGGGCCAACAAGTGCTAAGCATCTCTGGGAACTCCTTCAAGACTGTTGGAAGACCATTTCAGGGGACTACCTCTTGAAGCTCATCAAGAGAATGCCAAGAGTGTGCAAAGCAGTAATCAAAGCAAAAGGTGGCTACTTTGAAGAACCTAGAATATGACATATTTTCAGTTGTTTCACACTTGTTTGTTATGTATATAATTCCACATGTGTTAATTCATAGTTTTGATGCCTTCATAGTCATGAAAATAAAGAAAACTCTTTGAATGAGAAGGTGTGTCCAAACTTTTGGTCTGTACTGTATATATAGTTTCTTTGTATTTTTCCGTGGATTTAAGAGTGTTGGGTGGGGGAAGGGTGATAACTGGGTTTTTGTGTGGATGGCAACAATAGTAAGGTGCTCTAGGGACAGGCCCCCTCATTTCCTGAGGTATTTACCTCCTCAACCCTAAGAATGGTGGCGTTAGTAAGGGATGGATTGAATGACAGTTAGTTACAGACGGTGTTCTTTCCCGTATTTGGAATTTATTTAGGTACTATGACATCACCTCCCACTCAGGGATTCTGAACTGCCTTGGTAAAGATCCACGTTTCTGTCCATGGAGGAACCTCGTTGGCGATCCACACTTCAATCAAAGAGAAAGGAGAAGCGTCTAACGAAAGAAGGCCTCTGCTGAAAGGATGCCAGCCCACGATTGACCGTGCCCTAAGATGAGGTACCAAGTGGCTCGACCTATGAACTATGAGGGAGAAGCCATTCCGGAGTCTGAACAGAAAGGAAAAGGACTTTGGATAGGTGGATACCTTATGGTTGGCAGAAGATATGACTGCAGAGAAGAGAGCAAAGAGCTTCAATCCTGACACGAGAAAAGAGGAAGGATCAAGAAAGGCGAAGAAACGGTTTATTCTGTGGATAGACATGTTGGGTTACGGTGACGGTCAAGGAAGAGGTCACAGCCACGAGGGGTGATATCTAGGTACCTATGGACAGCAATAGATAGTTTAGAGCAGCACTAGTGTACCTCTCAGACTCCCTCGGAATGCATCAGCCTGTCCACGGCCACAGATCCTCAGCGGTTAACAGATCAGCAAAGAATAGAAGATGACCAGGTAGCGTTTCAACAGTGCCCTTTGCCTTGAATTTGCGAATGATGCTTCCTATGGTGTCTCTTGGTATGTTTAACATTTTTGCAATCTTCTTATAGCCATTGCCCTTCCTGTGAAGAGAAATCACCTCTTCTCTTGTCTTCCTGGACCATTCTCTTGACTTCACCATGTTTGTAAACACACCAGTAAATGTCTAGAAGGAGCTGAGTATCACAGTCCTTTTAAATCTGCCTAATTGGTGCTTATTATGCTTGATTGCTGCTCCTTGACATCCACAGGTGTTTTCAATACCTGATCGAAAACACTTGAATGAACCTCTGTTCTTAAGAGTGGTAGTCTTTAAGGGGTTGAATAATTGTGTCAATGAAGAAATCACAAAAAAAACATTTAATACTGTATTACAAAAACAATTGATATCATTTTAGTTGCATTTGGTTCTTTAAAAAGTCCTTGTAAGATTTCATTCTGAACACAATTACAAATGTACACTAAATTCCCTAAAACCCTTTACAGCATTGGGGGTAGAATAATTTGGAACACAACTGTACTTACTTAGACTGGACTGTGTTTTGTGTGCCAACAGTGCCTGTCTATTCCAGGAGACGGTGATCCCGTGAGCTAATCCAGTTACATTTGCCCAGTTACATGGGTGTTTATGTGTATGTAGGCATATATGCACACATGCCCCCAACATATATATGGTCAGTGGGGTTGTGTGTGTAGGTATATATATATATATATATATATATATATAGTACAGACCAAAAGTTTGGACACACCTTCTCATTCAAAGAGTTTTCTTTATTTTCATGACTATGAAGGCATCAAAACTATGAATTAACACATGTGGAATTATATACATAACAAACAAGTGTGAAACAACTGAAAATGTCATATTCTAGGTTCTTCAAAGTAGCCACCTTTTGCTTTGATTACTGCTTTGCACACTCTTGGCATTCTCTTGATGAGCTTCAAGAGGTAGTCCCCTGAAATGATCTTCCAACAGTCTTGAAGGAGTTCCCAGAGATGCTTAGCACTTGTTGGCCCTTTTGCCTTCACTCTGCGGTCCAGCTCACCCCAAACCATCTCGATTGGGTTCAGGTCCGGTGACTGTGGAGGCCAGGTCATCTGGCGCAGCACCCCATCACTCTCCCTCATGGTCAAATAGCCCTTACTTTCAAAGTTTTCCCAATTTTTCGGCTGACTGACCTTCATTTCTTAAAGTAATGATGGCCACTCGTTTTTCTTTACTTAGCTGCTTTTTTCTTGCCATAATACAAATTCTAACAGTCTATTCAGTAGGACTATCAGCTGTGTATCCACCTGACTTCTCCTCAACGCAACTGATGGTCCCAACCCCATTTATAAGGCAAGAAATCCCACTTATTAAACCTGACAGGGCACACCTGTGAAGTGAAAACCATTTCAGGGGACTACCTCTTGAAGCTCATCAAGAGAATGCCAAGAGTGTGCAAAGCAGTAATCAAAGCAAAAGGTTGCTACTTTGAAGAACCTAGAATATGACATATTTTCAGTTGTTTCACACTTGTTTGTTATGTATATAATTCCACATGTGTTAATTCAAAGTTTTGATGCCTTCAGTGTGAATCTACAATTTTCATAGTCATGAAAATAAAGAAAACTCTTTGAATGAGAAGGTGTGTCCAAACTTTTGGTCTGTACTGTATATATTCCCCAGTAATTTATATATATCTATATATACTGGTATGGCGCCAGTATTGGCCCCCAATCATGGGTGCCCCACCCCAGCTGCTGAATCCTCCTGCAGGCGCATGCCAGCGCATCTGCAGTCGGAAGATGCACCCGGATAACTGGACAAATGTGTCCAGTTGAGGGCACATCAAAAGACAAAGGATCAAAGAGATCCTCTGCCTTTTGCTAAACACCTTTGGCACTGCATCAGGCAGGGCCAGAGATGTTAGGTATAACAAAAACAGGGGATCAAAGAGATCCTCTGTCCTTGTGTGCCTCTGGTATGCCGGGTACCTCCGGCGCTGTAATTACAGTATCGGAGGTATGCGCCACTTCAAAGGCAGGAGGATTAAAGCGATCCTCCACCTGGAAGTGCCGGGTGCGCGGGTTGGTGCAGTGACGTTATATCACCGTGCACTCGTGAACTGCCTGTAGGCGTGCTCGCATGCCGGCAGAGCGGGGTGCTTTGGAACGCGCCCCGCCAAATTTAAATAGTCCTGCGGTGGATCGCTCTACAGTTGAACCAAGCAGCCCCAAGCAAGAATCATCCCCAGGACAATGAGCATAGACTCGGACTGGCCCACAGGGGTACAGGGGAATCCCCCGGTGGGCCCCTGAGCAAGGTGGGCCCCTAGTCTTCCACCCCCTGCACAATTGGCACATAACACAGTAGACTTACTGTACTACATACATATATTCAATGTACAGCACCTCAACCAGCCTATGTTCACATAAAAAACTTGGTAGATTTATTATATTTGAATGTATCCATACTGTGGGCCCCAAAAAGAAATTTTACTGGTGGACCCTAGGTACCTCAGTCCGACACTGGATGAGCACAAGCAAAAATCACCTCCAGGAAAACGAGCATTAACCCCTGGACCAACGAGCATTCACCCCTGAACCTCTGGCTGAGTATATTGAGCCCCCTAGACCAATGAGCATTTATCCCAGCAATTGTTAACCCTTTTAACCCTATATCCCACTGCAACCCTTTCCCTGTCATATTATTAACCCCTAGTATCCCTGCATTTCTAAACCTCTGCATTACCATAACCCCTGTTAAGCCCTGCATTGCCATATGCCCCTGCATATCCCACTGCCCTAGACCCATTATATTAACCTCTGCAATCCCACTGCTATATTCCCCTTGACCCCTGTATTGCCAACCTGACTTGTTACCCCAGTGTTGCATTTACCCTTTTTATCCCTTAGGCACAGTTTATTGTTAAGTGGGAGGGTACTGGTATTTCTGTGTATGTGTGTATTTAGTTAGATATTTTGGGTGGAAATTAAAGGGGATTGTGAATTTTGTGTAGTGTAGCTAGGGTCATTATGGTGTTATTGTGTATTGTAGTGTGTGTGTGTGTGTGTGTGTATATATATATATATATATATATATATATATATACAGTACAGACCAAAAGTTTGGACACACCTTCTCATTCAAAGAGTTTTCTTTATTTTCATGACTATGCATCAAAACTATGAATTAACACATGTGGAATTATATACATAACAAACAAGTGTGAAATAACTGAAAATATGTCATATTCTAGGTTCTTCAAAGTAGCCACCTTTTTCTTTGATTACAGCTTTGCACACTCTTGGCATTCTCTTGATGAGCTTCAAGAGGTAGTCCCCTGAAATGGTCTTCCAACAGTCTTGAAGGAGTTCCCAGAGATGCTTAGCACTTGTTGGCCCTTTTGCCTTCACTCTGCAATCCAGCTCACCTCAAACCATCTCGATTGGGTTCAGGTCCGGTGACTGTGGAGGCCAGGTCATCTGGCGCAGCACCCCATCACTCTCCTTCATGGTCAAATAGCCCTTACTTTTAAAGTTTTCCCAATTTTTCGGCTGACTGACTGAACTTCATTTCTTAAAGTAATGATGGCCGCTCGTTTTTCTTTACTTAGCTGCTTTTTTCTTGCCATAATACAAATTCTAACAGTCTATTCAGTAGGACTATCAGCTGTGTATCCACCTGACTTCTCCTCAACGCCACTGATGGTCCCAACCCCATTTATAAGGCAAGAAATCCCACTTATTAAACCTGACAGGGCACACCTATGAAGTGAAAACCATTTCAGGGGACTACCTCTTGAATCTCATCAAGAGAATGCCAAGAGTGTGCAAAGCAGTAATCAAAGCAAAAGGTGGCTACTTTGAAGAACCTAGAATATGACATATTTTCAGTTGTTTCACACTTGTTTGTTATGTATATAATTCCACATGTGTTAATTCATAGTTTTGATGCCTTCAGTGTGAATCTACAATTTTCATAGTCATAAAAGTAAAGAAAACTCTTTGAATGAGAAGGTGTGTCCAAACTTTTGGTCTGTACTGTATATATATATATATATATATATATATATATATAGTGGGGATTTGCTCTGGTAGACAGGTTAGCAGACACAGTATAGAGGCAAGCAACCAGGTTGTAAATCAAACTTCAGTGTTTTATTCACACTCAGCAACACATAACAGTCTTGGTGCTTGTTCACACACAGCAAAAACAAAACAGTGTTCACCTGGAATCCTAGGTGTCGGTTCACACCTGGCTGAATGCTCAGCCACAGAATAGTTCACTGGCAGGCTTTCAGGCTGCCTGCATGCCTGTTTTTGGTCTTCAGCCTAGAGGACTCCACAGCTTTCACTGTCAGATGGAGGAAAATCCACACCACCTGATAGTGCTGACTGCTTTTATAGGCCTGCCAGGACCCGGCCTGGAACGTGGGGAGTAGCCACCCACCCAGCACTTTGGCTACTTCCAGTAAGAGCCGTCCCAGATCAGCTTTACAGCCATACTAAACAGCTGAAGTGTCAGACTGCAATCTACAATAATGACACTTCAGAAAAAAAATGTCTCTTACCTCACCGAGGCCAGGAACCTCGGTGACACGTACCGACCATCAATGATGGCCCCTTGTTCCTTCCTACATACCTCCCCCTTTTGTTCAACCCTGAGGGGGTGGACACACATTAAACAGTGTACCCAGGACAGGGCATCCGCGTTTCCTAGTAACCGGCCTGCCCTGTGTTCCACCGAAAATAAGAAATTTTGCAAAGACAGAAACCACCGAGTGACCCGGGCATTTCTGTCCTTGGCCTGGCTCATTCATTTGAGAGGGGAGTGAGAGGTCACCAGACTAAACTTTCTCCCCAAAACAAATAATAGCGGAGAGACTTGAGTGCCCACTTTATAGCCAGGCACTCTCTCTCCACTATACTATACCTGGTCTCGGCTGGGGTAAGCTTCCGGCTAAGGAAGACAACGGGATGCTCCTCCTCGTTGACCTCCTGAGACAGTACAACACCGAGACCCACCTCGGAGGCATCGGTCTGTACTACAAACTCCCTTTTGAAGTCGGCCGTCACAAAAACCGGAGACCCACACAGGGCCGACTTCAAAGCGGAGAAAGCCTTTTCCGCCTGCTCATTCCAGTGGACCGTCAGTGACTTGCGTCCCTTCAAAAGGCCTGTCAATGGTGCGGCCATTGTGGCAAAGTGGGGGACAAACCTCATATAGTATCCCACCATTCCCAGGAACGACTTTACTTGCCGCTGAGTAGTGACAGGTCGGGGCCAATTCCAAATTGCCTCAATTTTGTTCACCTGAGGTTTGATAACTCAGCGCCCAATTACATACCCTAGGTACTTGGTCTGTTCTAACTCTATTGCACACTTTTTAGGGTTAGTGGTTAAGCCAGCCTCCCTAAGGGAGTCCACTACAGCCTGTACTTTAGGTAGGTGACTTTCCCAGTCAGTACTGTGGATAACGATATCATCCAGGTACGCCGAAGCATACCGATGATGTGGACGGAGTACAATGTCCATTAGCCTTTGAAACAAGGCTGGAGCGCCATGTAGACCAAAGGGTAATACCTCGTACTGATACAGCCCTTCTGGTGTAATGAAAGCCGTTTTCTCCTTGGCAACCTCCGTCAAGGGTACCTGCCAGTACCCTTTAGTGAGGTCCAAAACAGAAAAATACTGGGCTTGGCCTAACTTCTCAATAAGCTCATGCACTCGAGGCATGGCACATTTCAAACTTGGAAACCTCATTAAGTTTGCGGAAGTCGTTACAGAATCGAAACGTCCCGTCCGGCTTGGGTATTAAGACTATCGGACTGGCCCATTCACTTTTTAACTCCTCGATGACACCCAGCTGGAACATCAGCTGCACTTCTTCCAAGATGGCTTGTTGCCGCGACTCAGGTACCCGGTATGGTTTCAACCGGATTCTGGCCTGAGGCTCAGTGACAATGTCATGTCGGATGATAGAAGTGCGTCCAGGGAGGTCCGAAAACACATCCGTGTTCCTGCTGACGAACTACCTGGCCTCCTGAGTCTGTTTAGAGGAAAGGTTGTCAGCGTTCTTTACTGTGGCAACTGCTTCCCTCGTATCAGGCTGTGGGACTGGAAACTCTACTCCCAGAAAACCTGGCTGGGGGCTGTTGTCCGTACTGGTCTCCCTATCTTTCTACAGTTTCAGTAAGTTTACATGGTAGACCTGCTCAGGCTTTCTCCGCCCGGGCTGGAGTACCTTGTAGGTTACCCCCCCCACTTTTTCGAGAACTTCGTAGGGATCCTGCCATCTAGCCAGGAACTTACTGTTCACCGTCGGCACCAGAACCAAAACCCGATCTCCCGGGTTAAAATTCCAAACCCGAGCCTGGCGATTAATCTGGGCTTGCTGGACTGCCTCCATATGTTCCTTAACCAGCGGCAATACTGTCTCAATCCGATCTTGCATCCAAGTGACATGCTCAATCCCACTTTAATGCGGCGTAGGTTGTTGTTCCCACACCTCTTTGGCTATGTCTAACAAACCACGCGGATGTCGGCCATTCAACTGTTCGAAGGGCGAGAACCCAGTAGAGGCCTGGGTTACCTCTCACACTGCTAACATGAGATAGGGCAGTAAAAGATCCCAATCCCTCCCATCCTTAGGTTTTCTAAGAGATGCTATTTTGGAGGATCTCAATGAAAACAAGCAAATAACATCATATCAGCATGGCTTTAGGAGGGATCGGTCATGTCAAACTAATTTAATCAGTTTCTATGAGGAGATAATTCTAGACTTGACCATGGCGAATCAATGGATGTCGTATATCTGGACTTCTCCAAAGCATTTGACACTGTACCACATAAAAGGTTAGTATATAAAATGAGAATGCTCGGACTGGGAGAAAATGTCTGTATGTGGGTAAGTAACTGGCTCAATGATAGAAAACAGAGGGTGGTTATTAATGGTACACACTCAGATTGGGTCACTGTCACTAGCAGAGTACCTTATGGGTCTATATTTCGCCCTATTCTCTTCAATATATTTATTAATGATCTTGTAGAAGGCTTGCACTGTAAAATATACATTTTTGCAGATGACACTAAACTGTGTAAAGTAATTAACACCGAAGAGGACAATATACTGCTACAGATGGATCGGGATAGATTAGAGGCTTGGGCAGAGAAGTGGCAGATGAGGTTTAACACTGACAAATGTAAGGTTATGCACATGGGAAGGAATAATGCAAGTCACTCGTACATACTAAATGGTAAAACACTCGGTAACACTGACATGGAAAAGGACCTAGGAATTTTAACAGCAAACTAAGCAGTAAAAACCAGTGTCAGGCAGCTGCTGCCAAGGCCAATAAGATAATGGCTTGCATCAAAAGGGCATAGATGTTCATGATGAGAACATAGTCCTACCACTTTACAAATCACTAGTCAGACCACACATGGAGTACTGTGTACAGTTCTGGGCTTCTGTGAACAAGGCAGACATAGCAGAGCTGGAGAGGGTTCAGAGGAGGGCAACTAAAGTAATAACTGGAAAGGGGCAACTACAGTACCCTGAAAGATTATCAACATTAGGGTTATTCACTTTAGAAAAAAGACGACTGAGGGGAGATCTAATAACTATGTATAAATATAACAGGGGTCAGTACAGAGATCTCTCCCATCATCTATTTATCCACAGGACTGTGACTGTGACGAGGGGACATCCTCTGCGTCTGGAGGAAAGAAGGTTTGTACACAAACATAGAAGAGGATTCTTTACGGTAAGAGCGCAGTGAGACTATGGAACTCTCTGCCTGAGGAGGTGGTGATGATGAGTACAATAAAATAATTCAAGAGGGGCCTGGATGTATTTCTGGAGTGTAATAATATTACAGGCTATAGTTACTAGAGAGGGGTCGTAGATCTAGGGAGTTATTCTTATTGCCTGATTGAAGTCGGGAAGGAATTTTTGTCCCCCTTAATTGAGGAAAATTGGCTTGTACCTCACAGTTTTTTTTTGCCTTCCTCTGGATCAACTTGCAGGATAACAGGCTGAACTGGATGGACAAATGTCTTTTTTCGGCCTTATATACTATGTTACTATGTTTAGCACCCGCTTTAACATGTTTTTCAAGGTTTGATTAAACCTTTCTACCAGGCCGTCCGTTTGCGGGTGATAGACGGACGTCCATAACTGTTTGATCCGTAGTAGTTTACTGAGTTCCCTCATGACTTTTGACATAAAAGGGCTCCCCTGGTCGGTCAGAATCTCTCTCGGTAGGCCCACTCGGGAAAACATCTCCACTAACTCTTTGGCTATGAGTTTGGCCGAGGTATGTCGCATTGGCACCGCCTCTGGGTACCGACTGGCATAGTCCAGGACTACCAAGATGTGTTGGTGCCCTCTAGCGGACTTTGGTACTGGGCCTATGAGATCCATAGCGATCTGCTTGAATGGAACCTCAATAATCAGGAGAGGGACCAGGGGACTACGGAAATGTGGCTGGGGGCTGGTTATCTGGCAGGTTGGGCAATACTCTTTCACCTCTCTGAACACACTGGACCAGTAAAACCGCTGTAGAATCCGGTCCTGCGTTTTCTGCTGGCCCAGGTGTCTCCCAAGAACATGTTGGTGGGCTAACTCCAACACGAGCTTGCGATATGCCTTGGGCACCACCAACTGTTCAATATGCTCACCCTGTAACGGGGGAACATAAACTCGGCCCCCGGTTGTTGCGGCTCACCCTCAACTACTACCACATTTTCCCAGGCCCGAGATAGAGTCGGGTTCTGGTGCTGTGCTGTACCAAAATTATCCCCAGAGAGATTGAGGTCTGCCAACTCAGGACCCGGCAGCAAGTCCTCCACATCTCCCACCATCACACTTAGCGGGGTTGTCTCCCCCTCTTCCATCGAAGTGGCAGTCACCCCTACTGCTGGCCCTTCTGACTCAGGTTCCCAGGGTTCTGGCCTCCCCCCTGAGCCAGGCTACTCTGCTAGGGTTACATCTGTCTCCTGGGTATCGGTAACTTTCGTGTCCGGCCAGAGTGGGAAGTCTCACCCAATTATCAACTCATACGGTAACTTTGTGGCGACGGCCACCTCATGCAACCACCTGCTGGCCACCGTTGACAGAGAGACCAGGGCGTTGGGATATTCCTTTAAGTCCCCATGAATGCAGACGCCAACTTTTCGACAAATATACTTGGCAGGCCGCACCAGGGCAGTTCTTACCAGGCTCCCTGAATCAGCAGTGCCACCACTAGAGTGTCCCCCACTTCCACCTGGCACAGGTGACTATTGTCTACAGTCTCTTAGGTACCTGTGGCACATAGCTTCCTGGCATACAATGAGTGGTGGTAGCCATAGTTGGTATCCATGGGTTCACCCCGATGGGGACAGTCGGCTCTTATATGTCTAGGTTCGTGACACCGCCGGTTTGGCTGGCACCAGCCGCCGGGTTTAGAGTGGAGATATCTGGGGTTTAGCTGGCCCCCACCCAAAAGAACCCCCCTGCAGATTTCTGGTGGCCTCATAGCACTCCACCAGGTCGACCATCTCCAAGGCATTATTCGGAGACAGCTGGCCGATCCAGTGCTGGAGAGGGTACGGCAAAGCCCTCCAAAACACATCCGCCAACAGCCGATCCAACATAGCAGTGGGAGTCAATATGTCAGGCTGCAGCCATTTTTGCAATTGGTGCAGCAGATCGTAATATTGCAGTCTGGCGGGTTCAGCCAGGTTAAATTCCCACTGATGCACCCTCTGGGCCTGGACCAATACATTCACCCCGAGTCTCGCCAGGATCTCACCTTTTACTGTCGGGTAGTCAGTCACTTGATCATCAGGGAGATCAAACAATACTTGCTGGGGACCAGACGCCAGGAATGGAGAAAAGACCTCAGCCCACTGGTCTCGGGGTAACATTTCCCTCACGGCCACTTTTTCGAAAACCGCCAGATAGGTCTCGACGTCATCCGAGGGGGTCATCTTCGGAATCGCCGCGTGGACAGCTTTTCGGGCATCGTGGACATTCTGGGACGCTCCTGCCGTCTGCAATGTCATTACATGTTGCAATAGCAGCTGGTTAGTTTCTTGTTGCTGCTTGTTAGCCTCCTGCTGCTGCAAGTTAGCCTCTACGAGGGCCTTCACGACTGCCTCCATTTTGTCAGGGAACACGGGTCGTAACCTTGCCGGCTTAATGTAGGACATGCACTTGTGCCGGGGAAAAACAAAAATTTTTCGGCCTTCGGGCCTGAATCATTGCTGCTACCCACATCCTCCACCAATTGTGGGGATTTGCTCTGGTAGACAGGCTTGCGGACGCAGTACAGAGGTAATGACAACGTCTTTAACTTAAACAGTGCAGTGTTTTATTCACACATATGTAAAGTGACAGCAAAAAAGGCAGTTTCACGGAAAAACTGTCACCTTGAGTCTGGTGTTTGTTCACACCAGGCTGCAGCACATAAGTCTTTGGGTGAAGCAGAAGTCCACGTGCTTTTTCCCAAACAATATAGCAGGCCTTAGTCCCGGCTTAAACTTTCAGGCTCCAACACCCAGACTGACAAAGCTCCACTATCAGATGGAGGATAATCCACCCAGCTGAGACTGTTGGCTGGGTTTTTATCCCAAACCAAAACCTGGCCTGGAACGTCGGGAACAGCCACCCACCCTGCACTTTGGCTGCCCCCAGTAAGAGCCGGCCCGAATCGGCTTTACAGTCACACTAAATAATCAATAGTGTCAGTCAGTGCTAGCTGCCGCTGACACAAAAAAATTCCTGGCTTTTGCCTCACCTCGGTGACACATATCTTCCGTCAATGATGCCCTCTTGCACTTTCCTACATTTGCTTTAATTCCTGTGGAATATCTAAAGGGTTTACAACATTTCTAAAAAACTGTTTTGAATAGTTTGAGGACTGTAATTTCTAAAATGGGGTAATTTATGGGTTGGTTCTATTATGTAAGCCCCACAAAGTGACTTCAGAACTGAACTGGTCCTTAAAAAAGTTGACTTTGGAAATTTTCTTAAAAAATTCAAAAATTGCTTCTAAAATTCTAAACCTTCTAGCGTCCTAAAAAAAAAGGAAATTACATTACTAAAATGATGCCAACATAAAGTAGAATTTTTCCACATTTTTGTTAACTTTTGGATTTTTTTATAAATAAAGGTAAAACATATTAACTCAAATTTACCATTAACATGAAGTACAGTGTGTCACGAGAAAACAGTCTCTGAATGGCTTGGATAAGTAAAAGTGTTCCAAAGTTATTACCACATAAAGTGACACATGTCAGATTTGCAAAATTAGGACTGGTCAGGAAGGGGGTAAATGGCCCGGTCTGGAAGTGGTTAAAGAATTTCGGTCCAGCTTTTCTTTGCCTTGCACCTTCTTGGGGGTATTCATAGTGCCAGCTGCACTGATAAAACATCATTCTAAGCAACTTTTCTGTCAGTTTCATCATTTTCAAAATCTTCCTGATTGTTGCCATCACCTCTGCAAGGCACTTTAGTGAGCTACAGGATCCTCACACATGGAACCTTATCTCAGATATCTAGATTTTTTAATTGTTATAAACCATGCCTGATTTCTTTCCTAAAGTCCATAAACTAAGTACATTACCCTGGAGATTGTCCTGTTTTTGTTCCAGATCCACAAGGTCAGGAACACTCCCTTGATGTCAGAAGAGAGATAACTAACATTTCTTCAATATCAAGGTCCCAATAAAAGCCAGAGAGCAAGTAACAACATTAGGTCACTGGAACTATTGAGAAGTGCTATGAGTCTCTCCCTGTAAAAGAGCTCCACTGCCACCCCTGGACCGAACTGGGGCATATACCAAAGGAACAAATTTTCAGTGCTGCCACATGGTCAACTTCTTCACCCTTAGGCTTCCTAGCTGTAAAACGCTCAACAGGCAAAAACCAATGTTTCCCTATGGGCATGGTTCTCACCTGATCGTTTTACAGCGCGTACGAAAGCGCTGTAAAACGCCCTACGCCCCAAGAAGAACAGGAGCTTCTTTGGGGCATATTGTCGCGCGTATTTTGGCAGTTTTTCCTTGGATTAATCACACAAACGCGCGTACTACGCGCGTTTCCAAAATACAAAAACGCCCCAAAATACGCCTCAAAAACGCCAGGTGTGAACCCAGCCTAAATGAAGAATTTCAGGCTAGAGTTCTGTCTGTAAAAGGCTGTAATTTTAGCAAAGGATGCTTGAAATGGCGACTTCCAATCCAGCCACACTGCTTTACAAATTGCATTTGTGCTTGTGCTGCCTAGGGACATGAAGGAAAATTAAAATGTACTTACCGAAATTTTTATTTCCTGTATTTGGTAGACAGCACAACTTTACCCCCTTTTAATAAATGTAATATTGCTGTATAAAAATACACTAACTGCTTCTTTCTAGCCAGTTTTATAGCATCCATAGTAATTGGTTAATTAATTGATTAATCATTACTGCTTATTAACCTGTCTCTCTCTAGTTGTACACTTGGGGGGAGGGGGGACTTTAATCCATTTTTTGGTTTACTTAGGCTACTTTCACACTAGCGTTAATATTTTCTGGTATTGAGATCCGTCATGGGGTCTCATTACCGGAAAAAAATGTTTCAGTTTTGTCCCCATTCATTGTCAATGGGGACAAAACGTAACTGAACAGAACGGAGGGCTCCAAAATGCATTTTGCTCCGTTCTCAATGCAAAAACGCTACTGTGAAAGTAGCCTTAGTCAGCAATCGAGCCGTGAGGGAGGGGAAGAGCTCTGTACTGCACTGGAGGAGGGTGAGGGGAAGTGTCCTGAAGTGAACATAGCCTTTCTGCCTGCTCTTTACATTTGGAGTGCACTGTGAATTTAGCCTGCACAAAAGGTGAAAGTATGTGTAAAATATGCATATGTGCAATGTATGTGAGCAATGCTTTCTATCTATCTATCTATCTACACAGCATGTGTAATGTATATGTAACGCCTGGAGGCGTATCATGAAGTTTTGCCCTAGAAATTGTGTTAAAGAAAGAGACCTTCAACCCTACCATCTTATAAGTTGTTCTGAGTCTCTGGGTGATAGGTGGAATTGTCTAGGTGGGGACTATGTATATAAAATACAACTTCATGTTAGAATGGTTGACATGCTGAAACTATCTTGGCAAAGGGAAGCTGTAGAAATCCCAAAAGATAGGGAGGCAAATTGAAGATGTGTGGCGATGCCCTGGAGATCGATGCCAATTCTCAGAAGCCTCATATGAAGTGGAAAGATGGGAACATGTAAGTAGGCATCTAGCAAATCAAGAATTGCTGTATAGTTACTCTAGTCAAAGACTTGGCTCACAGAAAAAAATAAATCCTGTTCTGAAGTGCCTTTTAACAATAAAACATTTCGATAGCATATATTTATTGTAAGAATTTTTTTCTGAGGGTTTCAGAAAGGGGAAAAATAACTTAGAAAATTCCTTTGGTGTGACAACTGGATGTTTAGTCAGATGTTTTTGTAAATGAACTCTAGCATGGATTATTCAGCAATTTCCTGTTGTACCAGAGGAAGGCCTCGGGTAAGAATAAATCTTTCTACAGGAGGTGAACTCATAACTGTCTTGTATCCATCCCTCTGTTATGAACTTGGATACTCATGGATCTAGGATGAGTTTCTATGAGAAGTTTTGGAGGAAAATGTCTCCTGTTGACCTCTGGAGTGAAAGTTTTTCAAGCTCAGCTTCAAACAACCACCTAGGTTGATGTGCTTTTCCTCAGCGGTGATATGTCCCCAAGCAGCATGTCACTATTGGGTCACATGCCGCTTGGAGACGTTTCACTGCTGAGACTATTGTTGCCTGCAGCAGTGTGGTTTTAGCTGCTAAAGTGGGGTTTTGGTAATCCAGCTTAAAGAGAACCTGTCACTACTTAAATAAATGTGAGCTTAGTACCTGTCCTCCTGAGCATATAGCTTTTTTTCTTCTTGTACACCCTCCCTCCCAAGTTCAGGCCCCAGTAATGCCATCACAGAGTACCTGAAGCCGCCGCTTGGGCATAGGGACAGCTACTTGTCAAAGCAGTGGCAGCCTCAGGTTCTCTAGGATTGAATTATCAAGGCCCTAAACTCAGGAATTGGAGGAAAGCGGAGCTAGAAGAAAAAAAAATTACAATCAGTAGAGGTCATTTATTAAGACATTTTTCCATGATCTTTTTTGTACATTTTATGTGAGTGGTGCGATTAATTTATGATTGGGCGTGTGCCTTGTCATAAATTAAGCGCATCTTTAGTGGTCCGTGCGCCTGCTTCCAACTTTTATGCCTTTTTTTCTCGTGTAAGGGCTCTTTCACACCTGCGTTATTGTCTTCCGGCATAGAGTTCCGTCGTCGGGGCTCTATGCCGGAAGAATCCTGATCAGGATTATCCTAATGCATTCTGAATGGAGAGAAATCCGTTCAGGATGCATCAGGATGTCTTCAGTTCCGGAACGGAACGTTTTTTGGGCGGAGAAAATACCGCAGCATGCTGCGCTTTTTGCTCCGGCCAAAAATCCGGAACACTTGCCGCAAGGCCGGATCCGGAATTAATGCCCATTGGAAGTCATTGATCCGGATCCGGCCTTAAGCTAAACGTCGTTTCGGCGCATTGCCGCAGCCGACATTTAGCTTTTTCAGAGTGGTTACCATGGCTGCTGGGACGCTAAAGTCCTGACAGCCATGGTAAAGTGCAGCGGGGAGCAGGGGAGCAGTGTACTTACCGTCCGTGCGGCTCCCCGGGCGCTCCAGAGTGACGTCAGGGCGCCCCAAGCGCATGGATCACGTCATCCATGCGCATGGGGCGCTCTGACGTCATTCTGGAGCGCCCCGGGAGCCGCACGGACTGTAAGTATACCGCTCCCCTGCTCCCCGCTCCTACTATGGCAACCAGGACTTTAATAGCGTCCTGGGTGCCATAGTAACACTGAAAGCATTTGGAAGACGGTTCCGTCTTCAAATGCTTTCAGTACACTTGCGTTTTTCCGGATCCGGCGGGCACCTCCGGCAACGGAAGTGCATGCCGGATCCCAACAACGCAAGTGTGAAAGAGGCCTAAAATTAGTAAATTTGCCTGGGCCTGAGAAGTGCAGACAAGTCTGTCCAGATGCAGGAGTGCCTGTGCCTGAGTGTAAACTTGAAGAATTTGCAGATTTCTGTGTGCAGCTAGCTATATGTGAAGGTGAGTGGCATAAAGGTGCACAATATCAGGGCCTAGATAGATCAAAGACAAAGCAAAGCAGCTGAGGCTGGAGCTGAGAGGTAGAAAGAAGCTGCCTAGCCTGTGCATCCTGATAGCAGCTAACGACTGTATAACGCCACTACACATAGAAATACAGATACAGCCATCTTAACCCCTTCCTGACCTCCACCAAATATGTACGGTGGAAGTTGGATCTTTAAACATGGAGTCTGCTCAGGACCTGAGTGGGCTCCATAGCTGCTGGGTTTCTGCTGTTTTGAATAACAGACACCCAGAGCTAATGTCTATGATTGGAGATAATACCAATCACAGACATTAAACTGCTCATATGCCGTGGCCAATTGTGTCCACAGCATCTGAGAGGATTTTTCCTGAGATTGCCCTGCATCCGGTGCCTGAACAGCTCTCCTGCGCTGAGATGGAGGTAACCGTTCATTCGTTGGGTATAAAAGTAGTATTGCTGTAATCGTACTGACCCAAAGAATGAAGGTAACAGGTTAGTTTTACCGCACAGGGAACACCAAAAAAACAAAACCCATAAAACCAGGGAAGTATTGTATTTTTTTCCAATTCCACCTCATAGGAACATAATGAGAATCCTACAGTCTGGAAATTCATTACAGTCTATGAGACAAGCAATCTATGGGACAAGTAAAAAAAAAGTTAAAAAAAATATATCTAAAAATTTGAATCAGCCGCCTTCCCCCATAATAAAAAATAAATAAACAATAAAAAATAAAGATAATTTGCACCATCACAACCCAAAATGCCCATACTATTAAAATATAAATGTATTTATCTCATATGATGAATGCTGTAATGGAAAAAAAATGGATGATTGGCATTTTTTCATTGATTCACCTATAAGGAAAGTTGAATACAAAGTGATCAATAAGTCATACATGCTCCAAAATAGTATCATAAAAATCTACAGATTGCCTTGCAAAATATGAGCTCTCAAACATCTCCGTAGAAATAAATATAATAAAAGGTATGAGGTTCAAAATATGGCGATAAAAATAAAAAAAATTTTTTTTCAAAGTAATTTCTTAAAAAATATTAAAACACAAGAAAAACAATAAAAATGTTATCGCTGTAATCTTACTGACCTAAAGAATGAAGGCAACAGGTTAGTTTTACCACACAGGAAACGCCATAAAAACGAAACCCATAAAACTAGGGAAGAATTGCCTTTTTTTTTTTCCAATTCCACCCCATTTGGATTTTTTTCTGTCAACTGTCAGTAGCAGTGTGTTGTACCTTGAAATAGTCATATTCACCTGCTCCCTGCCGTTCCATTCCACCTCCCTGGCTCCCTTCACTGGTCTTACAGGGGCGGGGCTTAGGGGGTGCTAGTCGGCGCTGACTGATTCACGAGCATAACAAAACACAAGGTGCATATTAAAATATATTTTCAATTTACTTTGAACCTTTGACCTCACAGTGCATGTTAACGTTTTACTATTTTAAATTACTAACTGATGGTCACTAAGGACCTATTTACGTTTTGTGGAAGTGGAAAGGGTAGTGAGGATTTGTGGGGTGTGAAGGAATTATGTGGAGGTAGTGCAACTGTATAATATAATTACTGAGCGCTCCTCGTCTCTTTGGAGCGATAATTTGGTCATTTGAGATCAATTGCGTGGTGGAATAGCTTTATTACAGTTTAGTTATTAGCGCAGCCTCTGCTGCTCCTAATACACCTCCTCCTACTCAGCTACTGCTCATCATGCGCCTTCCCCCTCTCTCAACTGCTGTCTCTCTTAGCTGATATTTATCCTATTACTGATGCCTGCTCTCTCACTCTATATGTATGCATGTATATTTGAGCTCAAATATGATGAGCAGTAGCTGAGTAGGAGGAGGTGTATTAGGAGCAGCAGAGGCTGCGCTAATAACTAAACTGTAATAAAGCTATTCCACCACGCAATTGATCGCAAATGACCAAATTATCGCTCCAAAGAGACGAGGAGCGCTCAGTAATTATATTATACAGTTGCACTATCTCCACATAATCCCTTCACACCCCACAAATCCTCACTACCCTTTCCACTCCCCCCCCCCCCCCCCCCCCCCCCCGTCCATCCCTTCAGCTGTCCGGTCTATGTATTTAAGCCAGCTATAACGGCGGAACATATAACATATAGATAGATTGCAAAGAATTGAGCAAGCCCGCATCACTAAGAGTTTTAACGTCTGTAGTATAATAGTTTATTGTTAAAGTGATAATACATTATATATATATATTATAAGTAGAAATAAAAGTGAAGTATTAATATAATAAACAGTACATGATCCAAAAACGTAAATAGGTCCTTAGTGACCATCAGTTAGTATATTAAAATATATAACACTATATAACAGCTATATAAACTGACTATGGTCTCTGCTGCACTGGTCTCTGCTGCACTCTACCATATTTTTCGCCCTATAAGATGCACCTAGGTTTTAGAGGAGAACAATAAGAAAAAAAAAATATTTTCCATTACACCTCAGGTCAGACCAGCAATCAGACCCCCAATGTTAATCAGACCTCTGCTGCCAGTCCTAATCAGACCCCAATGTCAATCAGACCTTAGATCAGACCCCCAATGCCTCAGATCAACCCCCCAACCTTTAGCCATCTATCAGCCCCCATGTCAGCCATCAGCCCCCATGTCAGCCAGCTACCAGCCCCTATGTCAGCCATCCGCCCCCCATGTCAGCCCCCAGACCTTATGTCAGCCATCAGCCCTTATGTCAGCCATCAGCCATATGTCAGCCCTCAGCCCTTATGTCAGCCATCAGCCCTTATGTCAGCCATCAGCCATATGTCAGCCCCCAGCCCTCATGTCAGCCATCAGCCCTCATGTCAGCCATCAGCCCTTATGTCAGCCATCAGCCCTTATATCAGCCATCAGCCCTCATGTCAGCCAGCCATCAGCCCCCCATGTCAGCCATCCGCCTCCCATGTCGGCCATCAGTCTCCCATGTCGGCCATCAGTCCCCCATGTCAGCCATCAGTCCCCCATGTCAGCCATCAGCCCCCCATGTCAGTTATCAGCCCCCATGTCAGCCATAAGCCCCCCATGTCAGCCCCTAGCCCTCATGTCAGCCATCAGCCCTCATGTCAGCCATCAGCCCTCATGTTTCCTTCACTGCTTCCTGGTCCTCTGGTACTAATGAATTATGGAAGCGCTTCATTAGTACCGCGTTAAAGACGGCCCTGATTGCCGCGGCCCGGCAAACAATCTTCCAGGGCCAGTCCTGGGCCGCGGCCCGGCGGTTGGGGACCGCTGTCCTATGGGATGTAACACTGAGAGAGTCACTTGTAGAGAAGGATTTGGGTGCCCTTGTAGATCATAGATTGAATAACAGCATACAATGTCAATCAGCTGCTTCTAAGGCTAGCATCATATATTAAACAAGAAAATCACAGAAAAAGCTAAGATAAAAACATCCTGCACGGTATGTTATACAATAGGATACATTGTATATCATACCGTGCAGGATGTTTTTATCTTAGTTTTTTCTGTGATTTTTTTGTCTATGTAGTATTTGCTTGAGGGAGTGGCACCTTCAAGTGTGAATGCGCACCTATGTTATCTTGGGAGTAGCATTCCTCTGCACTTTTGCCCTTCCTATCCAATAGAGCTCCTTGATTAGGTGGTACATATGGGTGTGCTTGCTCCTCCTCCCATTGGTTGCTTGATGCACATGGAGGTGACTAGGAGCAGCACACCATATGTGCGGAGTCTGCGCTCCTGAACATAGAAGCCCAATGGCTTAGGTAGGTTTAGCGTAGGACCCGCCTGACCTGAGACCACCTTGGCGCTTGGTAGGCGGGCCTAGATGTGTTTTGATCAAAATATATTGACTAAGTGTCTCAGATATGATCATATCAGAGTGAGGACTTTGTCCATATATAACGCTTGCATCTACTTTACTAAGTGCATTATTATCTTATTTCTGTGGTTTCCTTATATATTAAACAAGGCATGAACTCGCGGGACAGGGATGTAATTTTACCACTTTACAAAGCCTTGGTGCGGCCTCATCTGGAATATGCAGTTCAGTTCTGAGATCCAGTCTATAGAAAGAAAGCAGTGGAGCTGTAAAAGGTACGAAGAAGAGCGACTAAACTGATAAGGTAGTTACAAAATTGAGGACCAATCAGCACCGTGTATGACGTTTATAACATTGTTAGTTTAGTTTCACTTAGTCTTTGACTATAGAACATATTTACACGTACTCTAGTAACTAAGACATAACTTTTATTTTAAATTGCTTTTAAAACTATAACTCAACACACAAAGTGAGACTTAAAAATCTCAGTAGTTGGCAGACTTTTGCCCCATATTTCAACCAGTAATTAAAGGGTTAATTCAGCTGCTATTTGTTTCTCACTAGCAGCTTATTAGATGAGAAACACTGTAGCCAGTTAGTTGTACACCTTCACTGGCTACATAACTATCTTGTTTCCTACTCTTTCCTTATATGATTAGATCTTGATGTGGGCTGTCTATACCTAACTACTGTGCTTAAAACACACAAATAGAGATGGCCTTGCGGTTCGCCTGGCGTTCGTTTCGCGGCGAAGTTTGCGTGTTCGCGATTCTCCGAACATGCGAACATATGGAGAAATTTGTGCCCGCCATATTCTTTTACATTGTGAAGAACTTTGACCCATGACACATCCATCAGGTGGTACAGGAGAGCCAATTGAGACATTTCAGCACATGGACATACCCCCTTACCTTATAAATAAACCAGATCTGGCCGCCATTTTACATTCAGTGTTTTGCCAGTGTAGGGTGAGGTTGCTGTGTGGAGCAGGGACGCTAGCTAATAGGGCCACAAAAGTCATTTTAAGGACTAGTATAGGTGTGCTATCGATATGTGTGATACACAGAGGGGTGCGATATACTTATAATATACTTTTATAATGAGTCAAAAACACATAGATCTATATAGTGATCACCTGGAAGTTAGGGCCCTAGGGGCTAGGGGCTTACTAGGGCAATTTTTATATAGGGTAACGTTCCGGACGGGGTCGCTCTTATCAGGGCGGGTGGTCTGTGGTTAGGCTATGAGGGCCAGAATAGCACCCCCCCTGTAGGGCAATATCAGGGACAGTTCTTTGCCCACCCGGTCCTTCAATACCACATCATCATCTAGCCCAGGGATAGATGTTTTTTGCTTTCCCTCCGGGATTCATGGATGTACACTGGAACCCCCCGGATTGTGGTAGGACATATGGTTTCTGATTTGGTGCCGCAGAGCACCTGATTTAGTGCCGCCGAGCACTTGTTGTTGCCTTCCACATCTATGCTTTTTGCTTAACTTTAATAATTTTATTTTCATTTTGAGGGATATCTTTTCCATTCACACGTCCGCAAAATGGGTCCGAAACCGCTCCGCAATTTTGCGGAACGGGTGCAGACCCATTAATTTTCAATGGAGCCGGAATGTGCTGTCCGCATCCGCATTTGCGGATCCACATCCACATTTGCGGATCCACATTTCCGCATCTGTGCTTCAGTTTCCGCAAAAAAATAGAACATGTTCTATTCTTGTCCGCAATTGCAGAGTAGACAAGATTAGGCATTTTCTATTATAGTGTCGGTAATGTGCGGTCCACAAATTGCGGAATGCACATTGCCTGCCGGTGTCCGTGTTTTGCGGATCCGCAAAACACTTACGGACCTGTGAATGGACCCTCATAGTAAAATTATTAAAGGTTACGTTTTATCTTTATGTATATTCTAATGGATTGTCTTCCTTGTACAATGTTATAATATACTTTCTATGTTAGAAAGTATATTATAGTGCATTTGTATTGTGCGGCAGTTGTGTGCGGTTCTGCTGCGATACTGCAGGTAAATAGAGGGACAAGCGTTATTGGAACAAATAATTTCTACTGGTGTGATATACCAGTCGTCCCCCAAAAAAAGAGATTGAAGCGAGGTGTTATATACCAATATGCTTTCTTTATAGTGCATTTAGGTACTGTATAGTGCATTTGCGCATGCGCGTACGCGAAAATTACATTGCCCATATTTCGCATTGAAAAAAATAATGAATGAAGATCGCAAATTTGAATAATACATCTGGTATGTCACTGTCCATGTTGTGGGACTATTTGTGCACTTCTAGTAATTATTTCTTGGCTGCAAATATCAGCTGAAGGTTTTTCAGGTTCGCCTACCATTAAAATGAATGGGACCCGCCGCGAACTTGCGGTTCGCGAACATTTGATCGCATTCGCGCGATCGCGTTTACGAACCGTCCCGGCAGATGTTCGTCCATCACTACACCAAACACATTTGCTGCCTCCCGACATGTTTCGCTGGAAAAACTGCGTCTTCAGGGGATGGGGCAGATATGTTTGTGGGGGCGGGGACCACCTCATATTACATTGGTAAGTGATGTCAAAATTCAGGGATCCAATGTGTGAGGCTCACTCATTTGTGGCAAGCTAAGGGAGGTATAATATTAGCGATAATTGGTTAGCCCTCCCCAATAAGTCACTCGTTTACCCGCTCATATTAGCATCAGCACAGCTGTCTCGTCTCTAACGGGATTTTGAGCATGTGCACTGACTTAAAAATGTTTCTACACTGCTCGGCCTGTACTGCGCATTTCACAGGACTTTGCTTCTCTCTTCCGCTTCTAGCAATGAATCAAAGGATACTGACAACTACAGATTTATGTATATATTCTTCTCATCTCCACGATTTCTTTATTTTATTTATTGACATATAATTATTAGGATCATGATCATCTAACTCATTATTTTAAATTATTCATGATTATAACTGGCCATTAGTTTTATGAATTAATTTACTGGAATTATTATAACATAATAGCTCATGACAAATAGTATATCACAATCATGATTGTAAATTATATACTGCAACCATGATCATAATTGACCATTATTTCCATAATTGATTTAAATTTACACTCATATAGCTGATAAAATCAAACTGTACATGATATAAGAATAATAAAATAATAGATAAGGATCATGATAAACGTGATTGTGGAATAAATAATATAAATTTTCTCAATATTGTGTGTTCATTATTATAATGTACTCAGATAGATTAGCTAGTTGGGCTGGAGTAGATTTTATTGAGTCCATTCTTCTCCTTTTTTAAGCTAGTAATCAAATTCATTACTTCTAATATCACTGGATATCCTGCTGTTAATGACATCAATTCATGTAAATATGTACAAAAAGTTACAAATTAAGTATTAAAAAAGACCCCACAAGAATATATTTAATCTAATGTATATCTTTTCCACATATCCTTCCTTATATTAACCAAAATACTATTTATTTAAATTTTATTTATTTTAGTTTACTTTAGATTTTTTCTATACTATGGGAGATCTTATGTATACATGGATCTGCTGTATGTCAATTCCATCAAATGTCTAAGGTGGTATATCTCTCACTAACTTGTTTTCTTTAAAAAATATATTTATATTTCTAAATTATTTTCATAGCTATAGATGGTGTCAATTCAAGTTCATAATAGCCACTTATAGAAAGGATGAGTATGTAAAACCTTCATTGAGTCCCAATGGAGATAAAGATTTCAAGCGATAAATCCATTTTGATTCCTCTTGTTGAAATTTCCTATCAATATCTGCTTGTCTCAGACCGATTTACATTTTCTGTATTCCCCATACTCTCAAATTGGAGGGATTCCCTTGATGATAATTCCTTAAGTGTCTGGACAGAGCTGTATCTTCTTTTGTATCTATGCTACTCAGATGTTTAGAGATATGTCTCCTCAGCTCTTGGATCGTTTTACCGATATACAATTTAGGACAACTGCATTGAATGGCATATACTACACTCGTAGTTTTGCAGTTGATGTAGTCTTTTATCACATATCTTTTTCCACCAATTGGATTCATGAATTCCCTTGTGAGGTTCATAAATATACAGAAGGTACATCCCCCACATGGGTATGAACCCTTGCTGACTAACCATGTTTTAGTTTTTCTTTTTTGTTGAAAATGGCTATATACCAGCATTTCTTTGAGGTTTCTCCCTCTCCTGTATGTTATTGTGAGTTAATAGATATCAGTTCTTCAAGGTCCCTATATGCTCGCAGGACATGCCAGTGTCTCTTTAAGATCTTATAGATTGTTTCATGTTGTATATCAAAAGTTCCTATGCAACATATTTTCTTTTCTCTTTTTTGAAGTAAACTATTTCTATCAGTATTTGTTGCTGTATTATAAGCTTTATGGAGAGCCTTTTTCAGATAACCTCTGGCCAGGAATCTTCAATATAGTAAATTACTCTCTTATTCAAAGGCAATTTTGTCTGTACAATTCCGTCTTGCTCTCAAATATTGTACCACTGGGATACCTTTTTTAGCCCCTTAAGGACTCAGCCCTATTTCACCTTAAAGACTTGGCCATTTTTTTCAAATCTGACCAGTGTAACTTTAAGTGCTGATAACTTTAAAACGCTTTAACTTACCCAGGCCGTTCTGAGATTGTTTTTTCGTCACATATTGTACTTCATGACACTGCTAAAATTGGGTCAAAAAAGAAATTTTCTTTGCATAAAAAAATACCAAATTTACCAAAAATTCGGAAAAATTTGCAAATTTAACATTTTCAGTTTCTCTACTTCTGTAATACATAGTAATACCCCCCAAAATTTGGATGACTTTACATTCCCCATATGTCTACTTCATGTTTGTATCATTTTAGGAATGCTATTTAATTTTTTGGTGATGTTACATAGCTTAGAAGTTTTGAAGCAAATTTTGAAATTTTTCAGAAATTTTCCAAATCCCACTTTTTATAGACCAGTCCAGGTCTGAAGTCACTTTGTGAGGCTTACGTAATAGAAACCACCCAAAAATGACCCCATTTTAGAAACTACACCCCTCAAGGTATTCAAAACCTATTTTACAAACTTTGTTAACCCTTTAGGTCTTCCACAAGACTTGGCAAATGGACATAAAATTTAAGAATTTAGTTTTTTTTGGGAAATTTTCCAATATAATAATTTTTTTCCAGGAACAAAGCAAGGGTTAGCTGCAGGGACGTCTTTGCCGCAGGGCAAAAGGGGCAGCTGCCCGAGGCCCAGTTGCTCCTGGGGGCCCAAGGCAGCTCAGTTTCCCAAATCCCACATTCACTTGTCTATGCAAGCGAGCAGCGTGTGGCTCGCTCAGGGCCGCCATCAGGGGGGTAAAGCCGATACCCCAGTAAGGGGCCCGGACCCCGGAGGAGCCCAGCCGGTCCCGAGCCATATTTTTTTTTTGTGTCAGCGTTTTTAAGCGCCGCCCAGCTCATCAATATTCACTTCGCTGGGCGGCTTCTGCTGTCCCCGACACTCCGAGATCCCGCGCATGCCCAATAGAAAGCTATGGGCATCGGTTTCACTTGCAGCTTCTGGGCATGCGCGGGATACCTTGCCCGGCACTCCCAGTGGCCACAATGATACTGCGCCTGCGTCCCATAAACGTCTCTGAGATGGCTTCAGCTGCGCCAGTGCCGGCTTTGTGAAATTGTGATCACAGCCACTACATGTCTTGCTGCAGAAGCCGCCCAGCGAAGTGAATATTGATGAGCTGGGCGGTGCTTGAAAATGGCGGTTGGGGGTCCTGGCTGGGCACAAGTGGAGCTGAAACGCCGCGCCTTGGGCGCAAAGGAGAGCGATTCTATCAGGTTATCAAACATGATTTTACTGTATTTATAAGGTGGACAGGGGGTATACTTATATGTTTTTAATACACATTAGAAGACCTATGCCGGCATATATATAGCTAAAAATGCTTATTGGGCCTGACAGTGTCCCTTTAAAGTTAAAGTTACTGTCTGCAGGATACCGATTACAGTTTATAAATGTATACTTCTGTGAGCGGTGGGTAGGGGGATCTATGGATGACGGCACTGTTATAGGGAGGGGGATCCGTGGAGGACACTGTTATGGGGGGGTCTGTGTATGACACTTATGGGGGGGATCTGTGGATGACACTGTTATGGAGGGGGATCTGTGCACTGTTATGGGGAAGAGGATCTGTGGATGACACTTATGGGGGATCTGTGGATGACACTGTTATGGAGGGGGATCTGTGGATGACACATAGCATAGGATGCTATATACGGTATGTGTCATCCACAGATCCCCCTCCATAACAATGTCATCCACAGATCCCCCATAACAGTGTCATCCACAGATCCCCCATAACAGTGTGTCATTCACAGATCCCCCATAACAGTGTGTCATCCACAGATCCCCCATAACAGTGTGTCATCCACAGATCCCCCATAACAGTGTGTCATCCACAGATCCCACATAAAGTGTAACTGCCATTAAATTATTTTTTTTGCTACATTGTAGGGCAAGTGATAGGTAACATTTTTAGAATATAGTTTATTTAGCCAAAACGTTTAATTTTAGTAGAAAACTGTGTCTAAAATGGCCCTTAGCAGCGCTCTCTGAAATGAGCATTGGTAAGGGCCACCCGACTTCTATTTGAAAAGGGGAGACGGGCTGTGCGGGAGCTGTGCTTCTGCCTCCCGTGCTTCCCCGGTGGCCACAGGCGTCTTAAAATATAATGCTCGGGTACACTAACTAACCTGCCTTCCCTGCGATAATCACTCAAGAAGACGGATGGACCTTAGCATTTCAGGGGGCCCAAGGAAATTCTTGCCCAGGGTTCAATCAATATTAAAGACGACCCTGGTTAACTGCCAAACAAAACTCAATATGATTCTGTAGTTTGCAGAAACACCCTATATGTGGTCCTAAACTACTGTTTGGCCAAACGGGAGGACATAGAAGGAGGGGAACGCCATATGGTTTTTGCAAGGCAGATTTTGCAGGACTGGTTTTGTTTATACCATGTCCCATTTCAAGCCCCCCGTTGCACCCCTAGAATAGAAATTCCAAAAAAGTGACTCAATCTAAGAAAGTACACCCCTCAAGGTATTCAAAACTGGGTTTACAAACTTTGTTAACCCTTTAGGTGTTCCACAAGAGTTAATGGCAGATGGAGAAACAATTTTGGAATTTCTATTTTTTGGAAAATTTTTAATTTTTATCCATTTTTTCCAGTAATAAAGTAAGGGTTAACTGCCAAACAAAACTCAATATGGGTCGCCCTGATTCTGTAGTTTGCAAAAACAACCCATATGTGGTCCTGAACTTCTGTTTGGCCAAACGGGAGGACATAGAAGGAGGGGAACGCCATATGGGTTTTGGAAGGCAGATTTTGCAGGACTGGTTTTGTTTATACCATGTCCCATTTCAAGCCCCCCGTTGCACCCCTAGAATAGAAATTCCAAAAAAGTGACTCCATCTAAGAAAGTACACCCCTCAAGGTATTTAAAACTGGGTTTACAAACTTTGTTAACCCTTTAGGTGTTCCACAAGAGTTAATGGCCGATGGAGAAACAATTTTGGAATTTCTATTTTTTGGAAAATTTTCCATTTTAACCCTTACTTTATTACTGGAAAAAATGGGTTAACAGCCAAACAAAACTCAATATGGGTTGCCCTGATTCTGTCGTTTGCAGAAACACCCCATATGTGGTCCTAAACTACTGTTTGGCCAAACGGGAGGACATAGAAGGAGGCGAACATCATATGGGTTTTGGAAGGCAGATTTTGCAGGACTGGTTTTGTTTATACCATGTCCCATTTCAAGCCCCCCGTTGCACCCCTAGAATAGAAATTCCAAAAAAGTGACTCCATCTAAGAAAGTACACCCCTCAAGGTATTCAAAACTGGGTTTACAAACTTTGTTAACCCTTTAGGTGTTCCACAAGGGTTAATGGCAGATGGAGAAACATTTTTGGAATTTCTATTTTTTGGAAAATTTTCCATTTTAACCCTTACTTTATTACTGGAAAAAATGGGTTAACAGCCAAACAAAACTCAATATGGGTTGCCCTGATTCTGTAGTTTGCAGAAACACCCCATATTTGGTCGTAAACTACTATTTGGCTAAACGGCAGGACATAGAAGAAGGTGAACGCCATATGGTTTTTGGAAGGCAGATTTTGCTGGACTGGTTTATTTACACCATGTACCCTTTCAAGCCCCCTGCTGCACCCCTAGAGTAGAAACTCCATAAAAGTGACCCCATCTAGGAAACTACGGGATAAGGTGGTTGTTGTTTTGGGACTATTTTAGGGTAAATATGATTTTTGGTTGCTCTATATTACACTTTTTTGAGGCAAGGTAACAAAAAATTTAAATTCTAAAATTGTTTCTACATTCGCTATTTTGTTTTGTGGAACACCTAAAGGGTTAACAAAGTTTGTAAAGTAACTTTTGAATACCTTGAGGGGTGTAGTTTCTTAGATGGGGTTACTTTTTTGGAGTTTCTAGTCTAGGCTACATCAGGGGGGCTTCTAATGGGACATGGTGTAAATAAACCAGTCCATCAAAATCTGCCTTCCAGAAACCATATAGCGTTCCCTTCGTTCTATGCCCTGCCGTGTGGCTATATAGCCATTTACGACCACATATGGGGTGTTTCTGCAAACTACAGAATCAGGGCAATAAATATTTTGTTTTGTTTGGCTGTTAACCCTTGCTTTATTACTGGAAAAAAAGGATCAAATGGAAATTTTGCCCAAAAATTGGTGTTTTGGCACCGTTTTTATTTTATATTTTTAACGCTGTTCATCTGAGGGGTTTGGTCAAATATTATTTTTATAGGGCAGATTCTTACGGATGCGGCGATACCTAATATATCTACATTTTAAAATTTATTTAGATTTTACACTATATTATCATTTTAGGAGCAAATTTTTTTTATTTTAGTATCTCCATAGCCTGGGAGATACTAGGCTATCTAATGTAGGGGCTCATTTTTTGCGGGATGAGATGGCGGTTTTATTGGCACTAATTGATCGCTCGCTATTACACTTTTTGTGATGTTAGGTGACAAAAAATGGCTTTTTTTAACGCTGTTCATTGGGGGGGTTGGGCTAAATGTTATTTTTATAGAGAAGATTTTTACGATGCCCAATATGTATGGCTCTCAGACTTTGGAGACACTAAGCAGGCATCCTCAAACTGCCCTCCAGATGTTGTAAAACTACAATTCCCTGCTGTAGGTTGTCTGGGCATGCTGGGAGTTAAAGTTTTACAACATCTGGAGGGCCGCAGTTTAGGGATGCCTGCACTAAAACTAATATTTTTGGAAAAATAATTTGTTTCTGTGTCTCCAAAGTCTGAGAGCCATAGTTTTTTATGTTCTCTAGGGGACTGTTGGGGATTATAAAAATTTAGTACTCCATGAAAGTGTGATACTCCCTGAAGTAATCGATAACGCAGAGGCCCGGATGATCGGGGCAAGTGTCACACTGAGTGGTGGTGTCCTTCCGTATCCCCCTCCTGTGACACACTCTGCACTTTTTTGGGGTTCGTCCCTTCTTTTCAGTATGGGGGACCACACCTGGAAAATGTTGGCCAGGGACGATCCGGGCGCTTCCAATTCCCGAGGTACACCGGCCTGCTCTTTCCCGGTCTGAAAAAATCAGGTCCTTGATGTGCTGCCAGCGCTTCGGGATAGTACAAAAGCGTTGTACAAGGCAACCTGTACCAAGAGAGAGATAAACTCCTCCCATATGCTGATTGTAGTCGACGATACAATCGGGCTTGAGGGCCGTTGCCGCGGTACCTCGCACAGGGACAGGGGTGATGCTGTTACCGTAGATTGTGGACAGTATAAGGACATCCCTCTTGTCCTTATACCTGACCAGCAACAGGTTTCCACTGGTAAGGGCACGGGTTTCACCCCTGGGGATAGGTACCTGGAGGGGGTAGGTAGGGAGGCCACGTTGATTTTTCCGCACGGTCCCACAAGCGGACATGGATCTGGCGGCAAGGGACCTGAACAAGGGAATGCTAGTATAAAATTTATCCACGTACAAGTGGTAACCCTTATCTAGCAGTGGGTGCATAAGGTCCCACACGAGTTTCCCGCTAACACCCAGAGTGGGGGGACATTCTGGGGGTTCAATACGGGAATCTCGCCCCTCGTACACACGAAATTTGTAAGTGTACCCTGAGGTACTCTCACAAATTTTGTACATTTTCACGCCATACCTCACCCGCTTAGTGGGAATGTATTGGCGGAAACTGAGTCTCCCCTGGAACGCAACGAGAGACTCATCAACCGCGACCTCCCTTCCAGGTACGTAGGCCTGCGCAAATTTGGCCCCGAAGTGATCGATGACCGGCCGTATCTTATACAGACGGTCATGGGCAGGATCACCTCGGGGGGACATGCTGCATTATCTTCATAATGCATGCATTTCCGGATGGCCAAGTTGCAGCACCCCTGGGTGGGTCTAGGGTCTCACAGCTAAGTGCTGTGGACCCCAACCACCAGAGACAATAAATCAGATAAAGGTTTATTTTTTTTCCTTAACTAACTTTTCCCTTCTATCCCTGCCTAATCGTGCCTCTCCCTCACTGACCCTAACCTACCTGGAGGGTGATGGGTGCAGGAGGGTGATGGGTGCCGACGGGGGGTTCGCAGGAGCTGGTGCAGAACGGTGCTGGGCGGTGCAGGTGCAGCAGCAGGAAGAGGAGGGGAGAGAGGAGCGCCGGGAGTTTGAATCTCCCGCCTCTCTCCCCGCACCAATCAGCACTAAGGACAGCACCGCCAGCAGAAAGGACAGCACCGCCTCCCCCAAATGCTCGGACTGTGATTGGTGGTGTGTAATCACACCACCGATCACCGTCCTTTTCCGGTTCATCGGGTCACCGGAGACCCGAACGGACCGGAAACGCAGCAAACCGCAGGTCTGAATTGACCTGCGGTTTGCTGCGATCGCCGATGCGGGGGGGGGGTCACATGACCCCCCCGGCGTTGTGACAGGATGCCCGCTGAATGATTTCAGCGGACATCCTGTTCCAATTAACCCCGCCGCGCCTCAATGTAGTTTTAAAGTTAAAATGTACCGGTACGTCCTGGGTCCTTAAGGACTCGGCAAACATGGCGTACCGGTACGTCCTAAGTCCTTAAGGGGTTAAGTGACACAGGGTGGAAACTTTTCCAGTGTAGGAAGCTGTTTGTTGCTGTCGGTTTTCTATGGATTTCTGTAGTGACACTGCTGTCAGGCTGCAGGACAATTCTCAAATCCAGAAAATTGAGGCTTTCACGTTGTGTTTCTGCTGTAAACTTTAAGCCTATCTTGTTCTCATTTAGACTCTTTGTAAAGTTAAAAAATTCAGTTTCAGTGCCATCCCCAAAAAATTTAATATCATCTATATAATGCCCCCAAAATAAAACTTGATTTGTGTAGTGTGTGTTTGATTCTTTGAATACTATACGATCTTCCCACCACCCTAAGAACAGATTAGCGAAACTTGGTGCACAAACAGTGCCCATTGCTGTCCCGTTGATCTGTAAATAATATTTACCATCCAATGTGAAATAATTGTTAACAAAAAATGCAAAAGTGCAGTGACAAAATTATTGTGCTCTTGATATTATGTACCTTTCGTATTTAGAAATGACTGGACTGCCCTGATACCCAGTTCATGTTGGATACTAGTATAAAGTGCCTCTTCATCAAGGCTAGCTATTTCCTGCAGCCTGTCCTTCGTATCTTTTAGATAGGAGGGGAGAGTCTGAACGAATGGGGAGATCATTTCATCAACATACAGTATGTACTAATTCCTTCACAGAGGTTCTGATTTCCAGAGACAATCGGTCTTCGAGAAATAGACTTCTTTTTTAAATTTTTGGTATTGCATAGAATGTTGCAATGGTTGGTCGTGGTTTATATAAGACTTTAAACTCTTCTTTGGTAACCAATTATCTTTCTTTAGCATTAAGATGTATATCTTTTAGTTCCCTATTAAATTTCTCTGTCGGGTTTTCTTTTAATAATTGATATGTAGTTGTATCGATGAGCAGTGCCATAACCATTGCTATATAATTTTCCTTATTCATCAGTACTACATAACCCCCCCCCCCCCTTCTTATCTGATGTCCTTATCTCTAAATCATCTCTATCCAATAGTTCCTTAATAAGCTTCTCTTTCTTCCCTGGTCAAATTCCCTCCAGATCTAAAAACAAATTCCCTCCAGATCTACAAACGTTTGGACACTGGCATGTCCTGCGAACGGGGGAGTGAACCTAGATTGTAGAGTCATAGTACTAAATGAACCACAAGGGGATCCAAGAACTTTCCAAGAGCTGAGGAGACATATCTCTAAACATCTGAGTAGCATAAATACAAAAGAAGATACACCTCTCTCCAGACATGTAAGGAATTATCAATGAAGGTTTTACGTACTCATCCTTTCTATAAGTGGCTATTATGAACTTGAATTGACACCATCTATAGCTATGAAAATAATTTAGAAATATAAATATCTGTTCAAAAAGAAAACAAGTTAGTGAGAGATATACCACCTTAGACATTTGATGGAATTGACATACAGCAGATCCATGTATACATAAGATCCCCCATAGAATAGAAAAAAATCTAAATCAAAAGTAAACTAAAATAAATAAAATGAAAATATATTATAATTTGGTTAATATAAGGAAGGGATATGTGGAAAATATATACATTAGATGAAATACACTGCGTGCAGAATTATTAGGCAAATGAGTATTTTGACCACATCATCCTCTTTATGCATGTTGTCTTACTCCAAGCTGTATAGGCTCGAAAGCCTACTACCAATTAAGCATATTAGGTGATGTGCATCTCTGTAATGAGAAGGGGTGTGGTCTAATGATATCAACACCCTATATTAGGTGTGCATAATTATTAGGCAACTTCCTTTCCTTTGGCAAAATGGGTCAAAAGAAGGACTTGACAGGCTCAGAAAAGTCAAAAATAGTGAGATATCTTGCAGAGGGATGCAGCACTCTTAAAATTGCAAAGCTTCTGAAGCGTGATCATCGAACAATCAAGCGTTTCATTCAAAATAGTCAACAGGGTCGCAAGAAGCGTGTGGAAAAACCAAGGCGCAAAATAACTGCCCATGAACTGAGAAAAGTCAAGCGTGCAGCTGCCAAGATGCCACTTGCCACCAGTTTGGCCATATTTCAGAGCTGCAACATCACTGGAGTGCCCAAAAGCACAAGGTGTGCAATACTCAGAGACATGGCCAAGGTAAGAAAGGCTGAAAGACGACCACCACTGAACAAGACACACAAGCTGAAACGTCAAGACTGGGCCAAGAAATATCTCAAGACTGATTTTTCTAAGGTTTTATGGACTGATGAAATGAGAGTGAGTCTTGATGGGCCAGATGGATGGGCCCGTGGCTGGATTGGTAAAGGGCAGAGAGCTCCAGTCCGACTCAGACGCCAGCAAGGTGGAGGTGGAGTACTGGTTTGGGCTGGTATCATCAAAGATGAGCTTGTAGGGCCTTTTCGGGTTGAGGATGGAGTCAAGCTCAACTCCCAGTCCTACTGCCAGTTTCTGGAAGACACCTTCTTCAAGCAGTGGTACAGGAAGAAGTCTGCATCCTTCAAGAAAAACATGATTTTCATGCAGGACAATGCTCTATCACACGCGTCCAAGTACTCCACAGCGTGGCTGGCAAGAAAGGGTATAAAAGAAGAAAATCTAATGACATGGCCTCCTTGTTCACCTGATCTGAACCCCCATTGAGAACCTGTGGTCCATCATCAAATGTGAGATTTACAAGGAGGGAAAACAGTACACCTCTCTGAACAGTGTCTGGGAGGCTGTGGTTGCTGCTGCACGCAATGTTGATAGTGAACAGATCAAAACACTGACAGAATCCATGGATGGCAGGCTTTTGAGTGTCCTTGCAAAGAAAGGTGGCTATATTGGTAACTGATTTGTTTTTGTTTTGTTTTTGAATGTCAGAAATGTATATTTGTGAATGTTGAGATGTTATATTGGTTTCACTGGTAAAAATAAATAATTGAAATGGGTATATATTTGTTTTTTGTTAAGTTGCCTAATAATTATGCACAGTAATAGTCACCTGCACACACAGATATCCCCCTAAAATAGCTAAAACTAAAAACAAACTAAAAACTACTTCCAAAAATATTCAGCTTTGATATTAATGAGTTTTTTGGGTTCATTGAGAACATGGTTGTTGTTCAATAATAAAATTAATCCTCAAAAATACAACTTGCCTAATAATTCTGCACTCCCTGTATATTCTTGTGGGGTCCTTTTTAATACTTTTCAAAAAAGAGAAAATAAAGGAGAAAAGAAAATATGTTGCGTAGGAACTTTTGATATACAACATGAAACAATCTATAAGATCTTAAAGAGACACTGGCATGTCCTGCGAGCAGATAGGAACCTTGAAGAACTGATATCTATTAACTCACAATAACATACAGGAGAGGGAGAAACCTCAAAGAAATGCTGGTACATAGCCATTTTCAACAAAAAAGAAAAACTAAAACATGGTTAGTCAGCAAGGGTTCATACCCATGTGGGGGATGTACCTTCTGTATATTTATGAACCTCACAAGGGAATTCATGAATCCAATTGGTGGAAAAAGATATGTCATAAAAGACTACATCAACTGCAAAACTATGGGTGTAGTATATGCCTTCAATGCAGTTGTCCTAAATTGTATATCGGTAAAACGATCCAAGAGCTGAGGAGACATATCTCTAAACATCTGAGTAGCATAGATACAAAAGAAGATACAGCTCTGTCCAGACACTTAAGGAATTATCATCAAGGGAATCCCTCCAATCTGAGAGTATGGGGAATACAGAAAATGTAAATCGGTCTGAGACAAGCAGATATTGATAGGAAATTTCAACAAGAGGAATCAAAATGGATTTATCGCTTGAAATCCTTATCTCTATTGGGACTCAATGAAGGTTTTACGTACTCATCCTTTCTATAAGTGGCTATTATGAACTTGAATTGACACCATCTATAGCTATGAAAATAATTTAGAAAAATAAATATCTGTTCAAAGAGAAAACAAGTTAGTGAGAGATATACCACCTTAGACATTTGATGGAATTGACATACAGCAGATCCATGTATACATAAGATCTCCCATAGAATAGAAAAAATCTAAAGTAAACTAAAATAAATAAAATTAAAATAAATAATTATTTGGTTAATATAAGGAAGGATATGTGGAAAAGATATACATTAGATGAAATATATTCTTGTGGGGTCCTTTTTAATACTTAGGCCTCATGCACACGACCGTTGTTGGGTTCCGTGTCCGTTGTTCCGTTTTCCGTGATTTTCTGCGGACACATTGACTTTCAATGGGTCCGTTGAAAACTCGGAAAATGCACCGTTTGTCATCCGCGTCCGTGATCCGTGTTTCCAGTCCGTGAAAAAAATATGACCTGTCCTATTTTTTTCACGGAAAACGGTTCGCGGACCCATTTAAGTCAAAGGGTCTGTGAAAAAACACGGAGGCACACAAGATTGTCATCCGTGTCCGTGATCCGTGTCTGTTTTTTTCCTATCATTTTCAAGGCAAACTTGACTTTTTTTCACTTTTCATGTCTGGTGATCCACCAAAAATCAAGGAAGACACACGAAAATAAAAACGGAAACGGATCACGGAACAACGGAACCCCGTTTTGCGGACCGTGAAAAAATACTGTCATGTGCATGAGGCCTTAATTTGTAATTTTTTGTACATATTTACATGCATTGATGTCATTAACAGCAGGATATCCAGTGATATTAGAAGTAATGAATTTAATTACTAGCTTAAAAAAGGAGAAGAATGGAATCAATAAAATCTACTCCAGCCCAACTAGCTAATGTATCTAAGGAGTACATTATAGTAATGAACACACAATATTGAGAAAATTCATATTATTTATTCCACAATCAGGTTTATCATGATCCTTATCTATTATTTTCTTATTCTTATATCATCATGTACAGTTAGATTTTTATCAGTAATATGAGTGTAAATGTAAATCAATTATGGAAATAATGGTCAATTATGATCATGGTTACAGTATATAATTTACAATCATGATTGTGATCTACTATCTGTCATGAGCTATTATGTTATAATAATTCCAGTAAATTAAATCATAAAACTAATGGCCAGTTATAATCATTAACAATTTAAAATAATGAGGTAGATGATTGTTCTGTCTTCATACACGTTCACACAGTGTGCAGTCTGACAATCAGCATAAACCATTCCTGTCTTCCAAATAAGAGGACTGTTCTTTGTAGTCTAACTTGTTTATTTGAAAAACAGGAGTATTGATGTGTGGATCAATTGTGATAAAACAGATATGCTTGCTGGATCAACTTGCAGGATAACAGGCCGAACTGGATGCACAAATGTCTTTTTTCGGCCTTATATACTATGTTACTATGTTACTATGTTACTATGTAAAAGGATGGTGGAGTGTAAGAAGGAGATATGTAGAAGGACAGCTCTGCTGGTGTGTCCTTGGTGACTGTAGACTGGACTTCTCTTTCCCAGAATACATTAAACTCCCACAATACAATAATCTTTATCAACAGAACAAAAATGTGTAGTACATTTTTAACACCCTAGATGGTGCCTATAACCAAACGAATAACTACAAAATACCAAAACTAAAAGGCAAAGTGATCTGTAATGATTCTTAAACTCTGGCAAAGGAACTAAGATCATTTCTAGCCCTGCTGGGCAGAACACTCCCCGTCTGGCATCAACAGATGCCACTACTGGGTCCTTCTCTCTTAGCAACCCATTTTGGTCAATGATCAAGCTTTTTCAAAATGCTATCTTTGTAGACTGTTTGACCTTTGCTGAGGTAGTCTATTTCCGTAGCATAACATTCACGTTGTATTGTTCTAAATATTATGTTCTTGGACCTTTCCAGACTAGGAGCGGCAAAGGTGTGTTTGCAGTGATGCCAGCCTTTGCAGGGCTTCTGGCTCACAGGTAATGTCTGAGCTGTGTGAACTACACAGGCTATAGCACAAAAGAGCAACATCCAGATGGAGAACCTGCTGAAACGATGAGATTTGAGTTGGTGGTCAGAAGTCACTGTACGTAGAACAGATACTTCAGGTCAGATCTCTTCATCGGCATCTGGGTTTACCAATTCAAACGTGTTGGCTCCGGTACTGCAAGACGTTGAACGATACAAGAATGCAGGACCCGTAAAGCATGTTGTGTCTTTAAGGTGGCTTGGTGCGACTAATCTAGTTGCGTGGTCCGCAGGATTATGCTGCATAGGCAGTAGTGTTTAGGACAAGTGGATCTCCTGATCCTTAGCACCCGATTGCAGATGTAGACGTAAAATCATCTGGTTTCGTTGCAAATATATCCTAGGACTACCTTGCTGTCTGTGTAAAACTCGACTTCTTCAATTTCAAGGTTCATTCCAGAAGTTATAAGTTCAGCCAACTCCACTGCAAGCACAGCAGCACAGAGTTCCAGTCTGCTTATCGTGTGTTCGCGAAGTGGCGACAGTTTGGTCTGGCTCATGACAAATCCTATATGGCATTGTTCTTTGACATCAATGGTCTTTAGGTATGCTACGGCAGCAATTGCCTTGACCGAAGCATCGCAGAAGATATATAGTCTTTGCATCTTGACTCCAGTAGATGGCATGGAAGCATATAGTCGTGCCACATGAAGACTGGTCAAAGCTTCGAGAGACTTCTTCCAACCTGTCCACAGGTTCTTTTTCTCCATGGGAAGCGGATCATTCCTATCAGACATCTCTGTGGTGAAGTCCCTTAGCATCATTTTACCTTGGATGGTAACAGGCGCTACGAATCCCAGAGGATCATATAAGCTGTTTATGGTGGAAGGTGAATGTGTCTGCCTTTAAATCCCAGAGCAGACTGAGACTCCGTTGCATGTGAAGGGAGTCGGTGCTATGATCCAAGTCCTTTACATCACTTGAATGGTCTTGGGGTGAGAAGGCCTCTATTAACTCACGGCTGTTGGAGGCGATTTTGTGCAACCTTAAATTAGATAGAGCGAGCATTTCTTGGGCCCTTTTCAGGAGACTGATTGCGGTCTTGTTCGTAGGTGTGGATTTCAAGCAGTCGTCCATGTAGAAATCTTTTTCCACAAAGGATCTGACATCTGACCCATACTTTGCTTCACCCTCTCGGGATGAATGTCTGAGACCATAGATAGCGACTGCAGGGGAAGGACTGTTTCCAAAGATGTGTACTCTCATTCAGTACTCTACAATGTCTTCATTGGGGTCGTTATTGCGGTACCAGAAGAACCTCAAGTAGTTTCTGTGTTCTTCCTTGATGAGGAAACAGTGGAACATATGTTGTATGTCAGCCATAAATGCTACAGAATCTCTGCGGAAGAGGAAAAGTACCTCTAGAAGTCTGTTGTTGAGGTCTGGACCAGACAGTAAGACATCATTTAGCGAGAAGCCTTCATACCTGGCGCTCGAGTCGAATACTACTCGTATCTGCCTTGGTTTTTTAGGATGATACACACTGAATATGGGTAAGTACCAACACTCCTTGGAGTCTTGGAGAGTAGGTGCCATTTCTGCATGGTTGTTCTGGAATATTCTTTCCATGAAGCTAAAGAAATGTTCTCTCGTCTCTGGTGTCTTCTAAAGTTTGTGTTTGAGGGAGATAAATCGACTGTAGACAAGTTCTTTGTTGTTAGGTAAGTGTTGTCTCCGAAGTTTAAATGGTAAAGGTGCGGCCCAGGTTTTTGATTTGTCTTTTACTATTCCTTGATCCATGATATCCAAGAACAGCCTGTCTTCAATGGACATTGCGACCCTGTAGTCTTCTCTTGTCCTGTGGAAAACTATGCACCCTAAGTGATCTTAAGTGTGCTGGTGAGCATACTGTTGACTGAGGTTGGCTTGTGTGCTCCTCCTAGACAGACGTCTCCTATGATGACCCATCCTAGGTCAAGTGTCTTGGCGTATGCAGCTTTCTGGGGACCGTTAATCTGTCCTCTAGCCTTGTGAACTCGTAGTATTTTTTTTTCCAAGGAGTAAGACTATTGGGGCTTCTGGGTCCAATTCTGGTATCAGGTGAGCTATACTCTTCAGTTGGGGGTGGTGTGCCGCTACCTCTGGTGTAGGTATCTCAGACCGGTTGTCAGGAATGTGGATGCACTCCAGTATGGTTGGCAGTGACAAGCAGGTCTGACCATCTATGGACTCATCCTTGTACCCAGTTGCTTTCCTCCCCGCCGTCTCAATGGTACCTGCATATGTCCTTAAGGTGTAGGGAGAACCAGGCCTTACGATGTTTAAGGTGTAGAAGAAGGTGGATTTAGCTAAAGACCAGTTGCTTTGATCATCTAAGATTGCATATACCTTGATCGCCTTATCTCGGTGGCCGACCGGATAAACCCTGACAAGGCAGATTTTTGAGCAGGACTTCACTTCTGGGAGTCCTTTACAGATCTCTGTACAGTGAGAAGTGACTACTTGGGTATCTATGTCGGTGTCTATCTGCATCCTGTCATGCTCCTCTGCTTGGGGTGATACCTGAGAGGGTGGTCCAGGGTGTAAAGCCGTGTTGTGTTCTGTGCTACAGCATTCTGTGCACATCACACTGACCTTACAGTTCCTGGCGAAGTGCGATGTTGTAGTGCAGCACCTGAAGCAGATGTTTTATTTGAGGAATTCTTTGCAGTCTTCTAAAGACTTCTCCCGGAAGGCTCTGCATTTTAATAGAGAATGTGGTTTCTTGTGCAGGGGACATTCTTTGGTCAGATCTTTGTGTATGTACTCTTCTTGAGAAGACTTAAACGGCCTGTAAGGAGAACCTATGGAGGCAACGTTAGTTTTGTGGACTGCCACTGGTGTTTTATGAGGTTTAACACCAGGGGTAGTAGGACATGACAATGTAAAGTCAAAACTGGGATCATTTCCAATCCTCGCCTGTTCAGCGACAAAGTCTACAAACACCACGAAGAGGGGGGATGGATGGTACATTATGAAACCGTTTATAATGGTAACCATGCGTGATCCACTTCTCTTGTAGATTATAAGGGAGTTTTTGGACAATCGGATTGACACCTCTGTCGTTGTCCAGGAATGCTAGCCCTGGCAGATCTCCTTCTGCCTGAGCAACCTGTACCTCTATCAACAAGTCATTGAGTTCCCTGAGCTTCTGGTAACCCCTACCCACTATTCTGGGAAAATTATCAATTCTCTCATATAAAGCATTTTCTATACCTTTTATTGACCCCAAACACTCATTAAGTCTTTCCCACACCATCATTAGGCCTTTGCCCGGATAGTTTATGTTAATGTCTCAGATTCTTTTGGCGTGTTCTGCAGACTCGTTTCCAAGCCACTTTAACAAGAGATCTAACTCCTCACTATAGGAAAAAGATCTAAGTCTCTTATGGCGTTCTGGAAGGAGGCTCGCCATGCTCTGTAGTTCTCGGGGTGATCTGTGAACTTTATAAGTCTTTTGGTAACCAGCTCCCGTTTAGCAAAGAACTTAGCGAAGTCCATGGTGGCCTGGTTAGCGCCAATACTACCCGGTGTATTGTTGTTATGCTGCATGTGCGGTGTATCACCATACCTTTTAGGGGTTTCAGGCTTAGGACAGTTTGTATAATACCGTTCTGATGCGAAGGGTGTCCCTTTAAGTCAAAGTGAATGTTGTAGCTTTCGTTCTGTAGGGCGGTAGTTGTGGTCAGCATCACTTTGTCGCATACCGTCCTGCTTAAGGTACTGTGGTTCAAAGTAGGATCTTTGACACTCTGTATAGGCTGGCTGATATTCTGCATCACAATCATCTGTCTTGGGATGTTGCTGGACGTATTCTGAGACACGCTGTGTTGGATCTTGTTCATCTAGGTCTGGCCCAAGTACTTGGCTGTGTTTCTCGGATTCTGGGTATTCCAAGGCTTCTAGTAACTCTGCTTTGGCCACTGCGGCTGCCGCTTCTTTCTCTGTGGCAAGTTTTTCCAGTGACGCTTGCAGGCATGCTGTCTTTTTCCTTTGATGCTTTCTCTTTCTTTAGTTGCATCTATTGTGCGGCAAAGGAAGATCTTAATTTTGCTGCCTCAGCTTCTGCACGGGCGATAGCAGCCTTTTTTTATTATTGAGAATTTGCTAGAGCAGTTTGCTCGTGACCTGGTCCTGTATAATGATGCCCAGCTAGTGGACATTGTATGCCTGTTTTCTGTCTGCTTAATGTCTCTGTGCGGACTCAGTATTGGTAGAAACATACTTCAGCGTGGTCTGGATAGTGCTGCACTTGCTTGGGACTGCACTCTCACTTGTGGCTGTATGGCAACCGCTGCAATATTGTATGCAGGACCGCATGTGTGATGGCGGCTCCGTGTAGTCAGATCCACTATCGATGGTGACTAGCATCTGTTTTACTGTTCTGTCTTCATACATGTTCACACAGTGTGCAGTCTGACATTCAGCATAAACAATTCCTGTCTTCCAAATAAGAGGACTATTCTTTGTAGTCTAACTTGTTTATTGGCAAAACAGGAGTATTGATGTGTGATCAATTGTGATAAAACAGATATGCTTGCAAAAGGATGGTGGAATTTAAGAAGGAGATCTGCAGAAGGACAGCTCTGCTGGTGTGTCCTTGGTGACTGGAGACTGGGCTTCTCTTTCCCAGAATGCATTACACTCCCACAATACAATAATCTTTATTAACAGAAAAAAAAGTGTAGTACATTTTTAACACTGCTAGATGGTGCTATAACCAAACTAATAACTACAGAATACCAAAATTAAAAGGCAAGCATGATCTGTAATGATTCTTAAACTCTGGCAAATATACTAAGATCAGTTTCTAGCCCTGCTGGGGCTAATATTTTTATGTCAATGAATAAAATAAAGTAATCGCGGAGATGAGAACAATATATACATAAATCTGTAGTTGTCAGTATCTGTAGTTGCGCGAAATCTCAGCGGGTAAACGAGTGACGTATTGTGAAGGATTAACCAATTATCGCTAACCTTATACCAACCTTAGTTTGCCACAAATGAGTGAGCCTCGCACATTGGATCCCTGAATTTTAACATCACTTACCAATGTAATATAAAGTGGTCCCCGCCCCCACAAACATATCTGCCCAATCCCCTGAAGACGCAGTTTTTCCGGTGAAACATGACGGGAGGCAGCAAACGTGTTTGTGTGTTTTAAGCACAGTAGTTAGATATAGACAGCCCACATCAAGATCTAATCATATAGGGAAAGAGTAGGAAACAAAATAGTTATGTAGCCAGTGAAGGTGTACAACTAACTGGCTACAGTGTTTCTCATCTAATAAGCTGCTAGTGAGAAACAAATAGCAGCTGAATTAACCTTTTAGTTGCTGGTTGAAATATGGGGCAAAATTCTGCCAACTACTGAGATTTTTAATTAGTCTCACTTTGTGTGTTGAGTTATAGTTTTAAAAGCAATTTAAAATAAAAATTATGTCTTAGTTACTAGAACACGTGTAAATAGATGTTCTTAATTACAGAAAGATTACAAGAATTACATGTATTTAGTCTTGAGAAGAGACGTCTAAGAGGAAACATTACATATAACAGTATATATAACATTATATATAAATGGTGAAAAGCTGTTCCATGTAAAATCCCAACAAAAGAGAAGGGGCTCTGCCTCCATCTGGAGACGTTCAGTCTTCAGAGGCGTCAAGGCTTCTTCAGCATAAGAACTGTGAATCTGTGGAATAATCTACCTCAGGACGTGGTAACAGCAGGTACAGTTGATTGTTTTAAAAAGTTTAGATCAATTCTTAAAATGAAATAACATGAATGCTTTTGTAAATGTATTGAAGTCTTGGTCTCACTCCCGTTTCCTAAATTCACATCCCCACTCATTGTTTGGTTGAACTTGATGGACTAGCATCTTTGTTTCAACTGTACTAACAATGTAACACACTCATCTGAATCCAGCCTAACATGCTGCTTGCAAAACCTTCCCTTTAAACTTGTTTGGACATAAATGTGGAGGCAGTGTCTTTTGACCCAAGCAAAGGTGATCCTAATAAAGAGTAAATCTCTTAGGGTACGACCACACAACCTGGTCGTGTCATGGTTGCAACACGGCCTCCTTAGTGCCTCCTTAGTTTAACTGATGCCTGCTGCGGCCTGTACGGTGGGGTCATACCCTTAGCTTGTATAGACAGCATGCTGAGAATAAGCTAAATCATGAGCAGCTACTTGTGAGGGCAGCAGGAAACTGAGACAACACCTGACTGCAATCCATCTGCTGATGTACAAAGCATTCAGAACATCTTCAGACCTTTTCACTTTTTTTTACATTTTGTTATGTTGCGGCCTTGTGCTAAAATAAATTATATATATATATATATATATATATATATATATATATATATATATAAAAAACTAATAATAAGAAAGTGAAAACAGAATTTTAGAAAAATGTATGCTCATTTATTGAAAATAAAAACAAATTTTTTACATGGACAGTATTCAGACCCTTTGCTATGATGCTTGAAATTTAGCTGTGAGGGGCGTCCCATTTCTCTTGATCATCTTTGAGATGTTTCTGCACCTTGATTGTAGTCTACCTGTAGCAAATTCAGAAAATTGGACATGATTTGGAAAGTCACAGCCCTATCTATATAAGGTCTCACAGCTGACAAGGCTTTTTTCGATTATATACAAAGCCATAAGAAGGAAGGAACTGCCTGTAGAGCTCTGAGACAAGATTGTGTGGCTGCACAGATCTGGAGAAGGGGGACAAAAAATGTCTTCTAGACCAAACATTCCCAAGTGCACAGTGGCCTCTATAATTCATAAGAAAGAAGTTTGGAACAACCAGGACTCTTCCTAGTGCTAGCCACCCCACCAATCTAAATAATGGGGGAGAAAAGCCTTGATACGAGAGGTGACCAAGAACCTAATTGTCACTCTGGTTCAGCTCCAAAGATCCTGTGTGCAGATTGTAGAAACTTCTAGAAGGTTAGCCATCACTGTACTACTCAACCAATCTGAACTTTATGGCAGAGTGGCCAGAAACAAGCGTCTCCTAGTGAAAGATACATAAAAGCCCACCTGGCGTTTGCACAAAAAGCACCTAAAAGACTCTCAGACTGTAAGAAACAGGATTCTCCGGTCTGATGAAACCAAGATTGAGCTATTTTATCCCCAATTCTACATGTCATGTCTGGAGGAAAGTAGGCACTGCTCATCATCTGCCCAATACCATCCCTACAGTGAAGCATGGTGATAGCAGCATCTGTCACGGCAAGTTTGGATAAGAGGAACACCAAGTAAACAAACAGCAACAGCTAACCAGACTAGGCCCCAAAGCTAGGGAGGAGGGAATGGTAACCTCCTAACAATCCCTGATCCTCTCCCTGACTGCTGACAGTATGAGCAAGTCTTGATGGTGAACGAACTCATACGCTGGAACCTAAGCCCTGCTGACACTGAAGCAAACCCTAACTTAGGGAGAGGGGAATGAGACAGCCGGTACCTTCCACCGTAAAGGGTCCAGCGTCTCCCTGAGACCTAGAAGCAACACACGCACAAAGGGGAGAACAGGAAGACTTAGCTTGAGACGAGCGGGAAGTAAAGGATCCACAAACAACCAGTATAGAACTCCAGAAGGAAAATATCCACCGCAAAGTCAGCAGTAAGAGGCGGACTTAAATAGAGCCTCTTGAACAGCTAACGAGCAGAACCTGTGGAGAGGTGAGATCCTGCCCACAACAACAAACAGAAGGGAAACACAGAAAGACCGGTCAGATAGACTCACGTGCTGAAAGTCTATCCGATCTTCTCAGATCTCTCACAGGGCAGGCAGTGACAGCATCATGCTGTGGGGGTGTTTTTATGCTCCTGGGACAAGGAGACTGGTCAGGGTTCAGGGAAAGCTGAATGGAGCAAAATACAGAGATATTCTTAAAAGGAACCTGTCACGTAGAACATAGTGTCTGAGCTAAAGGCAGCATGTTATAGAGTAAGAGGAGTGGAGCAGACCGATATATTATTTTTAATGTGAGAATATTCAGTATAACTTGTAATTTTTCATTTACAGTATATCTGTGCTCATTCTGTTCTTGAAGTCAAAGAGGTGGTCCTATTAGTGACTGACAGCCTTCCATCTATGACTGTGCATACAGAGATAGCTGTCAATCATGAGTAGGACCACCTTCCTAACTTCAAAGCCCAGAATGAGCAAGAATTTAAATGTATAAATTACAAGCTTTACTGAAGCTTTTCCTACAAAACTATACATCATGCTGCTCTGCATCTACAGCTCTACACCATGCTGTCTGCAGATTATTCTGCATTTTCATGGTGACAGGTTCCCTTGAATGAAAACCTGATCCAGAGTGCTCTGGACCTCATACTGGGCCGAAGGTTTACCTTCCAAAACAATGACCCTAAGCACACAACCAAGACAACATAGGAGTGGCTTAGGTTTTGCAGTGTTTTTTTTTTTATGTGGTTTTACCATTCGGTCCTAAAAGTTCCATGTAAATACACCATAAAAGGCAGCATCCTGGGCAATAATGAATGAATCATCCTAATAAACTGTCAATTGCAAACCAGATCACATAGCGCAGAACCTCAAACTGGACAAAGTATTAGACTCATCTGTATTATAATATATAGTAAATTCCTTTCATCCAGCAATTGGGCTTGAGAGGTGTCACACTACTAGATATTCTGGGTTATCAGACAGGCATAGGTTAGAGAAGAAAGCACAAAATCTGGGAAGAAGTTTCCACCTCAATTCTTTATTCAGTCTTCTGCTCTTACACCTGTTAAATGTCACATAATATTGCAAGTTTTGTGCTGGATTATGCGTCTTTCTGGATAATTAGATGGCAGATTAATGGAATTTTACTGCAGTGATTTGGTCTTAATTTTCCAGTTTCTGACTTTGTGACCCAGGTAGCTGGTAATCCTGTGGGGCGTGCATTGAGATCTGCAATCAACATTAATCAATATGCCACCAAAAAGACCCTTGCAGAGAGCATGCTAGATGTGGCACTGTTCATGGCCAATGCTACACAGTTAAAGGCAGTTCTGGAGCAAGGGCCGAGCTTCACCTATTACGTCACGCTGATCACTCTCATCAGCCTGTCTCTGGCTCTTCAGGTCGTTATTGGGATCCTGCTGATTATCATTGGTAAGACACTTCAAGGAGAAAGTTATCTCTGTGCAACAAATAATAAAGAGGCATTCCGGTTGTTAAAAGTTATCTCCTATCCACAGAATAGGGGACAACTATTAGATCTGTGGACGTCCTACCATTGGGACCTCCACTGATCACAAGAACAGATACCCTGTACTCCTCTCAGCCTCTCAAAATAAATGGACTGGCAGGTCTAGCATACGCACTGCTGCTCCATTCATCTCTATGGGAGTTCTGTAGACAGCCAGGTACAGCACTCCCCTATTTTTCGGCATTCCCATAGAGATAAATGCAAGCCTGACCTACTGCTTCGTTCATTTTGGAGGGTATAGGGTCCCCATTCTTGTGATCAGTTGGTGTCCCAGCGGTAGAACTGCCACCGATCTAATGGTTATCCCCTATCCTGTGGATAAGGATAACTTTTAATAATCAATCTTTGATATTTGCTTGGCGAATGGTGATCATCATAAAGAATACTACTCCACAGCTTGAACTGGCTGATAACAGGGAGTTATCTATTGCTTTTACCAGCCCACCAACGACAGCGTATCCATGGCCTGGTAACAGGGATCAATAAATGTTTTTCACTAGTTTTAGGCTACTTTCACACTTGCGGCAGTGTGATCCGGCAAGCAGTTCCGTCGTCGGAACTGCCTGCCATATCCGCCGATCTGGATGTGACTGAAAGCATTTGTGAGACGCATCCGGATGCGGATCCGTCTCACAAATGCATTGCAAGAATGGATCCGTCTATCCCTTTGTCATGCGGACAGACGGATCCGTCTTGTATACTTTTTCACATTTTTACCGGTCTGCGCATCCGGCACTAAAATATTCCTATGGGGAAAAATGCCGGATCTGGCATTCAGGCAAGTCTTCAGTTTTTTTTGCCGGAGATAAAACCGTAGCATGCTGCAGTTTTATCTCTTGCCTGATCAGTCAAAACGACTGAACTGAAGAAATCCTGATGCATCCTGAACGGATTACTCTCCATTCAGAATGCATGGGGATATGCCTGATCAGTTCTTTTCCGGTATAGAGCCCCTGTGACGGAACTCTATGCCGGAAAAGAAAGACGCTAGTGTGAAAGTACCCTTACAGTCAGCCCCCACCCAGCTTAATATGGATAGTAACAGGGGACAACAGATTACATTGAATAGCAGTTTTTGGAGAATAGACTGTGAAGATCAAATAGCTGCAGAAATATTTTTGGCCACAAGATGGCGATAACTTCACAACAAATCCTTTCCCTATCACTAAGGGCTCCTTGTACAGGGCTTTACATATAGACATACAGTACTTGTCAACCCTCCTGAAACCTCTGGGAGGCTCCTGGAAAAAGGGGACAACAGAAGAGCTGGCAAATCAGCTTTCTCCCAGAAAGTAGCCCTTGATGAGCTCTAACTGTATGTGGCATTGGGATGCTGTGTCATCAGATGCACTCCCAGTCCCCAGGTTCTCATTGCAGGGGTTATAGTGGGAATGTGATCATCCTGGATATTTAACTCCTTATGTCCCTTCTATCTACAGCTCGCAGGAACTTGAATGATGTCTCCAAGCAGCCAGGTCTGGATGTGATGAACAATGTGGCCACAGCTCTTGTGTTTGTCACCGTCCTCATCAATATCTTCATTACAGCATTTGGGGTGCAAAAAACTGGTCTCTACCCATCACGGGGGCCTCGAGAGGTGCACTAAGTGGGCAAGACCTACAGGTAAAACCTGGGTACAAGAAACTATTACTGTAGTTGAGGTATAAAGCATAGTACAGTTAATTGTAAAATAATCACCAGGGAAAATGGATTGGTGTATCATTTGTGATACTGTCTGCTGACATGATGCATCTCAGCCTATCGTGTAATACTGCCTGGAGAGCTGATGTATCTAAGACTATAATCAATTATACTGTCTGATGAGTAGCTGTATCTAACCCTATCATATGTGAAACTATCTGCTGAGCTGGTCGTATCTAAGCCCATCATGTGTGATACCATCTGCTGACCTTGTTTTGTTTAAGCCTATCATGTGTGGAGCTGTTTGCTGGGTGCATCTATCCCTGTCGGTGTGAAACTGTCTTCTGTGCTAGCCAAGCCTATCATCGGTGATACCATCTGCTGATCTTGTGTATCTAAGTCTTATGTGTGTGAAGCTGTCTGCTGTGCTGTGTGTATCTAAGCCTATCATCTGTTATACTGTCTGCTGAGCTGGGTGTACCTAAGCCTCAAATGTGTGGTTCCTCCTCACAGTAGTTATGGCCAGATATGTGCCCCCTTCACAGTAGTTATGCCCTGATATTTGCCCTCTCACAGTAATATGCTCTGATATGCGCCCCCTCACAGTAATATGCCCACGATTGTGCCCCCTCATAGTAATTTGCCCAGGATTGTGCCCCCTTCTCACCTCCTTCAGCAGCAGCAGCAGGATACACATTGGCTGCTCTGGTCTGTGTAGGAGGAGGAGGAACAGAGGCTGACCGCCGACCGCCCCCGCCCCTGCACAGAATAGCAGTGTGGAGCGTTGGGAGAAGAATGATGGAGCAGGGAGGGACATCTGCCTGAGAGCGGGACATACCTCCTCCGTACTAGAACCGCAGAACAGCAACTGAAATATGGGACTGTCCTGCTAGATCCGGGACGGTTGGGAGGTATGCTTTTCTTTCCTTTCCCACACTTAAGCATTCAGCAATCGGGGTGCAACACTTCTCTTTCACTATGCAACCACAGGGCAGCCCCAATGTCAGACTGAGTTCTACACCTTTTTCACAGGTTTCTGTACTCACTGTAAGGCCTCATGCACACGGCCGTGTTCCGCGGCCAAGCGTGGTCCATGGTAACCTGGCCGGGATTCCTTCTGACAGCAGGAGCTCACCGCGTCATTGGTTGCTATCACGCCGTGCGCTTCATGCCGCCGCTGCTGTACAGTGATACACTCGTATGATCTATACGAGTGTATCACTGTACAGCAGCGGCGGCATGAAGCGCACTGAGTCATAGCAACCAATGACGCCGTGCGCTCCTGCTGTCAGAAGGAATCCCACGGACCGCTCTTGGCCGCGGAACACGGCCGTGTGCATGAGGCCTTAATGGTTTCACAATGTCCTCAATGATATATGAATCTTTAGCAACTTCCACAGTGTGCTTGTAAAGTATGTCCCAGGTACAAGAAGACAAATATCCTGAACAAGTCAGCTGTGAAGCCTGTAAGATTATCTCCACAGAAATTCTGCACGCACCTCCTCTATGTACTGGTATGCTCAAATATATATTTTTCTCTTTTCTCTATCTTAGGTTTTAAGCTTTCTTTCAAGTTGATTCACTACATAGGTCTGTGTCTTCACTCCTTCCACTTCACTGTCTAGACACACACTGCTCAGTCCTAACTCCTCCTCCCTAATGTGGAGAGTGGTAACAGCCCCACCTAGTGTTGACAGCTAAGACCTGTTATCCCCCAACTGCTTATTACACAGGAAAATGCATAACAACACATTTCCCCTTTAGCAGTGTACCACTGTTGTAGCAGTGGAACACTGCAATGCTGTCTGCTGTGCTGTGCTGTCTGTGTCCCATGTGATACTGTCTGCTGATTGGGTGTATCTACACTTGTCATGTGTGATACTGTCTGCTGAGTGGGTTTGTCTAAGCCTATCCCATGTGATATTGTCTGCTGATCAATTGTATGTATCTACGCTTGGCATGTGTGATACTGTCTGCTGTGCTGGGTGTATCTAAGCCTCTCATATGTGATAACGTCTAAGCACAGGTCTATATGGACAGAAATGGGGTGCATCACGCTCTTCTGTTCCTTCTTGTGTTACAGACTTGCCAACGGTGAAGACTTTTGCACCTTCCTCAGCTGTGCTCTTCTTACATCCTTGGACTAAACGTTATGTGTTTCTGAATATTAATTATTATTAGTAACAGTTGTTAGGTTTCATGATCTTGCTTCTCATTCTTTGGTCATTTATTAAAATCTACCTGTAATTTTAATAAACTTCCCACAAGTCATAGTGATAGTGAAGTTTTAATCAGTGGGGGCCAGGGTGCTGAGACTCCCTCTGGTCGCTAAAATGAGGGTCAGAAGCGCTCAGTTGAGTTCCTATTCGGTTCTGCGGCCTTTTCTTTGAGAGCGGAATGTGCAGTGTAGGAATCCACAGAAAGTTCATGGATTTTCTGATAATCCACATACTGCTTGTTCAGAGAACAGAAACACAGAAGCAGAGCGCTAAACTGAGCACTTCTTTCCCCTGGTTTTAGCAATAGGTGTGGGTGTGTGGGAGGGGGTCTCTTGACCCAGCCTCCACTGATTAAAACTTTTGACATGTCAGAAGTAGAGATGAGCAAATTTCATTAAATTCGTATTGGGTCAGATTCAAATGAATCGGTCGAAAGTGCTCATATTGCCCTGCAAAGTCATGTATGACACTCTGAGGTCTCCTAGGACTGTATTAAACCCCTTTCAACCTCTTTAATGGCAAGAGGGCATTAGTAATGTCAAAGTGACAAATGGCTATGGGTAAACTGATGGTTGCTGGTGGTAACAAACAGCCTGTTTAATAACACACTGCACCAGATTTTGTATGCTTTAAAAAATAAATAAAAAAAACTGTCCAAAAATTTATCCCTTTGGTGTTTATACACTGAATGGAAATGGCTGCAGCCCAGTGACACACAGTACACTACACTGACCCTGTCCTTTTCCTAAGGGTCCATTCACACTTCCGTAGGTGTTTTGCGGTCCGCAAACTGCGGATCCACAAAACACGGACACCGGCAATGTGCGTTCCGCAATTTTAGGATCACACATCGCCGGCACTATAATAGAAAATGCCTTTTCTTGTCCGCAATTGCGGACAAGAATAGGACATGTTCTATCTTTTTTGGGAACGGAATTGCGGATGCGGAAATGCAGATGCAGACAGCATCCGTTCTGGCACCATTGAAAATGAATGGGTCTGCAAAATCCAGAATGGATCCGGAAACAATTTGCGGACGTGTGAATGAACCCTAACTAAAACTTTTAGCTATGATGAGCTATGATGTTCCTTAAAAAGCCTATGTGACCCTAAAATAGCTGTAGTATGTATCTAAAGATAAGCTTCCTATGCTCTCTCTCTGCCAGATGTCCTGTCCCATCAATGTACAAGCTCAGAATTCCCTGGTTCAGAACTTATGTAGTACCTATGACGCATATCAGTATCATCTCTCCTAAATGGCTAAGGTGGACTGCAAGACATGATAGGCAAGTTTGCCCATCCGGGCACCGCCCTGGGTTATGTGATTCTTCTTCATCTTCTCTGCCCTGCTCTGCTGTCTTCTGATCTGTAAAATGGCTGACGTTATTTTGAGTGATTTGTCCAAATCACAGAAGTTTCAGCTTTGATGGAGTCCTGAAGTTTTGGGAAATTTCCTCCAAAATCTTTTTATTAAGGTTTAAGGCAAATAATAATAAAAAAAACATAAATATATGTTTCCATACAATCTGTTGTAAACGTTTGAATCATTGCAAACAAAAACAGTCGGCCTTATATTGGAGGCCGTATTACCAATAAAGACCTGAACTATTAACTATTAACATAATTTTCTAAGAGCAGAGGAAAGGGTGGGAAGGTTGTTGCTCCTAACAGAAGGTGTGTAAACAAGGTGATGTATACTTTAGCCTACAGATGTTGAAAATCTGAAAGGTACTAGAGGGGATAGTTTTAAGATAAGGTATTGTGGGCTCGAAAACTATGCTTGCAGAGCTCCCAGCTCAAGAGTTCTTCCATCCTAAATATGGAGTCAATTTTAGCAAGCCATTCCCCTGTCTTGGGGCTGTGAAGACCTCCAGTGAAGGGGGATAAGCAGCTTAGCTGCAGTGAGAAGGTATGTCAAAAGATCTTGCCGTTTAGGGTGGTAGTTGCCAAAAGGTATCCAGAGCAAAATGAGTGTAGGGGTAATGAGACCTGACGACCAGTAATTTCTGCACATGGAGATTCAATCCGCTTCCAATAAGGCTGGATAAGTAGACATGACCACCGGACATGAGATAAAGATCCAGAAGATACACTTCACCTCCAGCAAACATTGGGAACATATAGGAAGACCTTAAGAAGGAATGCTGGAGTCCTGTACCACCTAGTAAGCATCTTATATGAATTTTCCTGTATTTTCACACAGCTCGAAAAACCATGTGAGTACTTCAAGACAATAATGTCTCCTCCTTAGAGAAAACAGAATCAAGTTCTTTTTCCCAAGCCAAAAGAAAACTAGGTTTAGCCGGTGCTTTATCAATATGTAAGCCTGTGTATATTTTAGAGAGAAGACCTGTCAGAAGGTGCGGTAGTAAAAGGTATTGCCTAAGCCTTGATTGTGTCTGCTGTCGAATATTGTGAAATAAAGGAGAAGTTTTTAAAGAGGACGAATATTGCTTTCTGGAGCCGTTTTTCCGTTATTTTCTACTATTGCCTAAGCCATGTTGGCTTCATGTTGGGCAAGTTCGCTGATAGGAATTGCTTGCAATGTACAAAGGTTTGGGATCAGTTTTTCGCGAAAGACTTTGGCTATGGGATGATTGGGTAATTTATTCCATAAGGGTCTTAAAGGTTTGCTACTGTTTACTAAATATGGAAGCATGCGCCGTGGGGTCAGAGAAGAGAATGTGCGCTGTTTGGGTAAGGAGGCTAAAAAAGAATGAAAGACTGTCACGGTTCCCCTAACAGTTGAGCACATTTTAGCGGTCGTCGGTTGTAGGGAGCGTGTGCACCAGAGTGAGGCCAGTTGTTCACTTGTGAGAGGACTGCGTTTAGCCTCAGTGTGTGGGGAAGAAGTATGTATGACAACTAGAGTCACCCATCTACTCAAATGATTCACCCTGTAATACAACAGAGGGTCAGGAAAAGCCATGCGATTTCAAGTCTGATTTTAAAATCAGTAGTCTATGCGGGAGGAGTGGAGGCTTGTTCTTTAACAGAAATCGGGTGAATAAAGGGTGAATGGTATAAAAAAACAATTTAGGGAGAAAAATCAGAACCGTTTGAAGGACATAAAGAAGTTGTGGAAGGATATAGGTCTTCAGGTAGTTTTTCCTGCCTACCCAGGAAATAAAAGGTAACTTAAGAGACTCCAGGTGAGCCTGTGTTTTGCGAGCCAGGGGTATATAGTCAGCGGAGAATAGTTTGGAAGGATCTTTAGTGAGAAATACTCCAAGATATTTAATCTGATGGTCAGGCCATTGAAAGGGGGCAAGTTGTTTAAGCGAGGCAACCGTATGAGCAGGGGTGGACACATTTAAAATCTTTGATTTTGAGAATTCAATTTTAAATTTAGAAATTAAACCAAAGGACTCGAAAATGTGTAGTATATGAGGAAATACCTGCGTGGGATTTGTAATTATTAGCAAAAGGTCATCCGCGAATGCAGCTGTTTTGTGAATATGAGAACTTAGCTGCAGGCCATGTATTGTTTCATTTTGTATAAGTTTTTGTAACAAAATCTCCATGGACAAAATAAATAAAGTTGATGATAAGGGGCAGCCCTGCTGCGTTCCATTGGTGATGGAAAAAGCAGGAGATAAAGTGCCATTGATTCTCGGTCTAGCAGACAGTTGTGAATAGAAAGAGAAAATGGCCGAGATAAATGCCTCCGGGAAACCAAAACGTGACAGGGCTGCCCTCATAAATGACCATCTAACTCTATCGAATGCTTTTTCAGCATCCATTCCCAGCAAGATTAATGGTATGTTTTTCTGAGTAGCATGATGTACAAGGTTAATAAGCCTAGTTTTATTATGCTTCCCTTAATTTATGTAAAATAGGTTTAATCCTATTCGCTAAGGCTGCGTTCACACGGGCGAGATTTCCACGCGGTTGCAATGCGGTAGGTGAACGTATTGCACCCGCACTGAATCCCGACCCATTGATTTCAATGGGGCTGTTCAGATGAGCGGTGATTTTCACGCATCACTTGTGCGTTGCGTGAAAATCGCAGTATGCTCTATATTCTGCGTTTTTCACGCAACGCAGGCCCCATAGAAGTGAATGGGGTTGCGCGAAAATCGCAAGCATCCGCAAGCAAGTGCGGATGCGGTGCGATTTTCACGCACGGTTGCTAGAAGACGATCGGGATGGAGACCCGATCATTATTATTTTCCCTTATAACATGGTTATAAGGGAAAATAATAGCATTCTGAATACAGAATGCATAGTAAAACAGCGCTGGAGGGGTTAAAAAAATATTTAAAAAAATATTTAACTCACCTTAGTCCACTTGATCGAGCAGACTGGCATCTCCTTCTGTCTCCTTTGCTGAACAGGACCTGTGGTGAGCATTCATTACATGAACAGGACCTTTGGTGACATCACTCTAGTCATCACATGATCCATCACATGATCTTTTACCATGGTGATAGATCATGTGATGACCGGAGTGGCTTTTAGCAAAGGTCCTGTTCATGTAATGAATGCTCACCACAGGTCCTGTTCAGCAAAGGAGACAGAAGGAGATGCCGGTCTGCGCGATCAAGTGGACTAAGATGAGTTAAATTTTTATTTTATTTTTTTAACCCCTCCAGCGCTGTTTTACTATGCATTCTGTATTCAGAATGCTATTATTTTCCCTTATAATCCAGTTATAAGGGAAAATAATACAATCTACAGAACACTGATCCGAAACCCGAACTTCTGTGAAGAAGTTCGGGTTTGGGTACCAAACATGCGCGATTTTTCTCACGTGAGTGCAAAACGCATTACAATGTTTTGCACTCGCGCCGAAAAATTGCGGGTGTTCCCGTAACGCACCCGCACATTTTCCCGCAACGCCCGTGTGAACCCAGCCTAACAGTTTCGTCCACCATTTAACGTCCGCATTTAGGAGGGAGATTGGACGATAGTTTCCACAACAAGCAGTGTCCTTGATCTCTTTGGGTACCAGAGTGATATATGCTGTCAACGATTGGGGGGGAAGTGGGACACCCGTAGAAGATCATTACACACTCGTAAAAACTGGGGGAGGAGGAGTGATTTACACTTTTTGTAGTATGAAATAGGAAACCTATCAGGCCCAGGGCTTTTTCCAGTTGGTACTGAAGCTAGAGTTTTAGAAAGTTCTGCTGTTGTGAATGGTTAAAGAAGTGATAAGACATCTGTGGTCGACAAAGATGGCAGGCGAAGAGAGTTAAAGGGGTTAACCAATATCATGTGCCAGGACCCTCAGAGGGAATATACTTACCCCACTGCCCACACTTCCGCCGCTGCTGCTTCTCCCTGTACACCGATGAAAGGGAGCTAGGCTCGTCCCCGTCCCCGCCTGCCAATGGCTGCTCCCCTCCGACACCGGATGTTTTCATCCATGTACAGGGAGAAGCAGCAGTGGCGGTGCGGGGACCAGGAGCGCAGCAGGGAGAGGTGTGAGTATATTCCCTATGAGGGGCCCGGCACATGGCGGGGCTGTTTATGATATTGGATAACCCCTTTAAGGAAGGAGCAGGTTAGTTTCTCAGTATTAGTGTGTTCTGGTAGGTTATATAATGATTGGTAAAACGTTATAAATTCACCGGTGATCCCTTTAATGTGACAGTGGATAAAGGTCCTGTTTTGATCTCATGAATGAAAGATTGCTCTTTCTGTTTCTTAACTAAGGCCGACATAAGTTTGGAACCTCTGTCGCCATGAGCATAAAATTTGAAAGATGCTCTTTGATATAATTTAGCAGACCTACATTAAAGAGATCTTTCAGCTGGTGGCGTAAGTTTGCCAGGACAGTTTGTATCACAGTTGCTTGGGAACGTTTGCCAATTGTCTCCAAAGCCGTGATTTGGGAAAGTAGGGAATTTAACTGCTCATTTCTTTGCTTTTTAAGCCTAGCCCCCAGGGCAATGAGTACTCCCCTCATAAATGCTTTGTGTGTTTCCCACACAAAAGGAGAAGATATGTCCGAGGTAATGTTGTTATTGAAAAACTCTGTAAGAGAGGATTGCAGGGCTACAAATTGTCGCTCATTGTCAAGTAATGTCTCGTTAAGTGACCATGTCCATTCTCTAGGTGGGAGGCGTGAGAGAGAAAACAATAAAGAAACGGGGGCGTGGTCAGAAAGTGTAATAGAGTCTATGGCAGTCGAATGCAGAATCGGGAGAGACCTTCCAGATAGAAATATATATAGTCTAGTCTATGGTAGGTATTATGAGGTTGGGAGTAAAAGGTATAATCCCTAGTGAGAGGATGTTGGAGGAGCCATGCATCAATTAAATCTAGACTATTGTCATGCCCTGCTCTGACTATGTGCGGAGGTCGGCCAGAATAGCAGCACGTGTTTATTTTTGTTTTGGAGTCGTGCTGGACCCGCCTCCCATCAGGTGCACTGGGTGGGGTCATTGGTTTAAATATCACTCTAGTCCAGTGTTCTGAACGGGTTATAGAAATCAGTCTGGCCTTGGAAGCAAGGAAGGAAGGTTGTCTGTTCCAGCTCAGAAAAGATAAGTGTGGTTTCAGTTTTTGTTGATTGCTGTCTAGGTTGTGTTTGTGTCATCTTTCCCATCCAGGTTCTGTGCGAGCATTTTCCCCTTTTCACCATCTCAGGGAATCTAGGGTGTTTTAAACCCGGCCACGAGGACACATATTTCCTATCTTCAAGGTCTGAAGGTGGGCTGAGCAGTGCAGGGAAAGAGGTCAGGGTTTAGCTAGGAGGTGACCCTTCCCCTGCTTCTCGCCTAGAGCTTGGTTGTTGGTTTATCTGTGTGTCTGAGTTCCCAGTCCGCCGTGACAACTATGTAGGCATCTCTGAAGATTGCTAAGTGAACCCTGAGAGATACAGGAGGTCTGATTTGATGTGTCTAGAAGAGGATTCAAAGCAAGATTAAAATCTCCTCTGACCACCAGAATACCTTCTGCAAATTCTCAGAATGCCTTCAGTTTGTTCACCAACCAAAGAGTTTGGTGGCGATTAGGAGCATAGAGATTGGCTATAGAAATCTTAACCCTTGCAATGGTGCCTTTAATAAAGAGAGCCCTGCATCAGAATGGAATATTTTTTACTCATGGCGATGCTTGTGCCTTTAGAAGCCGATGATGGATGTGCACTATGAAACAACTTAGTGTAAAAAGGGTGTGCGGTAAGGGAGGTAAGACATTGAGATTTGAAATGTGTCTCCTGGAGGAGCAGTATATCTCCACAGGCTTTTTAAAGGAGGGACAATACCTGGCTACGTTTCCTTGGTTCGTTAAACCCTTTAACATTAAAGGACGTAACAGTTATATTGTAATGAGCCATTGTAGAAAGGAAAGAAAAGAGCAACATGGCAGTGTCCAAAAAAATGTAGGGAAGGACATTTTTATAGTGATTTGTGTAGTGGAGTGAGATCTGTGAGAAAAGTAAATACAGGAGCAAGTAGGGAAATAGAAAAACCCTGTAAGCTTATAAAAAATAAGTAAACAAACATTATAAACCTAGAAATAGGTAGGATGATCAACATCATAAACAGCTGTACAGTTAGGACAACCTGAAATGCAAAGGAGATGGCACCATAACTTTAATGGAGCCATGTGTAAAAGAGTGGCTCACAACAGGCCCATGGGCTGGAGGTGAAGGGGAAGAGACAAGAAGAAGAATGTGAGAGGGCCAAATGGCGGAAATAGGAACATATCACCTTTGTGGGTAACAACCTCTGATTTATTAACTCGCCCTTGCCCCCCTCAGCTCCGCCATAATAATCAGATAAAATGCAGCAATCTGGAGGGCTGTACAACCTAAGTAAAAAAGAAACAAAATACAGCCCTTATTAAAAATAAAAAAAAACGAAAAAAGGCACATGTAATCTTGGTAATCTTGTAAATCTCACTAAACAAGAAGATAGGGATCAGTCCTGGACCAGGTCGCTTTTCTTCCGAGAAGTTTTTCCCAGCTGATTGTAATTTCTGGACTGTTTCCCCGAGACAACAATTTCCCATGGCAGTGGCGAAAGAATGGAAGGAAGGCTGGATAGATCTTAGATAGCAGACCAATCTGGAATCGGAGTGTCTTTAAGATCTAAGGTCTCTATGATTTCTCTCAGGTCGGCATGTTTCCAGATAACCATCCTTTTGCCAGCAATCATAAAGCTAATGCCAAAGGGAAACAAGCACTGGTAGGCAATGTTTTGATGTCGGAGAGCATCAGTGAGCGGTTTCAAGTCTCTTCTTTTGGAGAGGGTGATGTTGGCCAAGTCCTGAAATATCGATATGTTAGCACCTTCTCAGGTGATATAGTCATGACCTCTTGGAGCTTTGAGGATGTCATCACGCACAACCGAAGGCTTTTGAGGCTTGAGAGTGCTGTGAGAACGTTCAATAGCATAGTCATCTCCCAAGACGTGAACAAATAGCCGTTTGACAGAAAATTTTAGATTTTTTGTTACAGAGGACTACAGGACACTTTTAATTCTAAGGTTGTTACATCTCCCTCTGTTATCCTGGTCCTCCAGCCAATCAACAATTTATTTAAGGTGGTCTTGACATGTAGAAAAGGAGGAGGTAGATGCTTGTGTATACGTGATGAGTTGAACTTGCATACTCTCCAATTGCTCTACCCATTGGCCAATTTGTTTAACATCTTGCTTAATCTCATGAAGCTCGGTCATTGTTGTTGCTCTCTTTCCCACCACATGTCGCTTTCGGGGGAGGGGTTTTTCATGTTAGGCGCCTATGAGGTGATTTATGTGAGGAACCCCTGCAGGTTTCTTAATTAAGTTATCGAGGCTGCTGGATTTCACATGCAGAGAAGGGTCTCTTAATTTTTGCTGATCAACTTTAACCATTGCCTGATCTGTAAAAGGTACTAGTGAGAGAAGAACAAGTGAAGTTCATCAGAGTGCTGCATTACTGTAGTTGCACATATTTGAGCAGTATAACAAACAGATAGGCATTACATTATCATAGTGCACCTAAAGTGTAACCTAGGAGGAGAGGGGGCATGGGTCATGTAAATAAGGCCTAATATGTAGGCTTATGCTTGTTGCATTGTGCCAGGAAGGACGTTAGGCGAATAGATAGTCATTTGATACAGTCTAAAGTCCTCAAATCTAGAAGTCAAGGGCCCTTGGAGTGTACAAGTTGCCACTGTGCACCAATACAACGCGCCTCCTTTTGCAATTTGACATGCAGGAGTGCAATGTCCCCTCAAGGCTTCCTGATATAAGCTGATATAAGGCTACTTTCACACTAGCGTTCGGGTGTCCGCTCGTGCGCACCGTTTGAAGGGGCTCACGAGCGGCCCCGAACGCATCCGTCTGGCCCCAATGCATTCTCAGTGGAGGCGGATCCACTGAGAATGCATCCGCCTGCCAGCGTTCAGCCTCCGCTCCGCTCAGTGAGCGGACACCTAAACGCTGCTTGCAGCGAGCGAGCGGATCCGTCCACACTTACAATGTAAGTCAATGGGGACGGATCCGCTTGAAGATGACACAATAAGGCTCAATCTTCAAGCGGATCCGTTCCCCATTGACTTTTAATGTAAAGTCTGAACGGATCCGCTCAGACAACTTTCACACTTAGAAAATTTTCTAAGTTTTAATGCAGACGGATCCGTTCTGAACGGATGCAAACGTCTGCATTATCGGAGCGGATCCGTCTGATGAAACATCAGACGGATCCGCTCCGAACGCTAGTGTGAAAGTAGCCTTAGCTGCTATAAGAATCCCAGAGAGGGTAAAGGAGGGGGGATGAGGAGACTCCACTTGGAGCCCAAGCTGCAGTATAGGAGAGGTATCCCTAGCTTTACCTTGAGAGAGGAGGGCCTGTGTCGGTCAGTGGATCCTAGCTAGCCACTTGTTCTGCTTCTTGCAGGCAAACAAAGTGTCGAAGGAACATATGCAGGAGATCCCTCTGAGCCAGGGATGAGATATATCTTGTCTCCAGTAAACAGACCGGAACAGCGGTGAAAGCAGCACTTCCGGTTTTGGATGCAGCAGAAATTAATGCCGCGACTTGGGGCAGTGAGTAGGCAGCGATCTAATAACTGGTCCAAAAGGACCAGGCAGGGCCCAAAATGATGCCCCTATACTCCAGGTGGACCGCAGGTCGAAGACAGAGGGTTTGGCAGGGCGGATGTCCACTGATGGCTGCAGATTAGCCTCTAATGCCAGGAGCCAGGCTTAGATGCGACTTCCCAGAGCGCCGGCAAACTCCGCCCCTCAACTTTTGGGAAATTTGAGACAAATTCGAATAGTTTAGACTCAATGTGCTCATCTGTAGCTGGAAGTTTCTTAAAATCATTGGTATTCTTTAATTTATTTTCTACTACTCAGATGTTCTGCTTCTCATTTGCAGAATTATACATGTAAATATAACGTAATATAATTCATTGTCACATTGTGGACAAGAAACAAGCAGCAGGATGCAGACCATTCATTCACCTTTACAAACAGTCACTGGTGTTATGTGTGTGGAGAGGAGATTCTCTATAGTGCACTTGTGGAGAGGAGCCTCTCTATACTGTGCTGGCGAAGAGGAGCTTCACTATACTGCGCTGGTGGAGAGCAGTTTCTCTGTACTGTGCTAGTGGAGAAGAGCTTCTCTACTGTGCTGGTGGAGAAAAGCTTTATACTGTGTTGGTGGAGAGAAGCTCCTCTATATTGTGCTGTTGGAGTGAAGATTCTCTATACTACGCTGGTGGAGAAGAGCTTCTCTGTACTGCGCTGGTGGAGAAGAGCTTCTCTACTGTGCTGGTGGAGAAAAGCTTTATACTGTGTTGGTGGAGAGGAGCTCCTCTATATTGTGCTGGTGGCAAAGAAATTCTCTATACTGCGCTGGTGGAGAAGAGCTTCTCTATACTGTGCTGGTGGAGAAGAGCTTCTCTACTGTGCTGGTGGAGAAAAGCTTTATACTGTGTTGGTGGAGCGGAGCTCCTCTATATTGTGCTGGTGAAGAGGAGCTTCACTATACTGTGCTGGTGGAGAGGAGCTCCTCTATATTGTGTTGTTGGAGAGAAGATTATCTATACTGCACTGGTGGAGAAGAGCTTCTCTGTACTGCGCTGGTGGAGAAGAGCTTCTCTGTATTGCGCTGGTGGAGAAGAGCTTCTCTGTACTGCGCTGGTGGAGAAGAGCTTCTCTGTACTGTGCTGGTGAAGAAGACATTCTCTTTACTGTGGTGATGGAGAAAAGATTCTCTATACTGTGTTGGTGGAGAGGAGCTTCTCTATAGTGCGCTGGTGAAGAGGAGCTTCACTATACTGCGCTGGTCGAGAGGAGCTTCACTATACTGTGTTGGTGGAGAGGAGCTCCACTATATTGTGCTGGTAGAGAAGATCTTCTTTATAACGTGCTGGTGGAGAAGAGCTTCTCTACTGTGATAATGGAGAAAAACTTCTCTATACTGTGTTGGTGGAGAGGAGCTCCTCTATATTGTGCTGTTGGAGAGGAGCTTCTCTATACTGCGCTGGTGGAGAAGAGCTTCTCTATACTGTGCTGGTGGAGAACATCTTCTCTGTACTGCGCTGGTGGAGAAGAGCTTCTTTATACTGCGCTGGTGGAGAAGAGCTTCTCTGTACTGCGCCGGTGGAGAAGAGCTTCTCTGTACTGTGGTGATGGAGAAAAGATTCTCTATACTGTGTTGGTGGAGAGGAGCTTCTCTATACTGCGCTGGTGAAGAGGAGCTTCACTATACTGCGCTGGTCGAGAGGAGCTTCACTATACTGTGTTGGTGGAGAGGAGCTCCACTATATTGTGCTGGTAGAGAAGATCTTCTTTATAACGTGCTGGTGGAGAAGAGCTTCTCTACTGTGATAATGGAGAAAAACTTCTCTATATTGTGTTGGTGGAGAGGAGCTCCTCTATATTGTGCTGTTGGAAAGGAGCTTCTCTATACTGCACTGGTGGAGAAGAGCCTCTCTATACTGTGCTGGTGGAGAACAGCTTCTCTACTGTGCTGATGGAGAAAAGCTTCTCTATACTGTGCTGGTGGAGAGGAGCTCCTCTATATTGTGCTGTTGGAGAGGAGCTTCTCTATACTGCACTGGTGGAGAAGAGCCTCTCTATACTGTGCTGGTGGAGAACAGCTTCTCTACTGTGCTGTTGGAGAGAAGATTATCTATACTATGCTGGTGGAGAAGAGCTTCTCTGTACTGTGGTGGTGGAGAAGAGCTTCTCTGTATTGCGCTGGTGGAGAAGAGCTTCTCTGTACTGCGCTGGTGGAGAAGAGCTTCTCTGTACTGTGCTGGTGAAGAAGACATTCTCTTTACTGTGGTGATGGAGAAAAGATTCTCTATACTGTGTTGGTGGAGAGGAGCTTCTCTATAGTGCGCTGGTGAAGAGGAGCTTCACTATACTGCGCTGGTCGAGAGGAGCTTCACTATACTGTGTTGGTGGAGAGGAGCTTCTCTATACTGCGCTGGTGAAGAGGAGCTTCACTATACTGCGCTGGTCGAGAGGACCTTCACTATACTGTGTTGGTGGAGAGGAGCTCCACTATATTGTGCTGGTAGAGAAGATCTTCTTTATAACGTGCTGGTGGAGAAGAGCTTCTCTACTGTGATAATGGAGAAAAACTTCTCTATATTGTGTTGGTGGAGAGGAGCTCCTCTATATTGTGCTGTTGGAGAGGAGCTTCTCTATACTGCACTGGTGGAGAAGAGCCTCTCTATACTGTGCTGGTGGAGAACAGCTTCTCTACTGTGCTGATGGAGAAAAGCTTCTCTATACTGTGCTGGTGGAGAGGAGCTCCTCTATATTGTGTTGTTGGAGAGAAGATTATCTATACTATGCTGGTGGAGAAGAGCTTCTCTGTACTGTGGTGGTGGTGAAGAGCTTCTCTGTACTGTGGTGGTGGAGAAGAGCTTCTCTGTACTGCGCTGGTGGAGAAGAGCTTCTCTGTACTGCGCTGGTGGAGAAGAGCTTCTCTGTACTGCGCTGGTGGAGAAGAGCTTCTCTGTACTGCGCTGGTGGAGAAGAGCTTCTCTGTACTGCGCTGGTGGAGAAGAGCTTCTCTGTACTGCACTGGTGGAGAAAAGATTCTCTATACTGTGTTGGTGGAGAGGAGCTTCTCTATACTGCGCTGGTGAAGAGGAGCTTCACTATACTGCGCTGGTCGAGAGGACCTTCACTATACTGTGTTGGTGGAGAGGAGCTCCACTATATTGTGCTGTTAGAGAAGATCTTCTTTATAACGTGCTGGTGGAGAACAGCTTCTCTACTGTGCTGATGGAGAAAAGCTTCTCTATACTGTGCTGGTGGAGAGGAGCTCCTCTATATTGTGTTGTTGGAGAGAAGATTATCTATACTATGCTGGTAGAGAAGAGCTTCTCTGTACTGTGGTGGTGGTGAAGAGCTTCTCTGTACTGTGGTGGTGGAGAAGAGCTTCTCTGTACTGTGGTGGTGGAGAAGAGCTTCTCTGTACTGCGCTGGTGGAGAAGAGCTTCTCTGTACTGCGCTGGTGGAGAAGAGCTTCTCTGTACTGCGCTGGTGGAGAAGAGCTTCTCTGTACTGCGCTGGTGGAGAAGAGCTTCTCTGTACTGCGCTGGTGGAGAAGAGTTTTCTGTACTGCGCTGGTGGAGAAGAGCTTCTCTGTACTGCACTGGTGGAGAAAAGATTCTCTATACTGTGTTGGTGGAGAGGAGCTTCTCTATACTGCGCTGGTGAAGAGGAGCTTCACTATACAGCGCTGGTCGAGAGGACCCTTACTATACTGTGTTGGTGGAGAGGAGCTCCACTATATTGTTCTGTTAGAGAAGATCTTCTTTATAACGTGCTGGTGGAGAAGAGCTTCTCTACTGTTATAATGGAGAAAAACTTCTCTATACTGTGTTGGTGGAGAGGAGCTCCTCTATATTGTGCTGTTGGAGAGGAGCTTCTCTATACTGCGCTGGTGGAGAAGAGTTTCTCTATACTGTGCTGGTGGAGAAAAGCTTCTCTATACTGTGCTGGTGGAGAGGAGCTCCTCTATATTGTGCTGTTGGAGAGAAGATTCTCTATACTATGCTGGTGGAGAAGAGCTTCTCTGTACTGTGCTGGTGTAGAAGAGCTTCTCTTCTGTGCTGGTGGAGAAAAGCTTTATACTGTGTTGGTGGAGAGGAGCTCCTCTATATTGTGCTGTTGGAGAGAAGATTCTATATACTACGCTGGTGGAGAAGAGCTTCTCTGTACTGCGCTGGTTGAGAAGAGCTTCTCTGTACTGCACTGGTGGAGAAGAGCTTCTCTGTACTGCGCTGGTGGAGAAGAGCTTCTCTGTACTGCGCTGGTGGAGAAGAGCTTCTCTGTACTGCGCTGGCTGAGAAGAGCTTCTCTGTACTGCACTGGTGGAGAAGAGCTTCTCTGTACTGCGCTGGTGGAGAAGAGCTTCTCTGTACTGCGCTGGTGGAGAAGAGCTTCTCTGTACTGCGCTGGTGGAGAAGAGCTTCTCTGTACTGCGCTGGTGGAGAAGAGCTTCTCTGTACTGCGCTGGTGGAGAAGAGCTTCTCTGTACTGCGCTGGTGGAGAAGAGCTTCTCTGTACTGTGCTGGTGAAGAAGACATTCTCTTTACTGTGGTGATGGAGAAAAGATTCTCTATACTGTGTTGGTGGAGAGGAGCTTCTCTATTCTCTATAGTGCGCTGGTGAAGAGGAGCTTCACTATACTGCGCTGGTCGAGAGGAGCTTCACTATACTGTGTTGGTGGAGAGGAGCTCCACTATATTGTGCTGGTAGAGAAGATCTTCTTTATAACGTGCTGGTGGAGAAGAGCTTCTCTACTGTGATAATGGAGAAAAACTTCTCTATACTGTGTTGGTGGAGAGGAGCTCCTCTATATTGTGTTGTTGGAGAGAAGATTATCTATACTATGCTGGTGGAGAAGAGCTTCTCTGTACTGTGGTGGTGGAGAAGAGCTTCTCTGTACTGCGCTGGTGGAGAAGAGCTTCTCTGTACTGCGCTGGTGGAGAAGAGCTTCTCTGTACTGCGCTGGTGGAGAAGAGCTTCTCTGTACTGTGCTTGTGAAGAAGACATTCTCTTTACTGTGGTGATGGAGAAAAGATTCTCTATACTGTGTTGGTGGAGAGGAGCTTCTCTATTCTCTATAGTGCGCTGGTGAAGAGGAGCTTCACTATACTGCGCTGGTCGAGAGGAGCTTCACTATACTGTGTTGGTGGAGAGGAGCTCCACTATATTGTGCTGGTAGAGAAGATCTTCTTTATAACGTGCTGGTGGAGAAGAGCTTCTCTACTGTGATAATGGAGAAAAACTTCTCTATACTGTGTTGGTGGAGAGGAGCTCCTCTATATTGTGTTGTTGGAGAGAAGATTATCTATACTATGCTGGTGGAGAAGAGCTTCTCTGTACTGTGGTGGTGGAGAAGAGCTTCTCTGTACTGCGCTGGTGGAGAAGAGCTTCTCTGTACTGCGCTGGTGGAGAAGAGCTTCTCTGTACTGCGCTGGTGGAGAAGAGCTTCTCTGTACTGCGCTGGTGGAGAAGAGCTTCTCTGTACTGCGCTGGTGGAGAAGAGCTTCTCTGTACTGCACTGGTGGAGAAAAGATTCTCTATACTGTGTTGGTGGAGAGGAGCTTCTCTATACTGCGCTGGTGAAGAGGAGCTTCACTATACTGCGCTGGTCGAGAGGACCTTCACTATACTGTGTTGGTGGAGAGGAGCTCCACTATATTGTGCTGTTAGAGAAGATCTTCTTTATAACGTGCTGGTGGAGAAGAGCTTCTCTACTGTTATAATGGAGAAAAACTTCTCTATACTGTGTTGGTGGAGAGGAGCTCCTCTATATTGTGCTGTTGGAGAGGAGCTTCTCTATACTGCGCTGGTGGAGAAGAGTTTCTCTATACTGTGCTGGTGGAGAAAAGCTTCTCTATACTGTGCTGGTGGAGAGGAGCTCCTCTATATTGTGCTGTTGGAGAGAAGATTCTCTATACTATGCTGGTGGAGAAGAGCTTCTCTGTACTGTGCTGGTGTAGAAGAGCTTCTCTTCTGTGCTGGTGGAGAAAAGCTTTATACTGTGTTGGTGGAGAGGAGCTTCTCTATATTGTGCTGTTGGAGAGAAGATTCTATATACTACGCTGGTGGAGAAGAGCTTCTCTGTACTGCGTTGGTTGAGAAGAGCTTCTCTGTACTGCACTGGTGGAGAAGAGCTTCTCTGTACTGCGCTGGTGGAGAAGAGCTTCTCTGTACTGCGCTGGTTGAGAAGAGCTTCTCTGTACTGCACTGGTGGAGAAGAGCTTCTCTGTACTGCGCTGGTGGAGAAGAGCTTCTCTGTACTGCGCTGGTGGAGAAGAGCTTCTCTGTACTGCGCTGGTGGAGAAGAGCTTCTCTGTACTGCGCTGGTGGAGAAGAGATTCTCTGTACTGCGCTGGTGGAGAAGAGCTTCTCTGTACTGCGCTGGTGGAGAAGAGCTTCTCTGTACTGTGCTGGTGAAGAAGACATTCTCTTTACTGTGGTGATGGAGAAAAGATTCTCTATACTGTGTTGGTGGAGAGGAGCTTCTCTATAGTGTGCTGGTGAAGAGGAGCTTCACTATACTGCGCTGGTCGAGAGGAGCTTCACTATACTGTGTTGGTGGAGAGGAGCTCCACTATATTGTGCTGGTAGAGAAGATCTTCTTTATAACGTGCTGGTGGAGAAGAGCTTCTCTACTGTGATAATGGAGAAAAACTTCTCTATACTGTGTTGGTGGAGAGGAGCTCCTCTATATTGTGTTGTTGGAGAGAAGATTATCTATACTATGCTGGTGGAGAAGAGCTTCTCTGTACTGTGGTGGTGGAGAAGAGCTTCTCTGTACTGCGCTGGTGGAGAAGAGCTTCTCTGTACTGCGCTGGTGGAGAAGAGCTTCTCTGTACTGCGCTGGTGGAGAAGAGCTTCTCTGTACTGCGCTGGTGGAGAAGAGCTTCTCTGTACTGCGCTGGTGGAGAAGAGCTTCTCTGTACTGCGCTGGTGGAGAAGAGCTTCTCTGTACTGCGCTGGTGGAGAAGAGCTTCTCTGTACTGCGCTGGTGGAGAAGAGCTTCTCTGTACTGCGCTGGTGGAGAAGAGCTTCTCTGTACTGCGCTGGTGGAGAAGAGCTTCTCTGTACTGCGCTGGTGGAGAAGAGCTTCTCTGTACTGCGCTGGTGGAGAAGAGCTTCTCTGTACTGCGCTGGTGGAGAAGAGCTTCTCTGTACTGCGCTGGTGGAGAAGAGCTTCTCTGTACTGTGCTGGTGAAGAAGAGCTTCTCGTACTGCGCTGGTGGAGAAAAGATTCTCTATACTGTGTTGGTGGAGAGGAGCTTCTCTATACTGTGCTGGTGGAGAGGAGCTTCTCTATACTGCGCTGGTCGAGAGGACCTTCACTATACTGTGTTGGTGGAGAGGAGCTCCACTATATTGTGCTGTTAGAGAAGATCTTCTTTATAACGTGCTGGTGGAGAAGAGCTTCTCTACTGTTATAATGGAGAAAAACTTCTCTATACTGTGTTGGTGGAGAGGAGCTCCTCTATATTGTGCTGTTGGAGAGGAGCTTCTCTATACTGCGCTGGTGGAGAAGAGTTTCTCTATACTGTGCTGGTGGAGAAGAGTTTCTCTATACTGTGCTGATGGAGAAAAGCTTCTCTATACTGTGCTGGTGGAGAGGAGCTCCTCTATATTGTGCTGTTGGAGAGAAGATTCTCTATACTATGCTGGTGGAGAAGAGCTTCTCTGTACTGTGCTGGTGTAGAAGAGCTTCTCTGTACTGCGGTGGTGGCGAAGAGCTTCTCAGTACTGTGCTGATGGAGAAGAGCTTCTCTATACTGTGCTGGTGGAGAAGAGCTTATCTATACTACGCTGTGGAGAAGAGCTTCTCTGTACTGTGCTGGTGGAGAAGAGCTCCTCTATACTGCACTGGTGGAAAAACAGCTTTTCTATACTGTGCTGGTGGAGAACTTCTCTATACCAGTGTGCCTCCAGTTGTTGCAAAACTACACCTCCCAGCATGCCCGCACAGCCAAAGGCTGTCCGGGCATGCTGGGAGTTGTAGTTTTGCAACAGCTGGAGGCACACTGGTTGGGAAACACTGCTCTATACGACGCTGGTGGAGAAGGGCTCCTCTATACTTTGCTTGTGGAAAGGAACAACATGTAGAGACAGGAGTTGGGAGTGGCTAAGAATTAATAACATAGACCACGTGTAACATGATAAACATTTTCATTCCCATACACAGACTTCATCAGTCCCTCATGAGTATATGAATCCCCAATAGTAAATGGAGGGTAGTTATAGAACAAGTTTACAGTCTGCTGATGACTTTATACATGATTTTATAAATAAAAATGTGTGCCACTTAGGCTAGTTTCACACTTGCGGCAGGACGGATCCGACATGGTCGGATCCGTCCTGCGGCTATTTCGCCGTGCCCCCGGGCCGCCGCTCCGTCCCCATTGACTATAATGGGGACGGGGGCGGAGCTCCGGCGCAGCACGGCGGTGCACGGCGAAAGCCGCCAGACTAAAAAACCTGACATGCAGTAATTTTAGTCCGGCGGCCTTTCGCCTTGCACCGCCGTGCTGCGCCGGAGCTCCGCCCCCATTATAGTCAATGGGGACGGAGCGGCGGCCCAGGGGCACGGCGAAATAGCCGCAGGACGGATCCGACATGGTGAACAGCATGTCGGATCCGTCCTGCCGCAAGTGTGAAAGTACCCTAATACAAAACTTGTGCCACAAAATTCTACTTGTTGAAACATTTGTGGCCCAAAACAAAAAATTGTATTGTATTGTTTTTGTTTTTACAGACAATGAGGGATCGTTTTACTCAAGGGATTTTTTTTTCATCTTACAAAATGTATTCTTTATGTACTTTAATATCTTTCCTCACAGAAAAAATATTTTAAGGCATCAAAACCACTATTGAATGGTTGATGGTCCCATTCATACAACTCCAATAGTTTTCACGGCTTTTCATGTTATAGGCTGAGGTATATAAAAATTATATTCCACAAATGAAATGACAATTCTGGATCTTTTTTCCTTTCTTATGACTATGTTGTGCAGTTCCTCTATTCCTACTAGAAGCTTCTGAATGAATTGCCTGTTGGGTATTACTAGTTGGGAGGGATGGGGGCCCTGCACATCATGTTGTTATATGAAAGATGCTTGAGAATTGTTATTACATAGGAAATTCAACTAGCTATTATTTATTTATTTTATGCACTTATATGGCACTACTATATTCTGCAGCGTTTACAGACATTAGCATCCTGCTGTCCCCAATGGGGATCACAATCTAAGTTCCCTACTAGTATGGCTTTGGAGTGTGGGAGGAAACCAGAGTACCCGGTGGAAACCCATGCAAACTCCATGCTGATGTTGTTCTTGGTCAGATTCAAACTTAGGACCCCAGCGCTGCAAGGCACCAGTGCTAACCACTGAGCAACCATGCTGCCAACCGTGCTAGTTACTAAAACAGACATGTTAGGATAGATTACGGGTCCTCTTTAGAAAAACATGGCTTCCACCTTTCAGAACTCTTGTCTGTACGTTAGCTCTGGCATAGCACCATTCAAGTGAACGGGGCAGAGCTACGATACCAGATGCTGTCTATGGACAAAGAGTGGTGCTGATTGTGGAAGATGGCAGCCATGTTTTTCTAATTTAGAGGTGACATTGGGCAACCACATACCACATCTTCTGTCACATTTGATTTAATTGCAAACCCATAGATGCCTGATGCATGTATGTGCCCTATAATAAGGACAATTTATTAAGATCCATAATATTAATAAGATCCAGCTCACATTACCAATAACCCAGAAAATGCTGTTCTGATGGAAAAGAATGGCAGAAGTCATGTCTGTTGTTTTGTCCATACAAAACTACTGTATTTTATTATAACAGTTCTGGTTATTTCTCCATTGTCTTCTATGAAGGCTGGAATAATTAACTGACACAGCATACATGAGTTCCTGCTGTTCCATTACAATACACTATGGTGTACTATTCTACGAACATAGTGAACAAGTCTTATAAAAGTGCATATTCCACATAAGGCACTTTATGCAGGCTCTAAGCACGCCTCATATATTTCTTCAAGATCCAAGTATCAACTTAATCCAACTGGTTCAGTCCGATCGGTCATACTGGAAAGTCCTGGCTATGGGTCTAGATCAGCTGTACAAAGTTCTCTGCTCCACAATGTGTCTTGTGACTATTACCCACTAAGGGCAAAAAGCATCAAACATACCCGCAATGAGCAAGGTTTCCAAACTCCATATAAAACAGGTGGGACCCTCCACCATGACAGAGATATTTTTATCATAGAGCTGAGGTGGGTGCTTGGATATTCCTCATACTTGCTCTAATAGGTGCAATATTGTTTATACGTTCTGCTGTGCACTTGGTGCTGTCCGGCGGTTCCACATGCCACGCTTGGAGTGAAAATGGTGGTAAAAGTTCCTGACCGCCAACCGTTCAACCTCCAATCCAGCATAAAGAATCCTAATGGAAAAGTAAAGAAATAATTTTGTTATACAATGAGATTTCAAGACATGTCTGAGAGTTATAGATCAGCGGACTGATTTGCGACCTGCCTGCCATTAATATGCAATGTTGGAATAAACATGATATTTGGAGAAATTTTCCCAATTCAGAGCAAAATCTTCACAAATGTATTAATTTTACCATATCCTTAATACTGCTTTGAGTGTTCCCATCTGAAGGAGCCGGTGCCGGGCAATAAATGAGCGGCGACTCAACAATATATAATTCATTTGGCACTCATTTCACCGCTTAAGGACTCGGCCCTATTTCACCTTAAGGACTTGGCAATTTTTTGCAAATCTGACCAGTGTCACTTTAAGTGCTGATAACTTTAAAACGTTTTGACTTACCCAGGCCGTTCTGAGATTGTTTTTTCGTCACAAATTGTACTTCATGACACTGCTAAAATTTGGTCAAAAAAGTTAAATTTTTTTGCATAAAAAAATACCTAATTTACCAAAAATTTGGAAAAATTTGCAAATTTCAAAGTTTCAGTTTCTCTACTTCTGTAATACATAGTAATACCCCCAAAAATTGTGATGAATTTACATTCCCCATATGTCTACTTCATGTTTGTATCATTTTGGGAATGCCATTTTTTGGGGATGTTACATAGCTTAGAAGTTTAGAAGCAAATTTTTAAATTTTTATGGACCAGTCCAGGTCTGAAGTCACTTTGTGAGGCTTAAGTAATAGAAACCACCCAAAAATGACCCCATTTTAGAAACTACACCCCTCAAGGTATTCAAAACTGATTTTACAAACTTTGTTAACCCTTTAGGTCTTCCACAAGACTTCATGGCAAATGGACATAAAATTTAAGGATTTCAATTTTTTGGAACATTTTCCAATATAATCCATTTTTTCCAGGAACAAAGCAAGGGTTAACTGCCAAACAAAACTCAATATGGGTTGCCCTGATTCTGTAGTTTGCAAAAACACCCCATATGTGGTCCTAAACTACTGTTTGGCCAAACGGGAGGACATAGAAGGAGGGAAACGCCATATGGGTTTTGGAAGGCAGATTTTGCAGGACTGGTTTTGATTATACCATGTCCCATTTGAAGCCCTAGAATAGAAATTGCAAAAAACTGGCTACATCTAAGAAAGTACACCCCTCAAGGTATTCAAAACTGGGTTTACAAACTTTGTTAACCCTTTAGGTGTTCCACAAGAGTTAATGGCAGATGGAGAAACAATTTTGAAATTTCTATTTTTTGGAAAATTTTCCATTTTAACCCTTACTTTATTACTGGAAAAAATGGGTTAACATTTTGGAAGGCAGATTTTGCTGGACTGGTTTATTTACACCATGTACCCTTTCAAGCCCCCTGCTGCACCCCTAGAGTAGAAACTCCATAAAAGTGACCCCATCTAGGAAACTACGGGATAAGGTGGTTGTTGCTTTGGGACTATTTTAGGGTAAATATGATTTTTGGTTGCTCTATATTACACTTTTTTGAGGCAAGGTAACAAAAAATTAAAATTCTAAAATTATTTCTGCATTCGCTATTTAGTTTTGTGGAACACCTAAAGGGTTAACAAAGTTTGTAAAGTAACTTTTGAATACCTTGAGGGGTGTAGTTTCTTAGATGGGGTCACTTTTTTTGAGTTTCTAGTCTAGGCTACATCAGGGGGGCTTCTAATGGGACATGGTGTAAATAAACCAGTCCATCAAAATCTGCCTTCCAGAAACCATATGGCGTTCCCTTCGTTCTATGCCCTGCCGTGTGGCTATATAGCCATTTACGACCACATATGGGGTGTTTCTGCAAACTACAGAATCAGGGCAATAAATATTTAGTTTTGTTTGGCTGTTAACCCTTGCTTTATTATCGGAAAAAAAGGATTCAAATGGAAATTTTGCCAAATAATGGGTGTTTTGGCACTGTTTTTATTTTATATTTTTAACGCTGTTCATCCGAGGCGTTTTGTCAAATGTTATTTTTATAGGGCAGATTCTTAGGGACGCGGCGATACCTAATATGTCTACATTTTAAAGTTTATTTAGATTTTACACCATATTATCATTTTAGGGGAAAAAAAATTATTTTAGTATCTCCATTGCCTGGGAGCTACAGTTTTTTTTTGCTTGTTGGGCGACTATCTAATGTAGGGGCTCATTTTTTGTGGGATGAGATGGCGGTTTTATTGGCATATGGGGGTGCATATGACATTTTGATCGCTCGCTATTACACTTTTTGTGATGTTAGGTGACAGATGTTTTTTTTTTACACGTTTTTTTATTTATTTTTTTAACGCTGTTCATCCGGGGGTTTGGGTTAAATGTTATTTTTATAGAGAAGATTTTTACGGACGCAGCGATGCCCAATATGTATGGCTCTCAGACTTTGGAGACACTAAGCAGGCATCCTCAAACTGCGGCCCTCCAGATGTTGTAAAACTACAATTCCCACCATGCCCTGCTGATAGCTGTAGGTTGTCTGGGCATGCTGGGAGTTATAGTTTTACAACATCTGGAGGCCCGCAGTTTGAGGATGCCTGCACTAAAACTAATATTTTTGGGGAAAAAAATTGTTTCCGTGTCTCCAAAGTCTGAGAGCCATAAGTTTTTTATGTTCTCTAGGGGACTGTTGGGGGTTATAAAAATTTAGTACTCCATGGAAGTGTGATACTCCCTGAAGCAATCAATAACACAGAGGCCCGGATGATCAGGGCACGTGTCACATTGAGTGGTGGTGTCCTTCCGTATCCCCCTCCTGTGACACACTCTGCACTTTTTGGGGGTTCGTCCCTTCTTTCCAGTATGGGGGACCACACCTGGAAAATGTTGGCCAGGGACGATCTGGGCGCCTCCAATTCCCGAGGTATTCCGGCCTGCTCTTTCCCGGTCTGAAAAAATCAGGTCCTTGAGGACTGCCTCATAGAATTGGAGGAATGTCCCTGTGCTGCCAGCGCTTCGGGATAGTACAAAAGCGTTGTACAAGGCAACCTGTACCAAGTAGACCGCAACTTTTTTGTACCATGCCCGGGTTTTGCGCATGACATTATATGGCTTGAGGACTTGATCAGAGAGAATCTGAATTGACCTGTGGTCTGCTGCGATCGCCGATGCGGGGGGGGGTCACATGACCCCCCCCTGGCGTTGTGACAGGATGCCCGCTGAATGATTTCAGCGGACATCCTGTTCCGATTAACCCACGCCACGCCGCAATTGCGTTTTAAAGTCAGAACGTACCGGTACATCCTGAGTCCTTAAGGACTCGGCAAACATGGCGTACCGGTACGTCCTAAGTCCTTAACCGCCTCACGTCCGCCCATAGGATATAAACGTCCTATGGGTGGACGTCTATTTCTGACAGCACGTTTTAAAACGTCCTGTCAGAAATAGCAGCTGCACGCTAATCGTGCAGCTGCTGATCGGGTTGCCCGCTGTCAGTGACAGCAGGGCAACCCAGAGAGGAGGCAGGGACAGTGCCCAGGTGTCCCTGCCTTCACGATCGCTGCAGACACAGCGCTCACCGAGCGCTGTGTCTGCAGAGCAGGAAGCGCTGTGCGCTTCCTGTTCCGGCCCGGCGGTCATGTGACCGCCGTGACCGGAGTGTGCAGGAGCTGTGTGAGGTCTCTCAGAGACCTCGATCAGCCCTGCACTGAGGCTGTACAGCGCAGGATTGCTGCTGTACAGCCTCTATAGGGGTGCATTTGTCCTGTAACTGGGGCTACTATGTCAGCCCCAGTTACAGGAGAAATCAACAGTGTAAAAAAAAATAAAAAGTAAAGTAAATGTCCCCCAGAGGTCTTGTATGACCTTATGGGGGACGAAAAGTGTAAAATAAAATAAAAATAAAATAAAGGGTTGAAAAAATAAAATAAAAAAAAGTTTCACATGTAAAAAAAAAAAAAAATCCCAAGTAAGGAATAAAAAAAAAAATTAAAAATAGAAAAAATAAAATAAAATAGACATATTTAGTATTGCCGCGTCCGTAAAAACCAGCTCTATAAAAATATCACATGACCTAACCCCTCGGGTGAACACCGTAAAAAATAAATAAAAAAAACTGTGTCAAAACAAGCAATTTTTGTCACCTTGCATCACAAAAGGTGCAACACCAAGTGATCAAAAACGCATATGTCCCACAAAATGGTACCAATAAAACCGTCACCTCATCCCGCAAAAAATGAGCCCCTACATAAGAAAATCTCTCAAAAAATAAAAAAACTATAGCTCTTAGAACATGGAGACACTAAAACATAATTTTTTTGGTTTCAAAAATGCTATTATTGTGTTAAAGTGAAACAAATAAAAAAAAGTATACATATTAGGTATTGCCGCGTCCGTAAAAACCAGCTCTATAAAAATATCACATGACCTAACCCCTCGGGTGAACACCGTAAAAAAAACAAAAAAAAAACGGTGTCAAAACAAGCAATTTTTGTCACCTTGCATCACAAAAGGTGCAACACCAAGTGATCAAAAACGCGTATGTCCCACAAAATGGTACCAATAAAACCGTCACCTCATCCCGCAAAAAATGAGCCCCTACATAAGAAAATCTCTCAAAAAATAAAAAAACTATAGCTCTTAGAACATGGAGACACTAAAACATCATTTTTTTTGTTTCAAAAATGCTATTATTGTGTTAAAGTGAAACAAATAAAAAAAGTATACATATTAGGTATTGCCGCGTCCGTAAAAACCAGCTCTATAAAAATATCACATGACCTAACCCCTCGGGTGAACACCGTAAAAAAAACAAAAAAAAAAACGGTGTCAAAACAAGCAATTTTTGTCACCTTGCATCACAAAAGGTGCAACACCAAGTGATCAAAAACGCGTATGTCCCACAAAATGGTACCAATAAAACCGTCACCTCATCCCGCAAAAAATGAGCCCCTACATAAGAAAATCTCTCAAAAAATAAAAAAACTATAGCTCTCAGAACATGGACACATTAAAACATAATTTTTTGGTTTCAAAAATGCTATTATTGTGTAAAACTTTAATAAATGAGAAAAAGTATACATATTAGGTATCGCCACGTCCGTAACAATCTGCTCTATAAAAATGTCACTTGACTGAACCCCTCAGGTGAACGCTGTAAAAATAAATAAATAGAAACTGTGCTAAAACAACCAATTTTTTGGTCACCTTGCCCCATAAAGTGTTATAATGAATGATCAAAAAATCATATGTACCCAAAAATAGTACTAATAAAACTGGCACCTTATCCCCTAGTTTCCAAAATGGGGTCACTTCTTGGGAGTTTCTACTGTAAGGGTGCATCAGGGGGCTTCAAATGGGACATGGCATCTAAAAACCATGTGGAGTTCCTTTCCTTCTGCGCCCTGCCGTGTGCCCATACAGCAGTTTACGACCACATGTGGGGTGTTTCTGTAAACCGCAGAATCTGGGTAATAAATATTGAGTTTTGTTTGGCTGTTAACCATCGATGTGTTAAAGAAAAAAATTGATTCAAATGGAAAATCTGCCCAAAAAGTGAAATTTAAAAATTTGATCTCCATTTTCCTTTAATTCTTGTGGAACGCCTAAAGGGTTAACAAAGTTTGTAAAATCGGTTTTGAATACCTTGAGGGGTATAGTTTCTATAATGGGGTCATTTATGGGGGTATCCACTATGTAGGCCCCACAAAGTGACTTCAGACCTGAACTGGTCCTTATAAAGTGGGTTTTGGCAATTTTCTTAAAAATTTGAAGAATTGCTTCTAAACTTCTAAGCCTTCTAACGTCCTAAAAAAATAAAATGACATTTCCAAAATGATGCCAACATAAAGTAGACATATGGGGAATGTTAAATAATAAATATTTTATGAGGTATCACTTTCTGTTTTAAAAGCAGAGAAATTGAAATTTAGAAAATTGCGAATTTTTCAAATTTTTGGGTAAATTTGGGATTTTTTCATAAATAAAGGTGAAATATTTTGACTCAAATTTATGACTATCATGAAGTACAATGTGTCACGAGAAAACAATCTCTGAATGACTTGGATAAATAAAGGCGTTCCAAAGTTATTACCACATAAAGTGAGATATGTCAGTTTTGCAAAATTTGGCCTGGTCAGGAAGGGGGCAAAGGGCCCAGATGGGAAGTGGTTAAGGGGTTAAAGAGGCTCTATCACCATGATCTACCCTATCAAACCAGGCATATAGCTTGGTAGAGTTGATCATGCTGTTTAAAACTATACCTGTCTTGCCACTGTAGGTGCCACCGTTGAGGAAAAATTTGAACTTGTATTATTATGCAAATGAGGAGTTGGGGCACCAAGAGGTGGGCTGTAGTGGTTTGAGAACCGCTACAATGATAATTGGTGCTGACTACACACGCCTTCCGATGCTGTAAACACCCCTCCCCTTAGGCTTCATGCACACGACCGTTCCGTTTTTGCGGTCCGCAAAACGCGGATCCACAAAAAACGGAAGCCCATTGTAGAAATGCCTATTCTTGTCCGCAAAACGGACAAGAATAGGACATGCTATATTTTTTTTGCGGGGCCACGGAACAGAGCAACGGATGCGGACAGCACACGGAGTGCTATCCACATCTTTTGCGGCCCCATTGAAGTGAATGGGTCCGCAGCCGAGCCGCAAAAAATGCGGCTAGGATGCGGACCACAACAACGGCTGTGTGCATGAGGCCTTAGATTTACAGCGCTAGACTTCTTTTCTAGAGCCGAGTTCTTACGCCTGCACAGATGTGATCAAACACGGAGTGTGCAGGTGCCATGATCACAACTGAAGATGCGCGATAATTCAGCTCTAGACGTGAAGTCTAACGCTGTAAATCTAAGGGGGAGTTGTTGTTTTTTAGGTCTAGAGGCGTATGTAATCAGCACCAGGGGCATTGCTCAAACCACTACAGCCCACCTGTTGGTGCTCCAAATCCTAATTTTCATAATAAAGTAAGAATTTCTGCACAACACTGGCATCTACAGTGGCAAGACAGGAATAGTTTTAAACAGCATGATCAACCCTGCCAGGCTATATGCCTGGTTTAATAGGGTTGATCATGGTGAAATGGCCCAATACATATTTAAAAGGGAAATTAACGATCGTTATTGCAATTATTCATTCCCCATTCGCTTTGCATATGGTTGGCAGCACATCTCCTGATTACATTGTGAGAGATGCAATCAGCTGATAAATGAATGTTTTTGCTGGTTTGTTGGGTGAACAGCGGCACCTTTACACAGACCAGATATCGGAACGAGTGTTCGTTAGAAACAAAAAACTAAGAAAATAATTGTCCAGATTCTCGGCTAGTGTAAAAGGACCCATGGTAGCATATTTACATAGGACAAGTCATGGGAACAGGCATTTATGCAAACATTTATTTCTTATAATCTACTCATATAAATGGGCTCTTAGTGAACTTGGTCCCAAGCTTGCCTATAATAATTAAATTTGTGGTTGTAAATACCCTTTAAGCTTCTTACCTATCCAGCAGCTCCCAGTCTTCTCCTCCCCATCTCTCCCGAAATTCTTCAGTGTTCATTCCCCCAATATGATCCAGGTCTGACTTGTAAATTCCCAGCAGGCCAAATCCATTCACTTCCCAATATCCTGCAGAACATTGTAACATGGTTAAGGTACCCCAACTGGATGGGGCTGTCGGATGGTGAAGGGGCAAATATAACTTTTTAATAATAGAAGCAATCTTACCATCAGGCCATCGAGGAGAAGCACCGCAGTTCAGCCTCATTACCATGGGGGCATACACCATCTTACCCTCTAATGTGTGAGTCCGCACCGAGTCAATAATTGATGGAGGAAAATGCATGTGAAGGTCACACAGGAAGAGGATACTGTGAGGGTTCTGGAGGTGACAGTATAGGGTTAATTTGGCGGTCATGTAACGATGACAGCACTAATGCTGTGGACATTTCTTCTAAAATTAACAAAACGCCGTGAGTCATGTTCTGGCAAATTAAAAAAATCCTAACTTGTTGTTCCTTAAAGATGGGGGATACCTAATATAGCAAGTAGTCACCCAGCTTTTTCAGAGCCCTGAACCTCACTTTGTGTAAATATATGCATAATGTATACGACCGTATTTTTTTATCCATGTACTACCTGCATTATTTTTTTTTGGCTAGCACACTGACCCATTCATTTCTATGGTGCCATGCACACATCCGTATGTTTTGCGGATCTATGTGGCTGTTGTGCAAATTATAGAACGTCCTATTCTGGTCCAAATTGTGGACAAGAAAAGTCATTTTTAACAACAAAGAAAAATGTGGAGTACACACAGTAGGTATCCGTACTTTGTGGATTTGTGGTTTGTGGACATGACGCCATACATAGATAACATGTTTATTTAACACTGTGGATCATGACCTTGCCAGACTCACCTTCACCAGATCTATGCCAGCCTGTAGGCCTGCAGAACGCTCAAAGTTCCCTTCGAGTTGTACAAATTGGTATCTGCAAATAGAAGACAAGAAAAGAGAAGTATTAAAAAAAGTGCCTCCTTCTGGTTAACACCCCATCTTATTACAGGTAGGGGTAGCTGATATTTTCCCCACCTTCCCATTCTTTCTTGGGGGTGATGTGACCCTTATGGAAGATTAGTACTGCCTTGTTGGACCAAAGACTGCTGTGACGTGCCATACAAGCAGATGTGACCACTGAGGCTTGTGATTGCCCGCAACAGTCATGGGACCAAACCACTTCCCTCCCGGTCATGAGGGAAGTACAAGTGGCTGGGAACGAGTCTAGGAAAACAGGCATGGCATGGCAGCATCCCCCTGTGTAGCTGATAGCCTGATACTCGGGGCAGTGGCCAGCAGGGCTCAAGAGGCAGCTGCCTTGGGCCCCCCAGGATCAACTGGGCCCGGGGCAACTGCCCCTTTTGCACCTTGTTAAAGACGGCCCTGGGTGAGTGTTAGGTCCCGAGCTACTTGAGAAACGTTGGCGCGGTGCTCGGGCTCAGACATGTCCTCCACAGTAGGATATGTTGGCTAATCTCTCAATTTTAACATCAGTATAAGGGTTTAGTAAGACCGAAGAGTGCACCTGTCTTTGCAAATGTTATTATATTGTTATATTGGTTATCACATCCACATAATTGCTATCTTGTATAGGATGTCTAGTGTGGTACTTGTGGCCCGCTGCGGGCATCCTCCACTGTATGCATTTTTGCTGGGTATCGCCTGCATATGGGTTTGAGCACTTCCTGCCTAACACCACGCCATTTTTTCTGTTGGTTTGTAAATCTGGGACAATGTCTCTGCAAGGCATCTGGAGCTGGATCAGAAAAATTGAGCCACAACCACTATGAAGCTTTTATATGGACGACTAATTTCTCTCATTACCTGGGTAAATGTGATCGTTTCAAGGCATCCCGGACATCCAGGTCAGTGCTGCTAAAGTCCACAACAATGACACTGAATTTAGGGTCTTCTGTGGCCTGGTACAAAGATTCCATGTCCCAGATAAACTTCTGCACCCAGCGAGCTTGGTTTTTCACTACAAACAAATGCAAACTTTACAGAATGTGCATTTTATGACATCCCCCAGCCAAAAACTATTTACTGAAATCAATAATTTATTAATAACCAGTATGCCTGCCAGTAATGCTCTTCTTTTCCAGACCCCTGAATAGCAAATCATGCTTAGTTATATAGTGACACAAACCCAGCTCCTGTATGATGGAGTAACTAACTAGGCAGATACATTTATGTGTCTTGTTACATGTACTGTATTTGCTCTCTGCCTCTCCTGCCTCAGGTGCCTCACATTACTCACCTGGGACTATAAAATAGACCATAGCCTGTGGGTTCCAGACCAGGCCAGTAGGCCAGCACAACTCAATATGCCTCTCGGTCCCCATTAACCTCCGACGTGGCCCCCACATCCGAAGCTTCATGTCCCTCTCCTGCTCCTTCAACTCCTTAGTAAGGCCAGTCCATCCAGGGGCAAAGACATAATGAGCGAATCTCACACGACGGTTGTATCTGTCTTTAAGTTCCAAGTCCAGGAAATATCGACTCCCACGTACGTAGTCCAGACGTTTCTCAATATTAATAATCCTCTGGAATTTGTACATTCTGTAACCGTGAACAAAACAAAATGGAGGTAAGACATTTATACTGGGTCGACTAAGCAGGAAGCCAACATCATCAAGAGTGGACAGGACCTCACACCCCTCCCCTGCTGACAAGCTCTCCTCTGCTCTTTATATGTTCCTGTCTCCTCATATAAAGACACTGCTTACTAACACATATACAGATTAATTGTCTTGTCAGATTGACTCTCATGGTCTAGATATCTAGATTGCTTCTCCTGGACACATTTCTCATGTTATCTATCAATCTATCTCAGGGAGGTATACATTGCTAGCAGACTGATATATCGTTTTGTGGGGAAACTTTCAGTATTTCATTCATTTAAAGGGAACCTGTCACCGGGATTTTGTGTATAGAGCTGAGGACATGGGTTGCTAGATGGCCACTAGCACATCCGCAATATCCAGTCCCCATAGCTCTGTGTGCTTTTATTGTGTAAAAAAAACGATTTGATACATATGCAAATTAACCTGAGATGAGTCCTGTCCCTGAGATGAGTCACATACAGGACTCATCTCAGGTTAATTTGCATATGTATCAAATCGTTTTTTTTAGTAGGACCACCCACATGACTCCTAATTATAAATACAGCAGAGATCTCATTGAATAAATTCAATTTTCCCATAAAACCAAGAATCTGCTTAACTCCTCCTGCTCAATAACATGCTGCCTGCAGATTGTACTGCATTTTATGGTAACAGGTTCCCGTGACTGGAGAGTGTCAGACTGTGCGGGAACACCCCCCTTCCCCCAATGGTAATACAAATCTGGACCTCCTTCATTACAAACTTCTAGCAATTCACTATTCCTTTACATTTACAAATACAGGTGTGGTCAATGCAAAGAACTGGCACATGATTTATTCAAACCAAGGACTTTAATGGACGTGTGCACAAAAGACTATTTAGACATCAATACAGGATAGGATTCTTTACAGTTCGAGTAGTCAAACTGTGGAATGCTGTACCCCAAGAGGTAGTAATGGTTAGTGTCAGACTGCTGTGCCTTGTGGGGGCCCACTGTAAAACTATGTGCAAATACCACCTGCTCACATATCGGCAGGCAGCAGCAAGGTGCTCAAGATGACTGATTATGGGGTTCCCAGCAGCGACGTTGAGAAGGTGCATCCCTGAGGAAAGAGGATACTGGCTGTCCTTCCTCTGTGTCTAGAAGTCATCTCAGCCGCACAATGCGTCTATAATAGTAGGCAGTTGTTAAGCAATCTAGCCAGTTTTTATATATGGAAGTTTAGGCTGGCAGAGATGCCTATTTCTATCTAGTGCAGTCAGTCTACTGTGCCATGTGCCACTTGTGCAGGAAGTGGGGGACTGGCGGCTCAATCTTGCTAAGGGGCCAAATGGGGGATTCACCTGTTTCCTGTGGTCCGATCTGATCCTGGTATTGGCAGATACTATATCAACATTTAACAAAGGGCTAAACGCTTATCTAATAGCAATTGGCATTGAAGATTATACTTAAAGGGGTTCTCCAGGCTTTTAATATTGATGACTACGGATGAGTTAATCGACTTCGGGTTTCCCGAACCCTGAGTTTGAGATTTGTTTTTTTTACAGTACAAATTCATTTATGAAGTTATTGCGCGAAGTCTGGCTAGGCTTCGCGAAGCAATAACTTCGGCTCATCAGGGCCAATACATTCTAATACTGTACGGAGCTCCTGCTCCGTACAGTATTAGAACAAAGTTTTATGCGAATCGACTTCGGATGTTTCATCCGAAGTCGATTCGCTCATCCCTAGTCCCGGCCACCAGAGAGGCTGGCATTTATTCTTATAGTGTGCAAGAACGAGCACCACTGCTGGATTACAGGGTGGTTGTAACCATGGAAATGAGCAGTGTATAATGTGATGGAAAAATGAATTCAGCCAGCAAAGGAAGCAAAAATGATAATAAAAATACATTAGTAAGGAGCTTGTATTAATTTTCTCTACATGATAAATCTCACTTGCTGAAGTGAGAAAACACCTTTAAGACCGCCCTTGGTCGACTATCAGCGAGTGAGAGCTATGTACATATGTATACACACTTAGGCCTCATGCACACTAACGTATTTTTGGTTTGCATTTTTTACGGATCAAAAGCGGATCCTTTCATTTCTATGGGGCCGCAAAAAAATGTGGACAGCACACGAATGTTGTGTGCTGTCTGCATCCATTTATCATGTAGAGAAAGTGAATATAAGGCACTTATTAATGTATTAATGTATTGTGATTGTCCTTATTGCTTCCTGCTGGCTGGATTCTTTTTTCCATTAGATTATACCCAGAGGTTACAACCACCCTGCAATCCATCAGTGGTGATCGTGCTTGCACACTATAAGAAAAAATGCCAGCTTCTCTGGTGGCCAGGACTGTGGGAGCTCACATAAGCTGGTGCTTTTTTCTATAGTGTGCAAGTACAGCCATGCTGCTGGACTGCAGGGTGGTCGTAAGTTCGTAACCATGAAAACTTCCTCTGCATAATAAATGCTATTTGCTGAAATAAGCATAAGTTGGTGTCGTTTTACTCCAAAAATGGCACTTTTTTTTTTATTGCACTGAGGCTCAATAGTAAATCTGCCCCTGTATGTCCACATCTTATCCTCCTATTGAGGCTCAATAGTAAATCTGCCCCTGTTTGTCCACATCTTATCCTCCTATTTGCCAAACTTATTAAACTGACTCAATTCTTATGACTGTTGCCCAGCTTTCTTCCTTCCTTATTTCAGGATGACCTCAGGAGACTATCACCAAGTTCTCACCCTCGATGCCATTGGTTGAGCTTCTTCATAAATGATCCAACTATGATCAGGGCTTCACTCTCTTTCAACTGGAGATTCCCAGATGTATTACACTGTAGATCAATGTAGTCTGACCTGAGAACCTGGAAATCTGTCTGACTCACATGGAAAGTCCGATTCCAGAACACAGGGTGCTCAAAAACAAAGGGATATTCAAGCTCATCAGCTTCCTCATCCTCTTCCTCAGGATCATCTTCCCTATACAGCTGATGACCTTGCTCGTCCGGATCATTACGATATGGATTTTCCTCTGCATATTTGTCCGAGTTAGGTTGTTGTTGTATTTGGTTTTCTCCCATTACAGATTTTCGCTTCTCATCTTCCATTTTGTATTGAGTTTGAGCTTCTTCTTCTTGGCCCAGTTCTACATCTTGGTGTCCAACAAAAATTCCATTTACGTTTTTGCTTTCAACTGGTGTCACGTGGACCATCTTCTCTACTTTGTCAAGTCTTTGTTTTCTATCCTGATAATAATCAGTTATTGGTGGGTTTTCTACTTGTTGCTGCATTCTCTGTCCTACAAGCTCTATTGGTTCAAGGTCTTGGTTTTTCTCAACATTTTCTTCCAAGCCTATCTGCTGATTCTGAAGTATTCTCTCTTCATGATTTTCATGTTCTCGATTTCCCCCCTCAATTGTTTCATCTTGAGGCTCTGGCCTTACTTGCTTACCAGGTTGTGGTCTCCTAGAAGATATATAGTCCTGATTAAGTGTAAATGTTGCATTCTCAACTGGGCTATGATATAGTTGAGATCCCAGATGTATAAACTGATTAAATTTGGGCATCTGTTCCTTCCTAGCATTTCCTTCTGGCACTGGATTGTCACCCACAACATTATGTTGCACCTTCATATCAACTTGTCCTAAGTTCTTTTCCTTTATATGGTTTATTTGAGAATCCAGGATCTGTTCATTGTCTGCTGTCACATTTTCATGTATTTTCAGCTTAAGTGTATTTTCCTCAACCCAGTTGGGTCTCTGCATTTTGCCTGGTACCTTCCTTTCATGACGGGGATGGAGACCTTGTCTGGCTCCTTTTGCTATTTTAGACTTATGTTGTAATTTTTCTCCTGCTTGTAACTCTTCTGTCTTGTTCCCATCCAATTCTTGGCCTAGTTTTTGGAAGTTTAAGCCTTGTCTTGCATAAGAATCCTCCTTCCTGTAATTCATATTTTGTATACTGTGTATCTTATGTAGGGTAGACTCCTGTGGAGTGTTCCTTTGTCTACCATCATTTTGCACCTTTATGGACTTTTTTTTTCTTCGTAGATTTTGGTTTTGACTTTCCTTTTTCCTTGATATATCTGATTTGTTTCTCTCTGCCTCAGATGGACCTTGGCCATGGGTCACATGGTCTGTGTTTGTGAAGAAGGTGTGGTTCCTCCTTCGAGGTCTGGAATTACTAAGGGCAGGGATTTTCTGGTGCTCTTGTTTAATTGTGGGGGGATGGCTTATAAGATTGTTGGATCTTTTGGAATCTGGGGTTTTGAGACTTTCTATGTCCATATTTCCAATGTTTTCTTGGGGTTGCCTTGTCCTCCAGTGATTAGGTTCTAAGGGACTTGGTAGTTTGTTTTCCTCTGCTACAAGGAAAAGCTTTCTCTGTCTTATTGTGTCATCTTCACTTGGTTCTTCCTGTTCTTCTCTGTCAACAAACTGATTCTCGTTGTCTTCATACTGGAAATCAGAGGGGTTGTAGTCCTCCGGCCAACCTGTTACATTAAAAGAAAAGTATATTTACAACATTTCACATTTACAAAAATTGTTCTAAAAAATAGACACCCCATGGCACAATTATCAGTGGGGCTTTGGAAGCTGAGACCCCCACTGATCACATGTATGCGCCAGAGAGCTGCAAGTGTGAGATCACTGACTGAAACCAATAGGATTATCCTTGTTTTGTAGGAGGAGAGTTTGGAACTCCATATATATATAGTTCCAAACTTTTGGTCACATTTATTAAGATGGACGTTTTAGGCACCGGCCTTAATAAAGCCCTGCACTGGCCGTGGATCCACCGCAGTTATGAAGAGGCGCCGGCCTCTACATAACTTCAGGGGATCCACCACCGCTTCTAAATGTAAAGAAGCTTCCTAGCTGTCTTACATTTAGAATATTTTCTACAACTTAAACAGGTGTAGAAAATGGTAAATGAGTCGGGCCTGCTGGCCTGTCCCCAGCCACACCACGCCCACTTGGCGTGAGTGGGGAAAAGTCGCAGGTTGCAGTGCAAAGGATTTTCAGCTTAAGTGTATTTTCCTCAACCCAGTTGGGTCTTTGCATTTTGCCTGATACCTTCCTTTCATCACGAGGATGGAGACCTTGCCTTACTCCTCTTTCTATTTTAGTTGTAATTTTGCTCCTGCTTGTAACTCTTCTGTCTTGTTCCCATCCAATTCTTGGCCCAGTTTATGAAAGTTTACACCTAAAGTAGGTGTATTTCTGTTTAATAAATGAACCCCTATATGTATAGATCCAATGCTACTCAAAGTGTTACCTGGGTGATCAGCAGGTCCAGACTGTGGTCTCTCTACCTTCATATATTTATTATATCTCAGCCTGTTGGATTAGAGATAAAGTTTTAATGCAAAATCCATCATTGCTACTTTTATTACAGTGTCACTATTATATGTGCCAGTGCCCCTTCATGATAGTATGGGGGGGGGGGTGAAGTAAGAATATGAGTAATTGGTAGTGGTGGTGGGGGTGGTGAAGAGCCTTCAACAGGAAAGGTAGTCATATGGCAATGCTCAATGCCCAACGCCTTATCCCACCACTTTGCTGTGTCCCCCATTTACTGGTATCTGCTGGTAAGAATGTTATAGATACCTGTCTCTGTACTGAAAGTTCTCCTGGTACATGCACTCGTTGTCCTTCTCCATGTGACTGAGCCGTGTGTAATCATTAGGATACACATATGTGAGGCGAACCTGAGGGTTGCAGAATGTGTTACAGATAGATGCTGACATCTTCATTATAGCTAGGCATATCCTCTATTATATACTGTGCTGATTCCCTCGTGAATATTCATTTTATGGCTGCCTCTAGTATTGTCCTCTTATATAAGAGTATTTATAGGGCTGGTTAAGCTCCTCTTCATTTATAAAACAGGTCTACTGATAACGCTCACACATAATGTATGGATGTCTCTGGAGGTTCTCAGCACTGGAGATATGTGACATAAAGTAGTAATCATGGGGGACAGGGATATTTCCACATTTCATGTTACTCATCCTATTGAAGGGCACTTCCACAACCTGAAAAGGCTGGAAACAGGAAACATAAGGTCATATCCACCTGTCCTTCAGTCAGGCTCCAGTCTTGGATGGCTGATAACAGGGAACAAAAGTTTATATCACTTGTGCTACATTCAGCCTCACCTGAGCCTGAAATGGCTGATAACAGGGAGCAAATGATGCTATAGCATCTGCACATGTTGCACATATGGTACATCCTCTAAATCCCTAAACTTACAAACTGCAGTCCCTGGTATCGTTGTAGTGGGTATCCCTCCACCAGGTAACTGGGCTTATATGCGCAGCTGGGAAGGACACTGTGCACCCGATTCATAGGCAGAAGATGGACTGAAAAAGAAAATCAAAGGTTTAGATGATATGATTAGAATTTGAGGCCTGTTTCTTTTTTTGGGGTGTTAATATACTTTGTGTTACAATTCCTTGCCATTTTCAAGATAACTGATTGCTGTCAGCAAATGGGAACATTCTTGTATACATCCATACCCTGAAAACCTGTTTTAACATAATATGCCTGGCAGCTAGGAATTTGTTGCAATTGTATCCTGTTTAGGCTAATACATTTTACCTGCACTGATACATTGTAACAAACTTTCAGGAAAGAAGAGATATTTTCGCTAAAAAGTGTCCATCTGGGAGAAGTATAGGTCAGTACAGATTTTTGGTATCTGAATGTAAACCAGAACATTCTTATTTGGTGTCAGCAAGCAGAGCTCTTATTTATTTAGTTCTTATTTGAATTGGCAAGGAGATTAAACACAGTGAGGGGTCATTTACCAAAGACTGGTGTAGAGGACATGGCCTCTTAATAAATTTGTCGCATCTGTGATGTCTGTGCGCGAGAAACGGAAGCCTATGTTAGCTAGGAGCTGGCTTGGATTTCAGTTATAATTGATGCTAGTTTTCTGGATTAAATATATTACATTTATTGGGCTGCCCCCATTCATTAAGCGCCACCCACTTTAAAAGAAAGTGTCATTTGCACAAAGATTTGTGACTTTTGTAAACTCTATTAGAAAGTTGCAGAATGTTTAATTCCACAAGGATTGCATAATTTTTATAATAAACTGGAAAACACCTTTAATGGCTTCTAAACTTCTATGAAATACATTGGGAGCTGCCAATGGTCTCACCTTTATAGATGTTGTCTCTGGGATCTTCTTTGAGCATGTCCGCAGGATGTGACTCAGTCCCTTTCTTATAATGACTGGCTTTACTCAAGGGTACTAGTGATGTGTTTCCTAGGGGCAGGTTTACGTCATCTATAGATAGAAATTGAATAAACTCGATAGGCGATAGCTACAGCAAGATGATAAATGGGCGGACCCTTTATTTTTAAATCGGCGTGGCTTAAACAATAAAAGACTTTGGAATTTCCACCATTGGAAAAAGTCTGTAATTTTTTAAATATTTAGGATGTCAGTTACTATAAATACACTGCCTGTCCAAAAAAAAAGTTGCCACCAAAAAACAAAGGTCACACACTCTAATATTTTGTTGGACTGCCTTTAGCTTTGATGACGGCACAGATTCGCTGTGGCATTGTTTCGATAAGCTTCTGCAATGTCACAAGATTTATTTCCATCCAGTGTTGCATTATTTTTCACCAAGATCTTGCATTGATGATGGTAGAGTCTGACTGCTGCGCAAAGCCTTCTCCAGCACATCCCAAAGGTTCTCAATGGGGTTAAGGTCTGGACTCTGTGGTGGCCAATCCATGTGTGAAAATGATGTCTCATGCTCCCTGAACCACTCTTTCACAATTTGAGCCCGATGAATCCTGGCATTGTCATCTTGAAATATGCCTGTGCCATCAGGGAAGAAAAAATCCATTGATGGAATAACCTGGTCATTCAGTATGTTCAGATAGTCAGCTGACCTCATTCTTGGAGCACATACTGTTGCTGAACCTAGACCTGACCAACTGCAGCAACCCCAGATCATAGCACTGCCCCCACAGGCTTGTACTGTAGGCACTAGGTATGATGGGTGCATCACTTCATCTGCCTCTCTTCTTACCCTGATGCACCCATCACTCTGGAACAGGGTAAATCTTGACTCATCAGACCACATGACCTTCTTCCATTGCTCCAGAGTCCAATCTTTTCTGGTTTGCCTCACTGATTAGTGGTTTTCTTACGGCTACACAGCTGTTCAGTCTCAATCCCTTGAGTTCCCTTCACATTGTGCGTGTGGAAATGCTCTTACTTTCACTATTAAACATAGCCCTGAGTTCTACTGTTTTAATTCGATTTGATTGCACCAAACGTTTAAGTGATCGGCGATCGTGATTATGATCGCCACATTTCTTCCTCGAATACGGTGGATCCCCACTATCACCCCACCTTCCAGTTTTTAATAATGCGTTGGACAGTTCTTAACCCAATTTTAGTAGTTTATGCAATCTCCTTAGATGTTTTCTCTGCTTGATGCATGCCAATGATTTGACCCTTCTCAAACAGACTAACATCTTTTCCACGACCACGAGATGTGTCTTTTGACATGGGTGTTTAAGAAATGAGAAGCCAGTCATTGCACCAGTTGGGGTTAAATAACTTGTTGCCAGCTGAAAGATAATTGCCCATGCAGTAATTATCCAATAGGAGGCTCATAACTATTTGCTTAGTTAAATCCAGGTGGCGACTTTTTTTTGGGACAAGCAGTGTAGTAACAATGGAAACTTACCAGAGAAGAGAGACAGAAACTTTGAGTCGATGAGTGTGAACTGAGAGCCAACCGAAGGCTGTCGCCACTGCCAAGGGAGAACATGTGCAATGTTAGAAAACACCATACATACTATAACTAGTATTAAACAGATGTACATATATGTAACTATAAGAAAAACACAAGAAGCAGCGCTCACTTGTTTGCAATTACATAAGGAGGCAAAGAAGTGCTTTGGATAAGGCACTAGTAAACTCCACAAAACAAAGATATGAATCCGGCTTCCATTAAAGGGACTGACCTTTAGGTTTTGCTCACTAAAACCCAGACAAACATACAGCATGAAACGCACAGCGTCTACATGTTTCAGATCAAGAAAATGCCATCTTTAATCATGACCTGATTAAGGATAACATTTTCTATATCCAAAATGCGAGACGCTGTGCGTTTCATGGTGTATTTTTGTTTGGGTTTTACTGGACAAAAAGTAAAGGTCAGTCCTTTTAACCCCTTCATCCCCGGGCCTGTTTTCACCTTCCTGCCCAGGCCATTTATTGCAAATCTGACATGTGTCACTTTATGTGGTAATAGCTTTGGAACACTTTTACTTATCCAAGCCATTCTGAGATTGTTTTCTCGTGACACATTGTACTTCATGATAGTCATAAACTTGAGTCAATATATTTCACCTTTATTTGTGAAAAAATCTAAAATTTACCAAAAATTTGGAAAAATTCCCAAATTTTAAAATTTCAATTTCTCTACTTCTATAATAGATAGTGATACTTCATATAATAGTTATTACTTTACATTTCCCATATGTCTACTTCATGTTTGGATCATTTTGAAAATTACATTTTATTTTTTGGGGACGTTAGAAGGGTTAGAAGTTTGGAAGCAAATCTTGAATTTTTTCTGAAAATTTCCAAAGCCCACTTTTTAAGGACCAGTTCAGGTCTGAAGTCACTTTGTGAGGCTTACATAATAGAAACCACCCAAAAATGACCCCATTTTAGAAACTACACCCCTCAAGGCATACCAAACTGATTTTACAAACTTTGTTAACCCTTTAGGTGTTCCACAAGAATTAATGGAAAATGGCGATGAAATTTCAGAAGTTCACTTTTTTGGCAGATTTTACATTTTAATAAATTTTTCCAGTAGCAAAGCAAGGGTTAACAGCCAAATAAAACTCAATATTTATTACCCTGATTCTGCGGTTTACAGAAACACCCCACATGTGATCGTAAACTGCTGTATGGGCACACAGCAGGGCACAGTAGGAAAGGAATGTCATTCGGTTTTTGGAAGGCAGATTTAGCTGAACTGTTTTTTAGATGCCATGTCCCATTTGAAGCCCCCCTGATGCACCCCTACGGTAGAAACTCAAAAAAAGTTACCACATTTTGGAAACTACGGGATAAGGTGCCAGTTTTATTGGTACTATTTTGGGGTACATATGATTTTTAATTGCTCTATATTACATTTTTTGTGAGGCAAGGCAACCAAAAAATGGATATTTTGGCACCGTTGTTAGTTTTTATTTTTAACAACATTCATCTGACAGGTTAGATCATGCACTATTTTTATAGAGCAGGTTGTTACAGATGCAATTATATCAAATATGTCTACTTTCTATGATGTTTGTTATAGTTTTACAAAATAAAGCATTTTTGAAAACAAAAATTTGTTTTTTGTATCTCCATTTTCTGAACGTCCTATTATTTTTATTTTTATGCCGATCGTCTTGTGCAGGGGCTTGTTTTTTGCAGGAAGAGTTGATGTTTTTATTGGTACAATTTTTGGGTATATATGATTTTTTGATCATTCATTATTACACTTTATGGGTCAAGATGACCCAAAAATTTGCTGTTTTGGCACAGTTCTTATTTATTTAGTTTTACAGCGTTTACCTGAGGGATTAGATCATGTGACTTTTTTATAGAGCAGATCGTTATGGACGTGGCAATACCTAATATGTCTACTTTTTCTTATTTATTTAAGGGTGGGTTCACACTAGCGTTATGGAGTCCGTTATGGCTTTCCGTTATAACAGGGTTATAACGGAACATAACGGAATCCATAAGACGGAAGGACGGATCCGTTTTGCTGCCCATAGACTTGCATTATGACGGAATGCAAAATGGACGCTTTTAAAAGGCATTCCGCTCTATGGGAATCACCCGACACAAACCCCTTCTATGTGGCGGTCAGCGCGGACAGCGGCATAGAAGGGGTTAATCCGCCGGCATCGGCTTTTACAGCGATGCCAGCGGATAAAGCAGGGGCCCGGCTACCAGGGACTGCCGGGCTCCTGCAATGATCACGCACACGCACCGCTCCGGTGCCTGCGCGATCACCATGACGTACTATTATGTCATATTGCGGGAACGCAGTGGTTCCCATGACGTAGTAGTACGTCATGTGTCGGGAAGGGGTTAAAGAAAGCCTGATTCATATCTTTGTTTTGTGGATATATGTAACTATACTGTATGCTAGAATATACCCAGGTTATACCAGCACGCTCCATATCACTATATACAAGAAGATATATAACTTATACTAGCTGTACATATATAATTATATACAGGAGATGCCCAAGTTATACCAGCATAGCCCATATCACTATATACAAGAGGATGTATAACCTATACCAGCTGTAGATATATAATTATATACAGGAGATACCCAGGTTATACCAGCATGGTCCATATCACTATATACAAGAAGATGTATAATTTATACCACCTGTACATATATAATTATATACAGAAGATGTCCAGGTTATACCAGCATGCTCCATATCACTATATACAAGAATGTATCATTTATACCAGCTGTACATATATAATTATATACAGAAGATGTCCAGGTTATACCAGCATGGTCCATATCACTATATACAAGAGGATGTATAATTTATACCAGCTGTACATATATAATTATATCAGTGGCGTAACTACCGGGGAAGCAGCTGCTTCGGGGCCCGGCGTCCCGGCAGCGTGTGTGACAGTTTATTTTCAAGTTAGTTAAATATCGATTCTTGTCTTAATGTTCAGGGCCCCTTCACAGCAGCCCCCTCGCTAATGTGATCTAATCTTACTGTCTACTAAAGTCTCCTGATGTGTCTGGGATTCGAACCCACAACCTCCAATGTATCAGTGTATCAGAGGCAAAGCATTTACCCTCACAGCCATAAAGGCTGCATTGCAACTGATTGAAAAAATATGAGACGACTTCTACTGTTATAGCTGGCTAAGTGTACATCTATACACATGACAGCTGCCCCAACACACCCAGCACTGCTATATCTCTATATATGTTATGGTCTTGTGGTTAAGTGCTTTGCCTCTGATACAGAGGGTCGTGGGTTTGAATCCCAGCAGAAACTTTTCTGAAATACAAGCACTGACTCCATATATGGACATACAGGGCGGGACACAGGAAGAGGCTGCATCGCATCGCTGACATGGAGGTAAGTAGAAGTGTTTATTTTATTTTTTTAATACCCGACTGTTACTGCCATGGGGGGAGCGGGAGGCACTTGATACTGGCACATGGGGGGAGGGGGGTTGGCATCTGATACTGGCACCTGAGTGGAGGTGGGGGGGTTGGCACCTGATACTGGCACATGGGGGGTACAGAGGCACCTGATACTGGCACATGGGGGGGAGAGGGGTTGGCACCTGGGGGGGGAGGGGGGGTTGGCACCTGATACTGGCACATGGGGAGGGGGAGAGGCACCTGATACTGGCACATGGGGGGGAGAGAGGCACTTGATACTGGCACTTTTTTTGTGGTGGGGGGGAGATGGCACTATGATACTGGGACATGGGGGGGAGGAGAGAGGCACTTGATACTGACACCTGGGGGGGGGAGGGGGGTTGGCACCTGATACTGGCACATGGGGGGGAGAGAGGCACCTGATACTGGCACCTGGGGGGGAGGGGGTTGGCACCTGATACTGGCACATGGGGGGGAGGGAGAGAGGCACTTGATACTGGCATGTGGGGGGGGGGGGGTTGGCACTTGATACTGGCACATGGGTGGGTTTGGCACTATGATACTGGCACATGGGGGGGAGAGAGACACTTGATACTGGCACTTTTTTGGGGGGGGAGATGGCACTATGATACTGGGACATGGGGGGGAGAGAGAGGCACTTGATACTGGCACATGGGGGGGGTTTGGCACTATGATACTGGCACATGGGGGGTGGGAAGGAGAGAGGCACTTGATACTGGCACATGGGGGGGAGATGGCACTATGATACTGGGACATGTGGGGGGAGGAGAGAGGCACTTGATATTGGCACATGATGGGGGGGGGCATCTATGGGGACACTTACTGGCACATTATTGGGGGGCATTATGGGGGACACTAGGCCGGCAGCCTATCAGAGGCCGGACACTGAGGGGCATCTACTGGGGCACTATATATGGGGCATTTTATACTGGTACATTATGGGGGGCACTAGCAGGAAGGGGGGAGAGGAGCACTATGGGGGAATTTACTGGGGGCACTATATAGGGGTATTTTATACTGGGACATTATGGGGGCACTATGGGGACATTAGCTCAACTGGGGGCATTACAAGGGGGTATTTTTGCACTGTCACATTATAAGGAGAATTATCACTACTGGGGGGGGGCATTATGGTGGGCTTTATTACTCCCCCATGGTATGACCCCCTAGTAGCAGCACCAGCCTCTCCCTGCTCTGCTATCCCTCTGCCCCTTCTCCAAATCCTTATTATGAAATCTTTCTCATTAGGATAAAGCACAACATCAGCTCCGCCGAGCCCCCGGCCAAGTGTTGAAGTGGCGTCCGAGATCCCCAAGGGTCAAGTAACTGTAAGCTTTCATATGAAATATGTTTATGTTATACACATATAGCATCCACTGTGCCACACAATATACAGTATAACGCTACACTGTGCCAAAGGAGTGGGGTTTACACAGGAGGAGGGAGGTGCGAAGCGCTCTGGAGGGGCCCTTACAAATATTTGCTGTGGGGCCCAGTCACTTCTAGTTACGCCCCTGAATTATATGTAACACCCCCAAGTGGCATTACCACTTCTACACTCTGCTTATGTCTGTATATGCAATAACCATTTCATCTTATGTCTTTATTCCAGGTCCTCCATGTAGTGTGCATTTCTTCCTATGCATTAGTGTTTATTCATGTAATAACCTGGTTCCTCAGCGGGTGGCAGCAGACTTGGCAGTGCTACTTTACAGAGTTTGGAACCTGGCTTTCCAGCTTTCTTAGACACTCTCCTCCGAGGAGACAGTACGGTCTAGAGATAACCAGTTGGTTCCTGAACTCCATGCTGTGGAGAGAAACAGCAAACGCTCGTCCCTGAGGGACTGAGCTCTCCATAAAATCCAGCCAGGACAAGAAGTTTCTGGAATCACAGTGAGAGACAGACTTAGAACAACAGCAACAAGCAGAGAGGAAAGCACTTCTATTTAATATTGCTAACATAGCAGAGCTGAGTGAGTACACCACAGATTCAGCAGAGAGAAGTTTGTTTTGCAGAAGTATTTGCCTGCCAAAGTCCTGTAAAACCTGTTGGGAACCAAGAAAAGTTCTGTGGATTGTTTGGATTATCGTTTATGCAAAGTAAAGCAACTGTTAAACTTCCATACAACCAAGTCTGGACTCAACTTTATTTCTACACTATCCAAGTTAACTACCCTTTTGCACTGCTTCGGACCACATCACGTCTGGGATCCATGGATATCCAGGTAGGAAAACCGTGATACGTGTACATAACATCTACAGAGATTGTAGGCCACCCTGCAATCCTACCTCTGGGTACCAACATTACCATCTACAAAGGGAGCCTTGAGCTTTCGCTGCTTAACCGCAGCTGGCGTCATGTTTATTTGCTCTATAAGAGGGACATATTTCGTAGAAACCTCCCAAGGGGCAAGGGATACCCCAGAAGCTGAACCGGTGGGCCCGTTGCATCATTTGGCGTCATGAACAGGATTCTGATATCGCAAAACTGTGTGCCATATGAATATAAAGCCTACAGGATTACAAAAAAAAACTTTAAAAGTGACTTTATTGAATTTACTATGGAGCGGCAGGCGCAAAACCGTGTGCGCCAGCGTCCAAAGGGTTAATCCGCCATATTTAATGGTGACGACGCAGCTTCTCCTACCAGTCCAGAAGCGGGAAAGACAAGAAACACCCCCTCCACTGTGCAAAAATCCAGCTCCGCCCACAGGGAGCGATCGCACGGCAAAATGAAGGGAAGTGGCAGCTCCGCCCCCAAAGCTCCTCCTTAGTCTTCAGCTCACGCCAGCATCTGGGAAGACAAAGGAAATTGACGGCGCCCTTACAGGGAGTGAAGCGGTGGCCATCTTGGAAAAGGACGAATGCAGTTCTCTCTACGCCGGATCCCGAGAAAGCTCCGTCCAGAGATCTGAGTAAGTACTACTGGAGAAAATAACCTTATTAAAAAGACTGTTTGGAACTGTTGTGTGCCTGCCAGAGCATTATACTCCCCAAAATTGCACAATCGCAGCAACTCTTAAAGGAGCCACTCACCAATTCCGCTGCAGTTGTCTATAGCAACACTGCAATCTAGCCTACATTTACCTCTCTAGTCTGGTAGCAAATACCCAAAAGTCATGTCTGACAGTGAAGATAGCAATCAGTTAGACTGCAGCGATCCACCTGCGGCAGCCGCAGCCGCATGCATCATGCCTCTTACTATGCCATATTACTTTGGAGCACCCTGGCTCCCACATTACGCAGGAGAATCCCATTCACTCAGGGAATTCCGTTTTAATTACGTTTAAGCTATATCCAGTATCTCAGGACCAGAAAGTGGAAATCCTGATTGGTCAGTTACAAGGAGCTGCACTCCGGGAGGTCAAGTCCTGGCCCTAGCTAGAGCGAAAAACAGCTGAGCAGATCCTAGACCAACTTAGTACCACCTTTGACACTAGGACCGCCTCTGAACTGAAGATGTGTTTCTTTGGGAAACAACAGCAGCCCACAGAGTCGTTAAGAGACTTTGTCCTATCCCTGCAAGGAGCTTTGCGGGCAGTTATCCAGCTAGATGCCCATGAAGCTGAGGGACAAGATCAGACCCTCAGGGAGCAGTTTATCAAAGGTGTCCTTGAAGAACCTCTCAAACGCCAGCTGAAGATGCTGTCGGTTCAGCACCCAGATATCCCATTCCTAGATGGTGAAAATCACTACTCAACCGCCTGAAGATAGGAAGGCCTGGCCCGTACTGTGATCCGCTGCCCACGGCCAGATAGTGGAGTGTGGGGCCCATACATCTGTCCCAGATGCTGTGGCAGCTCTGACTGCCCAAGTTGCCCTCCTAGCTGAGAATATGGAGGGGATGAGAAAACAACTAGAGCGACAGGAACATCAACCCAAGGCCCAGAAAGGGACTACTACACCAAGAGACTATCCTCCACCTGGTCCACGAGAGGATCGTTGTCGGCCGAAGAGTAGGTTGTCAAACCCCAGTCATTGACACACCAGAAAACCGACATGAAAGTATTGTCAGAAGTATGGACACACTGAAGATAATTGCTGGCAGTTAAACGAATATCACCCTGAGGCCAAGGACCGCCCCTCGGGAGGAAGAATACTAGGTCCCGAAGATCCAGCCTTCATGCCTAAATATGTGGAAGGCCGCCCTGTGATTGAAGTTAGCATCAACGGAGTAACGTTTTCTGCTTTGATCGACAACGGATCTCAAGTAACTACCATCCGCCGATCAGCATTCGAAATATGCCGGAAAGGAGCCCAATTGACACAGCCCCCGAAATCTTGGATCCACATCAGAGCTACTAACGGCCAAACGGTACCCGGCCTAGGTTATTGGGAACCCACCTTACGACTGAAGATACCGAACTTCTACACCAGGGAGTAGTCGTGATCCAAGTTCCAGACGACGATGAAGAACCTGTTGTCCTTGGGATAAATGTAATTGGGAACTGTTACTCTGAAGTGCAAGAAGCCTTGAAGAAAAACCTGCTAACTGCACCCAGGGCGACTCAACGTGTCATAAGCCAGACCCTCCAAGTGCTAACTGCTTAACAAAAATTCAGTAACCGACAGGGAGAAATCTGATCGTCTACTCCAAGACTTGTGAAGAGCATTTACAGCCTTTAGCAGATGTATTCCAGACTCTGGCTCAACATGGATTAAAAGTCAAACCTTCAAAGTGTCACTTGTTGAAACCCCAAGTGAAATATCTGGGACATGTTGTGAGCGCAGAAGGCGTGAAACCGGACCCTGATAAGATAGTGGCCGTACAGAGCTGGCCCGCTCCTAAGACCGTCAAAGACGTCAAGAGCTTCCTCGTATTTGCGAGTTACTAGCGGAGATTTATCCCACACTTCACTCAAATTGCGGAGCTCATCCAGGAGCTTTTGGAGGGTCATCCCAAAGGCGGTCAAAATGCTAAAATATCAGTAGAATGGAATAAAGAGCAAGAGATCGCTTTCCAGCTGCTTAAAGAAAAACTCGCTGAGCCACCAGTCTTGGGCTACCCTGACTATAGCCTACCATTCTGTCTCTATACAGACGCAAGTAAGAAAGGTTTAGGAGCCGTACTATCTCAGACACAAGCCGGGACTGAAAGAGTCATCGCCTATGCCAGCAGATCGTTACGAGAACCGGAGCGGAATGACTATAATTATGACTGGAACTGGAATTCCTGGCCTTGGTCTGGGCTGTAACTGAGAAGTTCAAGGATTATCTAGCGGCCACACCTTTCACCATCTATACCTATAATAATCCACTGGCTCATTTGAACACTGCACGTCTGGGAGCTCTAGAGCAAAGATGGGCAGCAGAAAATGCTAGCAGAATGCTTGGGTGTATAGGGAGAGGCATTACCAGTAGAAAGAGGGAGGTGCTCATGCCGCTCTACAGAGCACTAGTGAGACCTCATTTGGAGTATTGTGCGCAGTACTGGAGACCATATCTCCAGAAGGATATTGATACTTTGGAGAAAGTTCAGAGAAGAGCTACTAAACTGGTACATGGATTGAAGGATAAAACTTACCAGGAAAGATTAAAGGACCTTAACATGTATAGCTTGGAAGAAAGATGAGACAGAGGGGATATGATATAAACTTTTAAATACATAAAGGGAATCAACATGGTAAAAGAGGAGAGAATATTTAAAAGAAGAAAAACTGCTACAAGAGCACATCGTTTTAAATCAGAGGGGCAAAGGTTTAAAAGTAATATCAGGAAGTACAGATGTGTTATCGCTACCGCTCCCTTATTTCGCAATTCGTTACTAACTAAACTCGATTTGATCTCCTCCAGTCTATCAATACACACCAATGCCAGTAGATGGTGGTGTTGAGTTAAAGTTAATACCGCTATCCGGTTCCATTCAAAGAATACTAAGGAGGGCATGTGACTACCTTAATGTATTACACTGACCACTGCGTGCTTCCACTCCTACTAGTACCCCACTTCCCCTGACGAAGCCACACAGTGACAAAACATGTCGGGAGGGGTGTTACAGTGTAGCGCTTAACTTTTAGACAGTTTTGCAGCAAGGAGTTTCCTTGTAGCTAACGAAGCAGCTTAGGGCAAGTTAGAATCGGTGTGTGAATAGTGGATAGGTATATAGGGAATTAGTAAACAGCCGCGACTGGAATTACTGGCAGAAGATAGGGTTAATATAGCAGTATAAGCTAATCTCAGCTAATGGAGTGGAAGCACGCAGTGGTCAGTGCGATACATTAAGGTTGCAAGTACAGTACAGACCAAAAGTTTGGACACACCTTCTCATTCAAAGAGTTTTCTTTATTTTCATGACTATGAAGGCATCAAAACTATGAATTAACACATGTGGAATTATATACATAACAAACAAGTGTGAAACAACTGAAAATATGTCATATTCTAGGTTCTTCAAAGTAGCCACCTTTTGCTTTGATTACTGCTTTGCACACTCTTGGCATTCTCTTGATGAGCTTCAAGAGGTAGTCCCCTGAAATGGTCTTCCAACAGTCTTGAAGGAGTTCCCAGAAATGCTTAGCACTTGTTGGCCCTTTTGCCTTCACTCTGCGGTCCAGCTCACCCCAAACCATCTCGATTGGGTTCAGGTCCGGTGACTGTGGAGGCCAGGTCATCTGGCGCAGCACCCCATCACTCTGCTTCATGGTCAAATACCAGTTGTGTCACACTTTTTTGCAGCCTAGGTGGGCAAATGGGCCCACATTCCAAAGAGCACCTTTTGGATTTCACAGGGCATTTTTTACAGAATTTGATTTCAAACTACTTCTCACGCATTAGGGCCCCTAAAATGCCAGGGCAGTATAACTACCCCACAAGTGACCCCATTTTGGAAAGAAGACACCCCAAGGTATTCCGTGACACCCCAAGGCATGGCGAGTTTCTAGAATTTTTTATTTTTTGTCACAAGTTAGCGGAAAATGATGATTTTTTTTTTTTTCTTACAAAGTCTCATATTCCACTAACTTGTGACAAAAAATAAAACTTCCATGAACTCACTATGCCCATCAAGAAATACCTTGGGGTGTCTTCTTTCCAAAATGGGGTCACTTGTGGGATAGTTATACTGCCCTGGTATTCTAGGGGCCCTAATGTGCGAGAAGTAGTTTGAAATCAAGATGTGTAAAAAATGCCCTGTGAAATCCGAAAGGTGCTCTTTGGAATGTGGGCCCATTTGCCCACCTAGGCTGCAAAAAAGTGTCACACATCTGGTATCGCCGTACTCAGGAGAAGTTGGGCAATGTGTTTTGGGGTGTCATTTTACATATACCCATGCTGGGTGAGAGAAATATCTTGGCAAAAACAACTTTTTCCAATTTTTTATACAAAGTTGGCATTTGACCGAGATATTTCTCTCACCCAGCATGGGTATATGTAAAATGACACCCCAAAACACATTCCCCAACTTCTTCTGAGTACGGCGATACCAGATGTGTGACACTTTTTTGCAGCCTAGGTGGGCAAAGGGGCCCACATTCCAAAGAGCACCTTTCGGATTTCACAGGGCATTTTTTACACATTTTGATTTCAAACTACTTCTCACACATTAGGGCCCCTAGAATGCCAGGGCAGTATAACTACCCCACAAGTGACCCCATTTTGGAAAGAAGACACCCCAAGGTATTTCTTGATGGGCATAGTGAGTTCATGGAAGTTTTTATTTTTTGTCAAAAGTTAGTGGAATATGAGACTTTGTAAGAAAAAAAAAAAATCATAATTTTCCGCTAACTTGTGACAAAAAATAAAAAGTTCTATGAACTCACTATGCCCATCAGCGAATACCTTAGGGTGTCTACTTTCCGAAATGGGGTCATTTGTGGGCTTTTTCTACTGTATGGGCATTGTAGAACCTCAAGAAACATGACAGGTGCTCAGAAAGTCAGAGCTGCTTCAAAAAGCAGAAATTCACATTTTTGTACCATAGTTTGTAAACGCTATAACTTTTACCCAAACCATTTTTTTCTTTACCCAAACACTTTTTTTTATCAAAGACATGTAGAACAATAAATTTTGAGAAAAAATTATATATAGATGTCATTTAAAAAAAAAAAATTTACAACTGAAAGTGAAAAATTTCATTTTTTTTGCAAAAAAAAAAATGTAAATTTCGATTAATAACAAAAAAAGTAAAAATGTCAGCAGAAATACCACCAAATGAAAGCTCTATTAGTGAGAAGAAAAGGAGGTAAAATTCATTTGGGTGGTAAGTTGCATGACCGAGCAATAAACGGTGAAAGTAGTGTAGTGCAGAAGTGTAAAAAGTGGCCTTGTCATTAAGGGTGTTTAAGCTAGGGGGGCTGAGGTGGTTAATGAACTCCAAATTTTAACTATACCCCATGTGGATTACAAATAACTTAACTACCTCATGTGGATTACAAATGACTTTTTGCATTATATGTTCCTGTTTTGCAACGTTAGAAGCAAGCACCCAAACCATAGACTCAAACGTATACCTGAGCGCTTTGTGATTTCTACTGTGATATGTTTGTACTAACGTTTTAAAGTTTCAGCAATGTTCAAGCACCTTAGGCCATTGTATGAACTCTTTCACTAGCACAATGTGACCTCTTTTGCACTGTATATGGACGCTGGACTTTATATTGCTAGTCAGATAGTTAGCGTTTTTGCTTTATTACTCATACGGGCTGCCTCTGAGGACTTAAAAGTACTAATGGTCCTGTATTTCTCTTGTGTTATCTAGAAAGCCTAGGTATGATATCGTTATGTATTGTTGCTGCACAGGTAGGACCAAATGGTAAAGTCACAAGCAGGTCTAACACTTTGTAAAGGTAACCCGTGCCTAATCTGTGTGTTTTGAGGAAATAGTCCTCATGAAAATATGGGAGAATACCGGTTCCTCCTCCTATTTGTCTGTGTTCTAAGGTCTTGCGCACCGACTTATGGATACCTATGTTTTAGCTACCTGTTTCAATCATCAAGGTGACAAAGCGTAAAGCATAATTAGACCTTGTTGCCGGAAAGAAACACCGGATAAAGCCACCCTTCTATCTGCAGACGTTTCATTGCATAGGGGTGGGATAACAGAGCATAGACACCCCCGCGCTTCCTTTGGTGTTCATGGCCAGAACCCTCCAAAGTTAGTCAGGAATGAGCACTTAGTGCACACCTATTTGGTTCTCTGGTTATAACCGAGAGGGAAACTGTTCTCAGACACCCTACTCATCCAGGCAAAGACCTTGTGGTAGCCGTCGCTACATCAGTTAGTAACTGTATATATAGTCTAATGCAACACTTTAACTTCCCTTGGGTACTCTTGGAACTTACCCTAAGCACAAGCCGAGGGCGGCTTGCCTCTTAAGTGCCGGGGAATGTAACACCCCCAAGTGGCATTACCACTTCTATACCATGCTTATGTCTGTATATGCAATAACCATTTTATCTTATGTCTTTATTCCAGGTCCTCCATGTAGTGTGCATTTCTTCCTAAACATTAGTGTTTGTTCATGTAATAACCTGGTTCCCCAGCGGGTGGCAGCAGACTTGGCAGTGCTACTTTACAGAGGGTGGAACCTGGCTTTCCAGCTCTCTTAGACACTCTCCTCCGAGGAGACAGTACGGTCTAGAGAGAACCAGTTGGTTCCTGAACTCCATGCTGTAGGGAGAAACAGCAAACACTCATCCCTGAGGGACTGAGCTCTCCATAAAATCCAGCCAGGACAAGAAGTTCCTGGAATCACAGTGAGAGCGACTTAGAACAACAGCAACAAGCAGAAAGGAAAGCACTTCTATTTAACCCCTTAACGACCAGTGCCATACATGTACGGCACAGCCGGACATGACTCAACGCCCAGCACCGTACATATACGGCTCAAGGTCCGCGGCGCTCTGGGAACAATTGGCGGGGAGTCGGGGCACCATGGCTGCTCTTACCGGCAGGCAGCCATGCCGGGTAAGGACAGCATGGTGCTGATCTGCCCCCCCGGATCGCCAAGCAATGCGATTGGCCGATCAATGAGAGCGGCACATCGCAGTGCTGGAAGCTGTAAGAAGCATCGGGGCGGGGCGGGAGGAGGTCAGGGGGAGGTGGCAGGTGCTGAAGTCAGCACCGGTCACTTCAGAGGTGAGGCAAGGGACACCAGTGTTTTGGGTCCCCTGCCAGCGCTGCAATTGGCTGGAACAACGCTCCAGCCAATTGCAGCGCTATAGCTGCACAGGAAGAGAGAGAACTTCCCTGCATGCAGCCATTCTAGCTGGTGACTGCGTGCAGAGAGGTTCTATGTCTTTCTGTGCTATTGTTGGCTTGCTGGGATTTGTGGTGCACCACCACTGCGAATTTAACCCTTTCCTGCTGAAAGAAGAAGAAAAGAACAAAAGAAGAACATCTGGAAAAGCTGCACTGATTTTTTTTTCATTTGCAGCTGTTCCAGATCCCTCCGTCCCTGTCCCTTCCCACCCCCCCTCCCTCTCCCCCCAGCACCCCCGCCCCCATCCTTTTTTTACGGACGCCATTTGGTCCGTGCACTTTTTTGGTCTTTTTATTTTATTTTTTTTACCATTTTCCAGCTCTGCACCACTTTTTCTGCTTGCGAGCTGTGACCGCCAAGTGCTGCCTGATCAGCACCTGGTGATTATTTGTGCAAATTTTTTTGCTAATTTTTCTTTATATAAATATATATAGAGTTCTATATTTCTATATATATATATATATATATATATATATATATAAATAAATAAATAAAAAATAATATATATATATATATATATACAGTACAGACCAAAAGTTTGGACACACCTTCTCATTCAAAGAGTTTTCTTTATTTTCATGACTATGAAGGCATCAAAACTATGAATTAACACATGTGGAATTATATACATAACAAACAAGTGTGAAACAACTGAAAATAATGTCATATTCTAGGTTCATCAAAGTAGCCACCTTTTGCTTTGATTACTGCTTTGCACACTCTTGGCATTCTCTTGATGAGCTTCAAGAGGTATTCCCCTGAAATAGTCTTCCAACAGTCTTGAAGGAGTTCCTAAAGATGCTTAGCACTTGTTGGCCCTTTTGCCTTCACTCTGCGGTCCAGCTCACCCCAAACCATCTCGATTGGGTTCAGGTCCGGTGACTGTGGAGGCCAGGTAATCTGGCGCAGCACCCCATCCCTCTCCTTCATGGTCAAATAGCCCTTACTTTCAATGTTTTCCCAATTTTTCGGCTGACTGACTGACCAAGTAATGATGGCCACTAGTTTTTAGCTGCTTTTTTCTTGCCATAATACAAATTCTAACAGTCTATTCAGTAGGACTATCAGCTGTGTATCCACCTGACTTCTCCTCAACGCAACTGATGGTCCCAACCCCATTTATAAGGCAAGAAATCCAACTTATTAAACCTGACAGGGCACACCTGTGAAGTGAAAACCATTTCAGGGGACTACCTCTTGAAGCTCATCAAGAGAATGCCAAGAGTGTGCAAAGCAGTAATCAAAGAAAAAGGTGGCTACTTTGAAGAACCTAGAATATGACATATTTTCAGTAGTTTCACACTTGTTTGTAATGTATATAATTCCACATGTGTGGATGCCATAGTTTTGATGCCTTCAGTGTGAATCTACAATTTTCATAGTCCTGAAAATAAAGAAAACTCTTTGAATGAAAGGTGTGTCTAAACTTTTGGTCTGTACTGTATATACACTCACCTAAAGAATTATTAGGAACACCATACTAATACGGTGTTGGACCCCCTTTTGCCTTCAGAACTGCCTTAATTCGACAAGGTGCTGATAGCATTCTTTAGAAATGTTGGCCCATATTGATAGGATAGCATCTTGCAGTTGATGGAGATGTGAGGGATGCACATCCAGGGCACGAAGCTCCCGTTCCACCACATCCCAAAGATGCTCTATTGGGTTGAGATCTGGTGACTGTGGGGGCCATTTTAGTACAGTGAACTCATTGTCATGTTCAAGAAACCAATTTGAAATGATTCGAGCTTTGTGACATGGTGCATTATCCTGCTGGAAGTAGCCATCAGAGGATGGATACATGTTCTCATTCTGTTTACGCCAAATTCGGACTCTACCATTTGAATGTCTCAACAGAAATCGAGACTCATCAGACCAGGCAACATTTTTCCAGTCTTCAACAGTCCAATTTTGGTGAGCTCGTGCAAATTGTAGCCTCTTTCTCCTATTTGTAGTGGAAATGAGTGGTACCCGGTGGGGTCTTCTGCTGTTGTAGCCCATCTGCCTCAAGGTTGTGCATGTTGTGGCTTCACAAATGCTTTGCTGCATACCTCGGTTGTAACGAGTGGTTATTTCAGTCAACTTTGCTCTTTTATCAGCTTGAATCAGTCGGCCCATTCTCCTCTGACCTCTAGCATCCACAAGGCATTTTTGCCCACAGGACTGCCGCATACTGGATGTTTTTCCCTTTTCACACCATTCTTTGTAAACCCTAAATGGTTGTGCGTGAAAATCCCAGTAACTGAGCAGATTGTGAAATACTCAGACCGGCCCGTCTGGCACCAACAACCATGCCACCCTCAAAATTGCTTAAATCACCTTTCTTTCCCATTCTGACATTCAGTTTGGAGTTCAGGAGATTGTCTTGACCAGGACCACACCCCTAAATGCATTGAAGCAACTGCCATGTGATTGGTTGGCTAGATAATTGCATTAATGAGAAATAGAACAGGTGTTCCTAATAATTCTTTAGGTGAGTGTATATATAATGAAAAGATGGCAGCACCGGGAAAGTAAAACAAAAAAAGGAAAAAAGTGGGTGCACAGCCCAAACGGGATACAGCTTACCCAATATGAAAAATCCAAAAAGCAGGCAGCACTCCAAGGTAAAGGTGAAAAAATATGCATGACTTTATTCACCCATGTGACAAGGCAACGTTTTACCTTGGAGTGCTGCCTGCTTTTTGGATTTTATATGTCAGTTAGTGTCAGTTTAGGTTTTTGCACGAACGCACCATCTGCGTACGTGCATTTTGCAACCACTTAGCACTGATCAGTAGTATCCATTACTGATCGCATCTGTTCAGTTTGCACTGCAAGTTTCTTTTGTGCAGAAACCCCTTTTTTCTGTGCAGAAAAGACTTGTTTTTTGCAGAAAATACTTTTTTTAACAGCTTTTCTTCTAAATTTAATTAGAAATTTATTACAAGCCCCTTCACGTGTGAAAACACTACATACACAACCCTCACACTAAATAAAGGTTTCCACATTTCATACGTCACACCTCAATAAAATAAAAATGTCCCATTTATCCCAACGAGTGTACTCAGCTGAGGAGGCATACGCCATCCTTGCCTCCGATACTGAGTCTGCCAGTGAGGGAGAAGAGGATGCCACTTTCCTCTACCCCCTCATCATTATCATCCGCAGATGAGGGACCTTCTAGAAGGTGCCCCAGGATAGCAGAGGAGGCAGCCCCCCCCAGAGTGAACCCACATGGACCCCACCCCTTGAGGATTATCAGCCCCAGATTCCTGAGTTTGTGGGCAACTTAGGAATTCTGATAGATTGTGCAGGCTTCACTGAGATAGATTTTTTCAAAATCTTCTCAGAAGATTTTGTAAATTTAATGGTGGCCCAAACCAATTTGTGCGCCCAAAAATTCATAGATCCGAACCCCACTTAGCCATACGTTAGACCCCAAGGTTGGACCCCAGTAAGTGCAGCAGAGATGATGACATTTTGGGGACTCATGCTGCATATAAGTGTTGTAAAACAACCAACCATTAGGCAATATTGGAGTTCGGACATTTTCTACCAGACTCCAATTTTCAGTTAGACCATGACCCGGAATTGATTTGACTCAATCCGAAAATTCCTACACTACAATGACAATTCACAGTGCCCACCCCAAAACGACCGTCTGTTCAAAGTTAGGCCTGTCATTGACCACTTCAGCACAAACTTTGGTGAGGTGCACAACCCCGATAAAAATGTATGTGTAGTTGAGTACCTATTACTCTTTAAAGGGAGGATTAGATTCCGCCAGTAACTGCTTAGCAAACGGGCAAGGTATGGCATAAAAAATATACAAACTTATTGAGAGTAGCTCCTGGAACACCCACAAGTTCCGCGTTTATGAAGGGAAAGATTCCCGGATTGAACCCCAAGAATGCTCTCCCATCCTAGGCGTTAGTGGGAAGATTGTGTGGGAATTACTGCACCCACTGCTGGATAAGGGTTACCACATCTATGTGGATAACTATTATACCAGCATACCCCTATTCAGGTCCCTAACTGCCAGAGGTACTGTGGCTTGCGGCACAGTGCGCAGAAATCAGAGAGGCCTCCCTAGATCCCTGGTAGGGCAACCACTGAGAATGGGTGAAAGTAGGTATCTCCTCCATGATAACATGCTGGTGGTTAAGTACAAGGACAAGAGGGACATCCTTGTACTGACCAACATTCACACTAACGCCAGATCCCCTGCTCCTGTACGAGGTACCACAACCACTACCCCCAAACCAGTTTGTATCCTGGACTACAACAGGCACATGGGAGGGGTGGATCTTTCAGATCAACTTCTGAAGCCCTACAGTGCCATATGAAAAGCGAAAGTGTGGTACAAAAAGCTGGCCGTACACATTGTACAGATGGCAATGTGCAATGCGTACGTGCTATTTAATTCTGCAGGAATTTCCTTCAGTTCCAATAGGTGGTAATCAAGGCCCTAATTTTTCAAACCCAGGCCAGGGAGGGTCCCACTACTTCAGGAAGTTACGGTGCCCGTGTTATACCAGGGCAACATTTTCCAGGTCAAGTCCCCCAGACAGCAAGGAAGGGAAGGACCCCCAAAAAAAAGACGCAGGGTGTGTTCCAAAATGGGGATAAGAAAATACACAATTTACCACTGCAAAACCTGCCCTGAAAAACCTGGCCTGTGCATGCAGGACTTCTTCAGAATCTACCATTCTTCCATGGAATATTAATTTAATTTCATCCTTTATGCTCCTTGTAATATTTCCACTTTCCAACAACCACTACACATTCCTTTCTGTGAGACAACTGTTAGGTCAAAAGTGCCCTTTCCAATGTTCGTACGGGGGTGCTCTTTCTGTAATGGGGTCACATCTTGGGGTTTTTCATTTCTGCGGACCTCAGGAATTTATTTAATGCGACATGGCACCGAAAATCCATGTCTGTTTATTCAGGCCTGCAAAAACCATATTTTGCAGTTTGCCTCTAGAGCCCTGCTGTGAGCCCATATAGCAGGTTACAAGCACATATGGGGTGTTTGCAAAAAGGGGAGAAAATGGGGAACATATACTGGGGTGCATTTTCTCCTTTAACCCCTTGTCAAAGTGAAAAATTGGGGTCTGCTAGTAATTTTTCATTTTTTCAAATGTGTGCTTTGAAATGCTTTCTCAAGTATTTCTGCCTTCTGTGAGACACCTGTTTGTTGAAAAGTACCCTTTCCACCACTTAAAATGTTCGTACGGGGGTGCTCTTTCCGATATGGGATCACTTCTTGGGGATTTTCATTTCTGGGGACCTCAGGAATTTATTTAATGCAACATGGCACCTAAAATGCATGTCTGCCAATTCATGCCTGTCAGCAAAATTCATATTTTGCAGTTTGCCTGCTGTGCGCCCATACAGCAGGCTACAAGCACATATTGGGTGTTTGCAAAAAAGGGAGAAAATGGGGAACATATACTGGGGTGCATTTTCTCCTTTAACCCCTTGTGAAAGTGAAAAATTGGGGTCTGCTAGTAATTTTTCATTTTTACAAATGTGTGTGTCACGGGGTAATGTGGAAAACAGGTACACCACATAAACAGACAGCATAGGATAACAGTCTAGGCCTAGAAGCTAGTGAGGGAGAGATGGTTACCTCCTAGCAATCCCTGAGTCTCTCCCTGACTCCTGACAGTATGTGCAAGCCCCGATGGTGGACTAACACATACACACGTACCTAGACCATGCTAATACTGTAGCAAACCCTAGATTAGGGAACGGGGAATGAGACTGCCGGTACCTTCCACAGTGAATGGGCCAGCGTCTCCCTGAGACCTAGACTGACACAAACAACACAGAGCAAAAGCGGAACTTAGCTTGAAAAGAGTGAGGAACAAGGGATCCACAAACAACCAGCAGATACTCCAGAAGGAAATATCAACTGCATGGTGAGCAGGGCCGTCTTTAATGTTGATTGGACCCTGGGCAAGAATTTACTTGGGCCCCCTGGATCCTGCCCCCCCCCCCCCCCACTTTGCTGTACTTGCTATACAGCAGCACTTACCTGTCACGTCTAGAGATGAGCGAACTTCTGTTTTAAGTTCGGCGTCTAAAGTTCGGCTTCCGGTTAGCCATTATTGATTCCGCTACCACGGACCACAACGGAATTCGGAATCCATATCGGGATCCTCCGCTAACCGGAAGCCGAACTTTAGACGCCGAACTTAAAACAGAAGTTCGCTCATCTCTAGTCACGTCCAGTGCCTCCAGGTGACGTCTCCTCTCTGTCATCATCTTCTCCACTCGGTCTGGACAACTTCTCTCAGCCGCCTCGTCTCTGCAGAGTGTGACACACAGACATCTTAGCTTCCTCACATTCTATCATTCTCCCCCAACTGGAGTCCCCACAGTGTTATCCTGCTGCTTGCTGTACCCCCCCCCCCCCCCGGGGTGTAGCTATAGAGGGTGCAGAGGTAGCAGTCGCTACCGGGCCCAGGAGCATGAAGGGGCCCAAAGACACTTGTGCTGCATAAGAAGACACACAAAGCACTGAGGGAAGGGGCGCCCAAGCTGAACTCTTGCACCGGAGCCCATGATCCTTTAGTTACGCCCCTGCCCCCCCCTCCCAATACCCCCAAATAATATCCTGAAGAAACATTACTGCCCCCCATAGTAATAGTGCTCCTCATAGTCCCACCAATAGTAATTCCCTTCTAGAGTGTCCTCATTAGTAACACTGCCCCAACCGTGATAATGCTCATCAACAATGCCCCCATTATTAGAAGAGCCCTCCCATATTAATAATACCCTCACAGAGCCCCCCAGTAGAAATAAGGCCCCCTATTGTTCCCCCAGTGGTAATAAAGCTCCCTACAGACCCCTTAGTAGTAATAAGGCCCCCATAGTGCGCTTAGTAGAAATAAGGCGGATCTATAAGACCCTCCTATAGAGCCCCTAGTAGTAATAAGACCCCCTATAATGTCCCCTGGATCTGCAGTGCCCCCTGCAGTTATAATCCTCCCTCCACCATACAGTCCCATGTAAATAACATCACTTTCCCCCCAGCCGCCTCCAACGCACAATCCCATGTAAGCATCACCCTAAGGCTACTTTCACACTTGCGTTTGTGCGGATCTGTCCTGTACTTGTACAGGACGGATCCGCACCGATAATACAAACGAATGCATCCGTTCAGGACCGATTCGTTTGTATTAGATTTGAATTTCTAAGTCCCAATACGGATCCGTCCTGACTTACATTGAAAGTCAATGGGGGACGGATCCGTTTACAATTGCACCATTTTGTGTCAATGCAAAGGGATCCGACCCCATTTACTTACATTGTAAGTCAGGACGGATCCATTTGGCTCCGCAGGGCCATGCGGACACAAAAACGCTGCTTGCAGCATTTTGGGGTCCGCCTCCAAAACGGAACGGGGGGCTGTACGGAGCCGAACGAATGCATTCAGAATGGATCTGCATCCATTCAGAATGCATTGGGGTTAAACTGATGCATTTGGGGCTGTTTGTGAGAGCCTTGAAACGGATCTCACAAGTGGATCCCCAAACGCAAGTGTGAACGTAGCCTAAACATTAAGTCCCATGTACATAAACATCATTCCCCCCCACCATCCACTTTCAACATACAGTCCCATGTAAATAACATCACTCCCTCCCCCAGCCACCTCAAGCACACAGTTCCATGTCAATAACATCCCTCCCTTCAGCCCTAACATACATCCTAGTTAAATAACTACAACTCCCAGCATTGCTCTGCCTCTCCCTGTCCCTTCACTTACCTCTCCAGTCCTCATATACAGACATCAGCATTAGGCTCCTTCCCCTCTTCACTCCGGTCCAATCCTGCACTGGTCACATGATGGTGACATCATCCAGGTCATCCTATCACAGCCTGTTTTGCTGATCACATGACCTGTGATGTCACCACAGGTCCTTCTCCTCTACACCCAGTGTATTAGATTCAATTGTATTGCCGTTCTGTGTACGGCAATACAGTTGTATCTAGCAGGCAGGACATTCGGGGCCTGGGACAAAACATCAGGGGCCCAGGCCCTGAATGTTTTAATCTAGTGATGCAGTCACTAGTGAATGGGAGTCGGGAAACGGAGCTCCCTTGGGCCCCCAGGAGCAACTGGGCCCGGGGCAGCTGCCCCTTTTGCCCTGCGGCAAAGACGGCCCTGATGGTGAGAAGTCAGAGACAGACTAAAATAGAGCCTCTAACCAGCAAACGAGCCAAACCTGTGGAGAGGTGGGATCCCGCCCACAACAACAAACTGAAAGGAAACACCTAGAACCTGTCAGATAGACTCACGTGCAGCAAGTCTATCTGATCTCCTCAGATCTCTGACAGGGTCGGCAGTGATAGTACCCCCCCTTCTACGGGTGACCTCCGGGCACCCAGGCCTGACCTTATCCGGGTGGGCCCTGTGAAAGGCCTTAAGAAGGCGATTGGCACTGACATCAGTCGCTGGAACCCATGTTCTTTCATCTGGACCGTAACCCTTCCAATGTACGAGGTACTGAAGAGACCCCCGAAGAACACGTGAGTTAATTATTCTGGAGATTTCAAACTCCAGATTGCCATCCACCAAGACAGGAGGAGATGGCAAGGGAGATGGTTCAGCAGGTTCAACATAGTTTTTCAACAACGACCTGTCGAACACATTATGGATCTTCCAAGTCTGCGGAAGTTCGAGATGAAATGCAACAGGATTAACAATTGCAGAGATTTTGTAAGGACTAATAAATCTTGGGCCCAACTTCCAGGAGGGTACCTTCAACCTAATGTTCTTAGTGGACAACCACACCAAATCACCCACACACAGGTCCCGACCAGACATACATTTCTTGTCAGCCATACGTTTATATCTTTCGCCCATTTTTTTCAAATTGGTTTGAATCTTCCGCCAGATAGATGACAAAGAGGAAGAGAATCTTTCCTCTTCAGCTATACCAGAGGACGCAGTCCCCGAAAAAGTACCAAACTGAGGGTGAAATCCATATGCACCAAAAAATGGTGACTTATTAGTGGACTTCTGTCTACGGTTATTTAAAGCAAACTCGGCCAAAGCCAAAAATGAAGACCACTCCTCCTGATTCTCACAGACAAAACACCTGAAATAAGTCTCCAGGTTCTGGTTAGTGCGTTCAATTTGTCCGTTCAACTGGGGATGGAAAGCAGAAGAGAAGGACAACTGAACTCCCAGACAAAAACAGAATGCCCTCCAGAACCTGGAAACAAATTGCGTCCCCCTATCCGACACCACATCAGAGGGAATGCCATGTTAACAATAAACACTTGTGAAAGAGTTTTGGCATTAGGCAAAGCTGATAAAGGTATAAAATGCGCCATCTTACTGAAATGATCCACCACCACCAAAATCACCATCTTCCCAGAAGAACTAGGAAGATCAGTGATGAAGTCCATGGACAAATACGTCCAAGGATGGGATGGACAAAGGAAGAAGAGATCCTGAAGGCCGAGTATGAGTCACCTTGGCACGTGCGCAGGTCTCACAAGCTGCCACATAGCCCTCCACACTTTTATGTAACCCTGGCCACCAGAATCTCCGAGAAATAAGATCCACCGTGGATCTACTCCCAGGGTGCCCAGCAAGGACGGTGTCATGATGTTCCTTGAACACTTTGCGCCGAAGCCCAGAAGGAACAAATAACCTCCCTGGGGGACAGGAATCAGGTGCCTCACCTTGAGCATCCAACACCTCAGCCTCAAGTTCAGGATACAGAGCTGATACCACCACCCCATCAGCCAAAATCAGAGCAGGATCCTCAGAATACCCCCCCCCCTTCCAGCCAAGAACCGCCAAGAGACGTGGTTTGTGGACTTTTGAGCTATCTGGACACTGCGGCCATCCTGAAGGAAGCCAGGGATCTCCCTGACTTGTCCCATGAAGGCCACCCAGTCTCCTTTTTCCAAGACATCACGCCATCCACACTACAGAAAAGGCGGATTCTCAAGCCCCTGTGTGATCACCTCAGGTCGCTGAAAATCGCTTATCACTGGCTGTTCCCTTTTGGCCTACAAGCGACCATAGCAGGCAAGCGATGTGTCATTAAATCTCCAGCGGATCTAGACAGAGTCTGGCCACTGCTCAACATGGAACCGTTAGACATTCCATCATGGCTACCTCAAGCCCTTAAACTAGCCCAACTACCTCCTCTACCTAAAACAACCGCTTGGTCTGAAGTTAGAAGATTCAAGCAGTCTGGCCAGAGGAAACCACTGGGCTGATCATCAGACCTTAATTTGTAGAGTTATCTACATCCGTCACACTGGAACTTCAGTTCACAACTTATATACCGGGACTCCTGGGCTTCACTAATAATATGTTTGGGTCCTTGCGACTGCCATTACCAGCCTCCAGATAATTATCAGATTCAATATTGCTCCAGCATTGCCACGGTATAGTCTTGTGGCTTATTGGGGGCTCATCAGTATATCTGGGCCTTTTATCTACACCCTGTTACATACGGGGGCTGGTCTGTGGATCCTGGTTAGGAATGACTTGTTTAAAGGGACACTGACAGGCCCAATAAGCATATTTAGCTATATATATGACTGCACAGGTCTTCTAATGTGTATTAAAATCGTATAAGTATACCCCCTGTCTACCTTATAAATACAGTAAACTGATGTTTTATAACCTGATAGAATCGTCTTCTTTCTGCCCAAGGGGCGGCGTTTCACCTTCACTTGCGCCCAGCCAGCCGCCCCAACCGCCGTTTTGAAGTGCCGCCCAGCTCATCAATATTCACTTCGCTGGGCGGCTTCTGCTGTCCCCGATGTCTTTGAGAGCAGTGCTCTGAAACGCTGCTCAGAAGAGTGCCCGGCGCAGAACGCAGAGGCTGAAGCGGCCTCTAAGAAGCAGAGGGGACGCAGGTGCCATGTGATACCAGCCAGTGAGGGTGCTGGGCGCATGCGCTGAAGATGAAATGGAGTCCGATGCCCATAGCTTTGTATTGGGCATGCGCCGGATCTCGTAATGTCGGGGACAGCAGAAGCCGCCCAGCGAAGTGAATATGGATGAGCTAGGCGGCGCTTCAAAACGGCGGTTGGGGGCGGCTGGCTGGGCGCAAGTGAAGCTGAAACGCCGCCCCTTGGGCAGAAAGAAGACAATTCTATCAGGTTATAAAACATCAGTTTACTGTATTTAAAAGGTGGACAGGGGGTATACTTATACGATTTTAATACACATTAGAAGACCTGTGCAGTCATATATATAGCTAAATATGCTTATTGGGCCTGTCAGTGTCCCTTTAAGTCCTCCTGCTCCACACATTATGTCCCCTTGACAACTATAGTCAGGGCAGCTCTTTTAGGGTTCACGTTCACAACTGTATCTCGCATGTTTATTGCATTTTTTCAATGTTTTGTGCTGTACACTCATCCACTCCATATGGGCACTGTTAGACATCAGAGGTCATTTGACACAATGAGACTGGAAACACAGTTTGTCTATGGCTGACATCACGTTCACCTCATTCAATGTAAAGGGAATGAACACTCCCCAGAAAAGAGTGCAAATCCTTACAATGTTAAAGAAAGCAGGAACGGAGATATGCTTTCTGCAGGAAACACACTTGCGGGAGGGTAGAGTTCCTAAATTCCCCCAGCAGCATTTCAAGCAATGGTTCAATAGCACCTATGTATCCTCTTCCAGGGGTGTAAGTATATGTATAGGCAAAAACATCCCATTCTCACCCACGATTGTCTTAACAGATGCAAAGGGGCGGTGCCTATTTGTTAAGGGTACTTTAGGTAACCTTGAACTTACCCTCGCCTGCCTTTACGCCCCGAATAAAGGTCAAGCTAAGTGGATTACAAACACCCTTAACAAACTTAAGCAACTAGCAGAAGGTGTTGTCCTGGTGGGAGGCGATCTAAACATTGCCCTCAACCCTCTCTTGGATTCCTCCACGGGCAGCTCAGTCCACTCACAGAAATCCCTGAGCAGCATTTACAAGTCTCTTAAAGACACACACTTAACAGGCTGGAGACTCCACAACCCGTCCTCCAAGGATTATTCATTTCAGTCTCTTGCCCACTCCTCGTTCCAGAGATTAGATTATATACTGGTTCTGACCAGCCTAGCAAGTGCACTTAAAAGAGTAGATATAGGTGCAATAACAGTGTCAGATCATGCACGGATTTCTGCTACAATCTCCTTTAAAGAATTGCCTGAGTGGGAGTGGGTCTGGAGACTGAATGAAACGTTGCTAGATAGGCCTTCAGATGTTTCAGATATTTCCCAAAAATTAAACTATTTCACAGAGAATCCCCCAGCGAAGCCCATAAGGCCTTCATACGAGGTGAACTCATAAGCCTTGGAGTCAGAATCAAGAGGGAGCGGCAAAAAATAATAGACTCACTCTTAGCGCAAATTTCCACTATTGAAAAGATCCATTCCACCCAAGCTCAGGCAGATCTGGTGTCCCTGCTCCAACAACTGAAAGACCACTTGAATGTCCAATATGCGAAACAATACCAATATGCCTTACGGGGCCAGAGGCAACAAAATGATGTCCCACCTTATTAAATAACAAAGAGAATTGGGGTATATACATTCCATTACTACTAGCTCGGGCAGTAGGTCTGTAGACACGAAAGACATTGCACGAGAGTTTGTGACCTTTTACAGTCAACTGTATAATTTACCCAATAACGCAGTAAATGAGGGAGACTCACCTAGGTCGGCTGCAATAAACCGTTTTCTGTCCAAGATTACATTACCTAAGCTCACCAAAGAAGCGAGGGCACAACTAGAGTAGCCAATCTCGGATGAGGAAATTTCAGAAACCCTGAATTCTATGCCTCTGGGGAAGGCCCCGGGCCCTGATGGCCTCCCTATAGGCTATTACAAAAAATTCTCCTCAATCATGATTCCTAGATTGTCGGCCTGGTGCAATGCACTCCTTTTAGGTGATACGCTCCCTAAGCAAGCTCTCAATGCTACGATAACCATACTACCAGAAGAGGGGAAAGACCCTAGCTTATGTGCCTCATATCGTCCTATATCTTTAATCAATGTGGACGTTAAGATCTGGGCAAAAGTGTTAGCAAGTAGACTTAGCCCTCTAGTCCCTAGCTTGGTACACCCTGAACAAACCGAGTTTGTTAAAAGTAGAGAAGGTAATCACAACTCTGTGCGGCTCATACATGCCATAAACCATGCAGTGTCAAAAAAGGTTCCTCTGGTCTTACTCAGCACTGATGCTGAGAAGGCCTTTGACAGAGTGTGCTGGGCCTATCTCTAATCTGTCTTACTCCAGTTTGGAATACTGGGTCAACTTGTACAAGCAATCATGTCCCTTTACAATCACCCCAGTGCCAGGATCAGGGTTAATGGCACCTTGTCTGCTCCCTTTGAGATTTCGAATGGGACCAGGCAGGGGTGCCCCTTGTCCCCAACCTTATTTATTTTAGTTATGGAAACGCTACTCCAAGCCATAAGAGAGCACAAGCAAATCCAAGGTTTGCAGGTGGGAGGAGTATGTCATCAAAATGCAGCATTTGCTGATGACTTGCTAATCCTAATCATTAATCCTGGCACAGCATTTCCCCACATAATTGAGCTATTCAGGGAATTTGAGATTGTTTCCAACTTTAAAGTAAACTATGCTAAGTCAGAGGCCTTCAATATATCAGCACCCCCAGACTTTCAATAAACTGAAAAAGACACTACCTTTCCAATGGCAGTCGTCCAGACTGAAATATTTAGGCATATACTTGACCAGGGATATTTCAGATCTGTGTGGAGCGAATTATACCCCTCTGATTGGTGACATCAAAAGGATGCTGTCCTCTCTCTCCATCCCTTATGTCTCCTGGATGGGAAGAAAGAACCTGCTGAACACATGTGTGTTGCCCAAACTTTTGTATCTCATGCAAATGGTTCCTATTTTCTTGACTCAAAAGTTCTTCCGTATGGTGAGATCCATTTTTTCCTCTTTCCTATGGCTGGCAAAGAGACCTCGAATATCCTATGCGCATCTGATCCTCCTCCGATCTCTTGGAGGCTTTGGGATGCCAGATGCTCAGACATACTATAAAGCAATTCAACTGAGGATGTGGATCTCACTATGTGCGGAGGGCCATCCCCCACTGGGTTCCGACAGAAAAGGCTACACTGAATGATCAGCAGTGGGCCAGACTGTGGGGTATGTCTACATCACACTCAGCATTTACTGGCCTCACAAAAGGCATATTCTCTGTATTATGCTCCATACAAGGAGGGACCCAGATCTTGTCAAACCCCCCTATATACACTGCGTGCAGAATTATTAGGCAAATGAGTATTTTGACCACATCATCCTCTTTATGCATGTTGTCTTACTCCAAGCTGTATAGGCTCGAAAGCCTACTACCAATTAAGCATATTAGGTGATGTGCATCTCTGTAATGAGAAGGGGTGTGGTCTAATGACATCAACACCCTATATTAGGTGTGCATAATTATTAGGCAACTTCCTTTCCTTTGGCAAAATGGGTCAAAAGAAGGACTTGACAGGCTCAGAAAAGTCAAAAATAGTGAGATATCTTGCAGAGGGATGCAGCACTCTTAAAATTGCAAAGCTTCTGAAGCGTGATCATCAAACAATCAAGCGTTTCATTCAAAATAGTCAACAGGGTTGCAAGAAGCGTGTGGAAAAACCAAGGCGCAAAATAACTGCCCATGAACTGAGAAAAGTCAAGCGTGCAGCTGCCAAGATGCCACTTGCCACCAGTTTGGCCATATTTCAGAGCTGCAACATCACTGGAGTGCCCAAAAGCACAAGGTGTGCAATACTCAGAGACATGGCCAAGGTAAGAAAGGCTGAAAGACGACCACCACTGAACAAGACACACAAGCTGAAACGTCAAGACTGGGCCAAGAAATATCTCAAGACTGATTTTTCTAAGGTTTTATGGACTGATGAAATGAGAGTGAGTCTTGATGGGCCAGATGGATGGGCCCGTGGCTGGATTGGTAAAGGGCAGAGAGCTCCAGTCCGACTCAGACGCCAGCAAGGTGGAGGTGGAGTCCTGGTTTGGGCTGGTATCATCAAAGATGAGCTTGTGGGGCCTTTTCGGGTTGAGGATGGAGTCAAGCTCAACTCCCAGTCCTACTGCCAGTTTCTGGAAGAAACCTTCTTCAAGCAGTGGTACAGGAAGAAGTCTGCATCCTTCAAGAAAAACATGATTTTCATGCAGGACAATGCTCCATCACACGCGTCCAAGTACTCCACAGAGTGGCTGGCAAGAAAGGGTATAAAAGAAGAAAATCTAATGACATGGCCTCCTTGTTCACCTGATCTGAACCCCATTGAGAACCTGTGGTCCATCATCAAATGTGAGATTTACAAGGAGGGAAAACAGTACACCTCTCTGAACAGTGTCTGGGAGGCTGTGGTTGCTGCTGCACGCAATGTTGATGGTGAACAGATCAAAACACTGACAGAATCCATGGATGGCAGGCTTTTGAGTGTCCTTGCAAAGAAAGGTGGCTATATTGGTCACTGATTTGTTTTTGTTTTGTTTTTGAATGTCAGAAATCTATATTTGTGAATGTTGAGATGTTATATTGGTTTCACTGGTAAAAATAAATAATTGAAATGGGTATATATTTGTTTTTTGTTAAGTTGCCTAATAATTATGCACAGTAATAGTCACCTGCACACACAGATATCCCCCTAAAATAGCTAAAACTAAAAACAAACTAAAAACTACTTCCAAAAATATTCAGCTATGATATTAATGAGTTTTTTGGGTTCATTGAGAACATGGTTGTTGTTCAATAATAAAATTAATCCTCAAAAATACAACTTGCCTAATAATTCTGCACTCCCTGTACTTACCAGCTCACTTGATCCCTTACTATGTTATACCATCTAGGGCTAGTGTCCCTGGCTTCTGGGCCAGTTTCAGGGGGAAGTCCTTCAAAGATCTCCTCTTGGAGGTGGGTGCTGCAGGGATTATCTCGGGCTATTGCTCTGGGGTGTTGTCTACAGGAAATTTCCTGGATGTTCATGAATTAATGTGCTCCCTGAGGAAGATCATACTCCAGAGCAATACGCCTAGAGACCCAACCTGGTTGGAGAATGCGTTAAATCCACAAGCTAAGCGTCCTAGGTGGATCTCTTTCCTATACCACTCACTATTATCGAAAGCCCTACTGAAAAGACCTGCATTTATTGTGAGTTGGGAAAAGGAACTGAAAAGGTCTTTTACAGACGCAGAATTAGTCACAATAAGGCTCAAATCGCATGGATTCTCCAAATGTGTGGCATACAGGAACACTCTTTCAAAGTTTTAACCAGGTGGTATAATTACCCCAAAAAATTATTCATATCTGGTCTGTCTCAAAGTGACAGTTGCTGGAGGTGCAAGCAGGGATCTGGCTCCCTCCTACATATCTTCTGGGAGTGCCCTCTCATTCAAGGGTTCTGGAAAATGGTAGAGGGCGAAATCAATCAATTGTGTGCGACACATGTTAAACTGACCCCAGAATCAGTTTTGCTGTGGCTGCCCAATGAGACGTGGTTCCTGGCCAAGTCCAACTTGCCTACTCTTCTGGTGCAAGCCGCTCGTTTGCTAATTCCTCTCTATTGGCTCAGTACAGATACTCCTTCTAAGGAGCAATGGTTTGACAAAATTAACCAAATATATAGATTGGATGAGTTGGTGGGTTGGACGGCTAGGAGGCACGACCGCTTTCTCAAACTGTGGTTACCCTGGAAACAGTACCTAGAAGCCAAGAGGGCCAAAAGCTGATTGAAAATTGAAATTATTCCTCCCACTTCCTGTCCATGTCACCCCACCTATAGGGGGTGTTGTGTATGGAGACTGGGTGAAATCCCTTAAAATGTGTCGCCCCTATATCTCTATTACTCCCTATTGCATTGAATCAATCTATTTGATTTTGGGTACGTGAAGTAGACTGATATTTAACTTTGTAACGTAGTCCCCAAGATTGGTCTCTTACATCTACATGAGTGATGTTGCCTACTTAAAGGGAACCTGTCATGTGGATATATGATTATAATCTAACTAATTATATACAATCATTAACTACTAAAAAGTACCTTAGATGTATTCACTTACTGGTGTGACAGATGGTTACCTCATAATATACACACAAAGATGCCACATGCCGCATGCTGTCAGTGAGTCCAGCGTTTATTTAATTCAGAGCTATAGCCACTCCCCTGCCCACCTGCTGCTGATTCATATGGAAAATACCTGTCAATCAGCAGCATGTAGGCGGGGAGAGTCAGGAGCTCATGAATATTCAGGACTCATCATTATGAGCTGGATCTTTTCAATACAAGATGTTGGCAGATTGACTGGGTCAATTAAAGAAAGTGACCCAGCATTTTGCTAAGAGAATCAGTCACTTATTTATGTTGCCCTTAGTTAGGACACCATAAAACTGGTGACAGGTTCCCTTTAAGCTAATGTAATTATTGAATTACCCATTCTTATCTCATTGTATAATCTGAATATTCAGAAATTTGTTTATAAATATTCAGAAATCTGTTTATCCGACGATGCCATGTACTACTATGTGTTTGCTTTATCTAAACATTAAATAAAAAGATTTATTTAAAAAAAAAACTGCTCTGACTCCCACTTCTGACACGTCCACCTCCACAATGAAAGGTTAAGACACATCGGGCTGCACCAGAATGGGAGCTGCAGCGAAACACTTCTTTATAGTAGAAAAGGCATGCAATGCCTCATCAGACCAGACTGAGAAATCAACACCTTTCTTGGTAATATCGGTCAAAGGTTTAACAACAGTAGTATAATTCAGGATACATTTTCTGTAGTAATTGGTAAACCCCAAAAACCACATCAGCGCTTTCTGATTCTCAGGTCAATCCCAGTCCAATACCGCACGGACCTTTTCTGGATCCATACGAAAACCTGAGGAAGAAAGCAAGTATTTCTGCCTTCTGTGAGACACCTGTTTGCTGAAAAGTACCCTTTCCACCACTTAAAACGTCCGTACGGGGGTGCTCTTTTCGAAATGGGGTCACTTTTTAATTTCTGGGGACCTCAGGAATTTAGTTAATGCGACATGGCACCTAAAATATATGTCTGCCAATTCAGGCCTGTCAGCAAATTTCATATTTTGCAGTTTGCCTGCTGTGCACCCGTACAGCAGGCTACAAGCACATATGGGGTGTTTGCAAAAAGGGGAGAAAATGGGGGACATATACTGGGGTGCATTTTCTCCTTTAGCCCCTTGTGAAAGTGAAAAATTGGGGTCTGCTCTAAATTTTTTATTTTTACAAATGTGTGCTTTGAAAAGCTGTCACTTGTGTTTTTGTGAGACACCTGTTTGCTGAAAAGTTTCCTTTCCACCACTTAAAATGTTCATACTCTTTCTGAAATGGTGTCACTTCTGGGCATGGGTGTAGGAACCCCCAAAAATATGGGGGGGACAGCATTTTTGCTCGCCGGGTATATTCTTATTCAGTAAACTGCGAGTTGTTTATATCGTTAAATTTTAAGTGTGTGTGTGAACACCCCCCCCCCCCCACACACACACACTTACAGTTCTGAAGACTCAGGGGTGCTGGCTGGCTTGGCCAGGCAGAAGGAGTGTGGGAGACTGTGAGGCCTTTTTCTCCAAGCTGCTCCGGATCAGTGCTCTGGGCTCCAGGCTGGAAGTGGGCACAATAAGAGAAAAATATTTTTCATTACACCTCAGGTCAGACCACCAATCAGACCCCCAATGTTAATCAGACCTCAGCTAACAGCCTCAATAAGATCCCCAATGTTAATAAGACCTCAGATCACACCTCTGCTCAGACCCCAATATGAATGTCCCCCAATCAGACCTCAGATAAGAGCCCCAGTGCCTCTCATTAGCCCCCCAGTGCCTCTCATCAGCCAGTAATAACAGCCCCCCCCATCATGTGGCAGTAATAACAGCCCCCCCAATCATGTGCCAGTAATAGCCCCCCAATCATGTGCCAGTAATAACAGCCCCCCCAATCATGTGCCAGTAATAACAGCCCCTCAATCATGTGCCAGTAATAACAGCCCCCCCAATCATGTGCCAGTAATAACAGCCCCCCCAATCATGTGCCAGTAATAACAGCCCCCCCAATTATGTGCCAGTAATAACAGCCCCCCCAATCATGTGCCAGTAATAACAGCCCCCCCAATCATGTGCCAGTAATAACAGCCCCCCCCAATCATGTGCCAGTACTAGCCCCCCCAATCATGTGCCAGTAATAGCCCCCCAATCATGTGCCAGTAATAGCCCCCAGTAATAGCCCCCCCAATCATGTGCCAGTAATAGCCCCCCCAATCATGTGACAGTAATAGCCCCCCAATCATGTGCCAGTAATAGCCCCCCCAATCAAGTGCCAGTAATAGCCCCCCAATCAAGTGCCAGTAATAGCCCCCCCAATCAAGTGCCAGTAATAGCCCCCCAATCAAGTGCCAGTAATAGCCCCCCCAATCAAGTGCCAGTAATAGCCCCCCCCAATAATGTACCAGTAAAACAAAGTATTGTATATATATATAAAAAAAAAAATTATTAACACTTATACTTACCTCTTTAGAGCGATGCGATGCAGGCCTCTTCCGGCCTGTCACTGTGTCCCGACTCCAGCGCTGTACGGCTCAGGCGGATTGCGCCGCCCTTCCGGCCTCTGATAGGCTGCCGGCCTAGTAGTGCCGGCAGCCTGTCAGAGGAACAGGAAAGGGACACACCTCCCTGCCCTGCTCCTCCGCAGCCTTCTGTTTGTATCGCTGTCCTGAGGACGGCGATACAAACAGATCACTATGGAGATGAGCGCTTCGTTTCCACAATGGAAGCGCTCACAGTGCTCCAGACTAAAAAAAATACCTAGTAGCCATTGGCTCCTGAACTGAAAAATTTAGGAGCCAAATCAAATTTTTAGTCGCCAAATCGAAACTGAATCAAAATTTTGGTATCGTGACAACGCTACGCCGATCAGATCGGCGTAGGGTTGTTTTGATACCAAAATTTTGATTAGCTTTCGTCACCATAAAAAAGTATTAAGATACTCAATACCTCGCAAAAAAATAAAAAATAAAAATGCTGCGTGCATTTTGCATTTTATGAAACATTCGGCCCATAATAGAACAGTCCTATCCTATTTTTTGGGGTGGCAAGGTGACTAAAAAATGGCGAATGCTCACCGCATAGGAGATATTTTTTAATAATTTAATAGTTTGGACAGCGCTATGTAATATGTTTATTTATTGTTTATATATTTTATATGTAAAATTGGGAAAGGGGGGATTTAAACTTAATATTTTAGGGTACTTTCACACAAGCGTTTTTCTTTTCCGGCACTGAGTTCCGTCACAGGGGCTCTATACCAGAAAAGAGCTGATCAGGCATATCCCCATGCATTCTGAATGGAGAGAAATCCGTTCAGGATGCATCAGGACGTCTTCAGTTCAGTTATTTTGACTGATCAGGCAAAAGATAACACCGCAGCATGCTACGGTTTTATCTCCGGTGAAAAAAACTGAAGATTTGCCTGAATGCCGGATCCAGCATTTTTCCCCATAGGAATGTATTAGTGCCAGATCTGGCATTAAAAATACCGGAATGCACCCACACTAAATCCGGACCCATTCACTTCTATGGGGCTGTGCACATGAGCAGTGATTTTCACGCATCACTTGTGCATTGCGTGAAAATCGCAGCATGCTCTATGTTGTGCGTTTTTCACGCAACGCAGGCCCCATAGAAGTTAATGGGGCTGCGTGAAAATCGCAAGCAAGTGCGGATGCGGTGCGATTTTCACGCATGGTTGCTAGGATGAAAGTCTATTCACTGTATTATTTTCCCTTATAACATGGTTATAAGGGAAAATAATAGCATTCTGAATACAGAATGCGTAGTAGAAGGTCAATAAACATGATATACACCCCAGTATAATAAACATTGGTGGCGCAGTGTGCCCCCCCCAACACCCCAGTATAATAAACATTGGTGGCGCAGTGCGCCCCCCTTCAATATAATAAACATTGGTGGCGCAGTGCGCCCCCCCCAACACCCCAGTATGATAAACATTGGTGGCGCAGTGTGCCCCCTCAACACCCCAGTATAATAAACATTGGTGGCGCAGTGCGCCCCCCCCAACACCCCAGTATAATAAACATTGGTGGTGCAGTGCGCCCCCCCTCAATATAATAAACATTGGTGGCGCAGTGGGCAGTGCCAATGAGGGTTAAAAAATAACAAAATTATTAACTCACCTCCTCCAATTGATCGTCTCCTGTTCTTTCTTCAGGACCTGTGGTGACATCACTGTGCTCATCACATGATACATCACATGATCCATCACCATGGTAATGGACCATGTGATGAGCTCAGTGACGTCACCACAGGTCCTGAAGAAAGAACAGGAGACCGGCAGCTACGCGATCAACTGGAGGAGGTGAGTTAATTTTTTTTATTATTTTTTAACCCTCATTGGCACTTCCCACTGAGCCACCAATGTTTCTTATACTGGAGTATTGGGGGGGGGGGGGGGCGCACTGTGCCACCAACGTTTCTTATACAAATACAGGAGGCGGGTGCTGAAATCAAATAGCCGGCACCCGACCTTTGTGACAGGGAGCTGCGATCAGCGGCAGTTAACCCCTCAGGTACCGCACCTGAAGGGTTAACTCAACTGCAGTTGATCGCAGCTCCCTGTCATAGAGGTCGGGTGCCGGCTATTTGATTCCAGCACCTGCCTCCTGTATTTGTATTACAGGTCAGTTATCTTCATTGGTGGCGCAGTGGCCACAGCCCCTCCCCTCCTCCTCCTGTCTCTCTTCCTATTGGCAGCGGCGGGGGCAGCAGCACAGGAGGGAGGGAGAGACTCCTTCTCCACTGCGCTGCTGAATAGAACATCGGCGGCGGGGCAGAGAACTATCATCTCCAGCCCTGGCTCATCTCAGTGCCTGCCCCGCCGCCGCCGCACACATTGCCCCGCTGCCGCTGTGGGGGATTTGACCATACCTGTGTCCCCCGCATTATTTCCTGGGGGGGATCCGTCCCCCCCGTCCCCCCCGCTTCCTACGCCCATGCTTCTGGGGGTTTTCATTTCTGGGGACCTCAGGAATTTATTTAATGCGACATGGCACCTAAAATACATGTCTGCGAATTCAGGTCAGCAGAATCCATATTTAGCTGTTTGACTCTAGAGCCCTGCCATACGCCGATACATCATTTTTTTTAGCACATATAGGGTGTTGGCGGATTTGGGGAAAAATGGGGAACAAAATGTAGGGTGCATTTTGTCCTGTTACCCCTTATGAATGTGAAAAATGTGAGTGTGAAGCAAATTTTTCTGGAATTTTTTTTTAATTTTTAATTTTCACAGCCAAGCGTTTCCCAATACTGTGAAACGCCTGATGGGTCATAGTGCTCACTACACACCTTGATATAATTTTTTGAGGGGTGTAGTTTCCGGAATGGGGTAAATTTTTGGAGGTTTCCACTCTAGGGCCACCTCAGGGTGTCTTCACATGCGACATAGCTCCCAATTACCATTCTAGCTAAATCCTCTCTCCCAACGCCAAATGGTGCTCCTTCCACTCTGAAGCCTGCTGTGCGCCCATACATCATTTTTTTAGCACATATGGGGTGTTGGCGTATTCAGGGGGAAATGGGGAACAAAATGTGGGGTGCATTTTGTCCTGTTACCCCTTGTGAAAGTGAAAAATGTGGGTGTAAAGCAACTTTTTCAGGAAAAAATAGTAATTTTTTTTATTTTCACAGCCAAGCGTTTCCTAATTCTGTATAACGCCTGATGGGTCAAAGTGCTCACTACACATCTTTAAATGTTCCTTGAGGGGTGTAGTTTCCGGAATGGAGTCACTTTTTGGGGTTTCTACTCTAGGGCCACGTTAGGGTGTCTTCACATGAGACATAGCTCCCAATTACCATTCCAGCTAAATCCTCTCTCCTAATGCCAAATGGTGCTCCTTCCACTCTGAAACCTGCTGTGCGCCCATGCATCATTTTTTGAGCACATATGGGGTGCTGGCATATTCGGGGGGAAATGGGGAACAAAAGGTGGGGTGCATTTTGTCCTGTTACCCCTTGTGAAAGTGAAAAATGTGGGCCTAAAGTCCATTTTTTGGGGGGAAAAAATATTTTTCATTTTAACAGCCAATTCCATGAATCACCTTTGAGGACAAAGTTCTCACTACACATCTTGAAATATTCCTTAAGGGGTGTAGTTTCCAGAATGGGGCCACTTTTTGGGGGTTTCCACTCTAGGGGTACCTTCACATGCGACATAGCTCCCAAAAGCTAATCCTGCAGAATCTGTCCTCCAAAAGCCCTATGGCGCTACTTCCCTTTTGAAGTGCACCCATACGTAATTTTTTGATCACATATTGGGTCTAAAGCAACTTTTTCTGGAAAAATTTTAATTTTTAATTTTCCCAGCCAAGTGTTTCCTAATTCTGTGAAACGCCTGATGGGTCAAAGTGCGTACTACACACCTTAAAATATTCCTTGAGGGGTGTAGTTTCCAGAAAGGGGTGACTTTTTGTCACGGTGTCTTCATTGGCGACATAGCTCCAAAAAGCCAATCCTGCAAAATCTGTCCTCCAAAAGCCATATGGTGCTCCTTCCACTCTGAAGCATGCTGTGCGCCTATACATCAGTTTTTGAGCACACATGGGGTGTTTCTGTAAACTACAGATTCAGGGTAATATATTTTGAGTTTTGTTTTGGTGTTAACTCTTGATGTGTTGAAGAAAAAAAGAGTGAAAATTAAAATCTGCAAAAAAATAAGTGAAATTTTGAAATTTCATTCCTATTTTCATTTAATTCTTGTGGGGCACCTAAAGAGTTAACAAAGTTTGTAAAATCAGTTTTGAATAGCTTGAAGGGTTTAGTTTCTAAAATGTGGTGATTTATGGGTGGTTTCTAATATGTAAGACGTAGAAACGGACTTCATAACTGAACTGGTCCTGAAAAAATTGGGGTTTGGAAATGTTCTTAAAAGATTTGCTTCTAAACTTCTAAGTCTTCTAACATCCCCAAAAAAATTACATTTCATTTTCAAAATGATCCAAACATGAAGTAGACATATGGGGTAAAATAATAACTATCTTTGGAGGTATTACTATCTATTATAAAAATAGAGAATTAGAAATTTGAAAATGTGCTAATTTTTCTAAATTTTTTGCAAATTTTGCATTTTATTATAAATAAAAATGACATTTTTGGACTCAATTTTAACACTATTATGAAGTACAATATGTAAAGAGGAAATCTCAGAATGGCCTGTATAAGTAAAAGCATTTTAAAGTTATTACCACATAAAGTGACACATGTCAGATTTGTTAAAAATGGCCTGGGCAGAATTGTGAAAAATGGCTTGGTCCTTAAGGGGTTAATATTGCTGACATAGCAGAGCTGAGTGAGTACACCACAGATTCAGCAGAGAGAAGTTTGTTTTGCAGAAGTATTTGCCAAAGTCCTGCTAAAACTTGCTGGGAACCAAGACAAGTTCTGTGGATTGTTTGGATTATCGTTTATGCAAAGTAAAGCAACTGTTGAACTTCCATACAACCAAGTCAGGACTCAACTTTATTTCTACACTATCCAAGTTAACTACCCTTTTGCACAGCTTCGGACAACATCACATCTGGGATCCACGGATATCCAGGTAGGAAAACCATGACACGTGTATATAACATCTACAGAGATTGTAAGCCACCCTGCACCACTCTGGCAATCCTACCTCTGTGTACCAACATAACCATCTAGAAAGGGAGCCTTGAGCTTCCGCTGCTTAACCGCAGTGTGTGAGGCCTATATTTAATCCAAATAGCAGTTAGTCAGTTTCTGTATTGACTGCTGCTCAGTCCTCATTGACTATAATGGGGGCGGAGCTACGTCGCAGCACGGCAGTGCACGGAGAGAGATCGCCGGACTAAAAAGTCAGACATGCAGTACTTTTAGTCCGGCGATCTCTCCCCGTGCACTGCCATGCTGCGCCGTAGCTCCGGCCCCCTCCCCCATTATAGTCATTGGGGACAGAGCGGCAGTCCGACGGCACGGTGACATAGTGGAAGGACGGATCTGACAGGGTGAACAGCTTGTCGGATCTGTCCTGCCGCAAGTGTAAAAGTACAACACCACACAGACAGCAGCTTTTATAGCGTTTAGGGCTCGTTCACATGAACGTTTTTTGCATTCCATATACGGGCCGGTCATTTCAATGTTTCCGAAAAAAACCCTGAATGTGTTCCGTATGCATTCCGTTTCCGTTTTTCCGTTCCGTTGAAAGATAGAACATGTCCTATTATTGCCCGCAAATCACGTTCCGTGGCTCCATTCAAGTCAATGGGTCCGCAAAAAAAACTGAACCCATACGGAAACGCATCCATATGTCTTCCGTGTCTGTTCCGTTTTTGCAGAACCATCTATTGAAAATCTTATGCCCAGCCCAATTTTTTCTATGTAATTACTGTATATGCCATACGGAAAAACGGAAACACTAGTGAAACAAAAAAACGGATCCGCAAAAAACGGCCCGCAAAACACTGAAAAAGAAATGCGGTCGTGTGAACGAGCCCTTATTGTAGTGTGACCTACGCAGGATCAGTACACCCTGTGCCGGTAGATGATATAAGGGATAATGTAATGTATTGTTGAGTGCAAATATTCAAATAGTATATCTACTTTTAACTGTCACACAAACAGTGCTGTTCATATTGGGAAAAAATAAAAATTCGTATAGATATAGCTAATAATCGCACACACGACTTCAAACAAAAACCGTTGTACTCTCGCGAACTTACATAATCATGTGATCGGGTACTCCCGATTTTCAAATGAAAAAACGCGAATTCAATCTTAACATTGGATTTGGACTAGTATGAAAGACGAGGACGAATATTCTAAAAAACGAATGCATAGTACGATATAGAATATTATTTGCCATTTACACACTACGCCCCGACAAGCGTCCTGGCCGTCACCATGGGAATGCCGGGTGGTTAGAATATACCATCGGATATGAGTTTTCAGTATTTTACTCAGATCCGATGGTGCTAAAAAGACGAATATTATACAATACGAATATATTCGCTATAGTACTATAAATTTGTTCTAACTTTATTCATGAATAGTGTAAAAAACGCTTAACATCGCTAGCGCTCCCACTGGAATCTCGTGAGCGCATAGTGATATCGAATTTAAATCGTAAACCTCAAGCGTCTAAATAGACCATTGAGAAAATTCAGGGTGCAATGTTGGTTTGTGAACACCAGATGGTGTTATAATTTTACATAGAGTAAAATTATAAATCAGTAACGATTCTCATTACTGATTTATAATTTTCTCTTAATGTTGGATAGTTTATGTTATGCGACAAATAGGCAATTACATATGCGCGTGAATCGCGTCTCATAAGGGCTATATACTAATGCTGACTGCAGTTCCATGCGCCATCTGGTGTTCACAAACCAACATTGCACCCTGAATTTTCTCAATGATCTATTTAGACGCTTCGGATTTACGATTTAAATTCGATATCGCTATGCGCTCACGCGATTCCAGTGGGAGCGCTAGCGATGCTGTATCTGTATATAATTATACACCAAAAGGTTACAATGTAGTAATTTATATGGTAGGACTCACCGCCAATTCCACATGGTCTGTCCCTATGTCATCCTGTTTGTGTAACAGTTCAAAGTAATATCGCCTGGAGGTTGACAACCTGCAATATAAGGAGACATAAGGCAACTCTGAAAAAATATGTATCTCTCTACCATTCAAGCAGGGTATGCCTGACAGGTGGCAACCCCCGAATCCAAATTCTATAATCAGTACTTGGTAAGGGGCTCTCAGTACCCCCTCCTATCTGTAGCAGGATCTGTAGGATAATAACCTCTTTCAGTGCGGATTATCCTGGGAATGATGACAGATCTTCTTCCCTCCCATGCAGTGCCCCAGTGGTAGAATGATGGGGAAAATGAGGTTCAGATGATTCACCTCAAGGGTGAGGGTTGGGGTCAGTGTTGTCAACCATCCAGAAATTTCTGGACAGTCCGTAAATATAGGTGACTTTTTTCCTGTGTCCATGAAAAAAATAGATGTGCCTGTGATTTTTTTGAGGCTGGTGGTACTTGACTAGATTAATTTGATGGTAATTATCACCATTTTACAGCTCATAGTAAATATGGAGCTATAGACGTGTATTACTTATAATCTTTATTATTCATTATAGTTTTCTAATTTGTCCGTAAAAAATGTTGGCTGTCCGTGATTTGGGGATAGGTTGTCCAGAAAAAAGGAAAATTCTGGTTGGCAACCCTGGTTGGGTGGGGTCGGAATAGTCAGTTTTTTTGTCTGACAGAGTTTCCCACTAGGGGGTCTTCTACTTCCACAGGATAACGAAGGGGGTACTTGGGGTAAAGGTGTTTTCCTTTGAGTCTTACCTGACTAGTGTGGAGATTTGACCTTGAAATTTCTCATACTCTCCCGGGGCAGTCCACTGCTTCCCTGCCTACAGTACAGAAAGAGAAAAACTACTGAAATGTTGGGGACAGCAAAAAACAAACAAAAAAAAAACACATTAACTGGGGAATGAACAGAACACTTACCTGTTGACCTTCTTCTTACCTGTTTTGTTGCAGATCTGCCAACTCCTGGGCTCCTCTTCTGTCATCCAAGATGGGTGCACTGCTTCTCAGACTACCTGATGCCCACTGTGCATTTGTAATGCTGGCCAATCCAAGAGTAGGACTGGACAGACAGGAAGTGTCTGGGAATACCAATCACAGTTTGAGAAGCAGGGTGGCCATCTTGGATGACAGGTGAGGAAACCAGGAATTGGCAGATCTGCACCTGAACAGGTAAAAAGGAGGTCAACATGTAAGTGTTATGATTGTTCCCCAGTTAATGTGAATAGTTTTTTTTTTTGGACCGGAGGTTCGCTTTACATCCTATAGAGCTGAGGGTTTGTTACAATTTAACCCAGTCCAGACAATCGTATGTGAAGCACATTTTCCTCTCTATATCCAGCCCTGCGTTTGTGTGTAGCGGACACCCTGTTTGGTGTATATAGAAGTGCTTCTCCATACCGGTCCTACTCTACACAGGAGCCGCAGCTTTGCCACCGACTGATCATCACTGAGCCAGAACTCTGAGTTGTCATCTGAAGATACCGCAAACTGGAATTCACCTACAGCAGTGACAATGAGAAAGAGGCACGTGTTACAAAATAACCTGCCGTACAACATAGGAGTTTATAGACCATGCAACCAAGGGCAAGCAATTACACCCATATGTGGGTTTCATCAAGCAAGTATTCTTTCAAAGAGGTACGGTACTGTGCCCCTAGAACAACACTTCCTGTTCCTGGCCTTAACCCCTTCCTGACATGGCGATTTTCCATTTTGTCTTTTCGGTTTTTTACTCCCTGCTTCCCCGGAGCCATAACTATTTTATTTTTCTGTTCATATAGACAAAGGAGGGTTTGTTTTTGTGTGGAACATGTTGTATTTTCTAATGGTATCGTTTATTGCATAGGATTGTAGTGGGAAGTTAGGTGGCTGAATAAGGGGGGGGACGGGACACAATTCTACTACTGTTTTAAGGGTTTTACAGCATTCTATATGCAGTAAAACTGACATGTCAACTTAAAGGGATTCTGTCACCTCTTTTTACCCTATAGAGATGCGGATATGCACGGCTAGATCGCCGCTAGCATGTCCACAATATACTTGTCCCATATCTCTGTGTGGTTTTATTGAGTGTAAAAAATGATTTTAGATGTATGTAAATCAGCCTGGTAAGGAGCCCAAGGGGCTGTACTAACCGTTCTGGAGTCCAGCACCGCCCCCCTGTGAAGGAGCCCAGCACCGCCTGTATCCACGAATCTCCTCCTTTCTCAGAAAGTCAGATCACTGTAATCTCGCGATGCGCAAGCTCGCTCATGCGCAGTTCCTTGCCTGAGGCTGATGCCAGCACAGGGAAGGAACACTATGCCGGCACTGCGCATGCGCGACCTCGGCATCGCAAGATTACGGCGATCTCACTTTGTGAGCAAGGAGGAGATTGCTGGTTACAGGCGGTGCTGGGCATCTTCACAGGGGTGCGTGGCTGGGCTCCAGAATGGTTAGTGCAGCCCCTTGGGCTCCTTACCAGGCTGATTTACATATATATAAAATCATTTTTTACACTCAATAAAACCACTCAGAGATCTAGCCGTGCATGACCGCATCTCTATAGGGTAAAAAGAGATGACAGAATCCCTTTAATTCTCTGGGTCAGTACTATTATAGCGATACCATATTTATATATTTTTTTCTGGTGTTTTAATACTTAAAAAATAAAAGCTATGGAAAAGATTTTTCTTTGCATTGCCATATTCTGACCCCCATAACTAGCTGTAGGAGGGCTTATATTTTGCCGGGCGTTGTTAAGTTTTTCTTGATACCATATTTGTGTACCATAATTTGATACCATAATGTGTAATTGTGCGGCTGATCAACTGACAAACGAGAAACACTGGGTTTTTGGTGGCTGCTCATCCTGCCCAAACATGGACCAGTGTAATAGCACCTGTTAGGTAACCTATCACATTTTTTAATTAGTAGGTATGAATTATTAAAGGGAGTCTGTCACATACTTTAACTACCCGAAATGCCGATTAGAACATCGTAAGAGCCTTCTAAACATATATTTAGGTCATTTGGGTGTTTATTCAATGTCCAGGAAAATAACTTTTATTCCTATAGAAATTGACATCCAAGTGCCCAGCTCACTGGGATTTCCTTTTCAAAGTGCTTAAGACTGCTGCCCTTCCCCGCTGTCTGCTCCTCCCCTAACCACACAAGGCTTCCTCCCCTCTCCCCTAACATCACGGCGATGCAGCTCCACTTTCTGGCTACTTTGCCTGGTCACAGCCATTTTTTGGACAGGATCTCTGTAGACAGCACAAAAGACTTGGCAAACAAAAGGGCATATCTTAGGAAATATAGAAAATGTTGCATAATTTCAACAAATGCTATATTAGTAAGTGCCATACAATCATCTTACAAACACACTGGAGAACAGTAAACAGAAAGTGGACAACCTCTTCAAAAGAATTTCAAGGTCAAACTTATCAAATACTTCCAGGTTTGGCAAGAAGAATAAAGCTGTCCATACTCATTAGATGTATATCGGCTAAAGTTGTCAACCATCCAATATGTATGGGAGCTTCCTGACTTTACTCTGACAGCAGATGTTGTGGAAGATAAGGATTGATGAAGTTGGACTTCAACTGTCCTGTTCTTTTGTCCTCAGAAATAAGCCTCTGCCAAAGGATTGCTTGCTCAGCCGAGCCAAGCATTCTTCTGTATGAAGAGATTGGGAGTAATGCTCATTTGGCCGACAGCTACTTTATGTGTTTGCCCAGCCTATGGATATATTAGTGACTCAAGAGGGGCAATAACAAGTCATAACATCTAGTGATGATCAAGAAATCTAATAATTCTAGGGGCGCACTTACCGTCTGAAGCTGGGTGGAGGTAACCAAACATGCGGAGCCCATAGTTGGTCCATTGTGGAGTTATTGCAAGTTTATTGACTGTTGTGCGAATCTGAGAAAACAGCAAGATCATAAATATCCTGACTTCAAAAGGAATCTCACTTAAAAACCTACACCTAGACAGTGTTGGACTGGGGTTTCTTAGGCCCACCAGATGATATTATTCTTGGGGCCTAACCCCTATATCATCAAAAATACTAATAGGTTTGGAATCAAAGAAATAGACCCTAAAAGCAAGAGATCAGCTCCTGCAACTTTGGGGCCCACTATGACTTCAGAGACTGGGCCCACTGGAGGATCCTCTGGTACTGTGGTGTGCCAGTCCGACCCTGCACCTAGATAACAGAACTTTTGGGCACAGGAATAAATGTATGCACATCAGAACACCAGTTAAATAACCAGGGTACATTAGCAAAAATCAACGTAGCTGATGCATTTAATGTCAAGGCTTCTTACTCATACTTTATCCTATTGTAATGTATCTCTAAAAACATTATCATGGATAAAGGCTTTCAAGTCAAGATTTCTAGTGAGTATGCATTTTGTGTAAGAGATTCTTTTGCATAGCTCATACTTCATGAAACCCATTCCTTAATACACAAGCATGGCTGATGCCTTTCACATAAAAAAAAGGATGCTCATAACCCATACATGGTGGAAAAGATCCCAAAAAGCACAAGCAAGACTGACACATTTCATGTCAAAGATTCTTACCCATAAAGTATACTTAATGTGGATCCATTTCAGGTTAAAGTTTCCTACTCATACCTGATATGTAAAAATGGCTGAGACCTTTCACATCGAAGATTCTTGGCATAGCTAATACTTATTCAAATGTTCCTAGAAGAATATCTCTATGTAAATGAAATGTGGATCCATTTTAATAACTCTTAAATTGTAAGCCTGAGCTTTCATTTATATTCAAGAACTTGAAACAGCCATAATTATGCTTAAAATAGCATTTTAGTACATATAACTGATGAGAATCTATACAGTCCTCAAAAGTTTAAGACCACTTGAAAAATGGCAAAAAATCATATTTAGCATGGCTGGATCTTAACAAGGTTCCAAGTAGAGCTTAAACATGCAACAAGAAGAAATGGGAGTGAGACGAAACATTTTTTGAGCATTCAATTTAATGAAAACAACGAATAAACTGAAACAGGCTGTTTTTCAGCTGATCAAAAGTTTAGGACCACACCTCCAAAAAAAAAATAAACCCCCCCAAAACAGAAATCCAACTTCCAAACATGAACTCAGTAATGAGTAGCTCCGCCGTTATTGTTTATCACTTCCAAAATTCGTTTCGGCATGCTTGATGCAAGTGTTTCCATGAGGTGAGTGGGAACATTTCTCCAAGTGGTGAAGACGGCCGCATGAAGGACATCTACTGTCTGGAACTGTTGTCCATTTTTGTAAACTCCCCTTGCCATCCATCCCCATCCATCAAGGTTCTCAATTGGATTTAGATCAGGGGAACACGCAGGATGGGCGAAAAGAGTGATGTTATTCTCCTGGAAGAAGTCCCTTGTCCTGCGGGCATTGTGTACTGTAGCGTTGTCTTGTTGAAAAACCCAGTCGTTACCACACAGACGAGGGCCCTCGGTCATGAGGAATGCTCTCTGCAACATCTGGACATAGCCAGCGGCCGTTTGACGCCCCTGCACTTCCTGAAGCTCCATTGTTCCACTGAAGGAAAAAGCACCCCAGACCATTATGGCGCCCCCTCCACTGTGGCACGTAGAAAATAGCTCTCTTGCAAAGTCCAAACGAGCAGTTCTGTGGCGTTCAAGGAGACGAGGTCTTTGAAGACGTTTTTTGTTTTTGAAGCCCTTCAGTCTCAGATGCCGTCTGATGGTTATGGGGCTGCAGTCAGCATCAGTAAGGGCCTTAATTTGGGTCGAGGACTGAAATATTTTTGGGTCTTCCACTTGACTTTTTTGTTCCATAACCCTCAGGATCATTTAAGAAATTCCAAATGACTGTCTTACTGCGTCCCACCTCAGCAGCGATGGCGCGCTGTGAGCGACCCTGCTTATGCAGTTCAACAACCCGACCACGTTCAAAAAGGGAGTGTTTTTTTGCCTTTGCCATCACAGCGTGTGACTACCTGACAGAAAATGACAATGAATCCACATCTTTGCACAGATTTGGCCTTTTAAAGACATGTGGTCCTAAACTTTTGATCAGCTGAAAAACAGCCTGTTTCAGTTTATTCGTTGTTTTCATTAAATTGAATGCTCAAAAAATGTTTTGTATCACTCCGATTTCTTCTTGTTACATGTTGAAGCTCTACTTGGAACCTTGTTAAGATCCAGCCATGCTAAATATGATTTTTTGCCATTTTTCAAGTGATCTTAAACTTTTGATCAGGACTGTATGTTGCGTTCTGTGCTCCATTTTATCCTCCGTTTTAAATCAGTTTTAATTTTTGATTTTGTCACTTTTTTTTTCACAGCAGCTACTTTTAGGGCACACTGATGCCAGCCTGCCTAGGCACTCTATGGGTAGTAAACACTCCTTGATTCTCACCACACCTACAACTCCTATCATTCATATCAACACAAAGAGAATGGAATGTTCAAACCACAATTGACTGTAGCCCTTGAGAATTGGAGCAACGGAGCGAGGCGCAGACATTAGCGAAATGCATCCTGACTTGGGGGGAAGTACGAAGGCAGGAAGGGGTTAATTTTATGGGATACTCGGCTCTGGAGTCTGATTGGTGGGAAGGGGGGGTATTAGCTAATTTTTGCGGGCTGTATATAAACTGTTACAGGGGTGGGACGTGCAGTAGTGTCCGGGGTAGACCTGTGAGTTGCTAGATACGTGTGAGTAGTGATAGGTAGTGTAGTTGTGATAATGTCTTCCTTAGAGCAGTTGCTGGCGGCGGTTAGGGCAGCTGCAGAACAGCATGGTTCTGCATGGTTGGAGCAGAATTTTCAGGCGGCTTTGGAGGCGCAGGCTGTGCCACCAGCTGCGCCGACAGTGAGGAGCAGGGCCCGGAGGTCTGTGCCACCGGACAGACTGAGCCATGAGGCGACCTCCCGGGTGCGGCGACGCTTAAGGAGCCCCATCAGAAACCCTCCGCTGCGGTCGGTCGGCGCCGAAAGGGTTACGGCTGGCCGTCGCAGCGGGAGGAATCCTGCACAGCGTCGAGCACCTGCAGGGGAGGGACGGGCTAGCCCCCGTATCCTGTCTCCTTCACGGCGGGGGAGGTCGCAGAATGTCCCATTGGAGGAGCGGGCCTTACCTGTAGCTGCGAGCGGGAGCCCGGCCGGGAGGATGGCGGCAGTTGCGGCCTCACTGACCAGTGGTGAGGGCCTGCCAGCGAGGACGGTGACCGGGTCGGAGAGGGTGGCGTCGCGGCCTGTATCAGTGGGCCGGCGGTGGTCTTCTCCCTGCCATGGAGTGAGCAGGACGAACACAACAGCGACACCAGCGGTGAGGCCTGGTACTGCAGGCAGGAGGACAAGGGGAGGAGCGCTGGCTGTGGAAGTCGGTTTAGCTCCACCCACAGTGCAGCAGGTAGAGCCAGCAGCATCTGGAAGACACAGGGCGGCTCTTGGCTGTCAGGCCAGGGAGTCTGTTTCCCGGGATTTCGAGGAGGAGGCCAGGGATGTTCGGGGACGGCGGCCACATGGCAGTGGGCTTTCGGACAGCAAACCAGCGGAGCCGCGACCCCGTCTTTCGGACATCGACGGGTGTCTTCTGCCTGAACAGTCGCTGGCAGAAGGGGAAATTATTCAGGAAGAGTGGGAAGCAGACGATCGAGCAGTGGACGCAGAAGACACCTGTCCGACGACGTCTTCATCACCGGTCGGAGCTACGCCGAGTGGAGGGTCAGCGCGGTCTGCGGCTGCTGGGTGGATGCCCCAGGGTCAGCCAGGTGAGAGGATGATGAGTCAGGCTCATGTGTTGGGTGGGGGTGGGGTCACATCTGATCAGCTGTGCAGGACTGGGTCGGAGGGTTTAGCGCAGGAATTGTTGTCGGGCATGTTGTCATTATTGTCGCATTTGGGGTCAGGGGCGGTCACATCTCCAGCGGCAGTATGGGCTTCTGCGCCGGCGGTGGGGGCTGGGGAGCGAGCTAGTACGGCTTCTGTGGTGAGTGCGCCTGATGCGGCGGCTGGGGGAGCGGCAGGGGAAGCGGAGGCGAGTGGGGGCGGAAAAGCTAAGGCGGGGGAGGATGTTAGGTTGGCGGACGCAGCAAAGGGGGAGGTTTACGTCTGCTTTAAGGGGCCGTTGGGGGCCCACTTGAAGTCTGAGGTCCGGGAGAAGATTTGGAAGGACGAGTATGTAGAAATATTTTCGTTGCTTCCATTAGAAAAGTTTCATTTGGATAGGGTGAAGCCTGAGGAGAGCAAAAGAGAGGAGGAGGAGAAGCACGCACTTTTTCTAATTGGCTGCAGGCTTTCGCTATTTTATTAAGTGTAGTTGGCGAAAAGACACCCAAACACTGTTTGGCGCTCTTTTGCTATAGGGATGCTGTGGGGGAGGCGTACCGAACGTACGGGGGGGGGGGAGGGGTGGCTTGGCTCCGGTATGACGAGCAATTTCGCCAGAGTTAGGCGGTCCAGCCCGGCATTCGGTGGGACCACAAAGACATTAGCCTTTGGATGCCGCTGATGGCGGCTCCAAAAGGGGGTAGCTGATTGAAGTAATCTTACATCCCAATAAGTCATAAAACTTTGAGGTTGAAGTCAAAATTGCACAATGTCAGCTGTCCAACCCAGGTACACTGACTCACAGTCAACCATCTATGTTCATAGTATATCTTGTACAGGGGAGCAGATACAACCTGATAAGTCACAATATACAGTATAGGCACAACGCTCACCTACTCATCGTTTGGAAGGCACGGAGGTGCTTGGAACACAGCACCAAAGGTAAATCCAAAAAAGAGGAACAAATTCCAGCTTCCCAATAAAAACTATGAAAAGCGATAAAAACTCCCACACTTTTATCTACGCGTTTCGGATTAAAACATTAAAATCCTTACTCATGACAAGTGCAAGTGTATACAACCCACATTGATATAGCGACTGCCTCCAATCAGAAATGAGGAACAGCATATCACATGTTGTCAATATCGGGATAAGATACAAAAAGTGGAGTGCAGTCCATATCATGGTGAGTAAAAAAAAATTCGCAATTTTTTTCTTTCTCCCTTTTTCCTTTTTTTCTCCTTCCTCCCTCTCTTTTCTTTCTTTTAAAAAGTAAGAAAAAACACAAGAAACAAAAGATACTCATTCCAAATCAAACATATTGCAAAGTTAAATGATGTTCCCTATTTAGGCCAGTAGGGGCACAAACATCCAAACAAGACATCCAAAATGTTTCTCTGCTCTGCAGTTTCCGCTTGTGATCGCCCCCTCGAGCTGGTGCTGTAACCCTTTCTATTCCCTGTGCTGTAAGCATGGAAACATCTTCTTTGTGAACCATTGCTAAATGTAAGATTGCCGCTGATATGTTTCTGGTTTTGTAGTGTGGAATGTCCGAAATTATGTTTTAGTATCCTGGTTTTTATTGCATTTGTTGTGCAACACACACACTGCACAGAACTTTCCCCGCATATTATCAGATAGACTACACAGTCAGTGTTGCAATTAATATATTGCTTAATTTGATACTGTTTATGATTCACCTTAGAAACAACTATCTGGGTAACCATCATATAGTTGCAACATATGTATCTATCCTGGCCACATTTAAAGGGAGTCTGTCACCACATTTGGGCATATTAGACTGATCAAATAGCGTTATATGTGCCACCCAGAACTTAAAAACGGTACCTTTGTTGTATGTAACAGAGTTTTCTTTTAGCCGAAAATGAACTTTTAAGATTATGTAAATGAGCCCTCTCAAGTGCCCAGGGCGGCGTCTCAATCCTCCGAGCCCCCGTGCCTCTGCCCGCCCGTTTACTCCCCTCCTCTGTCCTTTTCCACTGCAGCTGCGCGGTCAAATTCGTAGCGGGTGCATGCGCAGTAGGTATTGCGATGCCCTGCCAGGAGCGGGCATCGCATTGCGCATGCGCCCGCTACGAATTTGACCGCGCAGCTGCAGTGGAAAAGGACAGAGGAGGGGAGTAAACGGGCGGGCAGAGGCACACGGAGGGCGGGTTATGAGCCGTTGAGGAGGTGCTACCTGGGGCTCGGGGGATTGAGACGCCACCCTGGGCACTTGAGAGGGCTCATTTACAGAATCTTAAAAGTTCATTTTCGGCTAAAAGAAAACTCTGTTACATACAACAAAGGTACCGTTTTTAAGTTCTGGGTGGCACATATGACGCTATTTGATCAGTCTAATATGCTCAAATGTGGTGACAGACTCCCTTTAAAACTTCCTTTGTGGCGTAACCAGACCAGTTTGGGGTTATGGAAAAGACTAGGTCAAATTTTTTGTTGCAGTGTTAGGGGCCCTGCGTGCTACACACTTTATATCCATGTCCGCAATTGTACTCCAATCATCATCAAATTTTAGTACTGATAGATGTTTTCTCACTATAGCACATATTTGGGTATATTCCTTACTATAGTTGGTAATAAAAGTTACACTATTGTCAAAAGCATCAGGAAATATTAGTGTCCTGCGATTCAAAGACTGAGCCCAGTCTTTCCCTCTATTGATAGCATGCGGGGAATAATTCCTCACCCGCAACCTGGCAGAGATTATTTCACTCTCCAGGTTAAAGGAAAGACTGTCTGAGCTATTTCGTCTGGCTCTGACCATCTCTCCCCTAGGAATGTTTTTAGTCACATGCGCTGGGTGACAGGAATCAGCAAGGAGAGTAGTATTTCCTGCGGTCTCTTTTCTGAAGGTACTAGTATTTACAAGATGTTTGTCAGAGTTCCCTTTTAAACACAAATCCAAGAATGAAATTGACTGAGAATCATAATGAATGGTGAAGGAGAAAGAGTGACTATTGTTATTTAAAAATAATCCAAAGGGGGGTATGGCCATTATGTCTCCAGACCAGACAAACAGCAGGTCATCGACATAGCGGCCATATCGCCTAATACACCCCGAATAAGGATTGGTGTCTGCAAACAGGCACTGACTCTCCCACCATGCCATATACGGTAAATACTGGCTATGGAGGGTGAAAATTTCGTCCCCATAGACACACCAGATACCTGCAAGTAGTAGATAGAAATAAACATAAAAAAATTATGCGTTAATAAAAATTCCACTGGAGAACAGATTCCTGTAATTCTAAAGTATAATTACTGTAGGTCATTAGGAACCACTGAAGCGCTGATATACCGTAGCAAGATTCTGAGGTATTTTTATATATAAATAAACTACATCAGCTGCAATCCATCTGTATTTAGAACACCATTCAAAACCTTTAAAGGATTGCAAAACGAATCCAGTGTCCTGCAGGTAACCTGGTATGTGTGGAACCAGTGGTTGCAGCAGGTTGTCCACCCACTCCAAGAATCTCTCAGAGTAAGAACCTATGCCGGCCACAATCGTTCTCATGGGAGCGGGAAAACCCCATTTGTGGATCTTGGGGAGTGAATGAAAAATAGGGGTAACAGGATACTCCACATGCGGTAAATGTAATCACGTTCTTTTTGATTGAGAATGCCCAATGTCACTCCTTTGCGCAAAATATTCAATAAAAGAGGCTGATAACGGGGGGAAGGATTACCACTGAGGGGGCAATATACAGTCGTGGCCAAAAGTTTTGAGAATGACACAAATATTAGTTTTCACAAAGTTTGCTGCTAAACTGCTTTTAGATCTTTGTTTCAGTTGTTTCTGTGATGTAGTGAAATATAATTACACGCACTTCATACGTTTCAAAGGCTTTTATCGACAATTACATGACATTTATGCAAAGAGTCAGTATTTGCAGTGTTAGTCCTTCTTTTTCAGGACCTCTGCAATTCGACTGGGCATGCTCTCAATCAACTTCTGGGCCAATTCCTGACTGATAGCAACCCATTCTTTCATAATCACTTCTTGGAGTTTGTCAGAATTAGTGGGTTTTTGTTTGTCCACCCGCCTCTTGAGGATTGACCACAAGTTCTCAATGGGATTAAGATCTGGGGAGTTTCCAGGCCATGGACCCAAAATGTCAACGTTTTGGTCCCCGAGCCACTTAGTTATCACTTTTGCCTTATGGCACGGTGCTCTATCGTGCTGGAAAATGCATTGTTCTTCACCAAACTGTTGTTGGATTGTTGGAAGAAGTTACTGTTGAAGGGTGTTTTGGTACCATTCTTTATTCATGGCTGTGTTTTTGGGCAAAATTGTGAGTGAGCACACTCCCTTGGATGAGAAGCAACCCCACACATGAATGGTCTCAGGATGCTTTACTGTTGGCATGACACAGGACTGATGGTAGCGCTCACCTTTTCTTCTCCGGACAAGCCTTTTTCCAGATACCCCAAACAATCGGAAAGAGGCTTTATCGGAGAATATGACTTTGCCCCAGTCCTCAGCAGTCCATTCACCATACTTTCTGCAGAAGATCAATCTGTCCCTGATGTTTTTTTTGGAGAGAAGTGGCTTCTTTGCTGCCCTACTTGACACCAGGCCATCTTCCAAAAGTCTTCGCCTCACTGTGCGTGCAGATGCGCTCACACCTGCCTGCTGCCATTCCTGAGCAAGCTCTGCACTGGTGGCACTCCGATCCCGCAGCTGAATCCTCTTTAGGAGACGATCCTGGCGCTTGCTGGACTTTCTTGGACGCCCTGAAGCCTTCTTAACAAGAATTGAACCTCTTTCCTTGAAGTTCTTGATGATCCTATAAATCAGGGGTACTCAACTAGTTTTTTTAAAGGTCCACATACCAGGGTCTGCAGTCAGGTGAAGGTCCGAGCAGAACGACAACAGTAAAGATGCCATGCGATCATGTGATACATGCGCGTGGGGCGCTCTGACGTTATAGTGGAGCGCCCCGGGTAAGTCCCAGAATTAGTAATGGCCACATTAGTGCCCCAGTAAGAATAATGTCCCCATTAGTGCCCCCAGTAAGAGTATTGCCCCCAGTAAGAGTATTGCCCCCCTTCTCTGCTTTTGCAAAAAAAAATAAAAAATTTGCATTCACCTGGCTGCGGTGAACATTCGCTGCTGACTGCAAGCTCAGGACCGGTGCTCCAACGTGATGACGTCTTGTAGGTCCTGTCCTGAGCTTCTAGTCAGCAGGGAGTGTTCTCCACAGCGTGAGCAAATGGAGGTGGAGGTACCGTAATACAGTGTTTCCCAACCAGTGTGCCTCCAGCTGTTGCAAAACTACAACTCCCAGCATGCCCGCACAGCCAAAGGCTGTCCAGGCATTCTGGGAGTTGTAGTTTTGCAACAGCTGGAGGCACACTGGTTGGGAAACACTGCCGTAATATATATTTTTTTTTACTAGCACAAGTAGCGGTGGAGGTAAAGGCTGTACTAATGGGCGTTCCATGATGGAAGCGCTCATTAGTAAGGGTGCTTTCACATTTGCAGCAGGATGGACCCGACAGGCTGCTCACCCTGTCAGATCCATCTTGCCACTACTTCGCCGTGCCGCTGCTCTGTGCCCATCGACTATAATGGGGATGGGGGCAGAGTTACGGCGCAGCACGGTGAGAGGCCGCCAGACTAAAAGTACTACATGTCCGACTTTTTCGTCTGGCGGCCCCCTCAATATAATAAACATTGGTGGCGCAGTGCGCCCCCCCTCAAAATAATAAACATTGGTGGCGCAGTGCACCCCCATCACAATAAACATTGGTGGCGCAGTGCGCCCCCCTCAATATAATAAACATTGGTGGCGCAGTGTGGCCCCCCATCACCCCAGTATAATAAACATTGGTGGCGCAGTGCGCCCCCCCTCAATATAATAAACATTGGTGGCGCAGTGCGCCCCCCTTCAAAATAATAAACATTGGTGGCGCAGTGTGCCCCCCCATCACAATAAACATTGGTGGCGCAGTGCGCCCCCCCTCAAAATAATAAACATTGGTGGCGCAGTGTGCCCCCCCATCACCCCAGTATAATAAACATTGGTGGCGCAGTGTGCCCCCCCTCAATATAATAAACATTGGTGGCGCAGTGTGCCCCCCAATATAATAAACATTGGTGGCGCAGTGTGCCCCCCAATATAATAAACATTGGTGGCGCAGTGTGCCCCCCAATATAATAAACATTGGTGGCGCAGTGTGCCCCCCAATATAATAAACATTGGTGGCGCAGTGCGCCCCCCCTCAAAATAATAAACATTGGTGGCGCAGTGCGCCCCCCCATCACCCCAGTATAATAAACATTGGTGGCGCAGTGCGCCCCCCCCAATATAATAAACATTGGTGGCGCAGTGCGCCCCCCCATCACCCCAGTATAATAAACATTGGTGGCGCATTGGGCAGTGCCAATGAGGGTTAAAAAATAATTTACTCACCTCCTCCAGTTCATCGCGTAACTGCCGGTCTCCAGTTCTTACTTCTTTCTTCAGGACCTGTGGTGACATCACTGAGCTCATCACATGATCCATCACCATGGTAATGGGCCATGTGATGAGCTCAGTGACGTCACCACAGGTCCTGAAGAAAGAAGTAAGAACTGGAGACCGGCAGTTACGCGATGAACTGGAGGAGGTGAGTTAATTTTCTTTTATTATTTTTAACCCTCATTGGCACTTCCCACTGAGCCACCAATGTTTATTATACTGGGGAAGGGGGGGGGGGGGGCGCACTGCGCCACCAATGTTTCTTATACTGGGGGGGCGCACTGTGCCACCAACGTTTCTTATACAAATACAGGAGGCGGGTGCCGGAATCAAATAGCCGGCACCCGACCTTTGTGACAGGGGGCTGCGATCAGCTACAATTAACCCCTCAGGTACCGCACCTGAAGGGTTAACTCAACTGCAGCTGATCGCAGCTCCCTGTCACAGAGGTCGGGTGCCGGCTATTTGATTCCGGCACCCGCCTCCTGTATTTGTAATACAGGTCAGTTTTCTTCATTGGTGGCGCAGTGGCCACAGCCCCTCCCCTCCTCCTCCTGCCTCTTCTTATTGGCAGCGGTGGGGACAGCAGCACAGGGGGGAGGGAGAGACTCCTTCTGCGCTGCTGAGAACTATCAGCTCCTGTGCCCCGCCGCTGTATTGAGCAGAGCTGCCAGAGTGTGCAGGAGGAGGAGCGCTACATGTGGAGGAAGCCCTGTCTCACTGCGCTGTGGGACAGGTGGAAGTGCGCCGGTAAGCTCCTCCTCCTGCACGGCACAGTGTGCAGGAGAGGAGCAGCGCTCTGAAGGATGGCCGGGGTCCGGACAACTGGCGGCCGCGGTCCGTATTTGGACCGCGGTCCGCCAGTTGAGTACCCCTGCTATAAATTGTTGATTGAGGTGCAATCTTAGTAGCCACAATATCCTTGCCTGTGAAGCCATTTTTATGCAACGCAATGATGGCTGCATGCATTTCTTTGCAGGTCACCATGGTTAACAATAGAAGAACAATGATTTCAAGCATAACCCTCCTTTTAACATGTCAAGTCTGCCATTTTAACCCAATCAGCCTGACATAATGATCTCCAGCCTTGTGCTCGTCAACATTCTCACCTAAGTTAACAAGACTTATTACTGAAAAGATCTCAGCAGGTCCTTTAATGACAGCAATGAAATGCAGTGGAAAGGTTTTTTTGGGATTAAGTTAATTTTCATGGCAAAGAAGGACTATGCAATTCATCTGATCACTCTTCATAACATTCTGGAGTATATGCAAATTGCTATTATAAAAACTTAAGCAGCAACTTTTCCAATTTCCAATATTTATCTAATTCTCAAAACTTTTGGCCACGACTGTACATTTGTTATCCTCCAGCATTAGCATGTTCTGGGATTTGTAGATAAATGTATCCAGGATAACAACTGCCCCTTCCTTATCAGCCTTCTTTATAACAATATCCTGCATCGACAAGCTCCTTCAAAGCAATACGTTCTTATATGAAAGATTATTATTATATCTATTTCTATCTGATACAGTTGCTGTTCTAATTGTCTCATTCAGTTTGCATAGATCATTTTCTACCAGGTCCTGGAAACGATCCAGAGCCACCGATCTAGATTGTAAAAATCCAGATTCTAAGTTCTGAATGATGATGAATAGTGTTGAGCGAACCTGAACTGTAAAATTGGGGTCCGTACCGAACTTTGCGAGTTCGGGTACCCGGACCCTAACCTGAACTTTGCCGGAAAAGTTTGGGTTCGAATTCGGTGTTCTGGCATTTAATAAAGATTTTGAAAGGCTGCAGGGCAGCTAATCAACAAGCTTTTAAACTGTGGGCACTTAGAAGCCATCACAGCCATGCCTAATAATGGCATGGCTGTGATTGGCCGGTGCATCATGTGACCCAGCCTCTATACAAGCTGAATCACGTGTAGCACCTCCCATCAGCTCTGAATAGTGCAGGGACAGGAAGAAGGCAGCTGAAGCAAGGGAGAGTGTTAGGAATCTGGCTATTTGTTTTGTGGGTGACATATAATGATTTTTTGTGGGTGCAATACACCAGCTTTGCACCCCTGACACAGAAATATAATAATTAATCTGGCTGTTAATTCGGTGGGTGACCTATAGTAATTTTTTTTGTGGGTGCAATGCACCATTTTTGTACCCTGACACAAAAATATAATAGTTAATCTGTCTGTTAGTTCAGTGGGTGACATATACCCATTTTTGGTGTGAGGTACAACTGCACTGCGTCCAGGGACAGGGAAATTAATATAGTTAATCCGTCTGTTAGTTCAGTGGGTGACATATACCCATTTTTGGTGTGAGGTACAACTGCACTGCGTCCAGGGACAGGGAAATTAATATAGTTAATCCGTCTGTTAGTTCAGTGGGTGACATATACCCATTTTTGGTGTGAGGTACAACTGCACTGCATCCAGGGACAGGGAAATTAATATAGGTAAACCGTCTGTTAGTTCGGTGGGTGACATATTCCCATTTTTGGTGTGAGTTACACCTGCACTGCATACGTGACAGGGAAATTAATCTAGTTAATCTGTCTGTTAGTTCGGTGGGTGACCTCAAAGAAAGAGGAGAGCATCAAATAAGGGACGTGGCCCTAGTCGTGGTACTGGTGGAGCTCCTGTTGCAGGGAGAGGACGTGGTTGATCTGTGCCAGCTACACGCCCAAATGAAACACTTTCCTCAGGTGTACGTAGGCGACAGACCAGGGCCCACGGAAACCCCCCAGCAGAATCATCAAAAAGCAGAAGAGACTGCTGCATGACTTGGGGCTCAGATTGCTTGGCTGATTTGCCAGGGGGTGAGGTGAAAGACAGATGCCCATGGGCTGCAGGTGCCAACTCTGCGGTTTCAGCAGGGGACCGGGTGGGAGACAATGTGAAGGAACTGGAGGCACTGTCAGCCATCCAATCTACTACAGCAAATTACATGTAACAGGCTTAGAATATGCACATTTGTGAGAATGCGATGTTAAATTACACAGGATGACAATGCAGATACACTTGACAGGTTGTAGCGGGGTAAAAGAGTTTCGTAACATAACTCTTGGTGTGTGATAACAGGTGAAATCACGCAGCAGCTCTGGAACTAGCCGATTTGGCGCACATCCTTTCCTGGCGCATGTGCTGAATTTGGTGGTGCAGAGGTTCCTGAAAACTTACCCCGATATGTCAGAGCTGCAGCAGAAAGTGCCGGCCGTCTGTGCGCGCTTTCTCACCCTGCTGCTGCTCGCCTGTCTGCTCTGCAGCATAACTTTGGCCTTCCCACTCACCGCCTCATATGCGACGTGCCCACAAGGTGGAACTTCACCTTGCACATGCTGGCCAGACTGTACGAGCAGCACCAGGTGATAGTGGAGTTTCAGCTGCAGCACGCACGGGTGAGTCGCTCTGCGGAACATCACCACTTTACCACCAATGAGTGGGCCTCCATGCGGGACATGTGTGCCATGTTGCACTGTTTCGAGTACTCCACCAACATGGCCAGTGCCAATGTCTCCGTCCTCTGCGTTACTATCCCACTTGTATATCTCCTTGAAAAAAGCTTCGGGCGATGATGGAAGAGGATGTGGGAAAGGAGGAAGAGGGGGAGGAAGAGGCATAATTTCCACGGTTATCAGGCCAGTCATTCACAAGTGGCTCGGAGAGTGGGTTCCTGCACCACCAGAGGCCAGGTACACAACTGTCCAGCCAGGGCACAGTTCTGCAGGATGATGAGGAGGAGAAACCGTGTTCACAGCAGGGTGGAACCCAAAGCAGCTTATGGGCATCAATGGAGCATGGCTGGTGGGATACAGAGGACACAGACGATAAACCTCCCACAGAGGACAGCTTGTCTTTGCCTCTGGGCAGCCTGGCACAAATGAGCGACTACATGCTGCCGTGCCTGCGCAACGACAGCAGAGTTGCCCACATTCTAACCAGTGCTGATTACTGGGTGGCCACCCTGCTGGATACCGGTGACTTGGACAACGTGCTGTCCTTAAAGCAAACCTTTCACCTCATTTTCACTTTATAAACTAGCAACAGTACCTTATAGATTATCTTCAGTGTGTTCTTATACATGTTAGTGCCGCTTTCCTGCGCTGTTTATTCTTGAAAAAAATCGTCTTATAAAGTTCACATTTCCTGCTCCAACAGTCACGCAACAAGTCAAGGGGGTATCCCTTCCCTCACCTCTGGCTGTACCTCCCCTGCCCTAACCCCGCCTCTATGCTCTGTAATTGACAGCCGGCTCAGTCGCCGGGACCGCGCTTGTGAATCCTGCGCATGCGCCGTCCTCCTCATTCGCCGCGCGATCCTGTAACAGAATCGCACATGCGCCGTACGCGATGCCTGCCTGTCTGCTCTCCCTCCCGTGCGCACGCTCCCCTATCTTCAGGCTCCAAGTGCCCCACGTGATCACTGTAGACCGTGCATGCACAGAATTCACAAGCGCGGTCCCGGCGACTGAGCCGGCTGTCAATTACAGAGCATAGAGGCGGGGTTAGGGCAGGGGAGGTACAGCCAGAGGTGAGGGAAGGGATACCCCCTTGACTTGTTGCGTGACTGTTGGAGCAGGAAATTTGAACTTTATAAGACGATTTTTTCAAGAATAAACAGCGCAGGAAAGCAGCACTAACATGTATAAGAACACACTGAAGATAATCTATAAGGTACTGTTGCTAGTTTATAAATTGAAAATGAGGTAAAAGGTTCGCTTTAATAAAAATCTGAATTTTACTTTTTCTCTGGAAGCTTATTTACTTTTGCTATTTTCTGGTGTTCCTAACCTTTCCCATGCCTGGACTCGCCCGATAGAAGCTAGCTTCCTCTTTTGTTGATTGCAGTATTAAAGTAGTTATGTTCTTGTAAATAGGAGGCAGTATTATAGTAATTGTATTCTTGTACATAGGAGCAGTATTGTAGTAGTTATATTCTTGTACCTAGGAGGCAGTATTGTAGTAGTTATATTCTTGTACCTAGGAGGCAGTATTGTAGTAGTTATATTATTGTACCTAGGAGGCAGTATTGTAGTAGTTATATTATTGTACCTAGGAGGCAGTATTGCAGTAGTTATATTATTCGTACCTAGGAGGCAGTATTGTAGTAGTTATATTCTTGTACCTAGAAGGCTTGTAATTCCCATTGAAGTGAAAGGAGGATTCTGGGAGTTGTTGTTTTTGTACAGCTGGAGTACTGAAGATTGCTGATTCGCCCAAGCTGACTGCATCTACAGAGATCTAGTCTCATTTTGGAGGACCTGGCATTACCCAAACAGCCTGCTGACAGATTCTCCTACAGATTACAGCTGATCATTTGGGTGCTTTAGCAATAGGACACCTTCTCCTTAGGCTAAGTTCACACGAACGTGTGTGATCCGTGGCCGTATTGCGGCCCGCAAATCGCGGCCGCAATACACGGCCACAGTTCCGTGTGCATTCCGAATCACGGATGCGGACCCATTCACTTCAATGGGTCCGCAAATCCGGAATCGCGGAACGGCCGCATGGGACGGGACCCCTCGGAAGCACTACGGAGTGCTTCCGTGGGGTTACGTCCCATACTTCCGTTCCGCAAAAAGATAGAACATGTCCTATCTTTTAGCGGAACGGGCGGATCGCGGACCCATTAAAGTGAATGGGTCCGCGATCCGATGCGGCTGACCTACGGCCGGCGATCGTGCATTGCGGCCCGCTATTTGCGGGCCGCAGCACAGGCACGGGTCACACACGTTCGTGTGAACTCGGCCTTAGTTTATCATCAAGGAAACAGAGAATTCCAAAGTGGACATTAACTACCAGTTGGAAGGTCAGGAGGGGTGACTTCCCAGCGCTTCTCTATATAAAGATAACTGATAGCAGACATGGCTTGGTTAGTACTATACGCATCCCTATGAAATGTGATCTATGAGCAAAGCAAAAAATACACAGAATGGGGGCAATTTACTAATAAAATGTGCCTAGTGAACCTAGGAGGCAGTATTATAACCATTATATTCTCGTACATAGGAGGTAGTATTAGGCTAGGTCTACACGATGACATTTGTCGCGCGTCATTTTGTTGCACCAATGTCGCGCGACAATTTTTATAATGGAAGTCTATGGTGTCGCACTGCAACATGCAACATGCTGCGACTGCGACGCAACAGTCGCAGAAAATCGATTCAAAATAGATTTTTCTGCGACTGTGGCATCACAGTCGCAGCATGTTGCAGTGCGACACCATAGACTGCCATTATAAAAATTGTCGCGCGACATTGGTGCAACAATTGTCGTCGTGTAGACCTAGCCTTATAGTCATTATATTCTTGTATATAGGGGCAGTATTATAGTAGTTATAGTCTTGTACATGGGAGCAGTATTACAGGGAGTGCAGAATTATTAGGCAAGTTGTATTTTTGAGGATTAATTTTATTATTGAACAACAACCATGTTCTCAATGAACCCAAAAAACTCATTAATATCAAAGCTGAATATTTTTGGAAGTAGTTTTTAGTTTGTTTTTAGTTTTAGCTATTTTAGGGGGATATCTGTGTGTGCAGGTGACTATTACTGTGCATAATTATTAGGCAACTTAACAAAAAACAAATATATACCCATTTCAATTATTTATTTTTACCAGTGAAACCAGTATAACATCTCAACATTCACAAATATACATTTCTGACATTCAAAAACAAAACAAAAACAAATCAGTGACCAATATAGCCACCTTTCTTTGCAAGGACACTCAAAAGCCTGCCATCCATGGATACTGTCAGTGTTTTGATCTGTTAACCATCAACATTGCGTGCAGCAGCAACTACAGCCTCCCAGACACTGTTCAGAGAGGTGTACTGTTTTCCCTCCTTGTAAATCTCACATTTGATGATGGACCACAGGTTCTCAATGGGGTTCAGATCAGGTGAATAAGGAGGCCATGTCATTAGATTTTCTTCTTTTATACCCTTTCTTGCCAGCCACGCTGTGGAGTACTTGGACGCGTGTGATGGAGCATTGTCCTGCATGAAAATCATGTTTTTCTTGAAGGATGCAGACTTCTTCCTGTACCACTGCTTGAAGAAGGTGTCTTGCAGAAACTGGCAGTAGGACTGGGAGTTGAGCTTGACTCCATCCTCAACCCGAAAAGGCCCCACAAGCTCATCTTTGATGATACCAGCCCAAACCAGTATTCCACCTCCACCTTTCTGGCGTCTGAGTCAGACTGGAGCTCTCTGTCCTTTACCAATCCAGCCACGGGCCCATCCATCTGGCCCATCAAGACTCACTCTCATTTCATCAGTCCATAAAACCTTAGAAAAATCAGTCTTGAGATATTTCTTGGCCCAGTCTTGACGTTTCAGCTTGTGTGTTTTGTTCAGTGGTGGTCGTCTTTCAGCCTTTCTTACCTTGGCCATGTCTGTGAGTATTGCACACCTTGTGCTTTTGGGCACTCCAGTGATGTTGCAGCTCTGAAATATGGCCAAACTGGTGGCAAGTGGCATCTTGGCAGCTGCACGCTTGACTTTTCTCAGTTCATGGGCAGTTATTTTGCGCCTTGGTTTTTCCACACGCTTCTTGCGACCCTGTTGATTATTTTGAATGAAACGCTTGATTGTTCGATGATCACGCTTCAGAAGCTTTGCAATTTTAAGAGTGCTGCATCCCTCTGCAAGATATCTCACTATTTTTGACTTTTCTGAGCCTGTCAAGTCCTTCTTTTGACCCATTTTGCCAAAGGAAAGGAAGTTGCCTAATAATTATGCACACCTAATATAGGGTGTTGATGTCATTAGACCACACCCCTTCTCATTACAGAGATGCACATTACCTAATATGCTTAATTGGTAGTAGGCTTTCGAGCCTATACAGCTTGGAGTAAGACAACATGCATAAAGAGGATGATGTGGTCAAAATACTCATTTGCCTAATAATTCTGCACGCAGTGTATAGTAGTTAATCTTCTATATCAGGCAGTATTATAGTAATTATATTCTTGTACATAGGAGGCATTATTATATTAGTTATATTCTTGTACATGGGAGCAGGATTATAGTAGTTATATTCTTTATCAAATTTCTTTTTATTTGGGAAAAAATACATCGTCATGTAGAGAGTCATACATTTTGTGTCCAGACGCAGCTGGACAAGTGCATAGATAGCAAACACAGTATATTCAAGATAGTTGCATACACGACTTCAAATAATAAAGTGACAAATGTACACAAACATCTAATGAGGGGGGGCTATAACAAGACAAAGGAAGGTGGGATAGGGGAGGGGGAGAGTCGGATGTCAATCAAAATCTTAAATCAAGACATATCTAAGCCTAGAATTTGCGATATAGCTTCCAAGGAGACCATAGTTTTACAAAAACTGCTCTAGAGTGACTTTCCCAGTGGGCTAATTCTTCAAACCGATATAGTTGGTCAATTTTTTCCGTCCACATCAAGAACGAGGGAGCTGATTCATTTTTCCACAATAGAGGGACCAGCAGTCTAGCTGCTGTAATAAGCATGGTTTGTAGATTGTACTTTGAGGGGGTTAGCGTGCCATTTGGACACCAGAGCAGCAGGAGTTTTGCGTCTAAGGTAATCTGGCTATTACATATCTTGTTGATAGCTGTTTGTACTTCAACCCAAAACGGTTTTATTTTCTCGCAGCTCCACCAAATATGAGATAAAGAACCAATGTCTCCTCCACACCTCCAGCAACTGTTTGGGATAGTGGGATTGAGCTTGTGAAGGAACTCCGGTGTCTTATACCATCTTGTAAGTAATTTATAAGAGTTTGCCTGTATTCTAATACAACGGTTGAAACCATGTGAGTGTGTGAGGATGAACGCTTTTTCAGGTTCTGACAGGGACAGGGACAGCTCCTTCTCCCAGGCTGCAAGGAACCACAGATCTGGAGGTGCGGAGGAGAGTAGCTCCCTGTAGAATGTGGAGAGAGGTTTCTTGGGGCGAAGGGCGTTAGAGATTTTCCCCTCCAACCAAGAGGGATCTCCCGTAGGCCTGGGAAAAGATTTCAGAAGCGCCAGATCTTTCTTGAAAGCCATAAGCGCTAGGAAAGAGGCTTCCTGAACCCTAGGGATTTCATGTATTTTACTCCAATTTAAGTCACCTGAAACAGTTATGATGTCTTTCAGTTTAAAGTTAGATAGTAAAGCCCAAATTCCTGTTGCATCAGAGGTGGTAGGGTGAACATATGCCTGCAGCAGCTCTAAGGGGAGACTCAAGCTTGGGAACCTAAGGGTTGAGGACCCATATAATTTGGTCCATTCCAGTAACAGACCCTTCCATAAGGGCGAGGTAAATTTATTATTAGCAGTACATTTGCGAACGCCCCATAGAACTAACTTGTCCCTATATGAAAGCAAATTACACTCCAGTCGGGAGACAAGGCCGAGAGGGCGCCAAGAGATGAGGCTCAGAGCTCTGTTCAGCATCGATGCTTTGTAATAAAGGTAGATGTCGGGTAGACCGAAGCCTCCCAACCTCCTCTCCCGAGTAAGAGTGGCATAAGCCAACCTAGGGGACTTGCCAGACCAAACAAAGGTTGAGATGACCCTGCGGACCTCCACAAAGAAGGAATGGGGTAGCCAGATAGGGAGGGTTTGGATGAGATAGAGCAGTCTGGGGACAATAAAAGCTTTAATGAAGTTTTTCCGTCCAACCCAAGAGATAAACGGGAGTTTTAGAGAGTGTAAGTGTGTTCTAATGGATTTCAGTAAAGGGACATAATTTAACTCGAAAAGATCTTCTGGTTTTGCTGAGATATGGGTACCTAGAAAAGGGATTGACTTAGTGGCCCACGAAAAAGCAGCGGAACCTTTAAGCGTGTCTACAGTAGCAGGTGGGCAAGAAATATTCAGGGCCTGTGACTTAGTATAGTTGATCTTAAAATTTGAGACCGCTCCATATTCTTCAAAAAGGGCTTGAAGTCTGGGGAAAGAGGTTAGAGGGTTGGACGTTATGACCAAAAGGTCATCTGCAAAAGCGGCCGTTAGATGGGTATGCGACCCCACGGTGATCCCCTTAATATCTGGGTCTTGCCTGATCCTGGCCAGCAGGGTCTCCATGACAATAACAAAGAGGGCAGGCGAGAGTGGGCACCCCTGCCTAGTCCCATTAGTAATGGGAAAAGCTGGAGAGAGTGTTCCATTAATCCGTATTCTGGCAGAGGGGAGCGAATAAAGTGAGAAAATGGATTGGATAAACTGGTCCGGAAGGCCAAACTTCGACAGTGCCCGAGATATGAATTGCCAGCTGATCCTGTCAAAGGCCTTTTCTGCATCTGTACTGAGAAGAGCTAAAGGTATTGAGTGCTGGCGAGCATGCGTGATCAATTGTATGACACGGACCGTATTTTCACTCCCCTGCCTGCCAGAGACGAACCCCACCTGCTCCTCGTTGATAATGCCAGGGAGAACCGACTGAATCCGTTGAGCCAAAATTTTGGCCCACCACTTCACATCAGTATTTAGAAGCGAGATAGGACGGTAACTCCCGCAATTTAGGGGGTCCTTATTTTCCTTGTGGATTACCGTGATATGGGCTGAAAGCGATTGGGGAGGAAGGGAACCTCCTTGGAGTAAGTGCTTACATAAGGTATTAAAATGGGGAATTAGGGTCTGCTTTGTAGTAAGAGATGGTAAAACCATCAGGGCCTGGACTTTTCCCTGAAGGTATGGAGGAGAGAACCCTACCAATTTCATCGTCTGTGACAGGAGATAAGAGCTGAGCTGACTGAGCGGGGGAAATATTAGGTAACTGGAGGGAGGAGAGAAACTTCTCAGTTGCCTCACCTAATTGAGCTGGTGACATATTATCTGGTGTTTTAAGGTTGTATAGGTCCCTATAGAAGGCACAAAAGGTCTTTGCTATATCTGGGGTACCTTTATGAAGGACTCCTCTGTCATCTTTAACTGCAGCAATAAAGGAATCAGTTTTTTGTTTCTTCACTAAAGCGGACATTAGCCTATTCCCTTTGTCCCCGTGAGCATATGAGCGGAATTTGGCTCTAAGTAACAGCTTAGCTGACGTGACATTTAACAGGTTCTTGAGCTTAGTACGGGCTTCTGAGAGTTCCAAGGCACAGCTAAGGGCCTGGGAGGCTTTGTGCGTTAGCTCTAGAGTCTGAATCTGGGAGAGAAGTGTCGCCACAGCCTGATCCCGTTGTTTCTTAATATGTGCACCCAAGGCTATTAGTTCTCCCCTCAGGACAGCTTTGTGGGTTTCCCAAATAATGGAAGGGGAGGGAGCATCAGGGCCTGAAGTATTAGTTGTGAAGAAATCCGTTATGATAGAAGATAGTTTAGCAGCATGGGAGGGGTCTGAGATAACAGTCTCATTAATGCGCCAATTCCATTCCCTCTTTGGGAGGTCCAGCAGGGACACACTCAAAAATACCGGAGCGTGGTCAGACAGGGTGATGTTCCCTATGTGAGAATTTATAACTCTGTTAGCACAGGATTTGGATAGAAATAGGTAGTCTAATCTATGGTAAGATAGTTTAGCAGCTGAATAAAAGGAAAAATCCCTACCAGTAGGGTTTGTGGTGCGCCAGATATCTAGAACCCCTAACCTCTGTAGGGCCAGTTTAAGGCGCCGCAAACGGGCATGTGTAATGGCAGACTTCCCATTTGAGGAATCTAATGTAGGATCAAGGGTAGCATTAAAATCACCTCCTAGAATAACCATTCCCTCCTTAAAGGAGGATAGTAGGCCTAGGGTCTGAACGAGCCAAGCAACCTGCCCTCTGTTGGGAGCATATACAGTTGCCAGGGTAACAGGAGTGTCAGCGATAGTGCCCTTAACAAACAGGTAACGACCCTCAGGATCTGCAGAAACGGCAGAGTGCTTAAAGGGGAGCTGCTTGTGGATCGCTATGCTGACACCCCTGCTAGCCGAACTATACGTGCTGTGGAACCACTGGGAAAATCTTTTGGGGGGCAATTTGGGGGTCTTACCCTCTCGGAAGTGGGTTTCCTGGAAGAATGCTATAGACACTTTATCCCTCTGTAAAAGGGCCAGGATTTGGGACCGCTTGCAAGGCTCGTTCATTCCCCGGGCGTTAAATGAAGAAATCACAATAGACGACATTCTGAAATAAAAAATAGACAATCAGCATCTGAAAATGCAATATATGACATCTGATGGAGGGGGAGGGGGGGGGGAGACACACGAGGAAAGGAGGGGAGACAAACAAATAAGCCACATAACAATGGTGCAAATACAATTTGCACAGGGAGCTCTACTGAGCACCTGACAGTACGACCCTTTCTCATCACGGCAACCAGCCGGGGTCTATCAGGTGGGGGGTCCCGCAGAGCTACAGAGGGCCAAATACTGGCCATCTCACAGGGAAAAGGGGGTGACCCAGAGGTAATACCGGGTTAACCCTTGCATATTAGAAAATGAACAAAGAACAAGGAACAAAGAGTAGGCAAGGTCCAGAGCTTTAAGTGAACCATAAGATAGACTGGCACTGGGTAACCTTCAGCTGCACACCGGAACAATCTTCTCCACAACAGGTGGACATAACTGTCCTAACATCAGGCCAGAAGCCTTTAGGCAAAAGGTAAGCTCCAGGGCACTTCACCTTAAGGCATTAAGTCCCAGGCACACCGGATTAAAACAGGAAACAGAACAAAGGTCCCCTAAGAGATCTCCATATTCAGGTAGGAGGGTGATCAGCCTTCTCAGCCCTAGCCTTGGGCGACTTTCTGTTAAACACAGGGCGCCATTCAGCAGCCTGGGGTGGCGGGAGAGGTGGGTCCGCCATGTCGGCCGGCATCCATGAGGGGATCTCGATCGGACTTACCCCCAGCTGAGCCCAGCTAGCCTGCAGATCTTTTGGCGATCGGATGGATATCTGGCGTCCGTTTCTGAGGACCGCGATCCCGAACGGGTATAGCCACCGGAACGGGGTGTTTGCTGCTCTGAGCGCATCCAGAAGCGGCTTGAGGATGCGCCGCTTAGCTAATGTGGACGGGGCCAGGTCCTGAAAAAACATGATCGGCGTACCTCCATACTGCAGACGATCTGTTTCCCTGCCGGCTCTCATTAGCGCTGCGGTATCGATGAAACTGAGGAGGCCGCAGATGACATCACGAGGGGGATCTGTATTCTTAGGCTTAGGCCTCAGCGCCCGGTGGATCCTTTCTATGATTACACGATCCGCTCTCTCAGGGCCCAGCAGGTCGGCGAATATCTCATGCGCCACTTTCTCCAGCGCTTCACTAGCAAAAGATTCTGGGAGCCCGCGAATCCTCAGATTCCTCCTGCGGCTCCGATTCTCCTGGTCCTCGACCCTCAGGAGCGCCTCGTTAAGCAGGTCAGTGTGGGAACTGAGTGCTTTATAGGATTTCTCTTCCCTCCGGAGAGCTGCCTCCTGCGCGCCTTCCAGGTCTGACACCCGGTGACCCATGCTCCGGAGGTCCTCTTTAATTTCGGACAGGTCCCTCTTGATAGGGGCTAGTGCCGAGTTCAGCACATCTAGGAGTGCCGCTTTAGTAAATGAGCCCCTCTGCTTCCTAGATTTATAAGTCGAGGCATCTGAGACACTGCCGCCATCTGTGTCTTCCTCCATGTCAGATGCCTGGGCCGAAGCGGGCGCCATCTTGGGGGTCTCAGCCGACCGAAGCTTTGCATGTTTTTTAAGGAATTGATCCATGTCGGGCTGTCTGGATTTCACAGGAGCAGGATCCGCTTGATCCCTGGATCGATCCTTGCCCGTTTTGCCCATCAGAGCGGTGCTGTTAGCGTATTATAAGGGTTAATTCGCCGGTAAGGATGAGGAGCTCAGCAACTTGCAGCCATCACGCTACACAGCCAGGCTCCGCCCCCATAGTAGTTATATTCTTGTATATAGGAGGCAGTATTATAGTAGTTATAATCTTGTATATCAGGCAGTATTATAGTAGTTATATTCTAATAATACTGCCTCCTATGTACAAGAATATAACTACTATAATACTGCCTGATATACAAGATTATAACTACTATAATACTGCCTCCTATATACAAGAATATAACTAATATAATACTGCCTCCTATGTACATTAGTTATATTCTTGTACATGGGAGCAGGATTATAGTAGTTATATTCTTGTAAATAGGATTAAGTATTATATTAGTTATATTCTTGGACATGGGAGCAGGATTATAGTAGTTATATTCTTGTATATAGGAGGCAGTATTATAGTAGTTATATTCTTGTACATAGGAGGCAGTATTATAGTAGTTATATTCTTGTACATAGGAGACAGTATTATAGTAGGTATATTCTTATACATAGGAGCAGTATTGTAATAGTTATATTCTTGTACCTAGGAGGCAGTATTGTAGTAGTTATATTCTTGTACCTAGGAGGCAGTATTATAATAGTAGTAGTCTTGTACCTACTGACTAATATTATTGTAGTTAATATTCTTGTACATAGGGGTCAGTAGTATAGTTGTTATATTCTTGTAATCCAGAGGCAATATTATGGATTGGTAGTTACATTTTTATATATGGGGCAGTAATATAGCAGTTATATTCTTGTATATAGGGGGTCAGTATTATTATATACTTGTATACAGGAGGCAGTATTATACTAGTTATATTCTTGTATGTATAGGGCAATATTATAGTGGTTATATTTTTGTACATAGGAACCTAATTATAGTAGTTATATTCTTATACATAGGAGCAATATTATAGTAGTTATATTCTTGTACATTGGAGACAGTATTATAGTAGTTATATTCTTGTAGGTACAGATCAATATTATAGTGATTATATTCTTGTAAATAGGAGCAGTATTATAGTAGTTATATTCATGTACATAGGAAGCAGTATTATAGTAGTTATATTCTTGAACGTAGGAGGCAGTATTATAGTAGTTATATTCTTGCACATGTGGGGCCGCAGAATGGAAGTACGGCTGTGGACAGAACACGTTGTGTGCTGCCTGCATCTTTTGTGGCCCCAATAAAATGAATGGGTCCTCATTCATTCCGCAAAATTGCGAAATGGATGTGAACACATAAATATGGTCATGTGAATTCTAAGTCAGACATTTTTTAGGCTTTTTGGCCAAAATACTCTAGGGACAATATGGTGTGTGAGTAACATGATAGTAGTTAGTGCCGTGGCTTAAATGTACTCACATGAGGGAAAAGAGGAAAGTGCAGATTGCGGCGGAGTTGCTGGATGCTGCTTCCACACCAGTCTTCAAATATGTGGAGATTTACGTGTCCAGCAAACTGAAAGACACATAAAATATTTAACTGCAGGCTGTATTATCTATCTATCTATCTATCTATCTATCTATCTATCTATCTATCTATCTATCTATCTATCTCTTTCTAATATATTTTACCTCTGGCTTCCAGGGCACAGAAAGATTCCAGGATGTGGTGTCTTGAAGCTGCAGAAATTAGAATAAAAGCGGCATGAGGTCAAATCAGATAGTCTATTGAGAAATGTTCCTTTTCCTAATACTTGAGTGGGAAGAGCATAAAACAAGTCTTTGCAGCACAGAGGCAGCCAGGTGTACAGAACTTCCTGTGCACCTGTAGATTCATGTACTAAAATTAAGTGATCACAGAGAGTAAGCTGAGAAGTTTAATCGTGCAGGCCACACATACTGAGAGTTGTATTCCAATGTGTCCTATGGAATAAAGGTTGTATAAACTGGCTGGCATCATGTGAAAGGAATAGCAGCAGGTGGGTGGATGAACAACCTTCAACCCACAAATGCTTTGACACAGGAAGGTTACCTGAGAAGTATGCGCAGAGCATTGGCGCACACGGTACAATTACGCTTTATGTTCACCCATAAGGATAATGTATAGGTTACTGGACAAAGGAAAACGCTCAAATTTATTCCCCACTAGCATTAACCCCTTAATGACCACATGCCTTTTGTTATGTATGCGCCTCCTTTTATGGTGGGCTGTAAAGTACTCTAATCCTATGAGCCCATGAGCCTTTAGCTACACCCCTGTTTTTATGTATACTATAGGACCCCAATCTCCTTGTTGGACAGAAGTAGACAACCCTTTCCAGGAAATCCAACAAGAAAAAACATGACGTAAATGCTCGCTCACCTCCAGCTGTCTCTCCGGTTGGTAGAACTGCAGATTCGGGTCCACAGCTGGTATATTACTGTGTGCCAGTGCTTTGCCCAGTTCCCTCCAGCTGCTGTATCCTGATAATTAGAGCATATATAATGGCATGTTTAATGGGATGGTTGTACTTGTGTAGTATATAGATCTGCAGATAATCTCTAAATTGTTGAAATTTTTCAGTTTAAATTATAACCATATATGGAAAAGCTGGGTGATAAACAATATGGAGGCCATCACAGCTCCTGCATGATTGTTACCTAGATTTCCCAGACTCCAGAATTGTAAAATTTTCTAATGATGTAATGATTGCTTTTAGGCCTCTTTTACATGTCCGCATCCATGATGGTGTTGTTTTTGGTCAATGTGTCATATTTTTGTTCTCCGTGTGCCATCTGTATTCCATGTACACTGCTAGGCTGAAAAAGGAATTTCCAGAGCCTCCCAATGGTTAGTGAAAACCACTGACATAACATGGAGGCCAGCAGTTTTCGTGGACCCATAGATATCAATGGGGTTTGGTCTGCACCATGGACCAAAGCAGTGCAAGCTTTCATTGCTCTATGGCCCATGGCAAAACAGGGACATGTGAATAAACACACACGAAATCAATGGACACGTGTGCTGTCTATGGAGAACAAAGATAGCACAAGTCTGTGATTCACTGACATATGAAAGAGGTCTTACTCTGTTCAGGGGCCTTGGAAAGCTGAGTGACCAACCCCGGGGAAGCGGTAATGGTGACTATGAGGTTAATATAAGTGGGGGGCATTTATTCTTCTTATATTATTCAAGCAGATCAGAGCCGAAGGACACAGGGTGCAGGGGTAGGGAGGGGTCTGAGATATACAGACAGATGGGCACCCCACATGTGACAGTCAGTGAGGGCTTTCATCTGTGGAAACAGGATTTATATTTTCACCCCTGCCCCCGCTCCTATGACCTTATCCTGCTGGCACAATTACAAAAGGATACACAGAAATAAGGGACGCTATCCAAGGAGCCCCCATAGATTGTAAAAGTCACTGATGATCATAGGGTTTATTTTATCACTTTCATTCTCTTTTCTTGGCTCATCCCACAATTTAGTCCTCTGCAGAACTCCCCGATCTGTACAGAAACTATAGACTTGCTCATGCTGGTCTTTCTAGTTCATGATTAGAATTCTAGAACCGCAGTAAGAAATGACACAGAAGCAGAGCAGTGTAAGGGTGCATTCGCACGCTAAGGATTTTGGTGCAAAAAAGCTGCAGATTAGATGCAATTTCATTCTTTGTATTGGAGAGGGCGAAATCGGTGATGAAATCCGCAGAAATTGACCTGCTGCAGATTTAAAATCCATACCACAGGTCAGTTTCTGCTGCAGAATTTTTGGAAGATCATTCACTTTGCTGGTACTTTACAACACTGCAGATGTGCAACACGAAAATCTATGGCTAATAAGTCAGTTGTGGATCCAACCTAATGGTTGAGTTGACAACATTGCTTTTTCCATGAAGGAGCATAGTCTTATCATTCTCCTGACACACACATGGTCATATCTGATTCTTGTTCTGCAAAAAATGGATCCTTGAAAAACGTGTGCATTCCATTTATTCTATCTCCCTGAAATACGGTTTGTATGGTCCTAAAAAAAAATTAAATAAAGAGTAATAGAAAACCAGAGTTAGTAAACACAGCATGTGGTACCAAGCAGCATCCATATACAGTATAAAGAATGAAAGCAGGTACTGAGGATTACACCCAGCATACAGGACAGGAGAAGTGGTACTGTGCAGTGTCCATATATACAGAATAAGAGCAGATACTGAGAATTACACCCAGTATACAGGACAGGAGAAGTGGTACTGTGCAGTGTCTATATATACAGAATAAGAGCAGATACTGAGAATTACATCCAGTATACAGGACAAGAGAAGTGGTACTGTGCAGTGTCCATATATACAGAATAAGAGCAGATACTGATAATTACGCCCAGTATACAGGACAAGAGAAGTGGTACTGTGCAGTGTCCATATATACAGAATAAGAGCAGATACTGAGAATTACACCCAGTATACAGGACAAGAGAAGTGGTACTGTGCAGTGTCCATATATACAGAATAAGAGCAGATACTGAGAATTACACCCAGTATACAGGACAAGAGAAGTGGTACTGTGTAGTGTATATATATACAGAATAAGAGCAGATACTGAGAATTACACCCAGTATACAGGACAGGAAAAGTGGTGGGAGGAGCTGCTGTTTCTTTCCTGTTCCTGGTGTGTGTTTGTGTGCAGTGCTTTTGCAGGAGAACCAGGAGGTGAACAAGGATTGCTGGGGAGAGTGTTGCCCTTTCCCCAGGGGGTGGTGCTTTTTCCCAGCATGGACACCCGGGCTGCGGCCACCCGGCGCTGTATGCTGGGCGGCCATGACGGAGCTGCGGCGATGGAGAGGAACACGGGAGACCCGGCGCAGGAAGTGCCTGTGCTGCGGGAGGTTGAGAGGGAAGGAGAAGCCACAGAAAGACCGGGCGCAGAGCCTGAATGTGTGAAGAGACTGGGGACAGTGTCGCAGCCGGGAGGTAAGCGGCATGATGCCCTAGTTATACAGTCAAGTGCTCGAGAGAGGGGCGGTATGGAGAAGAGTGGCTCTGAGACCCGGCTTTCAGGGAAAGTCCGGGGCAGCATGAGAAAGGGGAGCAGCCTTGACTTCTCTTTGGACCGGGCTGGCTCTCATGTGGTTAAGCCCTGTTGTATGAAGATGTCTGCCGCTGAGCAGGTGGTGAACGCAGCTAAAAGAGGGATTGCCGCTGAACAAGTGGTGAAGAGAACAGTGGTTGGCCCCAAAGTGGCAGGTAAACAAGCAGAGAAGGCGCCAGAAAAATCCTCTAAGAATGTGGGATCCGAGGCAGAGATGGCCAGGTGTGACTGGTCTGTCTCGCCCAGGTGTGACTGGTCTGTCTCGCCCAGGTGTGACTGGTCTGTCTCGCCCAGGTGTGACTGGTCTGTCTTGCCCTGGAGGGTCTGGTATGTCTCGCCCTGAGGGGTGTCAGCAAAAAAATAAAGAACTAAAGGCTATCCATAACTGGGTGGTACAGGGCCCCACTGAAACCCAGGTTATTCTGGCTTCCAGAGTGGTTTATTATCTAAAAGTGTATGAAGAGGTTAAAAAAGAATTGAGGAAAGTCAAATTAGAACACAAAAATGTGAAAATACAGGAGAGCTTATTGCCCAAACGTAAGAAAGCCACTCTCTCCTCTAAGCTGGACAAGCTAGAAGAGGTGATAATGACTTTGGAGGAGAAAAAGCTGACAATAGAAAGAAATGGCGGCCCATTTATGGAGAAGTTCCAGAATGAAAGCCTTTTTGAAAGCATGTCAGGGTCTGGTACACCTGGTCCGTTAGGGCCGTGGATCAGGAGCCAGAGTAAGACCCTAGTAGGTGAAGATTCTGGGGACGACACCCTGCCAGCAGGGCAGGGGGAACCTTCCTGGAGCCAGGAAACCGCGTCTGGGGAGGAAGGAGGGTCTGCTGGAGGACTGATAATTGGAAAAATCAAACAACTAGAATCTCCAGTAGGAAAACTGTACTTTGGAAATGATGACATCCCTGAAGATGAAATGGTAAAAACAAGGAAGAGTAAAAACAAAAGTAAAATCACAGAGAAGGAGGTCATGGTATATACAATCCTAGAACCCGCTGCTGGGCCCGGCCCAGCTTCTGAAGTGGAGCTGGGTCATACAGGGCGGGAGAGTTCTTTGGTGGCGGACAAGGCAAAGGGAACCCCTTAGCCGGAGAAAGGGGTGATGAGGGCTACAAAAGCGTCATTAAAATCCGAGGAGGTGATGGCAACAATAGAAAATGACAAACTTGCTGTTGGCAAAAATGACAAGGCACAGCAGGACATGGTGGAGGACATGGTATTGGTTGAGGGTGAGGGGGGTGAGACATCCCCTGCAACTGCTGTAGGGGATGAATCTAACCCCAAATCCGATGATACTGAATAGTGTCGCCACGCCCGTTGGAAAATCAAAGAAAACCAATGTAACTGCTGTAACCCCAAATGGGGGGGGGGAGCCCGACCAGTTTGGGGGGAGTAAGTGGTGGGTCCCAGAAAAAGGGGGTAAGAGTGGTATGAAGAGTGGTGTGAGTGGTATGCATGATGGTGAGAAAGGAGGCCAGAATGGAGGTGGGAGTGCGGGAACTAATACAAATGCGGGTGCGAATGTGAGTGCAAATGGCAAGGCAAGTGGAAATGTAGTGCAAGATAGTAATGTAGACATGGAAGAATATGATGACAGGGTTTTGTCTTTAGAGGAGTTCGAGTTGCTCCAAAAGGAGGAAGCAGAGGAGGAGAGAGTAAGGGAGGAAAAGAAGAGGAGAAAAAATACTGGCGGAAGCAAAAAGAACTTTTGCAGATGCCGTGAAAGGGGGAGCAGGGGATTCTTTGCCCGCAGGATCTGGCAAAGGTAACTTGCAATGGCACCTTGTGGGGGCCTTGAAGGAGGGCACTGGGACCTCCATACAGGTAGAGGGTGAACCGGTCAACCTGTCTTTCTGGACGGAGAGACATGGGCTGAGAGCCTTCCGAGAGAAAAGAGGGGATGAGACCATTTGGACTCACCCCACAGCCGGGGGAAGACCGTAGGAATGTGGCCCGTCTGGTTTGGAAAGGTGAGGAAGCAGCACCTTCCAGAAAGGTTGTTGTGGAGCTTCTCCTGCGGATGGGCTTTGAGGCAAAAGAGATCTTTGCCCTCATCCATCCCTATGGGACCAAGTTCTTTGACGTCAGCTTTGTCCGGCCAGAGGGGCTTGAGCTCTTCTGGTTCAGATATGAGTTAACGAAGAACACCCCGAAGTGGCGAGGTTTTGCCGTCCAGGCCATCACCCGCCAAACCATGGTGAAGAGAGTGACCGTGCTAACTTGTAATGAGTCTCTCTCTTGTGTTGACATAGCAACTTGGTTAGGTCGTTACGGTGAGGTGGGCTATCCAGCCAAGGTCTTGGACGAGCACAGTATTTGGTCAGGGGCCTGGACCTTTAACATGATGTTGAGGGCCCAGGGAAATTCTGTTACCCATATCCCCTCCTCGGCCTTTATAGGGAGGGATCGGATAATGGTCTTCTACCAGGGGCAGCCAAAGGTCTGCCACAGGTGCGGCGATCCCACACATTTTAGTGCACAGTGCAAGACCCAGAAGTGCGTGAAATGCGGGGGGAATGACCATCTTGCCGCAACCTGTCGGCGGATCAGGTGTAATCTGTGTGGTGACCTGGGTCATCCGTTTAGCCGCTGTCCGCTTGCCTTTGCTAACCAAGCTCAGGGACAGACTCAGAACCAGGCAGGTACTAGCCGCGAGGCTGAGCCTGTAGTTGGGGAAGAATCTGCTGCCAGGACTGGGCAGGCTGGCAAGGGGACAAATGCTAGGGCTTCTGGCACTGGAGGAAGCAAAAAGGATCCGGTTAGTAAGAATAAGCGAGTTACAGCAGCTAAGGCCAGGCGGCGGGAACAACGCCGTAAGATGAGGGAGCAGGAGGCAGCTGATCCCTCAAGTGGTCCCCTGGCTGAGGATCTGGTCAATAGTGACTCGGGTGACAGCGGTGATCATGGGGACCCCAGAATTCAATCTGAAGAGGCTGACCTCTCCGCTGTTTCTGCCTCCTCAGGTGGGGAGAATGTGGACGAGGAGCGCGGTGAATGGTTGGAGAGGAGGAGGAACAAGCGGGGTAAGAATAAAAACAAGAAGGGAGAGGGCAGGAAGGCCTCTCTTGAGGGTAAGAAGAAAGCTATCTAGTTCAATCACTTATGATGGCGGAACTCACCCCGTTGGCGCTAGCAAGCATTAACGTTGCTAGCATTAAGTCAGACGTGGCTCGTTATGTGGCCTTTGATTTTTTCAGCCGTCTTGATGCTGATGTTTTATTTTTGCAAGAGACCTGGTTGACTTCCACAGAGTTAATAGAGAAAGCGAGGAGTGAGTGGCGCCATGGTCCATCCTTCTGGTCTCTTGCGGCCGAGCCACGTAGCGGGGTAGCGGTACTTTTTAAAACCGCTGGGAGAGTGGAATGCAGGAAAGTAATCGAACTAGAAATGGGAAGGTGCCTGATCCTGGATATGCTCATGAGAGGACAAGAGCTGAGGCTCATTAACATCTATGGTCCACAAACCATGTGGGACCGCAAATGTCTTCTCATGAGGATTAAACCATACCTTTTTTCCAGCCGTCAGGTGATCTTTGGTGGAGACTTCAACAATGTGACAAGAGTCTGTGACAGGGGAGGCTCCAAAGTCAGGCTGGATTCTGATGGCGTCGCACTGAGTAAGATAGTTGAGGAAGCTAGTCTGGTGAATGCTCATTTGAGGCATAAGCCAGACCACGTGGACTTGACCTTTCATCAAGGTAGTAAAAGGTCTAGGATAGATAGATAGATTTTATTTGAAGGGGGAAGCTGTTTTTTCGGTCTTAAAAACTGAGGAAGTGGTTTTCTCCGATCACTGTTTAATTTGTTTTTCTTTGAATGTTGCAGAGACCCCCTGTATGGGTAAGGGTTTATGGAAGCTGAATTAATCTCTCCTGGAAGATGCGGCAATAAGGCAATCCTTTGAGGAGTTCTTTCAGGGCCAGGAACCATTGGTGGACCTCTGTAACAGTAAGTCAGAGTGGTGGGAGATGTTCAAAACAAGGACGGCAAGGTTTTTCCGAGAGCTCTTGTACCTCAGGAGCCAGGACAAAAATCATCTGTACCAGGAACTGAGGAAGAAACTTGAAAGTCTCGTCTCGACGGGAGGTAGCCGCGAGGATATCTCCCGTGTGAAGTCCTTGCTTAAGAGGTGTCAGTATGATAGGTACGCATCTTTGGTTGCTGAGAGGGATTTCGGGAAGTACCGCTCGCCCGACCCTTATGGCAACTGCAGGATGTCAGTAAGAAGTAAGTTGGTGACAGGCCTGATTGATAGTACAGGATCCCTGAACAGGTCCAAATCAGGGATCCTGGAGTTTGTCAGGTCTTTCTACTCTCACCTCTTGGGTAGGAAAGAACTAGATCGGGACAAGTTTTCAGCTTTCTTGGCTGAGGCGGTTCCCAGGGCAGGAATGGACCCCTCTCTTGCCGTTTTGTGAACCAATCAGGGAAGAGGAAGTGAGACTGGCCATTGAAGGGCTTAGGCCCAAGAAATCGCCAGGTCCAGATGGCTTAACATCTGAGTGGTACAGGACTTTCAAGGAACAGTTAGTTCCTCTGTTGACTGAGGTCTTTAATGAGTGTCTTTCCTCGGGCACTTTACCAAAGTCAATGGGTAAGTCAGCTCTGATTATTCTGTCAAAGGGTAAAGACCCATCCCGTATTGAGAATTGGAGGCCCATAGCGCTTCTCAATATGGATAGAAAGATCCTGGCGAAAATACTTTTCAATAGATTGGTGAAGTTTGCACTGAAGCTTCTTTCGGGGGCTCAGCACTGCACAGTTCCTGGTCGGAGTGCCTTTAGCGCCGTTCTCAGTGTCCGAGAGGCTGTGGAGCGGGGCAGGGCGGCCCTTTGGAAGGGGTTTATTTTGTCTTTAGATCAGGCTAAAGCTTTGACCGGGTGAATCACGAGTACCTGTGGTCCGTCCTCTTGTGGTATGGTCTGCCGGGGAGTTTCGTAAATTGGCTGAAAGTTTTGTGCAAGGGGGCTGAGAGTTTCCCGTTGGTCAATGGTTGGTTGGGGCAGCCTTTTGAGGTGCCCCAACCCCTTGCTATACGTGTTTGCGATCGATCCCTTCATTAGAAGGGTAGATCGCGGACCATTGGCGGGGGTAGGGATGGAACTGGTGGGTGCAAAGAGGCCGCCTCTGAGGGTGATGGCGTACGCGGATGATGTCACTATTTTCGCCTCTTCTAGTAAGGAGGTTGGGTGGGTGATGTCGGAAGTGGACCGCTATTCAGAGGTTTCTGGTTCTCGGATCAACCGTGATAAATGTGAGACTCTATGGCTGGGAGAAGGAGGTCCTGATTTTGATCTCCAGGGCACTCTCCCAGAGCCTCAGAAAACTGTAAAGGTTCTCGGCATCAATTTTGGCCAGGATGTGGACTATCATCAAAAAAATTGGGAAGGCAGACTGAAAGATGTCGGTCAAAAGGTGGACCGCTGGAAGGGTTGGTCTTTGACCCTCAGGGAAAGGGTTCACCTGTGTAAAGCTTATCTTATCCCGGTACTGTTGTACTTGGGCACTGTTTGTGTCCTGCCAGGCTCTCTCTGGGGAACGGTCTACAGCCTCTTTTTGATATGGTCAACCCAGTAGTATTCTTAACGAATACTTTTTTGAAAGCCAACATTGCAAACCTCTGGATGGAGAGGGCTCCTTGGTGGGTAAATTCCTGTAGGGAATGGTTTAGGCCCTTCTTCCAGGAATGGGAGACAGGAGGGCGTGTGAAAGACCTACGCTCGTCAAGGCAGCGATATATCCCGACTTATGTTGCCCCGGTTCTGAGAATTATAAGGCGATGGGGGCTTGGGAGAGGGGAGATAGAGACCAGGTGGTCGTGGTTCACCCTTGATTTTAAGGTTCTGTCTACTTTCTTTCAACCTCCGTTGGCCTTGAGGGATTGCCCAAGTCAGGATCTAGAGGGTGGGTTGACCTTATTAAATTCGGCAAGAATCCCGTTGAAAGTTTGGGATGTAGCTTGGCGTTGCTTCCATGTTAAGCTATATGTAAGGGATAATGTGAAGTGTAGAAACTCTGAGGAAAGGGGTTGTTCCCGGAAGGAGTGCGTTGCTGTGCTGGAAAGCATGGACCATTTCTTACTTCACTGTCCTTTCAATATAGAGGTCTACAAAAGGGTGGGAGCTTCCATCGGCTTGCCTAGGCAGGCTGCCCTGTCCTATGCAGAGTGGGCTTATGGTGCGTTTAAAGACTTAGGTGGTCGGGACCGTTGCACTTTATTCCTAGTCAGCGCAGTGGTCAGGTATCACACTTGGTGCGCAAGGTGTTTAGTATCGACTGGTCATAAAGTCCTCCCAGTGGAGACGGTGTATAGGAGCATCAGGGGTGACCTGGATAAGGTACTCTCTCTTGAGAACGAAAGGTTGGGGCCCCCCAAGGCCTCTCGACTGTGGAGGGGCTTTTGTTTTGGGGTACCCTAACTCAGTAGTCCTCAATCCCGGTGGTGGGCTAGTTTGACACTTTCTTAGCCTTTTTATTTTGTTTTGAGATGAAACATGATGGTTTGGTTTACAGGCACTGAACCATAGCTGTAAAGTTGATTAAGAGCAGATACTGAGAATTACACCCAGTATACAGGACAGGAGAAGTGGTGTGAGGAGTTGCTGTTCCTTTCCTGTTCCTGTTTCCTGGTGTGTGTGTGTGTGTGCGTGTGTGCTTTGCTGTGCTTTTGCAGGAGAACCAAAAGGTGAACAAGGATTGCTGGGGAGAGTGCTGCCCTTTCCCCAGGGGGTAGTGCTTTTTTCCAGCATGGACACCCGGGCTGCGGCCGCCCGGCGCACTAAGGCGGGAGGCCATGACGGAGCTGCAGCGATGGAGAGGAACGTGGGAGACCCGGCGCAGGAAGTGCATGTGCTGCAGGAGGTGGAGAGGAAAGCCACAGAAAGACTGGGCGCAGAGCCTGAATGTGTGAAGAGACTGGGGACAGTGTCGCAGCCGGGAGGTAAGCGGCATGATGCCCAAGCTATACAGTCAAGTGCTCCAAAGAGGGGCGGTATGGAGAAGAGTGGCTCTGAGACCCGGTTTGCAGGGAAAGTCCGGGGCAGCATGAGAAAGGGGAGTAGCCTTGACTCCTCTTTGGACCAGGCTGGCTCTCATGTGGTTAAGCCCTGTAGTATGAAGATGTCTGCCGTTGAGAAGGTGTTGGGCACACCTAAAGCAGCTAAAAGAGTGATTGGCGCTGAACAAGTGGTGAAGAGAACAGTGGCTGGCTCCAAAGTGGCAGCAGGTAAACAAGCAGAGAAGACGCCAACAAAGTCTTCTAAGAATGTGGTATCTGAGGCAGAGATGACCAGGGCTGGGGTGGAGGTACGTGAGTCTGGCATGTCTGTATCTCGCCCTGGTGCGTCTGGTCTGTCTCCCCCAGGTGTGACTGGTCAGTCTTGCCCTGGAGGGTCTGGTATGTCTCGCTTTGAGGGTTGTCAGCCAAAAAATAAAGAACTAAAGGCTATCCATAACTGGGGGGTACAGGGCCCCACTGAAACCCCGGATATTCTGGCTTCCAGAGTGGTTTATTATCTAAGGGTGTATGAAGAAGTTAAAAAAGAATTGAGAAGAGTTAAATTAGAACAGAAAAATTTGAAAATACAGGCGAGCTTATTGCCCAAACGTAAGAAAGTCACTCTCTCCTCTAAGCTGGACAAGCTAGAAGAGGTGATAATGACTTTGGAGGAAAAAAAGTTGGCAATAGAAAAAAATGGCGGCCTGTTTATGGAGAAGTTCTAGAATGAAAGTCGTTTTGAAAGCATGTCAGGGTCTGGTACACCTGGTCAGTTAGGGTGGAGCCAGAGTAAGACCGTAGTAGTCTAAGCTTCTGGGGACGACACCCTGCCAGCAGGACAGGGGGAACCTTCCTGGAGCCAGGAAACAGAATCTGGGGAGGAAGGCGGGTCTGCTGGAGGACTGATAATTGGAAAAATTTAAAAAATTTGAATCCCCAGTAGGAAAATTGTACTTTGGAAATGATGACATTCCTGAACATGAAATGGTAAAAACAAGGAAGACCAAAGTAAGATCATGGAGAAGGAGGTCATGGTATATAAACTCCAAGAACCCGCTGCTGGGCCCGGCCCAGCTTCTGAAGTGGATCTGGGTCATACAGGGCGGGAGAGTTTTTTGGTGGCGGACAAGGCAAAGGGAACCCCTTCTGCGGAGAAAGGGGTGATGAGGGCTACAAAAGCGTCATTAAAATCTGAGGAGGTGATGGCGACAATAGAAAATGACAAAATTGCTGTTGGGAAAAATGACAAGGCACAGCAGGACATGGTGGAGGACATGGTGTTGGTTGAGGGTGAGGGGGGTGAGACATCCCCTGCAACTGCTGTAGGGGATGAATCTAACCACAAAACCGATGATACTGAACATAGTGTCGCCATGTCCGTTAGAAAATCAAAGAAAATCAAGCCCGACCAGTCTGGGGTGAATAAGTGGTGGGGTCCCAGAAAAAGGGGGTAAGAGTGGTATGAATAGTGGTGTGCGTGGTATGCATGGTGGTGCGAAAGGAGACCAGAATGGAGGTGGGAGTGCGGGAACTAATACAAGTGCGGATGCAAATGTGGGTGCGAATGTGAGTGCGAATGGCAAGGCAAGTGGAAATGTAGTGCAAGATAGTAATGTAGACATGGAAGAGTATGATGACAGGGTTTTGTCTTTAGAGGAGTTGGAGTTACTCCAAAAGGAGGAAGCAGAGGAGGAGAGAGTAAGGGAGGAAAAGAAGAGGAGAAAAATGGTAGCGGAAGCAAAAATAACTTTTGCAGATGCAGTGAAAGGGGAAGCAGGGGATTCTTTGCCCGCAGGATCTGGCAAAGGTAACTTGCAACGGCGCCTTGTGGGGGCCTTGAAGGAGGGCACGGGGACCTCCATACAGGTAAAGGGTGAACCGGTCAACCTGTCTTTCTGGACGGAAAGACATGGGCTGAGAGCCTTCCGAGAGAAAAGAGGGGATGAGATCATTTGGACTCACCCCACAACCGGGGGTGGGGGGACCGTAGGAATGTGGCCCGTCTGGTTTGGAAAGGTGAGGAAGCAGCACCTTCCAGAAAGGTTGTTGTGGAGCTTCTCCTGCGGATGGGCTTTGAGGCAAAAGAGATCTTTGCCCTCATCCATCCCTACGGGACCAAGTTCTTTGACGTCAGCTTTGTCCGGCCAGAGGGGCTTGAGCTCTTCTGGTCCAGATATGAGCTGACGAAGAACACCCCGCAGTGGCGAGGTTTTGCCGTCCAGGCCATCACCCGCCAGACCATGGTGAAGAGAGTGACCGTGCTAACTTGTAATGAGTCTCTCAAGTGTTGACATAGCAACTTGGTTAGGTCGTTACGGTGAGGTGGGCTATCCAGCCAAGGTCTTGGACGAGCACAGTATTTGGTCAGAGGCCTGGACCTTTAACATGATGTTGAGGGCCCAGGGAAATTCTGTTACCCATATCCCCTCCTCGGCCTTTATAGGGAGGGATCGAATAATGGTCTTCTACCAGGGGCAGCCAAAGGTCTGCGGTGACCCCACGCATTTTAGTGCACAGTGTAAGACCCAGAAGTGCGTGAAGTGGGAATGACCTGACGGCAGATCAGGTGTAATCTATGTGGTGACCTGGGTCATCCGTTTAGCCGCTGTCCGCTTGCCTTTGCCAACCAGGCTCAGACTCAGAACCAGGCAGGTACTAGCCGCGAGGCGGAGCCTGTAGTTGGGGAAGAGTCTGCTGCCAGGACTGGGTAGGCTGGCGAGGGGACAAGTGCTAGGGCTTCTGGCACTGGAGAAAGCAAAAAGGATCCGGTTAGTAAGAATAAGCGAGTTACAGCAGCTAAGGCCAGCCTTTGGGAACGACGCCGTAAGATGAGGGAGCAGGAGGCAGCTGATCCCTCAAGGGGTCCCCTGTCTGAGGATCTGGTCAATAGTGACTCGGGTGACAGCGGTGATGATGGGGACCCCGGAGTTCAATTTGAAGAGGCTGACCTCTCCGCCTACTCAGGTGGGGAGAATGTGGACGAGGAGCGCGGTGAATGGTTGGAGAGGAGGAGGAACAAGCGGGGTAAGAATAAAAACAAGAAGGGAGAGGGCAGGAAGGCCTCTCTTGAGTGGGATCTGTCCATCCCACTCTCCCTAGACCAGATACCGAGGGAGGTCTCCAACCTGTACTGTGTCCTGAGTGACACCTCTACGGCTAACTTGGCTGAGGAGGGTGCGAGGGATGCAGTGCGATAGGGTCTCTTCGCAGGCTGCCAGTTCCGACCCTTTAGGGGATATTCCATCTTCTGGAGGTGGGGGGGCTAAGTCAGATCCTGTGGGCAAAGATAAGTGCGAAATGGATGTTTCACATTGCTTAAAAAGACAAAAGGAAAGCGAGGGGTCTGATGATGATGATGGTGATGGTGAGGGTGGTGGGAGGGGTAAGAAGAAAGCTATCTAGTTCAATCACTTATGATGGCAGAACTCACCCCATTGGCGCTAGCAAGCATTAACGTTGCTAGCATTAAGTTAGACTTGGCTCGTTATGTGGCCTTTGATTTTTTCAGCCGTCTTGATGCTGATGTTTTATTTTTGCAAGAGACCTGGTTGACTTGCACAGAGTTAATAGAGAAAGCGAGGAGTGAGTGGCGCCATGGTCCATCCTTCTGGTCTCTTGCGGCTGAGCCACGTAGCGGGGTAGCGGTACTTTTTAAAACCGCTGGGAGAATGGAATGCAGGAAAGTAATCGAACTAGAAATGGGAAGGTGCCTGATCCTGGATGTGCTCATGAGAGGACAAGAGCTGAGGCTCATTAACATGTGTATCACAGGAGCCAACTACCTAAAATATAGCTTTTAATATAAACGCTTAAAAAATTACACAAGGTCCCTCACATGGGGACTAATAAACATACAACACTTACAAACAAACACTGGAGGCCAGTTGAAAGTGACAGACAGGGTGGCTGATCGTGATGGTACACCCAAAAGACAAACCATTCGGGTCCCTAGTGTGTCCCTATGGTGTCCCTGACCTTGTCTCAGCCCAGAGATGCACCCTGATGGTGGGAACACTCCGTCCCCGTGCCTAGCCTGTCTGTCCTTAAAAGGCCCTTGTAGCAAATAGACCCATATGGATGTCCGGGTCATGCATCAACGATAATTGAAAAAAACGAGCAGGAGTTAACATCTATGGTCCACAAACCATGTGGGACCGCAAATGTCTTCTCATGAGGATTAAACCATACCTTTTTTCCAGCCGTCAGGTGATCTTTGGTGGAGAATTCAACAATGTGACAAGAGTCTGTGTGACAGGGGAGGCCCCAAAGTCAGGCTGGATTCTGATGGTGTCGCACTGAGTAAGACAGTTGAGGAAGCTAGTCTGGTGGATGCTCATTTGAGGCATAAGCCAGACCACGTGGACACCTTTCATCAAGGTAGTAAAAGGTCTAGGATAGATAGCTTTTATTTGAAGGGGCAAGCTGTTTTTTCGGTCCTAAATACTGAGGAAGTGGTTTTCTCCAATCACTGTTTAATTTGTTTTTCTTTGAATGTTGCAGAGACCCCCAGTATGGGTAAGGGTTTATGGAAGCTGAATTCATCTCTCCTGGAAGATGCGGCAATAAGACAATCCTTTGAGGAGTTCTTTCAGGGCCAGGAACCATTGGTGGACCTCTGTAACAGTAAGTCAGAGTGGTGGGAGATGTTCAAAACAAGGACGGCGAGGTTTTTCCGAGAGCTCTCGTACCTCAGGAGCCAGGACAAAAATCATCTGTACCAGGAACTGAGGAAGAAACTTGAAAGTCTCGTCTCGACGGGAGGTAGCCGTGAGAATATCTCCCGTGTGAAGTCCTTGCTTAAGAGGTGTCAGTATGATAGGTACGCATCTTTGGTTGCTGAGAGGGATTTCGGGAAGTACCGCTCGCCCTACCCTTATGGCAACTGCAGGATGTCAGTAAGAAGTAAGTTGGTAACAGGCCTGATTGATAGTACAGGATCCCTGAACAGGTCTAAATCAGGGATCCTGGAGGTTGTCAGGTCTTTCTACTATCACCTCTTGGGTAGGAAAGAACTAGATTGTGACAAGTTTTCAGCTTTACTTGGCTGAGGCGGTTCCCAGGGCAGGAATGGACCCCTCTCTTGCCGTTTTGTCTGAACCAAACAGGGAAGAGGATGTGAGACTGGCCATTGAAGGGCTTAGGCCCAAGAAATCAGCAGGTCTAGATGGCTTAACATCTGAGTGGTACAGGACTTTCAAGGAACAGTTAGTTCCTCTGTTGACTGAGGTCTTTAATGAGTGTCTTTCCTCGGGCACTTTACCAAAGTCAATGGGTAAGTCAGTTCTGATTATTCTGTCAAAGGGTAAACTTCTTTCGGGGGCTCAGCACTGCACAGTTCCTGGTCGGAGAGCCTTTAGCACCGTTCTCAGTGTCAGAGAGGCTGTGGAGCGGGGCAGGGCGGCCCTTTGGAAGGGGTTTCTTTTGTCTTTAGATCAGGCTAAAGCCTTTGACCGGGTGAATCACGAGTACCTGTGGTCCGTCCTCTTGTGGTATGGTCTGCCGGGGAGTTTCGTAAATTGGCTGAAAGTTTTGTACAAGGGGGCTGAGAGTTTCCCGTTGGTCAATGGTTGGTTGGGGCAGCCTTTCGAGGTGGCTTCCGGCGTCCGTCAGGGATGTCCCTTAAGCCCCTTGCTATATGTGTTTGCGATCGATCTCAAGGTTTCTGGGTCTCGGATCAACCGTGATAAATGTGAGACTATATGGCTGGGAGAAGGAGATCCTGATTTTGATCTCAAGGGCACTCTCCCAGAGCCTCAGAAAACGGTAAAGGTTCTCGGCATCAATTTTGGCCAAGATGTGGACTATCATCCAAAAAATTGGGAAGGCAGACTGAAAGATGTTGGTCAAAAGGTGGACCGCTGGAAGGGTTTGTCTTTGACCTTAAGGGAAAGGGTTCACCTGTGTAAAGCTTATCTGATCCCTGTACTATTGTACTTGGGCACTGTTTGTGTCCTGCCAGGCTCTCTCTGGGGAACGGTCTACAGCCTCTTTTTCCAGATGTTATGGGGAAACAGGCTGAATCTAGTCAAGAGAGAGGTCACTTACAGACCAAGGAGACTAGGTGTGTTGGATATGGTCAAACCAGTAGTATTCTTAACGAATACTTTTTTGAAAGCCAACATTGCAAACCTCTGGATAGAGGGCTCCTTGGTGGGTAAATTCCTGTAGGGAAAGGTTTAGGCCCTTCTTCCATGAATGGGAGACAGGAGGGCATGTGAAAGACCTACGCTCGTCAAGGCAGGGATATCTCCCGGCTTATGTTGCCCCGGTTCTGAGAATTATAAGGCGATGGGGGCTTGGGAGAGGGGAGATAGAGACCAGGTCGAGGTTCACCCTTGATTTTAAGGTTCTGTCTACTTTCTTTCAACCTCCGTTGTCCTTGAGGGATTGCCCAAGTAAGGATCTAGAGGGTGGGTGTCACGGATGGTGTTGCAGAAAACTGGAAGTTATAAATAAACATCCGACTGACTTGATCCCAAACTAAGGAACATATGGGTGAGCCCTATAAAATCCCTAGAGCTCTCCCTGACTGCTTTGCCCATGCAAAGATCTTTATGATAGATAATTGCATGCCCTCGTACCTAGACTGAGTGACACCTGAAAACCCTATAATAGTGAGGGGACACGACCACCGTCTCCCTGCACTTAATACGGAGGGAGTCAGGGTCACCTAGAATCAAGCCAGCACGAAAACACAAATAATGGAAAAGACTTATCTGAGGAACCAGCAGTTGCAGCCTCTTGCAGTGAACACAATCCAGGAAGTAGTATAAACCGCAAAGTGAGGCAGTATGGGAGGGAATATAAAGGGAGGCAATCAGTGTAAATAGATGACAGCTGGGAGAAGGAAAAGAGATGACAAAGTGAAACCAAAACAAAGAACATCATGCAAGAGGTACAGAAGAACGTCTGCCACAGCTTCTCAGAGAGCTGGCGGTGACAGTACCCCTCCCTCTATGAGTGGACTCCAGACACTCAGAGCCCACCTTCTCAGGATGGGACCTATGGAAAGCCCTGATATGACGAGTGGCCTTAATGTCCGCCACTGGGACCCACATCCTCTCCTCAGGACCATAACCCTCCCAATGAACGAGGTACTGGAGAGAACCGCGGATAATGCGAGAATCCACAATCCTAGAGACCTGAAATTCAAGATTACCATCAACAACAATCAGAGGAGGAGGCAAAGAGGAGGGTACAGTGGGTTGGACATACGGTTTTAATAGGGACCTGTGAAAAACATTATGGATCTTCCAAGTCTGAGGAAGATCAAGACGGGAGGCAACGGGATTGATGACGGACGAGATCTTGTAAGGCCCAATAAACTTAGGACCCAACTTCCAGGAGGGAACCTTCAGTTTGATATTCTTTGTAGACAACCACACCAGATCACCCACATTCAGGTCCGAACCAGGGACACGTCTCTTATCCGCCACACGCTTATATCTCTCACTCATCCTCTTCAGATTACCCTGAATCTTTTGCCAAATAAATGACAAAGACGAGGAAAATCTCTCCTCATCAGGTAAACCAGAAGACCCCTCTCCAGAGAATGTCCCAAACTGCGGATGAAACCCAAATGCACCAAAAAATGGTGACTTATCCGAGGACTCCTGGCGACGGTTATTTAAAGCAAACTGAGCAAGGGACAAAAATGAACACCAATCCTCCTGATTCTCTGCCACAAAACAGCGCAGATATGTCTCCAGATTCTGATTGACGCGTTCGGTCTGGCCATTCGACTGCGGGTGAAAAGCAGAAGACAACGACAACCGAACCCCCAAGCGAGAACAGAAGGCCTTCCAGAATCTGGAAACAAACTGCGTGCCCCTATCAGAAACTATGTCTGAAGGAATGCCATGCAATTTGACAATGTGATCAACAAATGTTTGCGCCAGCGTTTTAGCATTGGGTAACCCAGGAAAGGGAATGAAATGCGCCATTTTGCTAAAACGGTCCACTACTACCAGAATCACAGTCTTCCCCGAGGAACGAGGCAGGTCCGTAATGAAGTCCATGGACAGATGCGTACAAGGACGGGAAGGAATGGGTAACGGGAGGAGAGAACCCGATGGCCGTAAATGAGGGACCTTGGCTGCCACAAAAACCCTCAACCATCTTACGAAGAGCCGGCCACCAGAATCTCCGAGCAATGAGATCCACTGTGGCTCTACTCCCCGGGTGCCCAGCAAGGACAGTATCGTGGTGCTCCTTAAAAACCTTGTGTCGTAAAGCAAGAGGCACAAACAACCGCCCAGGAGGATAAAGATCAGGAGCCTCTGCCTTGGCTACCTGAACCTCTGCCTCCAAATCAGGATAAAGAGCAGAGACGACCACCCCTTCAGCCAAAATGGGACCCGGGTCTTCAAAGTTCCCCCCTCCCGGAAAACAACGTGACAGGGCATCAGCCTTCACATTTTTAACCCCAGGGTGGAACGTGACAACAAAATTAAACCTAGAAAAGAATAAATACAATCTGGTCTGTCTCGGGTTCAGACGCTTGTCTGATTCCAAGTAGGCCAGATTCTTATGGTCGGTAAACACGGTAATAGGGTGTCTGGCTCCCTCTAGCCAATGGCGCCATTCCTCAAAAGCTAATTTGATGGCCAACAACTCCCTATCTCCCACATCGTAATTTCTCTCTGCGGAGGAGAGTTTCCTTAAGAAAAATGCACACGGTCGCCATTTGGCAGGAGAGAGACCCTGAGACAAGACCGCACCCACACCCACCTCAGAAGCGTCCACCTCAACAATGAAAGGCAGAGAGACATCAGGTTGTACCAAGATGGGAGCGGAAGCAAAACTCTCTTTGATACTAGAAAAGGCCTTAAGCGCATCTACCGACCAGGAGGAAAAATCTACCCCCTTTTTAGTCATATCAGTGAGTGGCTTAACAACAGAGGAATAATTCAAAATGAACTTCCTGTAATAATTGGCAAAACCCAAAAACCGCATCAGCGCCTTCTGATTCTCAGGAAGCTCCCAATCAAGCACAGCGCGGACCTTCTCAGGGTCCATGCGAAAACCAGAAGCGGACAGAAGAAAACCCAGAAATTTAATTTCTGGAACCGCAAAACACACATTTTTCCAGTTTAGCGTACAATTTATTCTCCCGCAGAATGAGCAAGACCTGACGTAGGTGGTCCCTATGAGTTTTGAAATCAGGAGAAAAAAATCAAAATGTCATCTAGATACACCAGTACAAATTTCCCCATTAAATGATAAAAAATGCTGTTCACAAAATGTTGGAAGACGGCTGGAGCATTCATCAAACCAAAGGGCATAACCAAATTCTCGAAATGACCCTCAGGAGTATTGAAGGCCGTCTTCCATTCGTCCCCTTCCCTGACCCTGACTAGGTTGTATGCCCCTCTTAAATCCAACTTAGAAAAAACTTTAGCCCCAACAATCTGGTTAAACAGGTCCGGGATCAGAGGAAGCGGATAAGGGTCACGAATTGTGATACAGTTCAGCTCCCTGAAATCCAGACATGGTCTTAAAGAACCATCTTTTTTCTTAACAAAAAAAAAAAAAAAAAAACAGCGGCAACAGGTGACTTCGAGGGTCGGATGTGTCCCTTTCTCAGGCTCTCAGAGATACAAGTACGCATAGCGACTCTTTCAGGTTGGGAGAGATTATATAAACGTGATTTTGGCAGCTTGGTGCCTGGGATGAGATTAATAGGGCAATCGTACTCCCGGTGAGGGGGCAGCTCCTGGACACCACTCTCTGAAAACACATCCGAAAATTCAGAGAGAAAAGATGGTACAGTCTTGGTAGAAACCTCTGAAAGAGACGCCGTGAGGCAATTCTCTCTGCAAAAGTCACTCCAACCATTTATTTGCCTTGCTTGCCAATCAATGGTGGGGTTATGTTTAGTGAGCCAGGGTAGCACCAACACTAGAGGAGTAGGTAAATCGCTTAGGACGAAACATGACATATCCTCAACATGAGCATCACCCACAGTCAAACGGACATTGTGAACTATGCCCTTTAACGATTTTTGAGAAAGTGGAGCGGAATCGATAGCAAAAACAGGTATATCCTTTCCCAAAGTGCATACCTGGAAACCATGTGTTATAGCAAATTGATTATCAATGAGATTGACAGCTGCTCCACTATCTACAAAAATCTCACAAACAATGTTCTTGCTATCTAGCGCCACCCTGGCAGGTAGGACAAAACGGAAACTATAAGCAAACGGCAAACCTTCAATTTCCGCATCAACCTTGCCAATAGTAACAGATGGAAAGGTTTTAGAGGGCTTTTTTCTTTTTGTTTCTTTATTACCCTCAGAAAACTCCCTGAATCTCCTAGGAGGGGCAAACATTTGCCAAATGATTTATACCTCCACAACAGAAACAAACCTTCCTCTGAGAGCTGAATCCTCTACTATCAGAGGCAAGCAAACCCAGCTGCATGGCCTCCTCCTCAGAGGGTCAGAGGGGATTGAGAGAGGCTGAGGCCCCTGCGCACTGAATGAGACCGCCCCACTGTCCTTGAACTGATTATGACAGGAAGGAGTGATCTCTCCTCTCTCACTAAGACGCCTGTCAATACGAACAGCTCGAGACATGGCAGACTCCAAGGAGGCAGGTGTCACGGCTGAGGATGGGGAAAACCCTCAGCCGTGCGATGCCACGAGATGTTAGTCGCTGCTCGGCCAGGACAACAGAATAAGGGAGCAGGTCACCTCCTAATGCATCCCTAATCTGACCCTGACTCCTAGCTGCGTGAGCCGACCTTGAAGGTAGGAGGGTTCATGCTCAGGAACCTCGGATCCCTACTCACCCTCCGCCGATCCCTGAACTAGGAGCTGGGTAGACCACCTGTTGCTCCTGGATGCGGAGAAACAGGAGTCTAAACTGGCCGAGCTGCAAGGGGATATAAACATAAACAGACTATGGATATGGCAGGAGAGTGAAAGACTTCCACCCCTACCTGCCACAGACACACTGACTGGATCCCTGGACACAAGTGCTGAAGTCCACACACAGACATAAAAGGACACAGCACACATAAACACACAGGAAGCCAGAACCATAGCTGCAATAATAACAAACACCACATAAACATAAACTTAACATCACATAACAACATTTATGACCACAAGGGTGGCCCTCACTGGCAGATGGTATAAGGGACCAGAAGGGTGCCTCCAGCTTACAAACAAGGCTGGAGTACCCCTCAGCTTCAGGTCTCCATTGAGGCTTTATAGCCCATGTAGCCACACCCACACACAGACACACCCAGTGCACACACACTAGGAAGGAAGTTAACCCTTCCAACACAAGGCAAGGGAAGATGGCCACTTAAAGGGGAAGTACACACATAAACACACACTTCACCTGTTGCCGCGGGCAACGGCATGCGTGGCAACCATGTCCTGGGGATCAGCCAGAAGGCTGAGACACTGCCACCACATGCATACAACACCAAACGTAGTCACGGGCAACCAAGTGAAGGAAAATGTCACGACGCACACCATAGGCCGTGACAGCAGGTCTCTCATGAAAGGCAAATGCATCTTTCAATCCCTCCGAAAGACCATGGCAAAATTGACTTCGGAGTGCAGCATCATTCCAACCAGTATCAGCTGCCCATCTCCAAAATTCTAAACAATATATCTCTGCGGACTGTTTACCCTGGCATAAAAGACGCAGTTTAGATTCAGCCAGAGCAATACGATCTGGGTCATCATATATCTGCCCCAGGGCTACAAAAAATTCATCCACCGATCGGAGGGGTCGTGCCCCCACCGGCAGCGAAAAGGCCCAAGACTGAGCGTTATCCCTGAGCAGCGAGATGATGATCCCCACCCTCTGCTCCTCATCACCAGAGGAATGGGGAAGTAGGCGAAAATGGAGTTTGCAAGCCTCTCTAAAACTAACAAAATTCTCACTACCCCCGGAGAACGTATCCGGAAGCGAGATCTTAGGCTCGGAACAAACTCCATGAATGCAAGCAGAACCGGTCACCTGAAACTGAGACACAGTTTTACGGAGATCTGCTACCTCCAGTGAAAGACCCTGCATGCGGTCAATCAAGGCTGAAACCGGATCCATGCTTAAGACGGTTATGGCGGTTTATAATGTCACGGATGGTGTTGCAGAAAACTGGAAGTTATAAATAAACATCCGACTGAATTGATCCCAAACTAAGGAACATATGGGTGAGCCCTATAAAATCCCTAGAGCTCTCCCTGACTGCTTTGCCCATGCAAAGATCTTTATGATAGATAATTGCATGCCCTCGTACCTAGACTGAGTGACACCTGAAAACCCTATAATAGTGAGGGGACACGACCACCGGCTCCCTGCACTTAATACGGAGGGAGCCAGGGTCACCTAGAATCAAGCCAGCACGGAAACACAAATAACGGAAAAGACTTATCTGAGGAACCAGCAGTTGCAGCCTTTTGCAGTGAACACAATCCAGGTAGTAGTATAAACCGCAAAGTGAGGCAGTATGGGAGGGAATATAAAGGGAGGCAATCAGTGTAAATAGATGGACAGCTGGGAGAAGGAAAAGAGATGACAAAATGAAACCAAAACAAAGAACATCATGCAAGAGGTACAGAAGAACGTCTGCCACAGCTTCTCAGAGAGCTGGCGGTGACAGTGGGTTGACCTTATTAAATTCGGCAAGGATCCCCTTGAAAGTTTGCGATGTGGCTTGGCGTTGCTTCCATGGTAAGCTATATGTAAGGGATAATGTGAAGTGTAGAAACTCTGAGGAAAGGAGTTGCCCCCGGGAGGAGTGCGGTGCTGTGCTGGAAAGCATGGACCATTTCTTACTTCACTTTCCTTTCAATATAGAGGTCTACAAAAGGGTGGGAGCTTCCATCAGCTGGCCTAGGCTGGCTGCCCTGTCCTATGCAGAGTGGGCCTATGGTGTGTTTAAAGACTTAGGTGGTCGGGACCGTTGCACTTTATTCCTAGTCAGCGCAGTGGTCAGGTATTACACTTGGTGCGCAAGGTGTTTAGTATCGACGGGTCATAAAGTCCTCCCAGTGGAGATGGTGTACAGGAGCATCAGGGGTGACCTGGATAAGGTACTCTCTCTTGAGAACGAAAAGTTGGGTCCCCCCAAGGCCTCTCGACTGTGGAGGGGTTTTTGTTTTGGGGTACCCTAACTCAGTAGTCCTCAATCCCGGTGGTGGGCTAGTTTGACACTTTCTTAGCCTTTTGTTTTGTTTTGAGATGAAACATGATGGTTTGGTTTACAGGCACTGAACCATAGCTGTAAAGTTGGTTTTGGCTTTAGGTATAGTCTATGTTTTGGCAATGAATTATAAGATAATGGTATGACATGTGTATGATATGTATATGTATATATTTATAAAAAAAAAATAATAATAATTATTATAGTATTATATACAGGGAGTGCAGAATTATTAGGCAAGTTGTATTTTTGAGGATTAATTTTATTATTGAACAACAACCATGTTCTCAATGAACCCAAAAAACTCATTAATATCAAAGCTGAATATTTTTGGAAGTAGTTTTTAGTTTGTTTTTAGTTTTAGCTATTTTAGGGGGATATCTGTGTGTGCAGGTGACTATTACTGTGCATAATTATTTGGCAACTTTACAAAAAACAAATATATACCCATTTCAATTATTTATTTTTACCAGTGAAACCAATATAACATCTCAACATTCACAAATATACATTTCTGACATTCAAAAACAAAACAAAAACAAATCAGTGACCAATATAGCCACCTTTCTTTGCAAGGACACTCAAAAGCCTGCCATCCATGGATTCTGTCAGTGTTTTGATCTGTTCACCATCAACATTGCGTGCAGCAGCAACCACAGCCTCCCAGACACTGTTCAGAGAGGTGTACTGTTTTCCCTCCTTGTAAATCTCACATTTGATGATGGACCACAGGTTCTCAATGGGGTTCAGATCAGGTGAACAAGGAGGCCATGTCATTAGATTTTCTTCTTTTATACCCTTTCTTGCCAGCCACGCTGTGGAGTACTTGGACGCGTGTGATGGAGCATTGTCCTGCATGAAAATCATGTTTTTCTTGAAGGATGCAGACTTCTTCCTGTACCACTGCTTGAAGAAGGTGTCTTCCAGAAACTGGCAGTAGGACTGGGAGTTGAGCTTGACTCCATCCTCAACCCGAAAAGGCCCCACAAGCTCATCTTTGATGATACCAGCCCAAACCAGTACTCCACCTCCACCTTGCTGGCGTCTGAGTCGGACTGGAGCTCTCTGCCCTTTACCAATCCAGCCACGGGCCCATCCATCTGGCCCATCAAGACTCACTCTCATTTCATCGGTCCATAAAACCTTAGAAAAATCAGTCTTGAGATATTTCTTGGCCCAGTCTTGACGTTTCAGCTTGTGTGTCTTGTTCAGTGGTGGTCGTCTTTCAGCCTTTCTTACCTTGGCCATGTCTCTAAGTATTGCACACCTTGTGCTTTTGGGCACTCCAGTGATGTTGCAGCTCTGAAATATGGCCAAACTGGTGGCAAGTGGCATCTTGGCAGCTGCACGCTTGACTTTTCTCAGTTCATGGGCAGTTATTTTGCGCCTTGGTTTTTCCACACGCTTCTTGCGACCCTGTTGACTATTTTGAATGAAACGCTTGATTGTTCGATGATCACGCTTCAGAAGCTTTGCAATTTTAAGAGTGCTGCATCCCTCTGCAAGATATCTCACTATTTTTGACTTTTCTGAGCCTGTCAAGTCCTTCTTTTGACCCATTTTGCCAAAGGAAAGGAAGTTGCCTAATAATTATGCACACCTAATATAGGGTGTTGATGTCATTAGACCACACCCCTTCTCATTACAGAGATGCACATCACCTAATATGCTTAATAGGCTTTCGAGCCTATACAGCTTGGAGTAAGACAACATGCATAAAGAGGATGATGTGGTCAAAATACTCATTTGCCTAATAATTCTGCACGCAGTGTAGTATTATAAAATTGTGTATAGATAGTTTGTTTTATGGTTCAGTGGTTTTGGGGGCTAGTTAGGTTGGGTGGAGGGTAAAAGGGGGAGGGAAATTTCTTTTTTTGTTATGTATGTTTATCAAGTCGATTAACCAAGTCCTACTGGGGAATTGAACTTTGGGACTGAAGAAGCTCGAGGTTTCCTCTTTTGAACTTCTGTTGGGAGATCGGCTTTTTGTGCTATATGTGGGTGGGTGAAGGGTATGTAACTATATGTAAATATGTTTGTTTATATTTATGTTTATTTTGCGCTTTTGTAAATATGTAAATAGTGTATGGATGAGTATGAGTGAATATTATGAGTGTAGGGGGAAGGGGGGGAGGATGACTGGTCGGGCTAAGTTATTTTATTTGGAAATATTTTTGTATGATTTATGTAAGATCTCTGTTAAGTTTTCTAATAAAAAGTCCATATATACAGAATAAGAGCAGATACCGAGAATTACACCCAGTATACAGGACAGGAGAAGTGGTACTGTGCAGTGTCCATATATACAGAATAAGGGCAGATACTGAGAATTACACCCAGTATACAGGACAGGAGAAGTGGTACTGTGCAGTGTCCATATATACAGAATAATAGCAGATACTGAAAATTACACCCAGTATACAGTACAAGAGAAGTGGTACTGTGCAGTGTCCATATATACAGAATAAGAGCAGATACTGAGAATTACACCCAGTATACAGTACAAGAGAAGTGGTACTGTGCAGTGTCCATATATACAGAATAAGAGCAGATACTGAGAATTACACCCAGTATACAGTAGAAAAGAAGGTGTACTCTGTAGGGGTGGGCGATATTGGCGATATGATCTGTGCCATGATATGGATTTTGTGTACATCGCCTATATCGCTGCCCCGCGATATGACCACGGAGCGGTAGTGAATGATTGCGCAGAATCTTCTGGCTCACCGCTCCTTGGCCTCCTGACTCCGCACCGCGCTGTACTGGCCAGGGCCGGCGTGCACACAGCATCACCCCGCTTTGCTGACGCTGTATGTGACGTCAGTCAGGTCTCGCCCAGTGCTTGAAGAAGACGCCACATCTGCGGACTCCATTAGCTGGCCGCTGCCGAGTACCCTGCAGGAAAGGTAAGTATAATAACAGCGACTCTTGTGGGGGGACAGGGACTCTTGCTGGAGGATTGGGGTTGGGGGGGAGGGGGGGGAGTGGATAAGGAAAGGATTATTTTGCAAAGGATGGCGAGAACCTGATCATCTTCTGATGGCACTGAGACCGGCTGCTCTGTCTGAATATATAGCAGGGTGGACACATGGAGTCTGATGATGGCAAATGCTGGGGAACACATGTCTAATGATAGCAAATGCCATGGGGCGCTGATCTGATGGCACTGGCTCACTGGGGGACACATGGAGTCTGATGATGGCAAATGCCACATGGGGCTAATCTGATGGCACTGGCTCACTGCTGGGGGACACATGTCTGATGATGGCAAATGCCATGGGGCGCTGATCTGATGGCACTGGCTCACTGGGGGACACATGTCTTATTCAGACATGTGTCCCCCAGTGAGCCAGTGCCATCAGATCAGCGCCCCATGGCATTTGCCATCATCAGACATGTGTCCCCCAGCAGTGAGCCAGTGCCATCAGATCAGCGCCCCATGGCATTTGCCATCATCAGACATGTGTCCCCCAGCAGTGAGCCAGTGCCATCAGATCAGCGCCCCATGGCATTTGCCATCATCAGACAGTCTGATAGATGATGGCAAATGCCATGGGGCTGATAGCACTGGCTCTGGGGGACATGTCTGATGATGGCAATTGGCAAATGGCATGGGGCTGACGCTGACTGATGGCAAATGGCATGGGGCTGATGCTGACTGATGGCAAATGGCATGGGGCTGATGAAATTTATTGCAACGTTTATTAATTTGTATTTTTTGTATACATACAGAAGAAAATAATATATCGCAATATATCGCATATCGCACATGCTTCAAATTATATCGCCCACCGCTAGTACTGTGCAGTGTCCATATATACAGAATAGTAGCAGATACTGAGAATTATACCCAGCATACAGGACAGGAGAAGTGGTACTGTGCAGTGTCCATAGATACAGAATAAGAGCAGATACTGAGAATTACACCCAGTTTACAGGACAAGAGAAGTGGTACTGTGTAGTGTCCATATATACAGAATAAGATAAGATACTGAGAATTACACCCAGTATACAGGACAAGAGAAGTGGTACTGTGCAGTGTCCATATATACAGAATAAGAGCAGATACTGAGAATTACACCCAGTATACAGGACAGGAGAAGTGGTACTGTGCAGTGTCCATATATACAGAATAAGAGAAGATACTGAGAATTACACCCAGTATACAGGACAGGAGAAGTGGTACTGTGTAGTGTCCATATATACAGAATAAGAGCAGATACTGAGAATTACACCCAGTATATAGGACAGGAGAAGTGGTACTGTGCAGTGTCCATAGATACAGAATAAGAGCAGATACTGAGAATTACACCCAGTATACAGGACAAGAGAAGTGGTACTGTGTAGTGTCCATATATACAGAATAAGATCAGATACTGAGAATTACACCCAGTATACAGGACAAGAGAAGTGGTACTGTGCAGTGTCCATATATACAGAATAAGAGCAGATACTGAGAATTACACCCAGTATACAGGACAGGAGAAGTGGTACTGTGCAGTGTCCATATATACAGAATAAGAGAAGATACTGAGAATTACACCCAGTATACAGGACAGGAGAAGTGGTACTGTGTAGTGTCCATATATACAGAATAAGAGCAAATACTGAGAATTACACCCAGTATATAGGACAGGAGAAATGGTACTGTGCAGTGTCCATATATACAGAAGAGCAGATACTGAGAATTACATCCAGTATACAGGACAAGAGAAGTGGTACTGTGCAGTGTCCATATATACAGAATAAGAGCAGATACTGAGAATTACACCCAGTATACAGGACAGGAGAAGTGGTACTGTGCAGTGTTTATATATACAGAATAAGAGCAGATACTGAGAATTACATCCAGTATACAGGACAAGAGAAGTGGTACTGCGTAGTGTCCATATATACAGAGTAAAAATAGATACTCACAATTACATGCAATGTACACAACAGTGTCTTCCTATTTGACTGTATATCAGATATAGTCTTAACCCTGGAGGCCAGAAGAATGAGAAGAACTCCTTTACTTTATTTAGTCTCAGATTACTGTAAGACTAAGACCCATTAATGTGTAGTGTAATGGTTTCCCTGACTATGGTGATCAGAGACGCTATCGTCTCAGTAGAAACCTTCTAGCACTTTTGATGTGCAGCAGTTAATGGGTGCGTCTGGTACTATCTGATGGATAGATTCACACATGGGTCCCTGGGGTCTCGCAGAGAAAATATAAGATGACAATACAGGTTTTGTGTGCAGACAGACAGCCTGTAACTTTAATACTCAACTGTTTCGTGAGACGTGGCTAAATAGTACCAGAGGCCACATAGGTCAACACTAATGATATAGAGACCAAGTCATGTAAAATACATTCATGGCCACCATTAAAAGGTCCATTGTTCACAAAGCAGATATAGAAAAAGCTAATGTGGTTAGAAATTCCCTACAGACATTTCCTAATTATATCTATTACTGGGAAAGTTGGGTTAAAACCTCTATGGGTCTCATTACCTCTTACATGTCAACCAGATTTCCTAATGTTCATTGGAAAAATGTTCCTAGTCCTTCAGATATACTGCAATGGAGGAAGTTTTTCTGCATAAGGGCCCGATGGACATAGCGGATTAGCCTGTGGAATGGAGCTAAACCGTTAGTGGACACCCATTGCAGCAGTGGTGTCTTTCCAGAGATTGCGCCCAGAAGGGGCATGTCCTTTCCTGGTGCCAATGCTGCTTTAAGCCGTCAGCTGTGCAAATGGCTGTTTGGCTTCCCATTGTTTCCAGATACCATGCAGTTGCTGCTGGAATTTTGGAGCAGAATATACGCCAAAATCCCACTGACCGCCATATTAATGGGCCCCAAGTAAGGTTAGTTAGTAGGATAGGAAAGTGGAGTGATAATTAAAGAGCTGGAGTTAAAAAATGTATGGCCTGTCCTTAGGATAGGTCATCAAAAATAGATAGGTGGGTGTTGGACTCAAAGCATTCCCCTTGTGATCAGCTGGTTGAGGAGGCCACCTCACTAATGGGAGCACTGTATCTGAGAAGTGAAATTGTATCCAGGCTAGGCAATCATATCAACACAAATCTTTCTCCCGGCCTGATAGTTTGTTATAATGTATCAGTGCTGGTAAAATGTATCAGCCACTAAGGATTGTCTGCACTGAATGCTGAATGCAACGGTTGACAACACTCAGCTGAGAGAATATAAATTTTTAGCCTTTGAGGGTAAACAAAAGTGTTCCTATTCAGTGACAGCAAGCAGAGGTATACAACAGTGAAACTTTTGTTAGATGAGACTGGATGAACCCAGATGGCACAGTAGTGCCTTTACTTGTAGTGTCATTGTACTGGTATGTGTATTATCGTGACCTCCAGAAGATACATGGTACCCCATCTGCAGCCTCACAGGGCCCCCCTACACCTTGAACCAGAGTGATTTACTGTCTATTACACTGCAGCAGAGAAGAGCAGAGTTTGTGCTTCAAATATGCCACAGTTTGACATCCAGATGTGTACAGGTGAAACTCGAAAAATTTGAATATCGTGGAAAAGTCCATTTATTTCAGTAATGCAAATTAAAAGGAATTGCATTAATGCAGCTTAAAATTAGAATTTTGTGAAAAGGTTCAATATTCTAGGCTCAAAGTGTCACACTCTAGTCAACTAATTAATACATATCCCCTGAGCAAAGGGCAACTGAGATTGTGACTTTGGGGTTTCATAAGCTATAAGCTATAATCATCCAAATTATAACAAATAAAGGCTTGAAATATCTCGCTATGCATGTAATGAGTCTATTTCATTGTCACAGTCAGACAGCTGAGAAGCGCTCACAGGAGCTTCTCAGATCCTCCTCCTTGAATTTCTTTGTTTTGGTTTAGTTTCTCATCTCGTTAGTCTATCTCAGCTGTCATGCAGTTGGACTGATTGCTACCCTTTAAGTTCCTCCCCATAATGCAGTAGGGTGCGGCTGATACAACTTCCTGGAGTGTGTGCGCATGCTGTTCCCAGTTCCCAGTCGTCAGTCGTCAGCCGTCTGCAAGATAAGTGCTGTTTATGTATTTATGATTTTGTCTTTTCTGGATCCAGGTGACCCTGACTCCCTCCGTGTCAGTGTAGGGAGCTGGTGGTCGTGTCCCTTCACTATTGTAGGGTCTTCAGGTAATAGATAGCCGAGGAACGTGGATATGCGGCCATCCACCTTTGGGGTGTTCGCATAGGCTGAGCAGTGAGGGAGAGCGGCAGGTCTATTGCAGGGGTCTCCCTTTGTTCCTTAGTTGTGGATCCAGAGAGACATTGTTTATATGGTATTGTCTTGTTTCCTGTACACCATCCGTGACATTATCAGCCGCCAAAACCGTCTCAAGCATGGATCCGGTTTCACTATTGGCTGAACGCTTTCAGGGTCTTTCTTTGGAGGTAGCTGATCTCCGTAAGACTTTTTCTCAGTTTCAAGTGACCGGTTCAGCTTGCGTTCATGGAGTTTGTGCTGAGCCTAAGATCTCGCTCCCGGATACGTTCTCCGGGGGTAGTCAGAATTCTGTGCGCTTTAGAGAGGCTTGCAAACTCCATTTTCGCCTTCTTCCCCATTCTTCTGGTGATGAAGAACGGAGGGTGGGGATCATTATATCGCTGCTCAGGGGTAACGCTCAGTCCTGGGCCTTTTCGCTGCCGGAGGGGGCACGGCCCCTTCGTTCAGTGGATGAATTCTTTTTAGCCCTGGGTCAGATATATGATGATCCGGATCGTATTGCTCTGGCTGAGTCTAGACTACGTCTGTTATGCCAGGGTAAACAATCCGCAGAGATATACTGTTCAGAATTTCGGAGATGGGCAGCAGATACGGGTTGGAATGATGCTGCACTCCGAAGTCAATTTTGCTATGGTCTTTCAGAGGGATTGAAAGATGCATTTGCCTTTCATGAAAGACCTACCTCCTTGGATTCTGCTATGTCTCAGGCTGTTCGTATAGACAGGCGTCTTAGAGAGAGAGGAGAGATCTCTCCTTCCTGTCATACTCAGTCCCGGGACAGTGCAGCGGTCTCATTCTGTGCACAGGGGTCTCAGTCGCTGTCAGCCCCTTCTGAGCAGGAGTCCATTCAGCTGGGGTTGATTGCCTCTGACAATAGAAGATTCAGCCCGCAGGGGAGGGTTTGTTTTTGTTGTGGAGGTATAAATCATCTGGCAAATGTTTGTCCCTCTAGGAGATTCAGGCAGTTTTCTGGGAGTAATAAAGAGACAAAAAGGAAAAAATCTTTTAAAAATGTTCCGTCTGTTACTATTGGCAGGGTTGAGGCGGAAATTGAAGGTTTTCCGTTTGCTTGTAGTTCCCGTTTTGTCCTGCCTGCTAGGGTGGCGCTAGAGAGCAAGAGCATTTTTTGTGAGATTTTTGTGGATAGTGGAGCAGCTGTCAACCTCATTGATAATCAATTTGCAATAACTCATGGTTTCCAGGTATGCACTTTGGGAAAGGATATTCCTGTTTTTGCTATTGATTCAGCTCCACTTTCTCAGAAATCATTAAAGGGCATAGTTCACAATATCCGTTTAATTGTGAGTGATGCTCATGTTGAGGATGTGTCATGTTTCGTCCTTAGCGGTTTGCCTACTCCTCTAGTGTTGGGGCTACCCTGGCTCACTAAACATAACCCCACCATTGATTGGCAAGCGAGGCAAATTAATGGTTGGAGTAACTTTTGCAGAGAGAATTGCCTCATAACATCTGTTTCTGAGGTTTCTACTAAGACTGTACCACCTTTCCTCTCTGAATTTTTGGATGTCTTCTCTGAGAGTGGAGTTCAGGGTTTACCTCCGCACAGGGAGTATGATTGCCCTATTAATCTCATCCCAGGCGCCAAGCTGCCTAAATCTCGTTTATACAATCTCTCCCAACCTGAGAGGGTCGCTATGCGGGCTTATATCTCTGAGAGTCTGAGAAAAGGACACATACGACCCTCAAAGTCACCTGTTGCCGCTGGTTTTTTCTTTGTTAAGAAGAAAGATGGTTCTTTAAGACCTTGTCTGGATTTCAGGGAGCTGAACAGTATCACTATTCGTGATCCTTATCCGCTTCCTCTGATCCCGGACCTGTTTAACCAGGTTGTTGGGGCTAAAGTCTTTTCCAAATTAGACCTAAGAGGGGCATACAACCTGGTTAGGGTCAGAGAAGGAGACGAATGGAAGACGGCTTTCAATACCCCTGAGGGCCATTTTGAGAATTTGGTTATGCCTTTTGGTTTGATGAATGCCCCAGCCGTTTTTCAGCATTTCGTCAACAGCATTTTTTATCATTTAATGGGAAAATTTGTATTAGTGTATTTGGATGACATTTTGATTTTCTCTCCTGATTTCAAGACTCATAAGGAACACTTACGTCAGGTCTTGCTCATCCTGCGGGAGAATAAATTATACGCGAAACTGGAAAAATGTGTGTTTGCGGTTCCAGAAATCCAATTTCTGGGGTTTCTTGTCTCCGCTTCTGGTTTTCGCATGGACCCCGAGAAGGTCCGCGCTGTGCTTGAGTGGGAGCTTCCTGAGAATCAGAAGGCGCTGATGCGTTTTTTGGGCTTTGCCAATTATTACAGGAAATTTATTTTGAATTATTCCTCTGTTGTTAAACCACTCACTGATATGACCAGAAAGGGGGTCGATTTTTCTTCCTGGTCGGTAGAGGCGCGTAAGGCCTTTTCTAATATCAAGGAGAGTTTTGCTTCCGCTCCCATCCTAGTACAACCTGATATTTCGTTACCCTTCATGGTTGAGGTTGATGCTTCTGAGGTAGGGGTGGGTGCGGTCTTGTCTCAGGGTTCCTCTCCTGCCAAATGGCAACCGTGTGCCTTTTTCTCAAAGAAACTCTCCTCCGCAGAGAGAAATTATGATGTGGGAGATAGGGAATTGTTGGCCATCAAGTTGGCTTTTGAGGAATGGCGCCATTGGCTAGAGGGAGTCAGACACCCTATTACCGTGTTTACTGACCATAAAAATCTGGCCTACTTGGAGTCAGCCAAGCGTCTGAACCAGAGACAGGCCAGATGGTCTTTGTTCTTTTCAAGGTTTAATTTTGTTGTTACGTTCCGCCCTGGGGTTAAGAATGTGAAGGCAGATGCCCTGTCACGTTGTTTTCCGGGAGGTGGGAATTTTGAAGACCCGTGTCCCATTTTGGCTGAAGGTGTGGTGGTCTCTGCTCTTTTTCCTGAATTGGAGGCAGAGGTGCAGGCAGCCCAGTCAGAAGCTCCTGATCTTTGTCCTCCTGGGAGGTTGTTTGTGCCTCTCGCTTTGAGACACAAGATTTTTAAAGAACACCACGACACGGTCCTTGCCGGGCACCCGGGGGCAAGAGCCACACTGGATCTCATCGCTCGGAGATTCTGGTGGCCTGCGCTTCGAAAGTCGGTTGAGGGTTTTGTGGCAGCTTGCGAGACTTGCGCTCGTGCCAAGGTCCCTCATTCACGGCCATCAGGTCCTCTCCTTCCTTTGCCCATTCCTTCCCGTCCTTGGACACATCTGTCCATGGACTTCATAACGGACTTGCCTCGTTCCTCGGGGAAGTCTGTGATTCTGGTGGTGGTGGACCGTTTTAGCAAAATGGTGCATTTTATCCCTTTTCCTGGTTTGCCCAATGCTAAGACGCTGGCGCAGGCATTTATTGACCACATTGTCAAATTGCATGGGATTCCTTCAGACATAGTCTCTGATAGGGGCACGCAGTTTGTTTCCAGATTCTGGAAGGCTTTCTGTTCTCGCTTGGGGGTTCGGTTGTCATTCTCTTCTGCTTTCCATCCGCAGTCGAATGGCCAGACAGAGCGCGTCAATCAGAATCTGGAGACATATCTGCGCTGTTTTGTGGCGGAGAATCAGGAGGATTGGTGTTCTTTTTTGTCCCTTGCTGAGTTTGCTTTAAATAACCGTCGTCAGGAGTCCTCTGATAAGTCACCATTTTTTGGTGCATATGGGTTCCATCCGCAGTTTGGGACTTTCTCGGGAGAGGGCTCTTCTGGTTTGCCTGATGAGGACAGATTATCCTCGTCTTTGTCATCTATTTGGCAAAAGATTCAGGATAATCTAAAGAGCATGAGTGAGAGATATAAGCGTGTGGCGGATAAGAGACGTGTGCCTGGTCCGGACCTGAATGTTGGTGATCTGGTGTGGTTGTCTACCAAGAATTTTAAATTGAAGGTTCCCTCCTGGAAGTTGGGTCCTAGGTTTATTGGGCCTTACAAGATCCTGTCTGTCATCAATCCTGTTGCCTACCGTCTTGATCTTCCTCAGACTTGGAAGATCCATAATGTTTTTCATAAGTCCTTATTGAAACCTTATGTTCAACCTATTGTACCCTCGCCTTTGCCTCCTCCTCCGATTATGGTTGATGGAAATCTTGAATTTCAGGTCTCTAGGATTGTGGATTCTCGTCTTGTCCGCGGTTCCCTCCAGTACCTCGTTCATTGGGAGGGTTATGGTCCTGAGGAGAGGATGTGGGTCCCAGTGACGGACATTAAGGCCTCTCGTCTCATCAGGGCTTTCCATAGGTCCCATCCTGAGAAGGTGGGCTCTGAGTGTCCGGAGTCCACTCCTAGAGGGAGGGTACTGTCACAGTCAGACAGCTGAGAAGCGCTCACAGGAGCTTCTCAGATCCTCCTCCTTGAATTTCTTTGTTTTGGTTTAGTTTCTCATCTCGTTAGTCTATCTCAGCTGTCATGCAGTTGGACTGATTGCTACCCTTTAAGTTCCTCCCCATAATGCAGTAGGGTGCGGCTGATACAACTTCCTGGAGTGTGTGTGCATGCTGTTCCCAGTTCCCAGTCCTCAGTCGTCAGCCGTCTGGAAGATAAGTGCTGTTTATGTATTTATGATTTTGTCTTTTCTGGATCCAGGTGACCCTGACTCCCTCCGTGTCAGTGTAGGGAGCCGGTGGTCGTGTCCCTTCACTATTGTAGGGTCTTCAGGTAATAGATAGCCGAGGAACGTGGATATGCGGCCATCCACCTTTGGGGTGTTCGCATAGGCTGAGCAGTGAGGGAGAGCGGCAGGTCTATTGCAGGGGTCTCCCTTTGTTCCTTAGTTGTGGATCCAGAGAGACATTGTTTATATGGTATTGTCTTGTTTCCTGTACACCATCCGTGACATTCATATGTTAGTTTCACCTTTTAGGTTGGATTACTGAAATAAATGAACTTTGCACGATATTCAAATTTTTTGAGTTTCACCTGTATTATCATAGTATGTATTAACAGAGATTTTGGCACAGTGTCAAGAGATTTAGGATATGGCTACACAGCAACACTGGTCGCACTGCTGGATTTTTTTTGTTACTCGCACTGCAATCCTATAAATTTCTATGGGATCACTGCTACTCTGTGAGCCTGGACGCGACCAGTGTCACCGTGTGGCCATGCCCTTAGGAGAACCTGCATATTGTTCTTGCTCAAATGACCTCTGCTTGGTATATCCTGCAAACTCCCTAGCCCAAATCCTAGAACCTGAGTTATACTGATGGTACCCCATGGGAAATGTGGGTCATTCAAGCAATTTGCTGATCTGGAATTGTAGTGCCCTGGAGCAGGGATACTTTGAAGCCTGGATATTTTTGGACATATGCTCCTGTTTCCCCTGTGCAAAGTAAAGAACTCCTCACTTTATTACACTTTAAAGAGTTAACTTATACTGACTTATACTTTTTAATACTGTGTAACTGCATTTTATATTTTTGTTGTAATATATATCCTGTAGAAAAACTGACCTTTTGAATGTCTGGGTTAGTTCTGTTATTTTGTCTGGAAAAACTGCTTTGTCATTGCTATTGAGTATTACTGAAAGCTACGTCTACACGACGACATTTGTCGCACGACAGATAGGGCACAACTACACTGCAACATTTGTAGCGCAACATTTTGTTGCACTAATGTTGCGCGACAATTTTTATAATAGCAGTCTATGGTGTCGCACTGCAACATGCAACATGCTGCGACTGCGACGCAACAGTCGCAGAAAAATCCATCTCGAATGGATTTTCTGCGACTGTTGCGTCGCAGTCGCAGCATGTTGCATGTTGCAGTGCGACACCATAGACTGCCATTATAAAAATTGTCGCGCGACATTAGTGCAACAAAATGTCGCGCGACAAATCTCGTTGTGTAGACATAGCCTAATGCAAGTCTTTGAGAGACGGGAGTTGTAACATTATATTTGTTTGTGCTGAGTTTCTCCACTCTACACCTCCCACTAAAAGGTTCTAGTTTAGGCTACTTTCACAGGTTCAGATAATACAACCGTCTGCATCCATTCAGAACGAATCCGTTTGTATTATCTTTAACATAGCCAAGATGGATCCGTCTTGAACACAATTAAAAGTCAATGGAGGATGCATCCGTTTTCTATTGTGCCAGATTGTATCAGTGAAAACGGATCCGTCCTGGCACACAATGTAAGTCAATGAGGACGGATCCGTTTTCACTGACACAATCTGGCATTTGGCTCAGTTTCATCAGACGGACACCAAAACGCTGCAAGCAGTGTTTTGGTGTCCGTCTCCAAAGCGGAATAGAGATTGAACTGATGCATTCTGAGCGGATCCTTTTCCATTGAGAATGCATCAGAATGCAAACTGATCCATTTTGGACCGCTTGTGAGAGCCCTGAATGGATCTCACAAACGGAAAGCCAAAACGCGAGTGTGAAAGTAGACTTAGCCAGAAACTGTATATAAGAAGAGCAGTCAGAGTCCCTAGTGTTCTGCAGTTAGGGAACAGTTCTCAGAAAAAAGATGCTGAGACTGAGATACTCTGCCACAGACCCTGGATCACCAGCCTTTGTCCAGGGTACTAGTCTTCTAAGGCCTCTTTCACACTTGCGTTGTCCGGATCCGTCGTGTACTCCATTTGCCGGAGGTGCCCGCCGGATCCGTAACAACGCAAGTGAACTGAAAGCATTTGAAGACGGATCCGTCTTCAAAATACGTTCAGTGTTACTATGGCAGCCAGGACGCTATTAAAGTCCTGGTTGCCATAGTAGTAGTGGGGAGCGGGGGAGCAGTATACTTACAGTCCGTGCGGCTCCCGGGACGCTCCAGAATGACGTCAGAGTGCCCCATGCACATGGATGACGTGATCCATGCGACACGTCATCCATGAGCGTGGGGCGCCCTGACGTCACTCTGAAGCGCCCCGGGAGCCGCACGGACGGTAAGTATACTGCTCCCCCGCTCCCCACTACACTTTACCATGGCAAACAGGACTTTAAAGTCCTTGCAGCCATGGTAACCATTCAGAAAAAGCTAAACGTCGGATCCGGTAATGCGCCGAAACGACGTTTAGCTTAAGGCCGGATCCGGATTAATGCCTTTCAATGGGCATTAATTCGGGATCCGGCCTTGCGGCAAGTGTTCAGGATTTTTGGCCGGAGCAAAAAGCGCAGCATGCTGCGGTATTTTCTCCGGCCAAAAAACGTTCCGGTCCGGAACTGAAGACATCCTGATGTATCCTGATGCATCCTGAACAGATTTCTCTCCATTCAGAATGCATGGGGATAATCCTGATCAGGATTCTTCCGGCATAGAGCCCCGACGACGGAACTCTATGCCGGAAGAAAAGAACGCAAGTGTGAAAGAGCCCTAAGAGAGAGAGGGACTACTAGCTCAGGCCTTTCTATAACAAAGCCTTCTTCTGCCATGAAAGCGACTAGAGAGGTCATCCCTATGCCTCGCCTGTATTGTTTGGCACCTGAATTCCTGCAGTAAAGAAGCACACTGGTTACTGCGGACTTTGACTCTCTGGACTTATTTCCTATTGGGGTGCACCACGCCTTACCATCCCTTCCAGAGAGCAGCAACAGGTGGTGACAACTCAATGGTGTCCGGAGACCTAGAGTAGCGTTGGGACCACCCCAAACCCGTCCACTGCAATTTGGCATCATGAACAGAATACAGTTCAGCACCAGCAGAGCAAGTCATCGTGGGTCCAGCCCAGTGGATCAAGACAGCCAGTGGTGACTACAGGAATGCCTCAGCAGGAATCTGAGGATAACCAGCAACATATAAGCACCTGGAACTGTAAGCGTTCCCTTTGCGGGGTCTGCCGCAAGCGACCGTGCTAGTGAGACTGTAACCTGCATTAAAGAAAAAGACAATAATATAGACAGGCACTCTATATATGGAATCAGCAGATACGGCGGACTCTGGTGCAGTGATAGTGGTAAATTATTTATTCAGACTAAAAAATATTCACAATATAAAAAAAATTAAAAATAATCAATATAGTATACTAAAAACCTCACCATCGGAGTTGGAATATCCAGGTCACAAAATGGTGCAATCTGAAAATGTAAGATTCCTGAACCGTGTCTCACGGAGATGTACTTTCAGATCCGTGTCACTCGGAGTAAAGGAATCAATCAAATGTGAACCAGTCATATGTGAACCAGATACTATTCGGATGAACCATTTGGTGAAAGAACAATAAGATATCCGCATGATTGATATAGATAAACTTTAAATTTGGAAGCGCTTCCACTACTTTCAAGTTCCAGGTTACTCTCAACTATCCGAACACCGGGAGTCTATACAGCACGTCAGCACATGCAGTACTAGACACGTGGGACGCCGAACATAGAGGATATCACCTACCCTGCAGTGGGTAGTGTGAGGGACAATATTTGCTGGGTGCAGTTATTTTTTAGGGCATTGTGTTCCAATAATTATTGAAGGGGGCGCTATCTGTGTGTAACTAGTATTTTCAGGGGGTTTATCTGTTTCCACAGTATAGTTTTGGGAGGCACAGCATCTCAGTATTGGGGGTGCATAATGGGATGTTGAGAAGGTGGGAGGAAAAGTAGGAAACTAAGATGTCTGTCTGTCAAACTCTGCAGAGATGAGAGATGGCTGAAAGAAATCATCATGGTGGTCTGGTCTGAATGGAGAAGATGAAGAAAGAGAACATCTACATCAAAGGAGACATCACTGTATGTAAGAGGTATGGGCGCGATATATATGGATGGGGCTGTGTGTGGGTGTGACTTGAGGGTGGGCGGGGACACAGGGGCCCCATAATCTCCTATTGCCCGGGGAAGTGCGCCTCCCGAGACCAGGCTCTGGATCCGCCACTGATGTAAACACGTCTGTATGGAGTTATATGTGGACATTGAGCAGCAGTAGTGTATAATTGCTATTTGGCAGTATTATTTAGGGACTGTATGATGCACATGCTCTCAGGAGTCGACACCCCTGCCTCGCAGCCTCACAGGACCAGTATGTACACATATGGCAGTCAGATGAGAGATGACACAGGTCTTTAACAGCAGAAGCAGTATATGCCACTACCAGGGGCGTAGCTAAAGGCTCATGGGCCCTGGTGCAAGAGTTTATCTTGGGCCCCCTTACCCTCAATACCCCTTCCTTACACCATCAGATCCCTGTGCTCTAATGTATGAGGGCTCATTTTTTGCGGGCGACCCGTACTTTTCATTGATACCATTTTGGGGTGTGTATGACTTTTTCATCACTTTTTGTCCAATTTTTTTGGTGGGAAGTGAAGAGACCAAAAATCGTAGAATCAGCCATTTTAACAGTTTTCTTCAATCTTGCCGTTTATATGGGATATTTTAACAGTACAAGTGTTTTCGCATGTGGCGAAACCCTCAATGTAAATTTTTATATTTGTTTATGTATTTTTATTTTAAAGGGAACCTGTCATCAACTTTATGCTGCCCATACTAACAAGGCATATCATCAGCCTTTATCATCGCCAGCATATAGCCACCATCCTTCGGCTATGGGAATCTAAAATACAAAGTCCCCTGATGAACCAAGGATTTTTTACTTGGGGAAACGCGTCGGGACAGTCCTTCTTTAAATTACTATCCTTAACATACCATCCAGGACAATCATCCTTGTCCTCAACACAAGCAGTCCACTGTGAGTAAGCATCTTAGGGTCACGTAAGGGTAAGATAAGGGTCTAGCTACCGGGTATCTATAAGGATATCAATCCATCCTGACCTCACCCGAAATGTATCTACCTTACAAGAAAATCTTCAAACTGTAAGTGCCATTTTTCTTACCTCTTATCGACAAAGTGATTTGTTACCTTGATGCTAATGGTGGGTCTCACTTTACCTTAGTCTGGCCTATGAATTTAATATCATGAAATACTTGGAATAATCCTCTTTTTAAATATTACCCAGTAAAAGTTTAATTTTAAGCTGGATAGCTTTGTTTTCTGTGATATTATTGATGATAGCTTTCCACATTAATATATGACACTCTGTGATTGTGCCCATACTAACGGCAGAATAAAGTAGAGGCAGGTGAGTTGATTTCAGCGATCTGCCATTTATAAGTTAAAAGTAAGTGGTTGCCGAGAACCAACATCACAATCATTGCAGACTGGGCCTGGAAAAGAGTCCGGCCACCTGAGAAGAGTTCTGGTTATTCATGACTTCCTGCTCTCCCTTGCTGATCATTGACAGTCTTCTACCTAGTTTTCTCCCTTTCTGTCTAGGAGAGAACTGCCAATCATCAGCAGATAAGCGGGGAGGAGAGCAGGAGATTATGAATAACCAGGACTCTTCTCAGGTAGATGTGACTCTTTTCAAGGCCTGGGCTGCAATGATTATGATGCTGGTTCTCAGCAAACGCTTACTTTTAGGTCATGAGTGACACACCGCTGAAATCAGCATTTCTGTCACAAATTTATGCTGTCCTCAGTGAGGTCAGCATAAAGTTGATGACAGGTTCCCTTTAAGTTTTAGGAAAGGGGTGAATTTTTATATATTTTTAAAAATATTTTTATTTTTTACTCTTTTTAAAGGGATTCTGTCATCAGAAATGAGCCCTATCAGCTAAACATATGGCAATGTCCCTTGTAAAACACTGAATCCTAAAGTAAGTTTATCAAATGCCCCTGTGGCTCTATATTCATAAAAAAGTTTATATCACTTGTCAATCACTTAAAAATGTGTCCAAGGGAACGTCTCATGGTGAAAGGTGCCCGGCCGTTTAGGTGCCCAGCGCCGCCTTCTGAGCTGAAATCGCCGCCCTCCCTTTCATTCGATCCGCCTACCTCAGGTGACTAACCTTCCTTGTGCCCAGCCACGCCCGCCTGTGAAGGAGCCCAGCACCGCCTATGTCTCCTCCTTTCATCAACGATGCCAGCACAGGGAAGGAACACTATACCGGCACTGCGCATGCGCGAGCTCGCGCATCGCGAGATTACGGCTATATATCGTTGATGAAAGGAGGAGACATAGGCGGTGCTGGGCTCCTTCACAGGCGGGCGTGGCTGGGCACGGCTGGGCACAAGGAAGGTTAGTCACCTGAGGTAGGCGGATCGAATGAAAGGGAGGGCTGCGATTTCAGCTCAGAAGGCGGCGCTGGGCACCTAAACGGCCGGGCACCTTTCACCATGAGACGTCCCCTTGGACACATTTTTAAGTGATTGACAGGTGATATAAACCGCTTTTTTATGAATATAGAGCCACAGGGGCATTTGATAAACTCACTTTAGGATTCAGTGTTTTACAAGGGACATCGCCATATGTTTAGCTTATAGGGCTCATTTCTGATGACAGAATCCCTTTAAGAGTAAATGTAATAAAGTATAGTTCTGCTGCATGCACCTACACACAGCCCCACTGTACTCATTACATATGCAGTATAGCTCTGCTGCATGCACCTTAGGTCTCATGCACACGACCCAACATACTGCTTGATGTGCCACCTGAGCATTATAATAACCCGTTACCACAAACTGACTGGGGAAAAGAGCACCTGAGGCGCCTCAAATTGATCCACCAAATAACCAACCAAACAATCAAGTTCGCAGTGTTCACCAGTGAACACATGCGGGCTGCCATCTATAGTAAGGTAGACTGACCTGTCCGGCGATGCACAGGTAAGCCCTTACCTGTGCCTGTGCCGGGAGCCGGTCTGAAATCAAATGCGGTCACCGGGAGCAGGCAGTTTCCGAGAACAGCCGCCGGGGGCCTTCATCGGGCTGTTCTCGGAACTGCCTGCTCCCGATGACAGCATTTGATTTCAGACAGGCTCCCGGCACAGGAAAGGGCTTACCTGTGCATCGCCGGACGGGTGAGTCTACCTTACTAAAGATGGCAGCCCGCATGTGTTCGATGGCGAACACTGCGAACTGATCATCACTGCCAAGAAGGCTCAACAAAAACAAATGGATGGCTATAATGCCAAAGCTGAGGCTAAACCACAATATGTGGGAGATCACCTATGTAACATCCCAGAGTTATATTACGAAACTCTTTTACCCCGCTACAATATCTTAAGTGTATTCACATTGTCATCTTGTGTCATTTCATGTAATTTCCTCACAATTGTGCATTCTAAGCCTTGTAAATGTATATTGCTGTAATTTCCATGTTCACCAGCAGGTGGCAGCAATGTTAGCAAGGACTTAGAGCCAGTTTAGTATTTCTGAGCTGGAATAGTACATTCCAGTTTAGCTCCTCCCTCTGTGAGGAGGTGTGGAATGTTCCCACATCCTGCCTCATGGGGAGGGAAGGAAGTTCAGTTAGTGTGTAACCCACCCCTGCTACGGGTAGGGTGTACGTGTAGGAGCTCCCAGTTATAGGGATCCAAGCCAGGATCTTGTACAAGCAAGCAGCCACCTCCAGTATTCCAGGAAGAAGCATACCCTGTGAAGCCAACTGTGAGTACCGTCCAGAGACCAGGAGAAGCCAATTGTGTGCTTACCTGGATCAAATTGCACAGTACTGCAAGATCTACAGATTGTGCAAAAACCCTGAAAATTTACTTCATTGCCTTGTTGCTGTGCCAGAAAGCACTGAAAACGTGCGCTCCAGCACTCAAAGGGTTAATTCACCATATTCTCAAAATGGCGCTGCTTCTTCATGCCCAGAAGCGGGAAAACTTAGAAACGCCCCCTCAAGAGCGCGAAGATGCCGAATACGCCCCCCTAGATGCGGGAAATCTAAAGCCTGCCCACCAAGAACTTTGCATTGTGAGCCAAGGGAGTGAAGACTCCTCCCTCTGGGCTCCACCCTCACTTCCTGAACGCACCCCGACAGAGGAGCCAAGGAAGATGGCGCTCCCTTCTCCAAGATGGGATCAGATGGCGATCCAGGGAGAGCTTGTCTATGAGACCACCGTAAAGAGAGCTGGCCTCTGCACATTCAAAGTGTCCTCAGAGCCAGCGCACGCTGTAACCAGGGAAGAGACAGCCGCCTCTGACCAAACTGAGAAGGCCGCTGTTCCCGAACCCGCTCCCGTGGAAGAAGACGTCGCGACTCCAGTCCAGACCTCGGAGGCAGTGGATCCCTCCGCCGCTACTGATTTAGAGAACCGGACTGCTGCCAGCATCAAAGACAAGACGTTCCCCAAGATGGCCGCTGATGCTAAGCCTGCTCCCGCGGAGGACGCCGCTGACACAGCCGCCCAGGCCTTGGACCAGCCTGCACTGCAGATGGCACCTGAAGCCCGCGATGACCACCAGGAGGCACCGGAACCGGCCGCGACATCAAGTAGGAGCAGACGCGCTCCCTGAGGCCCAGCCCCTGTCCGTAGCTGCCCCTGCACCGCTCCCTGTGGGTCCCGATACCCCAAACAGGCATAGGCCTGCTCCGCTAAGGACACCTACTGGTGCGGCGGAGGCGGCCGGAACTTCCACTCCGCCGCCCAGTGCTACTACTGCCCAAGTGGGATGCCTTAACCCCGAAGACCCCTGGGAGATCACTGCTTATGCCCAGACGGCTTGGGAATACAAGTCAGCCGTTGAAGAGTGGGTGAAGCAAGTGGTAGATGACCCCCAGCCAGGAGACCCCAAATTGACCAGACGCACTGGGACTGTGGTTAGGCACAGAGAAATAATGGAAAGATTCAGACTCCAGCACTCACTTTTTTTGAAGTGTCAAGTTCTCCATCTTTATTGTAGAAGAGAAAATCTGTATGTATAGAAACAAGTATGTTTTTAAAGTAACTTTATGTAAATCTCTGTATGTCAGATATTCAATTGGAATGGTTCTGGTGCTCCAGGTGATAATTATTAGAGACATGTGCAGCGTACTCAAGTTGTGTGTAGTAGGTGTTTCTGGGTGATGTAGTGCAATATACACTAACCTGGTACAGCTGACTCTCTGCAAGGGCAGGTATAGGTAAGGAATAGTTCGTGACGCCAGTGCCAAGTAAACGGTGGCACGCCGTTGGCGGATGCAGGAATAAATTGAGGAAACGTAGCTTTAAAACAGAACTCAAACTTTAGTAGGTTTTCCAAGCAGAGACAATAAAGGAAATGCAGTTCCTTAGCATACAGTCGATTTTGCAATTCGGTCGATGCAGGCAATTCAGTACAGCAGGGTAATTACAGAGTGTTGAACACAGGACTTGCAGCACAGGAGCTTGCACTCTAACTCTGTCTGATCCTGGAATGTAGCAATTCTTCACCAAGGCCCATTAACCTAAGTCTGGCTTTATATCCTTGGCTATAGCTTTAATCAGTACCTCCTCTGTCTTTCTGAGTACCTCTTGCTTTCCTGATCTTTGCCTCTGTCTCTCTCAGCTTCTGAATGGTTCCTCAGGCCCTTAGGCTAAGATGTTCCTGCTTCTGCATATGGGTATTCAGGAGGGAATCTTCTCCTGAACAGCAGGCTTCAGGCCTGGACTTGTCTCAGACATAGTCTAATCTCCAACTGTAGCTTACTGAAACTAGACTCCGTCTCCCCTGCACTTCCTGGTCTGGCCTTATATAAACTAGGGCTCCCTAGCTCCCTCTATGGACTAGAAGTAGGAACGACACCCCTAGCAGGCCTGTAAGTGCAAGTTTCAGTGACAGGAAAATACACACATTACATTACATTTTATAAAACTGACATAAAGCAACTTCCCCTAATTAGGAGGGACGACAGCACACCGAGTGACCTTTGGTAGTAACGGGTATTACAACTCCCGTATACTACATACCCCACTGCTTTAAGCTGAGTACGACCTCGTACTCCATCATGGGTCTCCCAACTGGAATCTCTACCTGAAATAGAAAATAGAGACATGCAGGCATACATACATGTAATTCATCTGCATTTACATTTACATCAGGTCCAATTGGCAAAAGTGAAGTGTGGTGACAAGGGGCGTCGTTCTCTTCTCTCAGGATAGTGAATGGAACGGGGGCGCTGACCTGGCACAGCGTAACATTATAACCAGGATAGTCCATGACAAGGAATAAGTCCATGATAAAACAGTAGAAAACGGTATAAAAGTTCTTGGAGGCTCAAATAACAAACATGAGTCCGTACCCAGGTTATTTCCCTATAAATCACAGAGGCTCTCATGCGGTGGAGTCCATCTCTGGGCACAATACTTTTTAAAAGAATAAGAATCTCAGAGGCTCAGGTACTTTTGAGTCTGTCTCCGGGCACGGTTCCTTGGTAACTGGTTGCACAATAAAATGGACAGCAAAGACAAGTGCTGTAACACCCCTGATCAACCTGAAAAGGGGGTGAAGGGTAAAAGGTGCAACAAAGGAACAGGCACAACTTGGCGTGGGTCACAAAAGCAGGCAGGAGGTCCTGGAAACAAACGTGGCCTTGCTGACTTTGTGATTTCAGTGGTCAACACCTACCACTGAGCCGTGGACAAACTGGCAGCTGCAACAAAGGACCAGCAACATAGGACTCCTGTCCTGGAAGGGTTAACATCAACTTCTTATGAAGAAATAAATCACAGGCCTAGCAGGCTGATCACAGTGGCATATTGTAGCTACTTGGCTCTGCTGGCAAGTATCGTCTGTAGTATTCCTCTACAGGAGGATGGGCCCACATGACTGTATCAGGGGGCAGCTGCAGGGTAAAGGGGCCCCTAATAGGTATTGGCCCCATAGGCCTAGGGGTAAACCCTCTGGTGGGCCGTGCCGGCCCTGGCATGATCACTGCAGGGGGTGACATGCTTGGCACCGCCGCAGCAAGCGGTCCGGTGCTCTGGGTGCAGCAATTCACGGCAATCGTGGATCCGGTCTGGGGCACTGACGGAGCGGTGACAACAGAAGGCGGTCGGCGGGTGGTGACAGGCACCCTTACCTCATCCTTCCTCGGCGGTGTCTGGATCCTGGCGGTGTAGGTCTTACGCAACTCCCGCAACTTCTCCTCCAGCCGGACGATCTGCTCACCGATACTCTCTGTGTCGGAGTCGCTGTTCTCTGCTGGCGCCGCCGGCGCAGGTACAGTCACCGATGACGCAGACTCGGCCTCTTCAGGTTCTGGACTTGCATCTGGTCTCCGTCCCATCCGGATGTTCTCAAAGGTAGCACTAAGTCCTTTTAACTGTTCCAGCTCAGATATTGTCTTCTCCCGACGAGGCAGCTCGGGGGAAGGATAGGGGCTCACCCATTTCTCCAACACGGTTGGCTGCCAGAAGACGTTCGGCCCGATGAAGGAGCTCCGCTCCTGAAAGGCGTGATGGGCCGGCTCTGGAGAGCGTTCCGGTTCTCGCTCGCAGCCAGAGTGGTCTTCTTCTTCTGCCTCCCAATCCTCAGGTCCTCGCTTCGGACGGGTCACAGCAGTCGCATAGGGGCCTCGCAGGCCCTCGGCAGGGGTGTACTCCACTTCCTCTCCCTCGCGGAGGCTGTGCTGGTACGAAGGGAGGTAGTCTCTTTTGACAGACCTTCGATTGACATAGAGGTCTCTGCCAGTAAGATAGTCCTGAATAAACCCGTAGCCACGGGGTTTGTCAAACGACAGCACCACTCCCTTTCTCCTTTCCAGGCGGGGTTGGGTGTGTGTATGTTTCTCGTGAATGGTCTTGGTCAATTCCTCATACACGATCTTCGTCTTGGTATTTCGCTTGATAGCGGCCTCTCGAATCTCCGCCATCAGGGAAGACCATTTGAACGATGGCTGAAAAAAGTCCCTCCATGAGCCATAGTAGAGCTCGGGTTCTTTCTCCCTGGTGCGGCAGGCGGGTTGCTCCGGTCCCGGAGCGTAGGCCGGTGGAGCCTCTTCTGGCTCTACACCAGTGTCGGTCATTTTTTCAATTACAGGTGTGGACGCTGCAGCAACGCTCTGTTCACAATCCAACATGCTCGATCCTTCTGAGGAGAGCGATAGGGTCGCGTCAATTACAGCAGCCAGCTCCTCCCACTGCACTGGGAGGCCGCCCCCCAGGTATTCCAGTATATGGAGGGCGGTGTCCATGCTGGCAGACATGCAAATGTCCAGATAAGCCGTGGCGCCTGCCCTTGACCTTCTTCCCGCTTTTTCCTCAGAAAGGCGCCAATTTTTCCCGCCTTTTCGGGATGAAGGTGACGCAGCAGTAAATTCAGCAAGCCCAGCGGCCATCTTTAGGTACAAACGCTGTCTATTCACTGACGGCAAGCAGGAATGTTTAAAGTCCACAAAACCACACTCCAATGCGGCGATTTTCTTCCTCTGTGCAGCGCAACACTGCACAGCGCTTTTTAGAAGTTTTTGGTACACTTTGGGTATGATTTTCAGTCCACAAAGTCCACTTGAATAAAACAGGAAAATTGTCACTTTGGTCACAGGGCAACGGTATAAGGCACAAAGTTCACGCTTCTTGCACTAGAAAGCGTGCGTATCCTGTTCGTGGAACGCCAAAAGAGAAGTGCAGCGTACTCAAGTTGTGTGTAGTAGGTGTTTCTGGGTGATGTAGTGCAATACAGGGAGTGCAGAATTATTAGGCAAGTTGTATTTTTGAGGATTAATTTTATTATTGAACAACAACCATGTTCTCAATGAACCCAAAAAACTCATTAATATCAAAGCTGAATATTTTTGGAAGTAGTTTTTAGTTTGTTTTTAGTTTTAGCTATTTTAGGGGGATATCTGTGTGTGCAGGTGACTATTACTGTGCATAATTATTAGGCAACTTAACAAAAAACAAATATATACCCATTTCAATTATTTATTTTTACCAGTGAAACCAATATAACATCTCAACATTCACAAATATACATTTCTGACATTCAAAAACAAAACAAAAACAAATCAGTGACCAATATAGCCACCTTTCTTTGCAAGGACACTCAAAAGCCTGCCATCCATGGATTCTGTCAGTGTTTTGATCTGTTCACCATCAACATTGCGTGCAGCAGCAACCACAGCCTCCCAGACATTGTTCAGAGAGGTGTACTGTTTCCCTCCTTGTAAATCTCACATTTGATGATGGACCACAGGTTCTCAATGGGGTTCAGATCAGGTGAACAAGGAGGCCATGTCATTAGATTTTATTCTTTTATACCCTTTCTTGCCAGCCACGCTGTGGAGTACTTGGACGCGTGTGATGGAGCATTGTCCTGCATGAAAATAATGTTTTTCTTGAAGGATGCAGACTTCTTCCTGTACCACTGCTTGAAGAAGGTGTCTTCCAGAAACTGGCAGTAGGACTGGGAGTTGAGCTTGACTCCATCCTCAACCCGAAAAGGCCCCACAAGCTCATCTTTGATGATACCAGCCCAAACCAGTACTCCACCTCCACCTTGCTGGCGTCTGAGTCGGACTGGAGCTCTCTGCCCTTTACCAATCCAGCCACGGGCCCATCCATCTGGCCATCAAGACTCACTCTCATTTCATCAGTCCATAAAACCTTAGAAAAATCAGTCTTGAGATATTTCTTGGCCCAGTCTTGACGTTTCAGCTTGTGTGTCTTGTTCAGTGGTGGTCGTCTTTCAGCCTTTCTTACCTTGGCCATGTCTCTGAGTATTGCACACCTTGTGCTTTTGGGCACTCCAGTGATGTTGCAGCTCTGAAATATGGCCAAACTGGTGGCAAGTGGCATCTTGGCAACTGCACGCTTGACTTTTCTCAGTTCATGGGCAGTTATTTTGCGCCTTGGTTTTTCCACACGCTTCTTGCGACCCTGTTGACTATTTTGAATGAAACGCTTGATTGTTCGATGATCACGCTTCAGAAGCTTTGCAATTTTAAGAGTGCTGCATCCCTCTGCAAGATATCTCACTATTTTTGACTTTTCTGAGCCTGTCAAGTCCTTCTTTTGACCCATTTTGCCAAAGGAAAGGAAGTTGCCTAATAATTATGCACACCTAATATAGGGTGTTGATGTCATTAGACCACACCCCTTCTCATTACAGAGATACACATCACCTAATATGCTTAATTGGTAGTAGGCTTTCGAGCCTATACAGCTTGGAGTAAGACAACATGCATAAAGAGGATGATGTGGTCAAAATACTCACTTGCCTAATAATTCTGCACGCAGTGTATACACTAACCTGGTACAGCTGACTCTCTGCAAGGGCAGGTATAGGTAAGGAATAGTTCGTGACGCCAGTGCCAAGTAAACGGTGGCACGCCGTTGGCGGATGCAGGAATAAATTGAGGAAACGTAGCTTTAAAACAGAACTCAAACTTTAGTAGGTTTTCCAAGCAGAGACAATAAAGGAAATGCAGTTCCTTAGCATACAGTCGATTTTGCAATTCGGTCGATGCAGGCAATTCAGTACAGCAGGGTAATTACAGAGTGTTGAACACAGGACTTGCAGCACAGGAGCTTGCACTCTAACTCTGTCTGATCCTGGAATGTAGCAATTCTTCACCAAGGCCCATTAACCTAAGTCTGGCTTTATATCCTTGGCTATAGCTTTAATCAGTACCTCCTCTGTCTTTCTGAGTACCTCTTGCTTTCCTGATCTTTGCCTCTGTCTCTCTCAGCTTCTGAATGGTTCCTCAGGCCCTTAGGCTAAGATGTTCCTGCTTCTGCATATGGGTATTCAGGAGGGAATCTTCTCCTGAACAGCAGGCTTCAGGCCTGGACTTGTCTCAGACATAGTCTAATCTCCAACTGTAGCTTACTGAAACTAGACTCCGTCTCCCCTGCACTTCCTGGTCTGGCCTTATATAAACTAGGGCTCCCTAGCTCCCTCTATGGACTAGAAGTAGGAACGACACCCCTAGCAGGCCTGTAAGTGCAAGTTTCAGTGACAGGAAAATACACACATTACATTACATTTTATAAAACTGACATAAAGCAACTTCCCCTAATTAGGAGGGACGACAGCACACCGAGTGACCTTTGGTAGTAACGGGTATTACAACTCCCGTATACTACACATGTGTTGTGCAAAGGGGAGGAATCTAATTGCCCCATGCTGTTTTCTCTCTCCACCCTGTGCATAGTCACGGGTGGGAGTGACTATAACGTCAATTATACACATTTGAGCTCTTATTTATACCTGAGAACACCAGACACACACCACTGTTACGAATAAGAATTTTTTGAAACGCGTCAACAGCCTACACCAGAGAGAATTTGAGTCCTGTATTGTCTGTGCACAATTGCTACAATAAAGATGGAGAACTTGACACTTCAAAAAAAGTGAGTGCTGGAGTCTGAATCTTTCCATTATTTCTCTGTGCCTAACCAAGGAGGTTGAAAAACCAGGACACCGAGCACGCGGATACATCTCAACCGCAGACATAGTGAGCTGGTATATCTACTTTGCACTGGGACTGTGCTCTGGTTCTCTGTGGAAAGAGGAGTGGGATTCCTCCAGGACAGCCATTCTGGGTCAGAAGTATTTGTGGGCCGCCGCTCTAACAAATGTCATTATCTACAATAGGCCCGTCACAACCTGTACGCACGGGATCAAGTGGAGTACACCCCTATGCGCTCCATCCAAGGCCCCTTTGCTTCCGGTGTCACCCTGCTGGCCAAACCTTTGACCCCTGCAGTCACCCCAGAGACCTGGCAGGAGGACCCAGGCTCTGCAGGGAAGGTCTGTTGTCTACAGGAGACCCCAGACGGCAGGTTGAGGTTCAGAGAACAGCCCCAGCCAGAACCTGAGCCCCTCATCCCTGACCTGGCCGCACCACCAACACTGCGGGTGGGCCAAATAAACAATTTAGTGTTAACTTTTAACCCCAGGGTGCAGCCATATGTGCTACCATGGAAGCAGCCCCAGGCACCCTCTGTTAGCCTTCCAGAAGCCCTTCAGCCGGAGGTATTACCCGCCTCTGCACCGGCTAGGGATCCCGGCTTGCAGCATGTCACAGCTGCATTCTCCAGGCTGTCTGCACAGTCACCCCCAAGGACACCACTAGAGGGCAGTGGCGTACCACTACTGCTGCAACCCTGAGCTACCAAAGGCAAGAGCGCCCCCTGATGCGCTTTAGTAGCTCGAGCAGCGAGGAGTACATGGACGTCCTTCTCTAAAGAGTCATCCTTTTCTAAAAAAAATAACATATGGGAGCCACGTCATGGACTGTTCCTGGCGATTGAGGACCCGTTGGCATTGTGTTTTAATGTTTCTTTTTCAGGTTGCCCTATTTTGGACTCCCTCCATCATCATTTAACCCCTTGCATCCAAGTTTACATTGTTTTATCCCCTTTCTCAGGTTACTTGATAGCCTTGTGGAACTATAGTTCTAAAATATGCTGCTATTCTAAGTGCTTTTACATAACATTTTATACCTCCCACTGTACGCATTTGGCATCCTCCATTGTACGCATTTTTTGCTGGGGATTGCCATTGTCTGCGGACCGCATGCGGCAGGAATAGCTCACCCGGTTATAGACGCGCTACAGTGACTGGGTTTGGAGCATACAGTGTCTGGGTTTGGAGCATTTCCACCCATTTTGTTGGTAACATTCCTTTGCACCTGGTAGCTTCTGTGTCACATGGTCTGTTGTGGGTGCGGCTCACAGCTTTAGTCTACCTCACAATGCATTGGTGATATCACTATGGAGGCATCTGAGAGTCTGGCTGGGAGTTAATTTCTAGCATTGTTCAGACCCTGTTCACACACCACAGGTGTTTTAGTGGTAGGACCCCATGCGTGCTGAGACACCGTGACGTGGTGCATGAGGGGCTCCAAAATGTTCCTGACTGGAAGATATTGGCAAAGTTCTCAGCTTTTAACATCGGCTTGAGGAATTAGCTAGTATTGTCAGTTGCGTATCATTTTGGTGCATTTTCTGCAGTGATTTGTGTGTATATATATTTTTTCATCTGCACGATGTATCATTTTGTGTAAGATGTCCTTGTGGTGCATGCGGTCCGCACCGGCATCCTCCATTGTACACATTTTTTGCTGGGGATTGCTTTTGCTGGCGGACCGCATGCGGCAGGAATTGTTCACCTGGTTATAGACGCGCTACAGTGTCTTGGTTTGGAGCATTTCCACCCGTTTAGGGCACTTTTTTCAGTAAGTTTTTGTCTCCCATTGGATTACAATAAACTCTTTTATTCCTGTGGATTACAATTGACTTTTGCCCTGCTTCCAGAGGATTCAACATTAAGCACTTCAAGCAAAAGGACTCAAGCTATATTTGAGCATACTCTTGCATTAATAAAAATTTGCACTATTTTCTAAAAAATGGTTTACTGCAACGTAAAAAGCTTGCACCCAAAGAAAAGACTCAAACGTATACCTGAGCTCTTTGTGACTTCTATGTGACAGTATTGCACTAATTTCATTACCAGTTTACAAGTTATGTAACGTTCAAGTATAATATGCCCATTGTGTGTATACTCTTTTAGGTGCCACAATGTGACCTTCCTGCACTATTTGTGATGATTGCACTTAACCAGAAATGTAGCAACTTACTCCTGTGTGCCTTACTTTGCAGCTCTTGTTCTCTCCCCCCTTTAAACGGACTGCCTTTATATGGACGCTTAATACTAATGGCCTACATCTGGAGTCATATATCCCGGGTACCCAGGTAGGACCAAGTGGTAAGTTCTGGCAGGTCCAGTAACTACACGGGTAACCCCGCTGCTTCGGGAATGGTTAGAAGTCATAGACCCCCTCCTTCCCATTTGTTATATGTTCAGGATTGCTCCCATCCTGAGGTGTTTCTTCCAGGAGTTCCATGGGATTATACTACCCTCCTCCTGTGACATTGCCAGAAGTACCTGGAGACGCTAAATACCTCCCCTTCTGAGCCTTTGCCTAAAGTATGGGCCCTCAAACCTTAGAGCCACAATTTAGTTGTCACGGATGATGTTTGCAGAAAGCTGGAACTTATAAATAAACATCCGACTGGCTTGATCCCAAACTAAGGAGCATAAAGGTGATCCCTATAAAACCCTAAGAGCTCACCCTGACTGCTAAGCATATACAAGGGTCTCAGAGGTAGACGATTGCATGCCCTCGTACCTAGACTGTGTGACACCTGAAAACCCTATAATAGTGAGGGGACACGACCACCGGCTCCCTGCACTTAATACGGAGGAAGTCAGGGTCACCTAGAATCAAGCCAGCAAGCAAACACAACACATGAAAGGACTTATCTGAACAAGCCGTAACAGAAGTCTCCAGCAGTGATCACTTCAATCCAGGAAGTAGTATAAACCACAAAGTGAGGCAGTATGGGAGGGAATATAAAGGAAAGAGGATTAGTCTAAATAGGTGACACCTGGGAGAAGGAAATGAGATGACAAAGTGAAACCAAAACAAAGAACATCATGCAAGAGGTAGAAAAGGACATCTGTCAGACCTTCTCACAGATGTGGCGGTGACATTAGCTACCCATAGTCACCATAGTGATCTAGCTATAAGCCATATTTTTAAGACTTTGGTGCAGGGAAGGGAATTCAGGATAAAGCCACCCTTTCATTTGCGGGCATTCCATTACATAATGGTGGGATTACGGAGTAAAGACACCCCCATGCTTTCTTTGGTGTTTAAAGGATCCAGAACACTACAAAGTCAGTCAGTAATGTTTGCTTAGTGCAGTACTTTTTTTTTTCTTTTCAAGTATCTTTATTAATTTTCTTAAAACAAAACAATATGAAAGGGTATATAGTCACAGAGAATGGCACACACGGCAGATACATTTCTACAGTATTTGCCTTGGTGTCGGGCCTCACATATATAGACACACAGACATCAAGACCGAGTGTAACGGTCGCGTACACACACACACACAGGGGAGAAGGGAAGTGACCACTGCGCTCCACCCTTACCCCTGGCCCTGCCTACTTGCCTCGCGAGTCCTAATGACAGGGTACAATCCCTAACTTGGAATAAGTGCAGGGATGACAGACAGACAAACAACAGGACGTGAACGGACCGAGTCAATACCAGGAAAGCTACAAAGTACAAAGGATTAAGCAAAGAATGGTCAGGAGAAGCCGGGGTCAAATACCAGGAGAGCAGAGAAGTACAAGAGGAGTCCTAAGAGAGTAGTCAGGTGGGAGCCGAGGTCACAATACCAGGACGGATGCGCAGTACAGGAGGATCAGGCAAAAGGATGGTCAAGGAACAGGATCAGGTAAGTATTCAGCAGTCCAACAAATAGCCAGGAACCTAGAAATTAACAGGCAACCTGTAGCCAGCAGGCTGCCTGTATTTATAGTGGGGAGTGAGGGTCATGTGACGTGGCCAGCGTCACATGACCGACAGACCAACCAGTCGAGCACCGAGTGATCAACTCGGCGCTCAAGGCAGACTAGGAGCAGGGAGCCACCCAGCTAGTAAAGCCGCCCTGGGAATGAGGTCAAACACAGAACCTCATTCCAAAAGCTAAGCAACAGTTCTGCGGGCAATGGGGGACCGAGTGCACCTTTGGAACCCCGTGACAGTACCCCCCCTTTTACGAGGGGCCACCGGACCCAAGACTTCAGGCGATGGCTTTTCAGGGTGTTCTAAATGAAATTTACGAACAAGTCTAGGAGCATGAACCTCCCTGGCAGGTACCCAAGATCTCTCTTCAGGTCCATACCCCTTCCAGTGAATCAGGTACTGCAAGGAATTACGCACCTTCCTGACATCCACTATTTTAGACACCACATACTCGACAGCATCATTAACAAGAACCAGCGGAGGCGAGGCTTTTGATGGTACTACCGGTTCAAAATATTTTTTAAGCAGAGATTTATGGAACACATTATGAATGTGGAATGACTCAGGCAGCTCCAACCTAAAAGATACCGGGTTAATCACTTCCGTGATCTTATATGGTCCAATAAAACGAGGAGCAAATTTTTTAGAAGTTACCTTGAGAGATAGATTCTTGGAGGACAACCATACTTTATCCCCAACCTGAAAGTTTACCCCCCTTGAACGTCTCCTATCGGCCTTGAGTTTTTGAGAACATTGAGCCTTTTCTAGGTTCGATTGAACCCGGGCCCAAACTGTGCACAGTTCGGAGGAGAGTTTATCCGCTTCAGGGTTAGAGGAGGAAACGGACGACCCAGAATGAAAACGGGGATGAAAACCATGGTTACAAAAGAAAGGGGAGACCCCAGCAGAAGAATTGACACGGTTATTCAAAGCAAATTCAGCCAACGGAAGGAATTTGACCCATAATTGCTGGTCATCAGCAACATACAACCTCAAGAATTGTTCCACAGACTGATTAAACATAGAAACATAGAAACATACAGGGAGTGCAGAATTATTAGGCAAGTTGTATTTTTGAGGATTAATTTTATTATTGAACAACAACCATGTTCTCAATGAACCCAAAAAACTCATTAATATCAAAGCTGAATATTTTTGGAAGTAGTTTTTAGTTTGTTTTTAGTTTTAGCTATTTTAGGGGGATATCTGTGTGTGCAGGTGACTATTACTGTGCATAATTATTAGGCAACTTAACAAAAAACAAATATATACCCATTTCAATTATTTATTTTTACCAGTGAAACCAATATAACATCTCAACATTCACAAATATACATTTCTGACATTCAAAAACAAAACAAAAACAAATCAGTGACCAATATAGCCACCTTTCTTTGCAAGGACACTCAAAAGCCTGCCATCCATGGATTCTGTCAGTGTTTTGATCTGTTCACCATCAACATTGCGTGCAGCAGCAACCACAGCCTCCCAGACATTGTTCAGAGAGGTGTACTGTTTTCCCTCCTTGTAAATCTCACATTTGATGATGGACCACAGGTTCTCAATGTGGTTCAGATCAGGTGAACAAGGAGGCCATGTCATTAGATTTTCTTCTTTTATACCCTTTCTTGCCAGCCACGCTGTGGAGTACTTGGACGTGTGTGATGGAGCATTGTCCTGCATGAAAATCATGTTTTTCTTGAAGGATGCAGACTTCTTCCTGTACCACTGCTTGAAGAAGGTGTCTTCCAGAAACTGGCAGTAGGACTGGGAGTTGAGCTTGACTCCATCCTCAACCCGAAAAGGCCCCACAAGCTCATCTTTGATGATACCAGCCCAAACCAGTACCCCACCTCCACCTTGCTGGCGTCTGAGTCGGACTGGAGCTCTCTGCCCTTTACCAATCCAGCCACGGGCCCATCCATCTGGCCCATCAAGACTCACTCTCATTTCATCAGTCCATAAAACCTTAGAAAAATCAGTCTTGAGATATTTCTTGGCCCAGTCTTGACGTTTCAGCTAGTGTGTTTTGTTCAGTGGTGGTCGTCTTTCAGCCTTTCTTACCTTGGCCATGTCTCTGAGTATTGCACACCTTGTGCTTTTGGGCACTCCAGTGATGTTGCAGCTCTGAAATATGGCCAAACTAGTGGCAAGTGGCATCTTGGCAGCTGCACGCTTGACTTTTCTCAGTTCATGGGCAGTTATTTTGCGCCTTGGTTTTTCCACACGCTTCTTGCGACCCTGTTGACTATTTTGAATGAAACGCTTGATTGTTCGATGATCACGCTTCAGAAGCTTTGCAATTTTAAGAGTGCTGCATCCCTCTGCAAGATATCTCACTATTTTTGACTTTTCTGAGCCTGTCAAGTCCTTCTTTTGACCCATTTTGCCAAAGGAAAGGAAGTTGCCTAATAATTATGCACACCTGATATAGGGTGTTGATGTCATTAGACCACACCCCTTCTCATTACAGAGATGCACATCACCTAATATGCTTAATTGGTAGTAGGCTTTCGAGCCTATACAGCTTGGAGTAAGACAACATGCATAAAGAGGATGATGTGGTCAAAATACTCATTTGCCTAATAATTCTGTACAGGGTGTAGAATGTGTCGGCAGATAAGAACCATTTGGCCCATCTAGTCTGCCCAATATACTGAATACTATGGATAGCCCCCGGCCCTATCTTATATGAAGGATGGCCTTATGCCTATCCCATGCATGCTTAAACCCCTTCACTGTATTTGCAGCTACCACTTCTGCAGGAAGGCTATTCCATGCATCCACTACTCTCTCAGTAAAGTAATACTTCCTTATATTACTTTTAAACCTTTGCCCCTCTAATTTAAAACTGTGTCCTCTTGTGGTAGTTTTTCTTCTTTTAAATATGCTCTCTTCCTTTACCGAGTTGATTCCCTTTATGTATTTAAAAGTTTCTATCATATCCCCTCTGTCTCTTCTTTCTTCCAAGCTATACATATTAAGGTCCTTTAACCTTTCCTGGTAAGTTTTATCCTGCAATCCATGTACTAGTTTAGTAGCTCTTCTCTGAACTCTCTCTAGAGTATCTATATCCTTCTGGAGATATGGCCTCCAGTACTGCGCACAATACTCCAAGTGAGGTCTCACCAGTGTTCTGTACAGCGGCATAAGCACTTCACTCTTTCTACTGCTTATACCTCTCCCTATACATCCAAGCATTCTGCTGGCATTTCGTGCTGCTCTATTACATTGTCTTCCCACCTTTAAGTCTTCTGAAATAATTACTCCTAAATCCCTTTCCTCAGATACTGAGGTCAGGACTGTGTCAAATATTCTATATTCTGCCCTTGGGTTTTTACGCCCCAGGTGCATTATCTTGCACTTATCCACATTAAATTTCAGTTTCCAGAGTTCTGACCATTCTTCTAGTTTTCCTAAATCCTTTTCCATTTGGCGTTTCCCTCCAGGAACATCAACCCTGTTACATATCTTTGTGTCATCAGCAAAAAGACAAACCTTACCAGCGAGGCCTTTTGCAATATCACTTATGAAGATATTAAACAAAATCGGTCCCAGTACAGATCCCTGTGGAACCCCACTGGTAACATTACCTTGTTTTGAATGTTCTCCATTGACTACAACCCTCTGTTGTCTGTCACTCAGCCACTGCCTAATCCACTCAACAATATGGGAGTCCATGCTCAATGACTGCAGTTTATTGATAAGTCTTCTATGTGGGACAGTGTCAAAAGCCTTACTAAAATCTAGATATGCGATGTCTACTGCACCTCCACCGTCTATTATTTTATTCACCCAGTCAAAAAAATCTATAAGATTTGTTTGACATGATCTCCCTGAAGTAAACCCATGTTGTTTTTCATCTTGCAATCCATGGGATTTTAGATGTTCCACAATCCTATCCTTTAATAGGGTTTCCATTAATTTGCCTACTATTGATGTCAGACTCACTGGTCTATAGTTGCTCGATTCCTCCCTACTACCTTTCTTGTGAATGGGCACGACATTTGCCAATTTCCAATCTTCCGGGACGACTCCTGTTACTAATGATTGGTTAAATAAATCTGTTAACGGTTTTGCCAGCTCACCACTAAGCTCTTTTAATAATTTTGGGTGTATCTCATCAGGCCCCTGTGACTTATCTGTCTTCACCTTAGACAGCAAACTTAGAACATCTTCCTCTGTAAAGATACATGCATCAAACGATTTAATAGTCATTCTTTCTAGTGGAGGTCCTTCTCCTTTTTCTTTTGTAAAAACTGAACAGAAGTATTCAAGGCGGATTAAGGCGTTCAGTCTGCGCATTACTCTCAGGATGGTAGGCGGAAGAAAAAGACAATGAAATTTTACATCTTTGACAGAAGGCCCTCTAGAATTTGGACACAAACTGCACACCCCTGTCAGAAACAATATTTTCCGGGATGCCATGTAAACGAACAATCTCTCTCACAAAAATAGACGCCAGGGTTTTAGCATTCGGAAGTTTAGACAGGGGAATGAAATGAACCATCTTGCTAAACCTATCGACCACTACCCAAACCACAGTCTTACCCTCCGCCAGCGGTAGGTCAGTTATAAAGTCCATCGAGATATGGGACCAGGGTCTACTGGGAATGGGTAGGGGTCGTAGGTTACCAGCAGGGCGAGTCCTAGGTGTCTTGGACCTGGCACAAACCTCACAGGCTGACACGTAGGACTTGACATCCCTAGTTAGAGTGGGCCACCAATAAGATCTAGAAACCAGATCCTTAGTGCCCTCAACACCCGGATGTCCACAAAAGGCAGAATCGTGACACTCACCCAACAGCTGGAGACGAAATTGTACGGGAACAAACAACTTATCTGTTGGGGTGGATACCGGTGCCAGATGTTGTTCAGACCTAATGCGAGCCGAGATATCCTGGGTAAGAGCTGCTAAGAAGATATTTGCTGGTAGGATGGATTCAGGTGGTACCTCAGTAGGTTGAAAAGCCTGGAAGCTCCGAGATAATGCGTCCGCCTTCACATTTTTACTTCCCGGCCTGAACGTGATGGAAAAATCAAAACGAGTAAAAAACAGAGCCCATCTGGCTTGACGGGGATTCAACCTCTTAGCAGACTCGAGAAACATAAGGTTTTTATGGTCAGTGACAACAGTTACACAATGTCTTGCCCCCTCCAGGAAATGCCTCCACTCCTCAAATGCCCATTTAATGGCCAGCAGCTCCCTATTCCCTATGTCGTAGTTTCTCTCCGTGGGAGAGAATTTCCTGGAGAAGAAGGCACATGGTCTCAGATTAGTGAGGCTAGCAGGACCTTGTGAAAGGACTGCTCCTACGCCATCCTCGGACGCATCCACCTCCACAATAAAAGGTTTCTCCTGATCAGGCTGGATCAGAATGGGAGCGCTACTGAATGCCTTTTTTAATCTTTCAAATGAAGAAATGGCCTCAGTAGACCAATTCTCCAAATCGGCCCCTTTCTTAGTAAGGTCGGTCAACGGTTTAGCAATTACGGAAAAATTCATAATAAATTTACGATAGTAATTGGCGAAACCTAAGAACCGTTGTAAGGCCTTTAAGGATGAAGGTCTTACCCATTCCTTAATTGCTAGTACCTTACCAGGATCCATCTTGAAGGCGTGAGGAGTCAGAACATGCCCTAGAAACAGAATCTCCTGTACACCAAAGACACATTTCTCTTGTTTAGCGGATAGCTGATTCTCCCTCAACACCTCTAATACTTGTTTAACATGAGACACATGAGATTCGAAGTCAGGAGAGAATATTAAAATGTCGTCAAGATAGACAATAACAAATTTACCTAAATACTCCCTAAGAATGTCATTTAATGAAGTTTTGGAACACAGCTGGGGCATTGCTGAGTCCAAAAGGCATCACTTGATATTCAAAGTGTCCTACCGGAGTATTGAACGCCGTCTTCCATTCGTCTCCCTCCTTGATTCGGATTAGATTGTATGCCCCTTTCAGGTCAATTTTGGAAAACCAGGTTGCCCCCAGAACCTGGTTAAATAAATCCGGAATCAATGGGAGGGAGTATCTATTCTGGACAGTGATTTTATTTAATCTCCGGTAATCGATACATGGCCTAAGACCACCATCTTTTTTCTTAACGAAAAAACAGAAGGTCTAATATGCCCTTTACCAAGGCTCTCCTTAATATAATCTTCCATGGCCTTGCGTTCGGGCATAGAAAGATTATAAATTCGTCCTTTAGGAAACTTGGCCCCCTCTACTAGCTCTATGGTACAATCATAAGGTCTATGGGGGGGTAGACCCTCCGGGGTTGGTGATGAGAATACATCAGAATATTCTCTAACAACAGAGGGTAAAGTATCAGACTTTACTGAGACCCTAGCCTGTACCACGGACAAGCACGAGTCACACTTAGGCCCCCATCTCACCAACTCCCCATTGGACCAATCTATAGTGGGGTTATGTAGTCGGAGCCAAGGCAACCCTAGTACCACCTCAGCAGGTAGGTTCTCCAGGACTAGAAGCGAACATCTCTCTGAGTGGCACACACCCACGGTTAGAGAAATCTCTGAGGTACATAAGCTCACCGTACCACCAATAAGAGGAGTAGCATCAATAGCCATGACATGGATAGGAGTTGGTAAGGCAAACATAGGAATACCCAATCTTACAGCATACTCAGAGTCAATAAAGCTAGCCGCTGAGCCAGAATCAATAAAGGCCTTACCCGGCCATTTATCTACTCCCAGAGAAATCGTAATGGGTACCGAAAGCTTACATTTAGAAAATTCAGGGTGTACCTGTTCTTTAGGTTGCCTTGTCTTAGGAGACTTGACAGAGAGGACCTTCTTAGGACACTGGTTGATCCAATGGTCAGGATCTCCACAGTAAAAGCATTCTCCACGTCTGCGGCGAAGATTCCCTCGGGTCATGCCAACCTGCATGGGTTCCTCAGTGGAGACCTCAGCATTGTCTCTGGGATAGGCCTCTGGCTGGACCACCATCTGGGAAGAGAACTGTTGTTCCTGTCGTCTCTCTCTAACCCGTCGGTCAAGTCGGACAACAAGGGTCATCATCTCCTCTAAGGTCTCTGGAAGTTGATAACTGACCAGAAGATCCTTTAATTTATCAGACAGACCTGACCTGAACTGACTCTTCAGGGCTGGTTCGTTCCATCCTGAGGGGACACACCACCTCTGAATTGGGTGCAATAATCCTCCGCTGGTAAATTGTCCTGAACCAGTGCCTTTAGAGCCGTCTCGGCTACTAAAGCCCTGTCTGGTTCATCATAGAGGGTACCCAAGGCCTGAAAGAACCCTTCCACAGAATATAAACAACTGGTGCCAGCAGGTAAAGAGAACGCCCAGTCCTGGGGATCACCCTGTAATCGGGAAATGATAATGCCCACGCGTTGACTTTCGGGGCCAGAGGACACGGGGCGCAAACGGAAGTAAAGTTTGCAACTCTCCTTAAAAGAGAGAAACTTCCTCCGGTCTTCTGGGAGCTTAATCTGGGGCTCAAAATGCGGACTGGAGGCCTGAGGAGTGGAAGAACCTTGCCCTAACTCAAAAGAACTGAGTTTTCCCCCTAACTCCTGCACCCTCTGCGTCAGATTAGAGACATGGTCAGTCAGGGTCACCAGAGGATTCATAATACAGTGGTTATTGGGCCTGTTAATCTGCAACGGTCGCGTACACACACACACACAGGGGAGAAGGGAAGTGACCACTGCGCTCCACCCTTACCCCTGGCCCTGCCTACTTGCCTCGCGAGTCCTAATGACAGGGGACAACTGGACGGCAATCCCTAACTTGGAATAAGTGCAAGGATGACAGACAGACAAACAACAGGACGTGAGTCAATACCAGGAAAGCTACAAAGTACAAAGGATTAAGCAAAGAATGGTCAGGAGAAGCCGGGGTCAAATACCAGGAGAGCAGAGAAGTACAAGAGGAGTCCTAAGAGAGTAGTCAGGTGGGAGCCGGGGTCACAATACCAGGACGGATGCGCAGTACAGGAGGATCAGGCAAAAGGATGGTCAAGGAACAGGATCAGGTAAGTATTCAGCAGTCCAACAAATAGCCAGGAACCTAGAAATTAACAGGCAACCTGTAGCCAGCAGGCTGCCTGTATTTATAGTGGGGAGTGAGGGTCATGTGACGTGGCCAGCGTCACATGACCGACAGACCAACCAGTCGAGCACCGAGTGATCAGCTCGGCGCTCAAGGCAGACTAGGAGCAGGGAGCCACCCAGCTAGTAAAGCCGCCCTGGGAATGAGGTCAAACACAGAACCTCATTCCAAAAGCTAAGCAACAGTTCTGCGGGCAATGGGGGACCGAGTGCACCTTCGGAACCCCGTGACACCGAGAACACCCCGAGTTGGTGCCAATTCTCTGTCTCCCGTATCAAAACAAGACCATCCCCCCCCCCATCCCCCCAATGTACCTGGCCTGGCACGGCCGCCACGAGGGGCGGCGGGCGACTCGCGCCCTCATTCTGGGTATCTCCCAGACTGTCATAGGGCAAATTACTGTTTAGTTTGCTCCAGTTATAGTGGTTGTTATTTATTTAGAGGTTATGCTCAAGTGGCAATAGGTCATCAGTTCCAGCCCGGTAGTACATCTGTTTCAGTCATTTCTCCCCGGCTATACACCTATTTCTGTTATTTCTCCCCACGACGTTTCATGCACTCAAAATCTGTTACTCTTGCCATTAAACTTTGCAATTCATGCATTGTGGGTGATCTATCCTTCACCCAATGTCTAAGGATTATTACCTTGGCCAATAGGAGTCCCTTCAGCCAACAGACCTGCTCACTTTTGGTTGTTTTGTTTTTATACTCGGGGGGGGGGGGGGGGAGGAGTCCAAGCACAGCTACTTGAATAGTTAAGGGGGGGTTGTTCCCAGTTAATGTCGCCAACTCCTGAAATATACTATCCCAAAAGGTCTTAATGACTGGGCAACCCCATAGCATATGAACATACCCTGCAGCTACAAGAGAGCATTTCAAGCAACAGAATTATTTTCCCTTGTTACCATACATTTTAGTTAAAAGACTCGGAGTAACATATAACCGGTGTATTATTTTAAATTGGGTCAAACGGTGCTGTCTTGAAAGGGAGGCCTTCTTGATATTTTGATATATTTCCTGCCATTGAAGAGGATTACATTCCCCTATATCCACTTTCCATTTATCTACACTTTTAAATTTAGTGACAGTGCTTAGTTCCTCTATTAATCTCCTGTAGATTAGTGAAACCCTAACTTTTTTCCCTACTGAATTATAACAAAATGATAAAAATCGCTGAGTGCCTATTGTCTGAGACGTTTTATTAAACGTGTATGCTAATGCGTGTTGTAATTGAAAATATCTATAGTATTCTAATGCGGTGATTGGTGTCTGATGAAACATTTCCCCTATTGGTTTAATTTTCCCTTCAGTGCATATATGTGAGATTAACGTAATGCCTCTCCGGGTCCAGTAGTCATTTTCATTAAGGGCCAAGAACTCTGTTAACGAGGGGTTATCCCATAGCGGGGTAAACTCCAGAACATAAGGGACCTGGATAAGTGCCTTTGTTTTGTTACAAACCTTCTGTAACGTTGAGCCAATAGGACAAGTGTAACCCTCATGCTCCAAGAATCCGGATTCCAATATGCTAAATATATTCTGTGTAGACTGTTGATGTTGTCCTAGAATGTAGGATATTAGTAACCCATCCCCCGTATTGATACACCACTGTAACTGTGAACACAAATAGTAGCTTTGAAAATGGGGGAGGCCAAGGCCACCATTACTTCCAGCCAATCGCAAATATTGTAACTTGATACGGACCCTTTTCCTGCCCCATATCAGATCGTTAATCAGCCTGTCAATCAAATTGAAAACGCTGTCTTCGATCCAGGCAGGGCAAGAGCTAACCGTGTACAATATCCAGGGCAATAGAATCATTTTAATCAAAGCAATTCTATTCACCTGTGAAAGCGGTAGTTTTTGCCAAACCCTAATCTTTTCCCTTATTTTATTAACCAGGGGGGTGATGTTTAGTATATTATATTCCCTAATAGAACTGCCAATTTTTATCCCTAGGTATTCTAAGTGATCTGTTGGGGCAATAATTCTGACCTTTAAATCATTTTGAGGAGGTGCACGGTTCAGGGGAAAGAGGACGGACTTCGCCCAGTTTATCTCGTATCCGGCGACACTACCAAACTCCTCTATTATTTGCATAACACATGGGACACTTCTCCACCCATCGTTCAGATAGAGCAATACGTCGTCCGCGTACAAACTGCTTAGTGCAGTACTTTGGTTCACTGGTTATACCGAGAGAGGGAAACTGTTAAATAGGACACCCTACTCATGCGGGCAGGAACCTTGGGATAGCCGTTATATGTTTGTCTATGTATGTCATTATATGTGTAATACATGCAGCACTTTGTATTAATTGGGTACCCCAGAGCTGGTTCCTCTCCCTCCTAAGCACAAGCCGTGGGTGGCTTAACTCGAAGTAAGGGGGAATGTAACATCCCAGAGTTATGTTACGAAACTCTTTTACCCTTAAGTGTATTCACATTGTCATCTTGTGTCATTTCATGTAATTTCCTCACAATTGTGAATTCTAAGCCTTGTAAATGTATATTGCTGTAATTTCCATGTTCACTAGCAGGTGGCAGCAATGTTAGCAAGGACTTAGAGCCAGTTTAGTATTTCTGAGCTGTAATAGTACATTCCAGTTTAGCTCCCCCCTCTGTGAGGAGGTGTGGAATGTTCCCACATCCTGCCTCATGGGGAGGGAAGGAAGTTCAGTTAGTGTGTAACCCACCCCTGCTAGGGGTAGGGTGTGCGTGTAGGAGCTCCCAGTTATAGGGATCCAAGCCAGGATCTTGTCTCGGCTGAGACAATTGATCATCATCACCAGCCTGAGCCTTGCAGCCTCAGCTGGTACAAGCAAGCAGCCACCTCTAGTATTCCAGGAAAAAGCATACCATGTGAAGACAACTGTGAGTACCGTCCAGAGACCAGGAGAAGCCAAATTCCTCCTCAGCTAGTCAGTCCTCAAGATAGCAGAAGATAGTAAGCACAGAAGATATTAATATCTGCCACATTACAGAGCCACAAGCAGACGACTTATCCTGCAAAGAGCTCCAGGCACATGATAGAGCAGAAGCCATATTCCTGCCACACATTGCCAATACCTGCTGGGACTTCAGACTAATGCTGTATCTCACGTGGATTAATGCTGCAACAAGTAAAGACCAGTTTGAACTTTATTCTAAGTCTGGATCTCAATTATTGCTGCAAATCCCTCAATTGCTCCTACTAGCAACACACTCATTTTTTGCAAGTATGCCAGGATCCAGGAGTCAAGCCGTACCCAGGTAGGAGACACCGTTGACACCATTACTATTACCACACAGAGACATTATACCACTCTGGCATTCCTAACCTGGTACGTGAGTTACAACACCTTAAAGGGCCCTGTGACTGTACCCTGCGCACGCTGCAATTGGCGTCACAAACAAAACTATTAACTATCACTTTCACCTGTCCCAGCCACTGCATATTATTGGCGTCAGAGTGCATACCCCAATCCGGCTTACTGCACCTATCATTACGAAAACAACACAGGTCAAACAAACTGGAAAATAAACGGGAATTTGTACCCTACGAGATCAATACCAACTGCTGCAACATATATAAATAAACAGGGTGATGATAACCTAAAAATTGTACATCATAATCAACTGAAGCTGTGTTTAGCCAAGGAACCTAGGGGAGATACCCCTACGTCTCAGGAAAATGTACCAAGAGAAAATATATTACCGGAAATTAACTTAAACCAGCTACGGTCAGTGAAAACCCCTTTAACTGTTTTTTTCTTCTAGAATGGTGGACTGTACAAAAAAAAATTTGTTACCTGTGTTTAGTGTTCCTAAACTTTCTGATTCCATTGTTGAGGTCCCACAAAACTCTTTCTGATACTGTGATCGACCATAGACCAGGAGATCTGAAAGAGTCACCAAAGGTACCAAACCAGCCAAATACCAGGATTAAAAGGGACACTGTCACCTGGATTTCACTTACTGATGATTAACATCAACACATCAGTCTCCACGGTTTACATAAAAATATACTAGTATTACTGCCCTGTGTCTTGTAATTTGTCTATAAAATCGCTTTTATTAATATGCTAATTACCTCAAGAAGGAGCCCAGCCCCACTGCATTTGTAGAGAAATTGTATTTTTTATGAATATGTGACTGATGTACTGTATAACTATACCTATGCTTCTAATGAAGTCTTCTTGGGAGATGTAGAAGGTTCACCTATAGCTGCCATTATTGCTGATGATGCTGAAGATCTGTGTATTATTTGAAAAAAATTATTGTCTTGCCTGCAAGGTATGCAAAATGCTATGTACTAGTCAAATTCAGTTAGGAAGTCTGTTATATTGCAAGCTATAATAAAAGGCAAAAATTGTTAAAGGAGTTATCTCATCTCACCGTTACTAAGGCGAGATGAGACACGGTTCTTGACCACCTCCCGGCTGGGAAACAGCAGAGCTCTCCGTGCATGAGAGCTATGTAAAAGTGTAGCACAACAAGCTATGATATTTCCCTAACTCAGAAACAGCATAGCTTGTTGTGTTTACACTGTTTATGTAGCTCTAATGCACGACAATGGGAGCTACTGAAACAGAAGAGCACCGGAGCGATATCTGCTGTTTCCCGGCCAGGAGGTGGTAGGGACTGTGTCTCACCTCACCTTAGTAATGGCGAGATAAGACACCCCTTTTAAAGTCAGCCCTATGAAGGATTAAGTGAAAAAGGGTCAGAATGATGCTTGACATAATGATCACTTTGAGATGGGGTTTATTCTCATGTACACACTGTATATTGTAGTGTATGTGATGACTATGTTGGTGGTACTGTTTGCCAGTCCAGTAATTGCTTCGGATTAGTTAACAATGTCCTTTTGAGTATTTTTGCTACAGGTGCAGATGTCGGCCAGCGAGCCAATGAAAAAGTAGGGGAGCGTCCAGCCCTACATCTCCTATATCTGCGACCTGACCACAGTACCTGCTACCCTGTTTTGCCCCAGTAGTGATGACCATTTCAATGACCTTGCTAAAGTCTGCCAACTTCCAGCTTGATGACAACAGCAATGACCACTGATAACCAGCTTGATGTCCAACGTCTTGATCAGCCACCTGTATCCTGTTCACTTGCATCCTACATGTTCCATAGAACCAGCTACCAGGATGCATCATCAGTTGCCAGGCAGATTAAAGCATCAGTAGCCCACCAGTCAGAAGTGGGAAAAAAAACAAGCCTTTTTGACTACTAAGCCCATGCTTAATCATGTTCATAACACTTAAGAGCCTGCACCCTAGGGGAACATTAAAGGCCCCCCTAGAGCTGGACGATCTAAAAATGTACATAGTTGGTGTGCAAATCTTCATTCTTAAGTAGTCCTGACTGCCAGCGGGGAAACAAATACCAGCCTAAAAAGTGGCACTCCTAAATACGTTATGTATCATACATGACATTATACATTGGAAGCAGCTGCATCCTTACAGCATAGATGCAGCTTCCACCCACTCGCTATGTTCATCTAGATGAAAGCAGTCATCAGCGACAGATACAAATGATGTTTAAAAGACCCCATAAGGGTCCATTCACACTTCCGCAAAATGGATCTGGATCCGTTCCGCAACGTTGTGGAACGGATCCGGACTTATTCATTTTCAATGGGTACGGAAAAGATACAGACAGCACACAGTGTGCTGTCCGTATCCGCACTTACATTCCGCAAAAAATAGAACATGTCCTATTCTTGTCCACAGACACAGACAAGAAAAGGCATTTCTATTAAAGTGCCGTCCATGTGCAGTCCGCAAAATGCAGAACGCACAAGGCCAGTGTCCGTGTGTTGCGGATCCGCGATTCGCGGACCGCAAAACACTTTACGGACATGTGAACGGACCCTTAGGCTGCTTTCACATCAGCACTCTCTGAATCCGTTCTTCTGCTCCGTTATAGGAGCAGAAAAATGAAAATAACGGAAGTGCCAGATGCGGCACGTAACTGACACAGATGGAACCTAGCAGATCCCATTGACTATAATGGGACCTGTTCAGTTTCTGTTCAAGAGAACATTTTTTAGCTTAGAAAAAAGTCCTGCATGCAAGACTTTTCTTTCCGCTATTTTGACGAACTCTGTGACAGAAGCCCCGAATGGAGCATCTAATGCAGATGTAAATGTAGCCTAAGGCTACTTTCACACCTGCGTTCGGTGCGGATCCGTCTTGTATCTGCACAGACGGATCCGCACCGATAATGCAAACTCTTGTATCCGTTCATAACGGATCCGTTTGCATTATTCATAAAAAAAAAGTCCAAGTCATCGGTCTTGACTTTCATTGAAAGTCAATAGGGGACGGATCCGTTTTCACTGACACAATATGGTGCATTTGAAAACGTATCTGTCCCCATTGACTTAGGCTACTTTCACACTGGCGTTTCTGGGTCCGCTTGCAATATCCGTTTCAGGGCTCTCACAAGCGGCCCAAAACGGATCAGTTTAGCCCCAATGCATTCTGAATGGATAAGGATCTGTCTTCTCTCTGTTTGCTGTTCCTATTATCAGCCATTTCATGTCGAGAGGAGACCGACTGTGGGATTCTTTACACTCCCTACAGGGGGCACAGACTGTCATAAAATTGCCTGTGTCTATTGAGCCCTGGAGGGTGCCCCTGGCATTGTGCAATGGTGAAGGTAACATATGAGTTATCTATGCCGATTATTCTGAATGCTTCCTTCACTGAGAAGGCGTAAAATGCCGGTCTTTGTAAATGACCCCAATGACCCCCACCTCACCCTAAACGTGCACCAACGCTCCATGTCAAACTGCACACAACAAATATTTAACCCTTGACATAGCATAAAGATGTGTCGCATAATTAGTTGTCCAATGGACGTCATGAATGAAATAGCATAAACACCATTAACAATGGGGACTAAGACGGCTGTGCCTCGCCATGATAGACCATGGAAACCACACATAATAGAGAAAACTGGAAATCCAGACTTAAAGGCACTCCCAGGCAAAACTGATACACTGTGGCAGATTTACAATTGGAAATGTGACTGAATTCTGGCTCAATTTGCAACAAAAAAAAGGTGAATATGCCTAGCGCCTTCTACAAAGGGCATGAATGAGTGGAAAAGTGGGTATGGCTTAAAGGGGAATAATGTATAAAAGGCTTTTGCACTAAAAAAGTGGTATTTTTGGGTTGTTTCGTCAGTGGAGTAGACATAGTGACACATTTATGAAGCATTTGTGTGTATGTGTGTTTGTAGGAATTGTTACACGTTTAGTCAGATTTATCAAATTAGACTTTTATAACTGATAACAGACTTTAGACTGAAAAATCATGATGTAATTTGTACAAAAAATATATAAAGTGGCGCGCGACTGTTGCAAAAATGGCTTAAAAACCAACAGACACTCCAAAAATACATAATACATTTTTCCCAAAATTTTCAAAATTTGTCTAAATCTTAGACAGTCTTGGTAAATGTAGCCTATTGTGTTATGACTGGTCGAGGGTTTGATGACCCTGCTCTAAGCAATGTGTCAGTTTTTCCTGCAGGCTTTCTTTAAATGGGTTGGACAGAATTTAAATATTGCTGATATCCAGAGGATAGGTTATCCATAAGTGATTGGTCTAGGGCTGTCTCCCAGCACTCGTAGTGGGGACAAGAATAGGACATATGGACGCAGACAGAACACTTTTGCGGCCCCGTTGAAGTGGATGGGTCCAAGGACGAGTGATGTACATGTACAAAAGAAGTTCGGGGTTTAGAGATGGCGCCCCCTCAAGTAGCTGAGTGGGGCACTATAGCCTCAGGTTTCTGCTTTTAAACCCCTCACATGCCGTGATCAGTTGTAACCACAGCATCTGAGTGGTAAAGTCCCAGGAGCCCCCGAATGGCTCCCTCTCACTGAGATCAAGGGAGCCATTTGGTTGCTGAGACATCCTCAGGCCCTCTTAAGGCTCCGAGGCTTGTTATAACTAAGTTACTATGGAGCTCATCATAAGACGATCACATGTTCTAGTTCCCTAGGGGAGATTTAAAAAAAGGGAAATTAAAAAAAAAAGTTTTCAAAATATATAAAAAATAAAATAAAATGCAAATCACTCTTTCTACAAGTTTTAAAAATATATATATAAAAAAAATGCTAATCACTCTTTCTACATATTAAAGATAAAATAAATAATAATGATAACAATAACATTTGTAAAGCGCTTTTCTCCCATAGGACTAAATAAACAATAAAAAATAATTATTAGCATCTCCACATCCCAAAATGCACAAACTATTAAAATATACATGTATTTATCCCATAGGTTGAATTTTGTAATATATTATATATAAAAAAAAAAATTGATGATTCAACGTTTTGTCGTCTCACCCAGTGCAAAGTACCAATAGAAAATAATCTCTACGGTACTCCAGAAATAGAGAACTAGAAGGTCCAGAATCTACATGGCTGAGCATTGGAGTCAGTTACAGTAAGGGCTCATGCACACGACCGTGTGCCCCCAGTGACCGTATTGCGGCCCGGATACAGCGGCTTCGCAATACACGGGCACCGGCCGTGTGCATTGCGTATCACGGATCGCAGACCCATCACGGAGATGCGGAACGGAGGCACGGATGGGAACCCCACGGAAGCAATACGGAGTGCTTCCGTGATGTTTCTGGCCGTGCCTCCGCACCGCAAAAAAAGTAGCGCATGGGTCTACGATCTGCATGCGGCTGCCCCGCGGTCTGTGCCCGTGCATTGCGGACCAAAATTTGTGATCCCCAGCACGGGCACGGAGCCCTTACCTTCGTAGGCATGAGCCCTAAGGTAAAGACTTTACTCCAGTGAGAGGGACATTGCCAAAACACCCTTCCACATGTTGACACGGTCCTGGCCAGCCATATCTTAATCCCATACCCCTTAGCTGGGAATTATAGACAAGTTGTTTTAAGAACTTATTGCCATCCTCAGATTCTGCAGAGAGAGGGAGAAAATACCATAACCTCCATCATTGTTCATATCCATACATTGCTATCGGGGAAGATTTTCACTGTAAATTGTTTGGAACTGTGTTTTGATACCTTTGGATGTACTACAACTCCCATTCTGCACTTTAGTAAAGAGAGACTTTAGCAAAAAGAGACTTGTCACTGCCCGGCCCTTGGGAGCATCAGTGTGAGGACTGCCACTATGATTTATGTGAATAGCTGTTGCAGTACCACTCCCATCCTCCGCTCTCCTCCTCCTGGGCTTGCGGTAGATACTGACATAACAGAATTAAACCGATTTCACCTGCTTCCTCTACAAGCTCCTCCCTCACCTTGACTGACAGGACCAGGTGAGGTGACTATGCAGGAAGCTGGCCCTGTCAATCAGGAATGAGGAGGAGGGGCTGACAGAGGTAGCTGGAGAAGAAAGGGTGCACAGGGTGGAAGTGCAAAAACGGAACATTGCCATTTCCTCAAAGGACATTTACAGGACAGATATCTATGGCCCATCCTCATGATCATTAATATCAGATTGTGGAGGTCCACCACGCGACACCCCCACCTTTACCAGAAATTATATAGTGGATGGAATGGTAGCTGAGCTGCAATATGCGAGTATGGCCGCTACACAGGGGAGGAAGCCACCTGCTTCCGGCTATCCCCCCTGTATAGCCGATTGGTGGTGGTGTCCTGCTGCCAGACCCTTACCGAACCAATATTGAATGTCTTGGAAAACCCTTTCAAGGGGCTGTCCAGAATTAGTCCTTATGTACACGACTGCATCCATTTTGCTATCTGCAAACCATGGATCCCAGCAGTGTGCATGCAGCCATTTTTTTTCTCCCATCTACAGAAATGTGTTATCCTTGTCTGCATTATCTGTGGCCCCATTCAAATGAATGGGTCCACATCTGATCCACAAAAAATGCGACCAAAAATACGGTGCATAGGTCTTAGGCAAACACAGCTACTTTCTTCCAAAAACAGCTCCACACCTGTCTGACCTTTTTTATGGTATTACAAATCAGCTCCCTGGATTTGAATGGAACTGAACTGCAGTATCACACACAACAGGCGTTGCGCTGTTTTTTGGAAGAAAGATCCATGTTTTTCTAAACAAGGACAACTCATGTAAGACCCAGCCTTTTAACAGTAATACAGAACCATCCTCTGTGATTTCTGTTAACCTATATCACCAGGCTGAGTTGATTTTGTTAGGATTGGCATATATCTCCAACATGCAAAGACTGGATGTTTATAGGACCATGCCCCATATCTACACTATTTAGTGACTAGCAGCTTTGCTTGGATTAGTACAAGGCCTGGTTGTGATGTTTCCTCCGATTAAAGAGACACAGAGCCCAAAGGGATCAATTATAAAGAGCAGCTGGTACATGGAGCACATGGTCAGGAAGCTACACTACTCATGTTCTACCTGACACAGCTGCTGCAAGACCCACTCTGACCTCAGGACCAGGATGCACAGTGGTAAACAACTATTAAATTAGAACAAGCCACCAATGATGTGTGCAGAATACTGTAAAGAGTAAAGAGAAGCAAATTAAATCTCTAAAACTGTAACTTTACTATGGAGCATGCTGGTATAACCTGGGTATATTCTGTATATACGCAAAAACACAAATGCAATAGCACTCTGCAACCAGCACTCTGCCCTGCCTCCATGCTGGATGAGGCATTGGTGTACATTTTGGCCAAAGCGTAATAAGCCACTCACCACGTCAAGGTCGCCTCTATGAGTGGTCCCTAACACTAGTTCCTACCTGTTATGGGCCATGATAGCCACACAAAGTCCAGGGAGTGCAGGTACAGCATGCACGTCAGGCACACTCTGCTTTTAACCCCGTCCGGTGCCGTGACAGCTTTCATCAGATCCAGGGATGCAAGTACCAACATGCATGCTGAGCCCACTATATACTTCTCCTGGAGCCAAATGGCATTGCTATTGCATTTGTGTTTTTGCGTTTGTATGGGTATTTCACCATAGCGATGTGCACCTGCATAGAGGGTTGTGCTGACTGAACCCCCCACATTTTTTTCTTTGTAGTATATATTCTGTATATACCAGTAATTATATATGCACAGCTGGTATAAGTTATACATCTTCTTGTATATAGTGATATGAAGCATGCTGGTATAACCTGGGCATCTTCTGTATATAATTATATATGTACAGCTGGTATAATTTATACATCTTCTTGTATATAGTGATATGGAGCATGCTGGTATAACTTGGGTATCTCCTGTATATAATATATGTACGGCTGCTATAAGTTATACATCTTGTATATAGTGATATGGAGCATGCTGGTATAACCTGGGCATCTTCTGTATATAATTATATATGTACAGCTGGTATAAGTTATACATCTTCTTGTATATAGTGATATGGAGCATGCTGGTATAACCTGGGTATATTCTTTATATACCTGTAATTATATATGTACAGCTGGTATAAGTTATACATCCTCTTGTATATAGTGATATGGAGCATGCTGGTATAACTTGGGTATCTCCTATATATAATATATGTACGGCTGGTATAAGTTATACATCTTGTATATAGTGATATGGAGCATGCTGGTATAACCTGGGGATCTGCTGTATATAATTATATATGTACAGCTGGTATAAGTTATACATCTTCTTGTATATAGTGATATGGAGCATGCTGGTATAACCTGGGCATATTCTGTATATAATTATATATTGTAGGAGCGTCCCCGGGATAATAATGGACAGACGATACGTGCCACCAGAGGTCCTGGCCTCGGTGGAGTAAGAACCGGATCATTGCGGTTACAGCGGCGAATGCTGCTGGCGCAGCGTGTCCGGGCCGGTTCTTACTGGGAACAGGTAACGAGCAGGGTGGGTGCCTGTTCTCCATGGCCAGCCCAGGTTTTTAGTGGAGCTGGGCCTTTGAAGAACCCAGCCTGCTGAAGATGGGGGGGGTGTCTTGCTGTGCTGGAGATTTTGACAGACAGAGTCGGTGCTGGTCAAGGAGAGACTGGGCGCAGCACAAACTAAAGGATAGCCCTGGGACCTGTGGTGCCACTAGCCGAAGGGCCTCCGGCCTGAGGGAGACAAAGGCAGGTAGCCTAGAAGCCTGCAGGACCGGAATGGTCTGTACAGAAACAAGGTGACTCAAACCTGCTGTTTGTTTGCTATGGAAGGACTTTTTGTTCTATGCTCTATGTGGATACACCCCTGTGTGGTCTGCACATTGCCTGTTATGCCTTTGATGTGAATAAAGTCATGGGGTATCACAAAGACTGTCTGTGATTGCCTCAATACTGCCGCCGCTACCGTAGCCTACCACGAGCACACGCCTACAATATGTACAGCTGGTATAAGTTATACATCTTCTTGTATATAGTGATATGGAGCATGCCGGTATAACCTGGGCATCTTCTGTATATAATTATATATGTACAGCTGGTATAAGTTATACATCTTGTATATATTGATATGGAGCATGATGGTATAGCCTGGGCATCTGGTATAACCTAGGCATCTTCTGTAGATAACTATATACGTACAACTGGTATAAGTTATACATCTTTTTGTATATAGTGATATGGGGCATGCTGGTATAACCTGGGCATCTCCTGTATATAATTATATATTGTGGGCATTCGCTCTGGTAGGCAGGGTAAGCGGACGCAGAACAGAGGCAAAAAAACAGTTTGTAAGCAAAACTTCAGTGTTTATTCACACACAAGGCAAAAACAAAGCAACATTTTCCAGTCTTAGTTCACACAATGGAAAGTCCACGGAACAAAAGAATCACCTTGTTGGCGGTACAATCTCCAGCGACCCACAACAGGCTTTAGGAGGCCTGTTTCCCCAGCGTGCGGCTCTCAGCCCTATAGCACGGCACCATGCCTCAGATCCCAAAACCGAGACTCTTTGCTGCTGAGCCCAGCTGTCTTTTAAGGACAGCTAGCTGTTGTCAAAATCCGGACCGGCACTTAAAATCCAGTCCGGCTGCAAATCAGCCCAGCAGCACACACTGGGAGGAAAATATATCCTCCCAGACAATACCCTTCACTGTGTTACATACCCCCCCTTTATTCAACCCTGAGGGGGTGAACACTCGCCAGACAATGTACTCGGAACAGGGCATTCGCATTTCCCTGTAACCGGCCTGCCCTGTGTTCCACTGTAAATTTAAAGTTCTGTAGGGAAAGGAACCATCGGGTGACCCGGGCATGTCTGTCTTTGGCCTGGCTCATCCACTTGAGGGGGGAGGACTATAGGACTGGCCCACTCACTTTTAGACTCCTCGATGACGTCTAGCTGCAGCATTAGCTGCACTTCCTCCGAGATGATTTGTCGCCGAGCCTCAGGTACCCGGTATGGCTTTAACCAGACTACTGCCTGAGGCTCAGTGACAATGTCATGCTGGATTGTGGAAGTGCGTCCAAGGAGGTCCGAGAACACATCCGTGTTCCGACTAATGAACTCCCTAGCCTCCTGAGCCTGTTTAGAGGAGAGGCTGTCAGCAATCTTTACTGTGGCAACCGCTTCCCTTGCATCAGACAGAGGGGCCGGAACCTCTTCCGCTAGAAAACCCGGCCGCGGGCTGTTTTCTGTACAGGTCTCCCTATCTTTCCAAGGTTTTAGTAAATTAACATGCTAAACCTGCTCTGGCTTTCGCCGCCCTAGTTGGTGTACCTTGTAATTTAACTCTCCAACTTTCTCGAGTACCTCGTAGGGCCCCTGCCATCTGGCCAGGAACTTACTGTCCAGGGTCGGTACCAGAACTAAAACCCGATCCCCCGGGTTAAAATTCTGAATCCGAGCCTGGCGGTTATACACTCTAGGCTCGCTGAACCGCCTCCATATGTTCCTTAACCAGCGGCAACACTGTCTCTATCCACTCTTGCATCCGAGTGACATACTCAATCACACTTTTATGCGGTGTGGGTTGTTGTTCCCACGCCTCTTTGGCTAAGTCCAATAGACCACGCGGATGTCGGCCATACAGCAGTTCGAAGGGCGAGAACCCAGTAGACGCCTGGGGCACTTCTCACACTGCGAACATGAGATATGGCAGTAGAATATCCCAATCCCTCCCATCTTTAGGCACCACCCGCTTTAACATGTTTTCCAAGGTTTGATTAAACCTCTCTACCAGGCCGTCCGTTTGTGGGTGATAGACGGACGTCCGTAACTGTTTTATCTGTAGTAGTTTACTGAGTTCCCTCATGACTTTTGACATAAAAGGGGTCCCCTGGTCGGACAGAATCTCTTTAGGTAGGCCCATTCGGGAAAACATCTCCATTAGCTCTTTGGCTGAGTTTGGCGAAGGTATGTCGCAGCTGCACCGGCTCCGGGTACCGAGTGGCATAGTCCAGGACTACCAAGATGTGTTGGTGCCCTCTAGTGGACCGGTACTGGGCCTATGAGATCCATTGCGATCTACTCGAATGGAACCTCAATAATGGGGAGAGGGACTACGGAAATGTGGCTGGGGGCTGGTTATCTGGCAGGTTAGGCAAGACTGGCAATACTCTTCCACCTCTCTGAACACACTGGGCCAGTAAAACCGCTGTAGAATCCGATCCTGCGTTTCCTGCTGGCCCAGGTGTCCCCCAACATGTTGTTGGCTAATTGCAACACAAGCTTGCAATATGCCTTGGGTACCACTAACTGTTCAATATGCTCACCCTGTAGTTTATTTACCCGGTACAGCATCTCCTGTTGAACCACAAAACAGGGGAACATAGACTTGGCCCCCGGTTGTTGCAGCTCACCCTCAACTACTACCACATTTTCCCAGGCCCAAGATAGTCAGGTCTTGGTGCTGTGCTGTACCAAAATTGTCTCCAGAGACGTTGAGGTCTGCCAACTCCGGCGGCAAATCCTCCACGTCTCCCAACATTACATTCAGTGGGGATGGCTCCCCCTTCCATCACAGTGGCGGCCACCCCTACTGCTGGCCCTTCGGCCTCAGGTTCCCAGGGTTCCGGTATCCCCACTAAGCAAGGCCATTCTATTGGTGCTACTCCTGCCCCATGGGTATCGGTGACTCTTGCCTCAGGCCACAGTGACGGGAAACCGGGGAAGTCTCTCCCAATTATTAGTTCATAATGTAACTTTGTGGCGATGGCCACCTCATGAGTCCACCTGCCGGCCACCGTGGATAGAGACACCAGGGTGGTGGGATAGTCCTTTAAGTCTCCATGGATACACACAACGCCGACATTTCAGCCAGTTTACTCGGCGGGCCACACCAGGGCAGCTCTTACCAGGGACACCAGGCTCCCTGAGTGCAGCAGCTACACCGCCAGGGTATCTCCCACTTGCACCTGGCACAGGTGACTACTGTCTATTGTCTCGGGGGTACCGGTTGCACACAGCCTCCTGGCATACATTGAGGGGCGGTAGCCATAGTTAGTGTCCATGGGTTCCCCCCGATGGGGACAGTCGGCCCTTATGTTACCAGGCTCTTGACACTGCCAACAGACCATCGGAGCTGGGTCTGTAGGGAGTATATCCCGAGCGGGTTTTGCTGGCACTGGGCGCCTGGTCAAGGGTCGAGATTTCCGGGGTTTAACTGGCCTCCTCCCAAAATAACCCCCTGTAGAGTTCTGGTGGCCTCATAGCGCTCTACCAGGTCGACTATCTCTAGGCCATTAACAGGGGACACTTGGCCGATCCAGTGCTGGAGAGGGTACGGAAAAGCCCTCCAGAACACATCAGCCAACAGACGGTCCAGCATAGCAGTGGGACTCAGTACGTCAGGCTGCAGCCATTTTTGCAACCGGTGTAGCAGATCATAACACTGCGGTCTGGCGGGTTCAGCCAGGTTAAATTCCCACTGTCTTGCCAGAATCTCACCCTTTACGGTAGTGTAGTCGGCCGCTTGACCATCTGGTTAGTCGAAAAACACCTGCTGGGGTCCAGACCCCAGGAACGGAATGACGACCTCAGCCCATTGGTAACTTCTTCCTCACGGCCACCTTTTTGAATACCGCCAGGTCTCGACGTCATCCGAGGGGGTCTTCTTAGGGATCGCCGCACGGACAGCTTTCCGGGCATCGTGGACGTTCTGGGACGCTCCTGCCGCTTGTAACGCCATCACATGCTGTAATAGCAGCTGGTTAGTTTCCAGCTGTTGCTTGTTAGCCTCCCACTGCTGCAAGTTAGCCTCCATGAGGGCTTTCAAAACCGCCTCCATTTTGTCAGGGGACACGGGTCGCAACCTTGCCGGCTTGATATAAGACATACACCCGTGCCCGGAAAAAAAAACAACTTTTCGGCCTTCAGGCCAGCCTCACTGCATATGCCCGCTCCAAGCCACCAATTGTGGGGATTTGCTATGGTAGACAGGGTAAGCGGACGCAGAACAGAGGCAAAAAAAACAGTTTGTAAGCAAAACTTCAGTGTTTATTCACACACAAGGCAAAAACAAAGCGACATTTTCCAGTCTTAGTTCACACAATGGAAAGTCCACGGAACAAAAGAATCACCTTGTTGGCGGTACAATCTCCAGTGACCCACAACAGGCTTTAGGAGGCCTGTTTCCCCAGCGTGCGGCTCTCAGCCCTCTAGCACGGCGCCATGCTTTAGATCCCAAAACAGAGACTCTTTGCTGCTGAGCCCAGCTGTCTTTTAAGGACAGCTAGCTGTTGTCAAAATCTGGACCGGCGCTTAAAATCCAGTCCGGTGTTTGACCCCACCTGGCTGCAAATCAGCCCAGCAGCAGACACTGGGAGGAAAATACCTGTCCTCCCAGACCATACCCTTCACTGTGTCACAATATGTACAGCTGGTGTAAGTTACACATCTTCTTGTATACAGTGATATGGAGCATGCTGGTATAACCTGGGCATCTTCTGGTATATAATTATATATGTACAGCTGGTATAAGTTATACATCTTCTTGTATACAATAATACAGAGCATGTTGGTATAACCTGGGCATCCTCTGTATAGAAATATATCTGTACAGCTGGTATAATTTATACATACTGTATACTTGTACAGTGCCTTGAAAAAGTATTCAAATCATACCCCTTGACCTTTTCCAGATTTTTTCATGTTACACCCACAAACCTCAATGTAACTCTTGGGGGATTTTATGTGATAGACGATCACAAAGTAGCATGGATGTGCGAAGTGAAAATAAAATGATACATGGTTTCATATTTTTTTTACAAAAATCTGGAAAGTGTGGCGTCAATACTTTGCAGAACCTCCTTTCGCTGCATTTACAGCTGCAAGTCTTTTAGGGTATGTCTATACCAGTTTAGCACATCCAGAGGCTGAAATTTTTATCCATTCGTCTTTGCAAAGTACAGTAGCTTAAGCTCAGTCAGATTGGATGAAGAACATCTGTGAACAGTAATTTTCAAGTCTTGCCACAGATTCTCAATGGGATTTAGGTTTGGACTTTGACTGGGCCATTCTAACACATAAATATGCTTTGCTCTAAACCATTCCATTGTAGCTCTGGCTGTATATTTAGGGTCGTTTCCTGCTGGATGGTGAACCTCTGCCCCAGTCCCAAGATTTTTGCAGCCTCTATCAAGTTTTCCTCCAGGATTGCCCTGTTTTTAGTTCCATCCATCTTCCCATCAACGCTAACCAGCTTCCCTGTCCCTGCTGAAGAAAAGCATCCCCAAAGCATAATGCTGCCACCACCATGTTTCACGGTGGGGATGGTGTGTTCAGGGTGATGTGCACTGTTCGTTTTCTGCTAGCTACGCCACAGCATTTAAAAGTTCAACTGTGGTCTCATCTGACCAGAGCACCTTCTTCCACATGTTTGCTGTGTCCCCTACATAGCTTGTGTCAAACTTCAAACTGGACTTCTTATGGCTTGCTTTCAAAAAATGGCTTTCTTCTTGCCACTCTTCCATAAAAGGCCAAATTTTTTGGAGTACACGACTAAGGGTCCATTTACACGTCCGTATGTGTTTTGCAGATCCGAAATGAAGTGTGGATCCGCAGAACGGAAGTGTGGATCTGCAAATGATGATGCGGACAGCACATTCCGGCCACATTTAAAATGAATGGGTCTGCACCAGTTCGGAACGGATGCGGACCCATTTTGCGGACGTGTGAATGGACCCTCAGGCTGGGTTCAGACCTGAGCGTCTTTGATATGCGCGTTTAACGCGCGTTTTTGACGCGCGTTTTTGACGAGTGTTTTTTGCAATAGTAAACGCGCGTTTGACGCGCGTTTGTGTGATTGACTGCAATGTCCTATGGCCACAAACGCGCGTCAAAACGCCCCAAAGAAGCTCAAGTACTTGTTTGAGCGTAGGGCGTTTTACAGCGCGTTTTTCAGCGCTGTAAAACGCTCAAGTGAGAACCAGGGCCATAGGGAAGCATTGGTTTTCATGTGTTGAGCGTTTTACAGCGCGTTTGAACGCGCTGTAAAACGCTCAAGTGTGAACCCAGCCTAATAGTTGTCAGGTGGACAGATTCTCTCATTTGAGCTGTAGATCTCTTCAGCTCCTCCAGAGTGACCAAAGGCCTCTTGGCTGCTTCTCTAATTAGTGCTCTCTATAGTTGAGCGAACCCAAACTTTAGGTTTTTCGGCACCCGAACATTTACGTAAAAGTTCGGGTTCGGCGCTTTCTTTGCGCTTTTTGAAAGGCTGCACAGCAGCCAATCAACAAGCGTCATACTACTTGCCCCAAAAGGCCAGATTGTCAACTGCAGCATGTGACCCAGCCTCTATTTAAGCTGGAGTCACGTAGCGCTGCACGTCACTCTGCTCGGATTAGTGTAGGGAGAGGCTGCAGCTGCTGTGAGCGAGAGATCAGGGAGAAATCTTATCAAGAACTGGTTTATGTACTCAGCGATCTACAGAAAAAGTGTTTTGTGGGTGCAGTGCACAATTTTTTTAAGCCTGCCCTGAGCCAACTACTACTCAAAACGAACTTTTTTTTCTTCAGTTAGTCAATATCAATACATGATCGACAGCCATTTTATGCAACGATAGCGCACCAGCACAGGCTATCTGCAAGTCCAGAAATACAGCTTTGGCATACTGGGGTTAAAAAAGCCTCTGATATACTGCACATCTGGGATTAGACAAGCATAAGTGACTGTCACATTTAGGACAGAAATACAGCTTTTTGTTTAGGGTGAAAAACCCTCTAATATACTGCACATCTGGGATTAGACGTGCATAAGTGACTGTCACATTTAGGCCATAAATACTGCTTTGGCATACTGGGGTGAAAAAAGCCTCTGATATACTGCACATCTGGGATTACACGTGCATAAGTGACTGTCACATTTAGGGCAGAAATACGGCTTTGGCATAATGGGGTGAAAAAAGCCTCTGATATACTGCACATCTGGAATTAGACAAGCATAAGTGACGGTCACATTTAAGACAGAAATACGGCTTTTTGGTTACTGGGGTGAAAAAAAAATCACATTTAGGCCACATTTGTGCCGTCCTTAATTCCCTCACTGGAGCGTGATCGGAAGATGCACGACTACAGACGCACGCTGGTAGACGCGCTCCTGAGAGCATTCCCGACTGACGCCGGGGGACAAGTGGAAGCACAAGGCGAAGGCAGGGAAGGAGGAAGAGGTCGCCAACGCAGTTGTGTCAGCGCCAGCACCTCAGAAGGCAGGGTTAGCATGGCCGACATGTGGAAAAGCTTTGTCACCTCGCCGCAACAACCGGCCCCAACTGCTGATATGGAGCATGTTAGCACGAGGCAGCATTTGAACAACATGGTGGAGCAGTACCTGTGCACACGCCTACACGTACTGACTGATGGTTCTGCCCAATTCAACTTCTGGGTCTCCAAATTGTCCACATGGCCAGAGCTTGCCCTGTATGCCTTGGAGGTGCTGGCCTGCCCTGCAGGCAGTGTGCTCTCTGAACATGTATTTAGCACGGCAGGAGGCGTCATCACAGACAAGCGCAGCCGCCTGTCCACAGCCAACGTGGACAAGCTCACGTTCATTAAAATGAACCAGGCTTGGATCCCACAAGACTTGTTTGTACCTTGTGCAGAATAGACATTTATACCACCATCAAACATACATTTTTGTACTCAAGTCAAGTGCAATGATTTTTTGTTTTCTTTTTTTTTATTTGTCCCAATATTTTGGGGGCTACCTACCCCAATAAAATATAAAAAAAACATTGTTGGCTACCTCCTCCTCCTCCATTGCTGCCTCCACCTACAACACCACATTCACCGCCTCCTCAACCTCCGACTCCATATCCACCTCCTTCTCTGAGTTGCAGGTTAATAATTTGCCATTTTTAGTTATTTTATTTCATTTTAAGTTATTTCCCTATCCACATTTGTTTGCAGAGCAGTTGCCATGCTCTTAAGCACTGCCTTTTACATTCCTCTAGCCTTTTCAAGGACTATTTTAGAGCCATTTTAATGCAAAAAAGTGCCAATTTTAGTGCCCTAAATTGAATTTTTTTTTATTTTCAATTGTTGGGTGACATTTTACCATTTTTGGCGTATACAAACCCCTGCTGTGCCTGGGTGACAGGGGCCTAAATCTCTCAAAATCCTCTGTTCTATTGCTGGGTGACATGAACCCCCTTTTGCCGTGAATGAACCCCTGCTCTGCATTGCTGACAGGGAACTAAATTTAGTGAAAACATCTGTTACTGATCGGAAGATGCGCGACTACAAGCGCACGCTGATGATAGCATTCCCACCTGACAGCGGGGGCACAGTGGAAGCACAAGGCGAAGGCAGAGGAGTAGGAAGTGGTCGCCAACGCAGCTGGGGCACCACCAGCACCTGAGAAGGCAGGGTTAGCATGGGCAAATGTGGAAAAGCTTTGTCAGCCTTGGAGGTGCTGACCTGCCCTGCAGCCAGTGTATAGTGTGAACGTGTGTTTAGTACGGCAGAGAGCATTATCACAGGCCGCAGCCAATGTGGACAAGCTTACGTTTATTAAAATGAACCAGGCATGGATCCCACAGGACTTGTCCGTACCTTGTGCAGAATAGACATTTATACCAGCCTCAACCATCCATTCTTGTACTCAAGTGCACTTATTCTTTGTTTTATTTTGTTATATGTCCCAATATTTTGGGGGATACCCCAATTTAAAAATAAAAAATAACACAAATCAGTGTTGGCTACCTATTCCTCCTTCACCGCCGCTTCCACCTACACCGCCACGTCATCCTACACCGCCACATCCACCGTCTCCTCAACCTCCTAGATCCAGATTGTTATTTTAAAATTTTCAGTATTTTGTTATTTTAAGTCATTTCCCTATCCACATTTGTTTGCAGAACAGTTGCCATGCTCTTAAGCACATTTTGATGCCTTTTGCAGCCCTCTAGCCCTTTCCAGGACTATTTTAGAGCCATTTTAGTGCCCAAAGACTTCAATGGGGATCGGGGTCAAGTTCGGATACCGAACCCGAACTTTTTTTTCAAGTTTTTCAGCAGAACCTGCCGAACCCAAATATCCAGGTGTCCGCTCAACTCTAGTGCTCTCGTTGCCTGGGCTGTCAGTTTAGGTGGACGGCCATGTCTTGGTAGGTTTGCAGTTGTGCCATACACCTTCCATTTTTGGATGATGGATTGAACAGTGCTCCGTGAGATGGATAGCGCTTGGGATATTTTTTTCATAACCTAACCCTGCTTTACACTTCTCCACAACTTTATCCCTGACCTGTCTGGTGTGTTCCTTGGTTTATATAATGCTGTTTGATGACTAATGTTCTGTAACAAACCTGTGAGGCCTTCACAGAACAGCTGTAGTTCTACTGAGAATAAATGACACAAAGGTGGACTCTATTTACTAATTAGGTGACTTCTGGAGGCAATTGGTCACACTGGAATTTATTTAGGGGTATCAGAGTACAGGGGGCTGAATACAAATGCATCATATATAATATATGTTTAGCTAGGTTTAGTCTCCCTACCATCTTAACAATAGGTGCAGATGTTATTGCTCAGTGTATTTACTTACAGAAAGTATTGGCAGAGAACAAGTCATGGTACAATAAATGACTCATGAGGAGCACTTGTAAGACACCATATCTATTGCACAAGCTGTACAATCAGTGTTTGCTGCCTGCATCTGTGGCTGGGGCATTGTAGTGTTCTATGTAAGGCTACTTTCACACTAGCGGCAGGATGGATCCGACAGGCTGTTCACCCTGTCGGAGCCGTGCCGCCGCTCCATCCCCATTGACTATAATGGGGACGGGGGCGGAGCTCCGGCACAGCACGGCAGTGCACGGCGAAAAGCTGCGGGACTAAAAGTATTGCATGTCCGACTTTTTAGTCCGGCGACCTCTCACCGCGAACTGCCGTGCTGCACCGGAGCTCTGCGCCACGCGCCGGAGCAGCGAAATAGCGGCAGGACGGATCCGACAGGGTGAACAGCCTGTTGGATCCGTCCTGCCGCTAGAGTGAAAGTAGCCTAAACAAAATGTAACAGAATAGCATTACGTCTATGTGCAGTGATTGGGTCACGTTGGGATCTGTGGTGTATTATGTTGAGAAGCATTTTTCTAGTGTTTTGGTGATTTAAGAGATTTTTTGTGTTATTCCTATGTTCTATACAGGTAGCATACAGTATATGGGATGACAAAATGTGTACCATTACAGTGCCTAAAGAGGTTATCATCCAGGAGGACTAAAATATTTTAATGTCAGCTTCCCCTCAACAGTATTATATAATGACATTATATGTAGGAACACTGTAGGAAACGGATGGAAAGGCTGCTGGGCCTTGTCTGACTAGCCACAGGTGTGAAGGTTGCGAAGAAGCTGCCGGGGGAGGGGTGTAGGTAGGAGCCCGTTCAAAAATTTGCTGTGGGGCCCAGTCATTTTTAGTTATGCCACTGATCATCAGTATATGATCGGTTGGGGTCCGACTCTCGGCACCTACACCAATCAACTGTTTCTAGACCATTGACATCATGTTCATCAGTTACTTGGCCTAGATGCTGCTCAGTCCCATTCAAGTGAATGGGGCTGAGTTGCGATACCAAGTGTAGCTGCTATACAATAGATGGCGCTGTGCTTGGTAAGTTGTGAAGGCCATGGCCTCTTCAAACAGCTGATTGGTGGAGATGCCAGATGTCAGACCTCCATGTGCTATCCTGATGATAGGCCATCAGTATAACGGTTGTATAACGGTTGTGTGCATGAGCCCTAAAGCACTCACAAAGCCCCTTTAGGGTACCTGCACATGGTTCAGATTTGTATGCAGAACATCTGCACTAAAACCGCACTATTTATCATGGTTTTGGTCATTTTTTGGTGCAGATTTTCTGTTTATGTTTACAACCTCATTGACGTCTATGGGGAAAACTTCTCTATAGAAGGTATGGAATCGCACAAACAGTTGACACACAGCAGATATTAAAATCCGCACAGCAGGTCAATTTCCGCACGGAAGAAAAAGAGCATAATGTACAGATTTGTCCAATCTCTCACACTTTGCTGGTACTGTATTACGCTCTGTTTTTTCCACGTGAGTATCCGTGCAGAAAAAACAACACGTAGTATGTATCATTTGCAGGTACCCTTAAGCTTGGGAAGCAGAAACATATGGGTCTCCCTCCCAACAGCTGAAAGCTGTAGTGCAGAAAAAAGTGATGGTTAAATAAATGTGTGTTTACTCCTCTCGAAAGGCTTATTAATTTCAGCTATAAATATTATTATTATATAAATATTATAATATATAATATTATTATTATCATCATATAAATATTATTATAAGTATTCTTCTTCTTCTGTGACCTTTAACAATTCAATGCACTCCTATTTTGGATGGTTATAGCTATGTTCATCCTGATCCCCTTCCACGAATTGAATGCCAGAACTACAGTGAAGACTGACACCTACACAGGCAGAATAGAAAGAAGAGGCAGGTAGAAAGTAACCATAAAGAAGAATGCAGCACCATCTGCTATGCAGGGTCTGTGAAAAGCTGGAAACAGCCCTATGACCACTGTATTGATGGGCGTTTATTGTTACTTAAAAGACTAACAATTCACGCGATGGTAAAAAAAAAAAAAACGGCCTTTTTTATGGATATCTTTCTAAAAAATGGGCATGAAAAACAGTTCACTTCAACTGCATGGCAGCTGTCATTATTCATGGCCTGTTAAAAAAATGTGTGAATACACCCATAGGGCCAGATTTATCATTAGCTCAGGTCAGAATAATGGAGTGAAAAAGTCCCCAAAAAAGTCCCAAACGCTAAAACTGCGCACAAATTTGCGACTTTTTTCTGCTCTGCACTATGCTCGCCAGTTTTCTGAAAGTGGGCGTGTTTTCTTATGTAAATGAATCTCTAGACAGATTTACTATTGGGATTATTTAAAAAGTCGCAAAAAAGTCGCAATTTCACTCCAGTGAGGACCATGCTTATCTTATGAGACTTTTTAATAGAACATACGACTTTTTTTCATAAAAACGTGCGACTTTTTCGTAAAGATGTGCGACTTTTGTAAAGCTGCTTACTGACGGATAAACTGCTACCGTCAAACCACATTTATTACAGTCTTAAAGGGCCGATCATAAATCTGACTTGGCTAAAACTGACTTTAGCCATATGTGAAAGTAGAGTGAGCTGTCAGAGTAATGATAAATCTGGCCCCATAGACTTCAATGGTTCTAAATTATGGCCATGCGATGCCGTTAAAAAACAGGCTGTCGCACAGCAGTTTTTCACTGTGGTGTGAATGTACCCCAAGATGCATATAAAAATTAGCTTACTTCGATTTATCGGGTTTCCATTGGAATACGTCTCCAGCTGCAGATAAACCGTCCAGATCCCTAGGAGAAGAATGGCAAACAGCAGTAACAGCCAAAAGTTTTTTTGCAACTTCTTCAAAGGTAGCGGGCGACCCCACATCTTGGTCGCCCGCTTTCTGTACATCCGTTTCTGCAGCGTGGCTTCAGCATACAATCTCTCCTGCTGCTGTTGAGATTCCTGGATGTTCTTGATGGATGGGTGGTCATTGCTGATTTTCCTCCATGAAATATTCCCAAATTAAAAATAAATGCGATATAATCTGCGTCCAGAAGAGTTGCCCCCCTGCACTGCCTTGCTGTGTCTCTGGTGAAAGCTTCCAGTGACTGCTAGCAGGTGTCTTCTTACCTTGTGTGAATTGTTCTCATGAGGACGTCTGACTATTAGCTTGAAACGGTGTCACCTTTCATGATGATCCAAGGGGGTGTCACTAAATAACGAATTCTATGTGACACAGGTGGCAGAGTATTACCTGCTGGTGTTGGCACATGCGGAGTGGTTTAGCTTGTGTGTAGGTCTCTTCCTGATCTTACCTGTGTCTCACCTGCCTGACCCAGCCCTTTCAGTAATGTCTTGCCTCCTCTCCTGCCGTTACCTTGGTGGCTTTCAGCGCGCCTGGGACATACTCACCTCACCCGGGGAAGGGGGGGGGGGACTCTCGAACCCTCCTACTCCTCCCTGTCAGTTCATAGACTGCCATAATAGGCTGTGTCACTCATCCATACCCGGGAACACCTCAGAGAGGGCACTATGAACGAATTCTAGGGTGGCACTGGAGTATTCCCTGCTGGTGTCGGCACTGAGTTGCACACAGCATATAATGTCCTTAGGACACTTTCAGACCAGCGTCTTCACGTGTAGGAGCGTGATGTGAATTGCTGTAATGAACTCTGCTCCTTTGACCAACCAGACAGCAATATAATGACATATAATGCTGTGTGTCTCTGCCCGACCTCCGCTGTAATGATTTGCACCGACGCCATTATGATGTTACTCTCCACATTCGTGTCCATATCGTTCATGGCCAGAAGTTAAGTGGTTTTCCTGTTTAGACAAAAAATTTTTTTTAATTACATGATTAAAAGTTCAGCAATTTCTATAAGGTCTCTTTCACACGAGCGATATAGATCTGTTCAGGGAAAAACGGATGGTTTTGCAGGTAAGTTTAATCTGGCCTCTTTCGCGTGTGTGCCTCGTGGTCGTGCTGCAGCCCGCAAAATGAGGGCCGCAATGCACGAGCACAGTCCGTGGGGCAGCCGCGGCGGATCGCGGACCCATTCACTTGAATGGGTCCGCGATCTGGCTGTTCTGCAAAAAGATAGGACATGTTCTATCTTTTTGCCGAACGGAAGCACTCCGTAGTGCTTCTGTAGGGTTCAGTTCCGTGTTTCCGTTCCGCACCTCCGGATTTGCGGATCCATTGAAGTGAATAGGTCCGCATCCGTGATGCGGAATGCCCACGGAACGGCACACGTGTATTGCGGATCCGCAAATGCGGTCCGTGTATTGCGGATCCGCAAAACGGCAATGGGGCGCACACGCCCGTGTGAAAGAGGCCTTTGTCTGTGATTATATTCAGTGTTTCAGTTTTTCCTGCACGGATGCAATCAGTTTTTGATAAGTTTTTCATGCCCCTGAAGAAAAACTGAAGAATAACAATCTACATTTCCCTAAAACCATCAGTGAAAAACACATTGCACCCAGATGCCTTCCGTTTTTCACACAAGCCCCATTCACTTCTCAATGTAGAGCATGCTGCAAATTTGTCTGAACGCAGAGATTAGGGATGAGCGAATCGACTTCGCATGAAACATCCAAAGTCGATTCGCATAAAACGTTGTTCTAATACTGTATGGAGCAGGAGTTCCGTACAGTATTAGAAAGTATTGGCTCTGATGACCGCAAAACACACAACGGTTATGTGCATGAGGCTTAATACGGAGCATTTTGCGGAACGGAATTGCAGACCCATTCGTTTCTATGGGGCCGCACTATGTGCTGCCCGGATCCGGAATTGCGGATCCGCACTTCCGGGTCCGCAATTCCGATCCCGAAAAAAATAGAACATGTCCTATTCTTGTCCGCAATTGCGGACAAGATTAGGCATTTTCTATTAAGTGCCGGCGATGTGGAGTCCGCAAAATGCGGAACACACATTGCCGGTGTCCGTGTTTTGCGGATCTGTGCATCCGCAAAACACACATGGACGTCTGAATGGAGCCTTAGGCCTCTTTCACACGACTATATGGCTTTTTCAGTGTTTTGCGGTCCGTTTTTCACGGATCCGTTGTTCCGTTTTTTGTTTCTGTTGTGTTTCCGTTTTTCCGTATGGCATATACAGTATACAGTAATTACATAGAAAAAATTGGGCTGGGCATAACATTTTCAATAGATGATTCCGCAAAAACGGAACGGATACGGAAGACATACGGATGCATTTCCGTATGTGTTCAGTTTTTTTTGCGGACCCATTGACTTGAATGGTGCCACGGAATGTGATTTGCGGGCAATAATAGGACATGTTCTATCTTTCAACGTAACGGGAAACGGAATGCATACGGAGTACATTCCATATTTTTTTTTTTTTTTCCGGAACCATTGAAATGAATGGTTCCGTATACGGAACGCAAAAAAAGGCCCGTAAACAAAAACAAATAAACGGTCGTGTGAAAGAGGCCTTAGAACGAAGTTTTATGCGAATCGACTTCGGATGTTTAGTCCGAAGTCGATTCGCTCATCCCTAGCAGAGAGAATGCATGAAAAACTACGCTCATGTACACAGAACCATTAAAATGCATGGGTCAGAATTCAGTCTCCGTGCTGCGTTTGCTACACGCATTGGACAGAAAACTCTCTTGTGTATAAGAGGCCTAAGGGTATAATCCACACATGAAAAAAATAAAAACTTCCGTTAAAAACAGATACACTGTCAATATTTCATGGTCATTTAGCATCCATGTGTGCATACATTTTCTGGTCGTCTATCTGTTTTTAATGGCCATTAACCCCTTGATGACATGCGCTGTACATGTATGGGTGCCACAGCTGCCAGGACTCCAGGAGCTAATGTGATCAGTGATAACGCCGATCAGACATTTAACCCTTCAGATGCTGTGGTCAAGACCCATAACTCTACGGAGCTGTATGAGAGTTTGATTTTTGTGGGATGCTTGTAGTTTTCATTTGTATCATTTTGAGGCGCATAACACTTTTTGATCGCTTGTTATTCAATTTTATTGGTGGAAAAAAACAGCAATTCAGTTGTTTTTTTTTATACAGCGTTCACCGTATGGGCTAAATTACATAATCATTATGTAGTGTGGGTCATTATGGATGCAACAATAAATATGTGGAGGGAATTTTTTTTTTCCCCATTGAAAAGTATTTGGAGATTTTTTTAATTTTATTTAATAAAACTTTATTTACCGGTAACTTTTTTGTAACCATTTACTATTCCCACAAGGGGACTGTAACAGATGGTCTTTTGATCACTTTTATAATGCATTGAACAGCTAATGCTAAATAATGCATTATACTGTGAGTGCTATACTGACAGTCGCCTCACCATCAGGGGGCGCCAATGAGGGGTAGTCTGATGGGAAACACTGCAGGAAGGTCATGGGCTTTCATTACCTCCCAGGCTGCTGTGCACAGACATCGGCACCCTACAATCTCATTTGTGGGGTGCCAATGGGGGGCAGAGGGAGTCCGCTACTTTCACACTAGCGTTTTCAATTCTGCTATTGAGATCCGTCATAGAATCTCAATAGTGGAAGAAAATGGTTCCGTTTTGTCACCATTCATTGTCAATGGGGACAAAACTGAACTGAACGAAACGGAGTTGCACCAAAATGCATTCCGTTCTGTTTGGTTGCGTCCCCTCGCGGACAGAATAACGCTGCAAGCAGCATTTTTCTGTCCGCGATGTGGTGCGGAGCAAGACACAATAGAAAACGGATCCGTCCCCCATTGACTTTCAATGGTGTTCATGACAGATGTGTCATGGCTATAGAAGACATAATACAACCGGATCTGTTCATGACGAATGCAGTTGAAGCATTTTTGCAGATCCATGATGGATCCGCAAAAAATGCTAGTGTGAACGTAGCCTTAGATGGTATTGTCAATAATGACATCTAAGGGGTTAAACTCACCTCACCAAGGGACTTCTCCTTACTGGAGGCCGCAGGACCTAAAGCTCCCTGTGTGTCACAATGCTGGGAGCGCAAGGTCAAATTTTTAACAGGTGCAATTCTGTTTAATCATCCGATAAAAATAGGCCCATTTATTTTAATGGGGTCCATCTAGTACATGTCCTATTTTTTAATGGCCACTACTTACATGAATATAGAAACATAGAATGTGTCGGCAGATAAGAACCATTTGGCCCATCTAGTCTGCCCAATATACTGAATACTATGAATAGCCCCTGGCCCTATCTTATATGAAGGATGGCCTTGTGCCTATCCCATGCATGCTTGAACTCCTTCACTGTATTTGCAGCTACCACTTCTACAGGAAGGCTATTCCATGCATCCACTACTCTCTCAGTAAAGTAATACTTCCTGATATTATGTGCAAATGAAAAAAGATACTGGGCACTCTCTAGAATAAAAGGAACCTCACAATTTATTATCAATAGGACATATAAACATATAGACAATTCATTTAATACCATTAAAACACCATAACATAAAATCCGGATAAACATAATAAAATATGAAATATAAAACTAAATTCCAATTAATCTAAAAAATATTTAGGAATAAGACCGCCTCTGATTATTCGGGGATAAAAAGTCTTTTAAATAAATGATCCTCCAACTTTGAGTTTGGGTATACGGTAGAAATATTCTTTAGGGTATTGATAGCCCAAATATAACTTCTCCTCCGCAAATGAAATGAAATCTCAGATTTTCAATACAGTGATTTAGTTATGCGGCGTCCCGCTTTACTCACTGTTCAGTTGGAATGCTTTATTCCGCTGCTGTGCCGGTACTTTGAGTTCAGGGATATCACATATGAGTTTCGTTCCCCTCTCTGTCTCGTAGGCGCCGCTCTATCAGTAGAAGAGCCGGCGCTCGATGGTTAATGCAGGCTCCTTTTTTCTGCGCTGGACTTTATTTGTAGATGAGGGTGTGATACTCCTCAGAGAAATCCTTTTGGAGTGCGCATAAGGTCTGCAGTGAGACACAGTAGATCCGGGTATCTATGATACTTTAGCACGGAAAGTCAATGTCCATCAGGGGGGATCCTAGCACCAAAATCTTCTACTGATAGAGCGGCGCCTACGAGACAGAGAGGGGAACGAAACTCATATGTGATATCCCTGAACTCAAAGTACCGGCACAGCAGCGGAATAAAGCATTCCAACTGAACAGTGAGTAAAGCGGGACGCCGCATAACTAAATCACTGTATTGAAAATCTGAGATTTCATTTCATTTGCGGAGGAGAAGTTATATTTGGGCTATCAATACCCTAAAGAATATTTCTACAGTATACCCAAACTCAAAGTTGGAGGATCATTTATTTAAAAGACTTTTTATCCCCGAATAATCAGAGGCGGTCTTATTCCTAAATATTTTTTAGATTAATAGGAATTTAGTTTTATATTTCATATTTTATTATATTTATCCGGATTTTATGTTATGGTGTTTTAATGGTATTAAATGAATTGTCTATATGTTTATATGTCCTATTGATAATAAATTGTGAGGTTCCTTTTATTCTAGAGAGTGCCCAGTATCTTTTTTCATTTGCACATTTTATCAAAGGAAGGGTGATTCCTTTTTACTGAGAGCACCTCTACCATAATCTGCTTTGAATCCAGTGCGTCACCTCTCTTTATCTGTTTTACTTCCTGATATTACTTTTAAACCTTTGCCCCTCTAATTTAAAACTATGTCCTCTTGTAGCAGTTTTTCTTCTTTTAAATATTCTCTCCTCTTTTACCTTGTTGATTCCCTTTATGTATTTAAGTTTCTATCATATCCCCTCTGTCTCGTCTTTCTTCCAAGTTATACATGTTAAGGTCCTTTAATCTTTCCTGGTAAGTTTTATCCTGCAATCCATGTACTAGTTTAGTAGCTCTTCTCTGAACTCTCTCCAAAGTATCAATATCCTTCTGGAGATATGGTCTCCAATACTGAATAGACACATAATAGACTTTAATTGGTTCTGAGAATGGTCATGTGAATGTAGCCTTATCCTATTGAATATGAAGTCCTCATAGTTTTTAAACTCCCCATTTGCTGTCAGTAAATAGAAAGCTTCATGGTTTACTTCCAGAGGATGAAAATCTGTCCTGGTCATGTGAAGGGTACATAGGTGTAGGGCTTGTTACGCTACAGTTATCAGACCTCCCTCAGCTGTGCACCTGTATGATTATCACACAGGCAGATCAGATTTTAATCCTTTAGGGTCCATTCACACATCCGTGTGTGTTTTGCAGATCCGCAAAACACGGACAGCGGCAATGTGCGTTCCGCATTTTGCGGACCGCACATTGCCGTCACTAAGAGAATATGCCTATTCTTGTCCGCTATTGCGGACAAGAATAGGACATGTTTTATTTTTTTCAGGATCGGAATTGCGGACCCGGAAGTGTGGGTACGCAATTCCGGATCGGGCCGCACGTAATCAGTTCTGCGTTGCGTGAAAATCGCAGCATGTTCTATAGGCCTCATGCACACAGACGTTTTTTTTCACGGTCCGCAAAAACGGGGTCCGTAGGTCCGTGACCGTTTTTTCGTCCGTGGGTCTTCCTTGATTTTTGGAGGATCCACGGACATGAAAAAAAAGTCGTTTTGGTGTCCGCCTGGCCGTGCGGAGCCAAACGGATCCGTCCTGAATTACAATGCAAGTCAATGGGGACTGATCCGTTTGACGTTGACACAATATGGTGCCATTTCAAACGGATTCGTCCCCATTGACTTTCAATGTAAAGTCTGGAGTCCCTTTTATACCATCGGATCGGAGTTTTCTCCAATCCGATGGTATATTTTAACTTGAAGCGTCCCCATCACCATGGGAACGCCTCTATGTTAGAATATACTGTCGGATATGAGTTAGATTGTGAAACCTCATTTCCGACAGTATATTCTAACACAGAGGCGTTCCCATGGTGATGGGGACGCTTCTAGTTAGAATATACTACAAACTGTTTACATGACTGCCCCCTGCTGCCTAGCAGCATCCGATCTCTTACAGGGGGCCGTGATCAGCACAATTAACCCCTCAGGTGCCGCACCTGAAGGGGTTAATTGTACTATCATATCCCCCTGTAAGAGATCAGGGCTGCCAGGCAGCAGGGGGCAGACCCCCCCCTCCCCAGTTTGAATATCATTGGTGGCCAGTGCGGCCCCCCCCCCCTTCCTCCCTCTATTGTAATAAATCGTTGGTGGCACAGTGTGCGCCCCCCATCGGCCCCCCCTCCCTCTATAGCATTAACAACATTGGTGGCCAGTGTGCGGCCTCCCATCTACCCCCCCCCTCCCCCCCGATCATTGGTGGCAGCGGGTTACTAGCAATAGTACAATAGTAAAAGATTCATACTTACCTGGGGGCTGCGATGTCTGTGTCCGGCCGGGAGCTCCTCCTACTGGTAAGTGACAGTTCATTTAGCAATGCGCCGCACAGACCTGTCACTTACCAGTAGGTGGAGCTCCCGGCCGGACACGAACATCGCAGCAGCCTGGAGCAGGTAAGTATGAATCTTCTACTATTGAACTATTGCTAAGTAACCATGGCAACCAGGACTGTAGTAGTGTCCTGGTTGCCATGGTTACCGATCGGAGCCCCAGCGATTAAACTGGGACTCCGATCGGAACTCCGCTGCCACCAATGATGGGGGGGGGGGGGAGATGGGAGGCCGCACACTGGCCACCAATGTTGTTAATGATATAGAGGGAGGGGGGGCCGATGGGGGGCGCACACTGTGCCACCAACAAATTATTACAATAGAGGGAGGGAGGGGGGGGCGCACACTGTGCCACCAACGAATTATTACAATAGAGGGAGGGGGGGGGGGGCCGCACTGGCCACCAACCTATTATTACAATAGAGGGGGGGGGGGGCCGCACAGGCCACCAATGATATTCAAACTGGGGAGGGGGGGAGGGTCTGCCCCCTGCTGCCTGGCAGCCCTGATCTCTTACAGGGGGATATGATAGTACAATTAACCCCTTCAGGTGCCGCACCTGAAGGGGTTAATTGTGCTGATCACGGCCCCCTGTAAGAGATCGGGTGCTGCCAGGCAGCAGGGGGCAGTCATGTACACAGTTTGTAGTGTATTCTAACTAGAAGCGTCCCCATCACCATGGGAACGCCTCTGTGTTAGAATATACTGTCGGATCTGAGTTTTCACGAAGTGAAAACTTAGATCTGAAAAAGCTTTTATGCAGACGGATCTTTGGATCCGTCTGTATTAAAGTAACCTACGGCCACGGATCACGGACACCAATCTTGTGTGCATCCGTGTTCTTTCACGGACCCATTGACTTGAATGGGTCCGTGAACCGTTGTCCGTCAAAAAAATAGGACAGGTCCTATTTTTTTGACGGACAGGATACACGGATCACGGTCTCGGCTGCAAAACGGTGCATTTTCCGATTTTTCCACAGACCCATTGAAAGTCAATGGGTCCGCGAAAAAAAACGGAAAACGGCACAACGGCCACGGATGCACACAACGGTCGTGTGCATGAGGCCATATTCTGCGTTTTTCACGCAGCCCTGGCCCCATAGAAGTGAATGGGGCTGTGTGAAAAATGCATTGCATCCGCAAGCAAGTGCGGGTGTGATGCGTTTATCACTGATGGTTGCTAAGAGATGTTGTTTGTAAACATTCAGTTTTTTATCACGCGCGTGAAAAACGCATCAAAACGCATTGCACCCGCGCGGAAAAAACGGAACAACTAAACGCAATCGCAGATAAAACTGACTGAACTTGCTTGCAAAATAGTGCGAGTTTCACTGAACGCATCCGCGTCTGAGATCCGTGGCCATTGGCAACTTTCACACAGACGGATCACAGATCCGTCTACATAAAAGCTTTTTCAGATATGAGATTTCACTTCGTGAAAACTCATATCCGACAGTATATTCTAACACAGAGGCGTTCCCATAGTGATGGGGACGCTTCTAGTTAGAATAATCTACGAACTGTGTACATGACTGCCCCCTGCTGCCTGGCAGCACCCGATCTCTTACAGGGTGCTGTGATCCGCACAATTAACCCCTCAGGTGCTGCACCTAAAGGGTTAATTGTGCATATCATAGCCCCCTATAAGAGATCAGGGGCTGCCAGGCAGCAGGGGGCAGACCCCCCTCCCTCCCCAGTTTTAATTTCATTGGTGGCCAGTGCGGCCCCCCCCCGGCCCCCCCTCCCTCTATTGTATTAATTTCATTGGTGGCCAGGGTGCGGCCCCCCTCCCTCTATTGTATTATTTTCATTGGTGGCACAGTGTTCGGCCCCCCCCGGCCCCCCCTCCCTCTCTCTATTGTATTAATTTCCTTGGTGGCCAGTGTGCGCCCCCCCGGCCCCCTCTCCCTCCCTCTATTGTATTATTTTCATTGGTGGCACAGTGTGCAGCCCCCCGGCCCCCCTCCCTCTATTGTATTAGTTTCATTGGTGGCCAGTGTGCGGCCCCCCCTCCCTCCCTCTATTGTATTATTTTCATTAGTGGCACAGTGTGCGGCCCCCCCCCCTCGCTCTATTGTATTATTTTCATTGGTGGCACAGTGTGCGGCCCCCCTCCCTCCCTCTATTGTATTATTTTCATTGGTGGCAGCGGAGAGTTCTGATCGGAGTCCCAGTTTAATCGCTACTGCAGTCCTGGTTGCCATGGTTACTTAGCAATATTAGAAGCATCATACTTACCTGCTGCGCTGTCTGTGACCGGCCGGGAGCTCCTCCTACTGGTAAGTGACCGATCATTAAGCAATGCGCCGCACAGACCTGTCACTTACCAGTAGGAGGAGCTCCCAGCCGGTCACAGACAGCGCAGCAGGTAAGTATGATGCTTCTAATATTGCTAAGTAACCATGGCAACCAGGACTGCAGTAGCGTCCTGGTTGCCATGGTTACCGATCGGAGCCCCAGCGATTAAACTGGGACTCCGATCGGAACTCTCCGCTGCAACCAATGATCGGGGGGGGAAGGGGAGAGGGGAGGCCGCACACTGTGCCACCAATGAAAATAATACAATAGAGGGAGGGAGGGGGGGCCGGGGGGGCCGCACACTGTGCCACCAATGAAAATAATACAATAGAGGGAGGGAGGAGGGGCCGGGGGGGCACACACTGGCCACCAATGAAAATAATACAATAGAGGGAGGGGGGCCGGGGGGCCGCACACTGTGCCACCAATGAAAATAATACAATAGAGGGAGGGGGGCCGGGGGGCCGCACACTGTGCCACCAATGAAAATAATACAATAGAGGGAGGGAGAGGGGCCGGGGGGTCCGCACACTGTGCCACCAATGAAAATAATACAATAAAGGGAGGGAGGGGGGCCGCACACTGTGCCACCAATGAAAATAATACAATAGAGGGAGGGAGAGGGGGCCGGGGGGGGCCGCACACTGGCCACCAATAAAATTAATACAATAGAGGGAGGGAGGGGGGGCCGGGGGGGCCGCACACTGTGCCACCAATGAAAATAATACAATAGAGGGAGGGAGGGGGGCCGCACACTGGCAACCAATGAAATTAATACAATAGAGGGAGGGAGGGGGGGCCACACACTGTGCCACCAATGAAAATAATACAATAGAGGGAGGGAGGGGGGGCCGCACACTGTGCCACCAATGAAAATAATACAATGGAGGGAGGCGGGGCCAGTGTCCGCCCCCCCCGGCCCCCTCTCCTTCCCTCTATTGTATTATTTTCATTGGTGGCACAGTGTGCGGCCCTCCTCCCTCCCTCTATTGTATTAATTTCATTGGTGGCCAGTGTGCGGCCCCCCTCCCTCCCTCTATTGTATTATTTTCATTGGTGGCACAGTGTGCGGCCCCCCCTCCCTCGCTCTATTGTATTATTTTCATTGGTGGCACAGTGTGCGGCCCCCCCTCCCTCCCTCTATTGTATTATTTTCATTGGTGGCACAGTGTGCGGCCTCCCCTCTCCCCCGCTCCCCCCCCCGATCATTGGTGGCAGCGGAGAGTTCTGATCGGAGTCCCAGTTTAATCGCTGGGGCTACGATCGGTAACCATGGCAACCAGGACGCAACTGCAGTCCTGGTTGCCATGGTTACTTAGCAATATTAGAAGCATCATACTTACCTGCTGCGCTGTCTGTGACCGGCCAGGAGCTCCTCCTACTGGTAAGTGACCGATCATTAAGCAATGCGCCGCACAGACCTGTCAATTACCAGTAGGAGGAGCTCCCAGCCGGTCACAGACAGCGCAGCAGGTAATTATGATGCTTCTAATATTGCTAAGTAACCATGGCAACCAGGACTGCAGTAGCGTCCTGGTTGCCATGGTTACCGATCGGAGCCCCAGCGATTAAACTGGGACTCCGATCGGAACTCTCCACTGCCACCAATGATCGGGGAGGGGGGGAGAGGGGAGGCCGCACACTGTGCCACCAATGAAAATGATACAATAGAGGGAGGGAGGCGCACACTGTGCCACCAATGAAAATAATACATTAGAGGGAGGGGGGGCCGGGGGGGGCGCACACTGGCCACCAATGAAAATAATACAATAGAGGGAGGGAGGGGGGGCCGCACACTGGCCACCAATGAAAATAATACAATAGAGGGAGGGAGGGGGGGCCGCACACTGGCCACCAATGAAATTAATACAATAGAGATAGGGAGGGGGGCCAAGGGGGGGTCTTCCCCCTGCTGCCTGGCAGCCCCTGATCTCTTACAGGGGATTATGATACGCACAATTAACCCCCCTCAGGTGCTGCACCTGAGGGGTTAATTGTGGGGATCACAGTCCCCTGTAAGAGATCGGGTGCTGCCAGGCAGCAGGGGGCAGTCATGTACACAGTTCTTAGTATATTCTAACTTGAAGCGTCCCCATCACCATGGGAACGCCTCTGTGTTAGAATATACTGTTGGATCTGAGTTTCACGATCTAACTCATATCCGACAGTATATTCTAACATAGAGGCGTTAGCATGGTGATGGGGACGCTTCAAGTTAAAATATACCATCGGATTGGAGAAAACTCCAATCCGATGGTATAATAGGGACTCCTGACTTTACATTGAAAGTCAATAAGGGACGGATCCGTTTGCAATTGCACCATATTGTGTCAACGTTAAACGGATCCGTCCCCATTGACTTGCATTGTAAGTCAGGACGGATCTGTTTGTGTCCGTACGGCCAGGCGGACACTAAAACAACTTTTTTTCATGTCCGTGGATCCTCCAAAAATCAAGGAAGACCCACGGACGAAAAAACGGTCACGGATCACGGACCTACGGACCCCGTTTTTGCGGACCTTAAAAAAAAACGGTCGTGTTCATGAGGCCTTATAGAGGAAATCTGGCCATTAGGAGTCCCTTGTATTAGGCAAAGAAGAAGGCTGCCGAAAGATGGGGACTGGAGGACTGCTGTCATCTGTGCATTGATTTCAATGGGCAAGATATTAGGCACTGGAAATAATAAAATGGCACCGGCAGAGACTGTGCAAAATCAACAACACCTTTAAATAGAGGTATAACTAGAGGTTTCTGGGCCCAAATGCAAAATATGTATCTCCCCAGCAGCTGGCTCTGTTATTAGGGCACTGTTATGGGAGCACAGTAGCAGGCTCTGTTACTAGGGAACTGTGTGGTTTGAACTTCCTCAGCATGGTCTTTCTTACCCATATCCAAAGGTAGGAAGACCATTGACTATGTCTGCTATTGAAAAGTTGGAAAATTGCAAAGTCCCCTGAGGACATCTAATGGAAGACAAAGCTAATAAGAGGATACCGAGAAGCAGAGCAACTGGAAATAAACTACATCAGCAAAAAAACAGAGATAACTCCAGGACAAAATACATCATTCTGTGTTCTGCTGTACACTGTTATATTACTGAATCACTGCTTATTACTGGTATCTCCCGGCCTGTTTCATACCCAAGTACTGTATGCTTGTAGTTAGGGATGAGCGCAGGGCCGTCTTTAATATTGATTGGACCCTGGGCAAGAATTTACTTGGGCCCCCTGGATCCCGCCTTCCCACACCTTAAAAAAAAGCGAAAATCGTATACTCACCTGTTTCCTTTCACTGGCGCTCACTAGCTGCTGGTACGGCGAGGGATGGTGCAACGCAGACGCGCACACCTCACCGCGTCCTGGCACAGGCGGGCGTGATGACATCATCACACCTGCCTGCGCTGAGATTTCACTACCAAATAGACCTCAGGCCTGTAGTCTATGACAAGTCTTGTCGCCATCTGCAAATTTTAAGGCACATTGGCGACCATTTTGCTCGCCATCTGGAGCGCTGTATTGCATCAGTGACATGAACACTCTCCACATATAATGATATATTACATCGTTGACATCACCGCTCTCCACATATAATGTTATATTATATCAGTGACATCACCGCTCTCCACATATAAGTGATATTTTACATCAGTGACATGAACACTCTCCACATATAAGTGATATATTACATCAGTGACATTACCGCTGTCCACATATAGGCGATATATTACATCAGTGACATCACCGCTCTCCACATATATGTGATGAGCGGTGATGTCACTGATGTAATATATTACTTACCGGTATATGTGGACAGCAATGATGTCACTGATGTAATATATTACTTATGTGTGGAGAGTGGTGATGTCACTGATGTAATATATCACTTATAAGTAATATATTACATCAGTGATATCACCGCTGTCCATATATAGGTGATATATTACATCTGTGACATCACCGCTCTCCACATATAAGAGGCATATTACATCAGTGACGTCATCCTTTGGCGCTGGGGTGCGCAGCCAGGGCCGGCCTTAGGTGTTCAGGCGCCCTGTGCGAGCTAACCTTGTGGTAGTGTTACCTGCAGTCCTATGTAAAACCACAGATAACACTAGTGCTAAATAATGTAGTAGTGTTACCTGCAGTCCTATGTAAAACCACAGATAACACTAGTGCTAAATAATGTAGTAGTGTTACCTGCAGTCCTATGTAAAACCACAGATAACACTAGTGTAGATCATGTGGAAGTGTTACCTTCGTCCTTAGTGTGCCTCCCTGTGTCTATCGCACGGACTCCATGCTGGCGCTGCCTCCTCTTCCATCTTCTTCCTCTTGTCCCGCACAGAACGTTCTGAAGCAGCTGCGTCAAGACATAGGAACACTGTGGGCATGGTGATACACACAGGGACGGACACACACACACACAGGGACGGACACACACACACACAGGGACGGACACACACACACACAGGGACGGACACACACACACAGGGACGGACACACACACACACACAGGGACGGACACACACACTGGCACACTCAACATCAGCAGCAAGGAGTTAAAGTCCAACCCTTAATGCCCCCAAGATCCCTGGGGGGGGGGGGGGGTTGATGTAGTAGCAGGAAAGCACACACTGTCCCCCTGTCCTATATGAGCCCCCCCCTGTCCTATATGAGCCCCCCCTGTCTGTCCTATATGAGCCCCCCCCTCCCCTGTCCTATATGAGCCCCCCTGTCCTATATGAGCCCCCCCTGTCCTATATGAGCCCCCCCTGTCCTATATGAGCCCCCCTGTCCTATATGAGCCCCCCCTGTCCTATATGAACCCCCCCCTGTCCTATATGAGCCCCCCCTGTCCTATATGAGCCCCCCCTGTCCTATATGAGCCCCCCGTCCTATATGAGCCCCCCCCTGTCCTATATGAGCCCCCCCTGTCCTATATGAGCCCCCCGTCCTATATGAGCCCCCCCCCGTCCTATATGAGCCCCCCGTCCTATATGAGCCCCCCCTGTCCTATATGAGCCCCCCCCTCCCCTGTCCTATATGAGCCCCCCCTCCCCTGTCCTATATGAGCCCCCACTGTCCTATATGAGCCCCCCCCCCCCCCCATGGCTACCAAATACCTGTAAGTTCAGTTGCTTGGCTGGCTCAGGCTGTCTGTTGTGGCTGCTGGCTGGGGCTCCGCCTCCTTCTTCTCTCAGCCTGTGCGGCAGCTGCATCACGCTCCAGCAGCCACTGGTCTGCTCTGTTAAAGAGACAGGCAGGCCAGGCAGCAGAGCGGAGCGCAGAGCGGCCCCGGGCCCCGCCCCCTCCTCATTCTCTCTTTCTATAGTCCGGACCATGACTTTGTTATGTTACATGGCCGGCGGGCGGCGGCGGCAACAAAATATAGGGGGCCCAAGTAAAATCCAAGTAAAATGCTGCTTGGGCCCCCCAGGAGCAACTGGGCCCGGGGCAGCTGCCCCTTTTGCCCTGCGGTAAAGACGGCCCTGGATGAGCGAATCAAAAAAAAGTTGAATTTCCTCGTGCTTCGTGGTAACAAATCTAAAATGGCTGCTGCACATTAGGATATGGAGCAAGGAACTCTGGGAACAAGGGATCACCCACAATGCCAAGCATGCAGCCATCCAGCCGCTGTGATGTCACAGCCCTATAAATAGCCTCAAACATCTTGGATTCAGCCTTTTTTCAGTGTACTTAATGCAGTGAGAGATATGACAGGCACTAGGAAAAGTGGTAGGAAAACTTTATTGTGCTGAAAAAACAATTTCGAAGTTCAGGGAAAGATTATTCAAGGTATAGGGAAATGATAGGGAGGCATTATCTACACTATAAAAGGAGAACAGGGGGTCCAATAGGGGAGTGTACAGCCTGGGTAATAGGAGCGATTCTATTACACCTTGCTGCACTAATTGTGGATCCAAATTGCTGTTATTCTGCTGCTTTTAGGTTTGCACTATATGATAGCTCAGTAATTCCAGAAAACCTTGCTTGTTATTGGGGTGCAAGTGCTGTGTGATATAGCCATTTACAGGGTGTATTAATAGGAAATATATGTATGTGGGGGCGGAGCCGAGCCACGCTGCTGAATGGCCGCATGAGCTTGAGCTCCTCCAGCATTCCGGCTCATTTACCCTATTTAAGCTTATAAATTGCCTTATTATGGGGAAACCTGGCAAAGACAAGACCAGAAGAAGCACAGAATCGACCCCGAGGCATTCTAAACAACCAGAGATGGAGAAGTTTCTCCGGAGAACATCAAAAGCTGCCGTGCAGAAAGGCGCCAATATGGCGGCGTCTATTGCTAATGACTCCGACGCAGGAGAACTTTCAGATACAGGCAGCGGCTCCGATGTTTCGGATGGAAGGCCCAGAGACCCGCCTCTCTCTGAACGGACCCTTCGACGGGTTCTTGAATCTGCCCTTACGCCTCTCAAACAGGATCTAGCAGACATAAAGGACGATATGAAGCAACTAGGCCAGAGAGTGATTACGCTAGAAAGCAAGCAGGAAGACATCATGGCCTATGAAGGCAAAGCCTCAGAGGTGCTAGCGTCACACAAAGCCTTACTAAATGACGCCTTCCTGAAGCTAGAAGACCAAGAAAACCGGAGTCGCCGGCGCAACATCCGCATACGCGGCCTACCTGAATCTATTGCGGCAGAGGCCTTGCCGACAGTGGCGCGTGAGTTATTTTCCAAAATGCTTGAACCGGGAAGAGCAGAGGGAATAGTGGTGGAGCGCATACACAGGGCGCTGCGCCCTAGGCCTAAACCTCAAGAACCACCACGAGACGTGATTTGCGGCCTACAAAGTGTTGTGGACACCGCGGCACTATTGAAAAGGCAGCGAGAAATGGAGGTGCTAGAATATGAAAATACGCCGATCCAGATGTTCCAGGATCTAGCACCTTCCACCTTGGCTAAGAGGCGCTTATTTAAGCCTCTCCTGGAAGTCCTCAGGAAGACGTCGACCCCGTTTAGATGGCTATATCCCTTTGGGCTGGCGATCTCCAGGAACGGAAAGCTGCTAACGGTGCGCTCACCGGCAGACCTGGAGTCCGTCTGGAGGTCCCTGGATGTCCCCCCTGTGGAGATCCCCTCGTGGCTACCAGCCGACCAAGATGGCCCCCTACCTACCCCGCCGAGTGTGTCTTCTTGGCAGACGGCGTCCGCAAGTAAGCCAGATCGCCTGGGTCGCAGCAAGATGGACAGGGCCCTCACTTGAGCCCAAACCAAGGTGACTTTGGTTGTTTTCTCCTGTTAGCATGAGCTGCTAATAATATGGCCTACCTTATTTTTCTACATTACAGATGACTGTCTCTTAGGTTCAGAGTTTATTGTTTACATAGAAGGTAGTGGCCTTTTCTCTGATCGGCCTGTTTTGTGGCATACTTTACATATAAGTCTTAGAGTTTTTACAAGAAGTCATGCTTTAACCGGGACACTTTTCTGATGTTTTGGAACTCTGCCTCCAAGTAGGCAATTTTTTCTCTCCCCAATTGCAGGGGAATGTCCGGATAGATTCCGGTGCTGGAAGCATTTTATGTTATTGGTCTCCTTTTTTGTGGTAGACCGAAAGGTGTTTTACTTGCCCCCTCGCCAATCCAATCCTGTCTTGGTTGGTGATAAGTAAACACCTACTTTTTTCTAGATGAATATTTCTTTTGAGCTGGTTTTTTACCAGTCCAACATGTTGATGGTTATGTTCCTTAATTTATTTTATTTTACATGTTCCCTTTTTCCCTCCTTCCCTCATCCTGCTCATATATGCTATGCTCTCTTAGATATTTTCATGGGTAATTTGTGCCATTTCTCTCTAGTACGTATACTGTCATGTCCTCGATTGTAGTCGCCTCTCTGAACGCACATGGGCTGAACGAGCCATGCAAAAGGTCTCAAACCATCTCTCTCCTTCTGAGGGATAAAGTCTCGGTAGCCTTCCTGCAAGAGACATATTTCAGGACAAATAAAATTCCTAATCTTCCTCCTAGGAAGTTTGCTCAGTGGTTTCATAGTACTCATGATTCCGCCAGTAGAGGTGTCAGTGTAGCTATACACAAAAACCTTCCCTTTAAGCATACCGCTACTTCAGCGGATCTTGAGGGCAGGTATATTTTTGTAAAGGGGGTAGTTGGTGACTCTCCAGTTACATTCGCCAATCTATATGCGCCTAATAGAGGCCAAGTACCATGGCTCGTTCAGACCCTTGCTTTATTGTCATCTTTTTCTGATAGACTGTTAGTTTTGGGAGGCGATTTCAATGTTGCTCTGGAAACGGCAGTAGACACGTCAGTAGGTAGACCATCTGTGTCCTATAAGCTTTTAAAAAGGCTTAAAACTTCCCTGAGAAAATTAAAGGTCCTTGATGTTTGGCGTACTATAAACCCCAATGGCCGAGACTATACATTTTATTCACATGCCAAGATGTCATTCCACAGATTAGATTATTTGTTCTTGTCTGACTCACATATTCGCAATGTCTCTGGAGCCCGGATTGGTAGTATTACGTTATCCGATCATGCCCCTGTTATCATTAACTTCTCCCTGTCCGGACCACAGAGAAAAGAACGCCTATGGCGTTTGAACGACACCTTGATTTTGGACCCCACCCACGCGTGCAAAATCAAGGCCTCGCTTTCCGAATTTTTTGCGCTAAACGATACACCAGATTCCCCGCCTTCTCCTTCCATACTATGGGAATCCCATAAGGTAGTTATAAGGGGGGAACTAATTGCACTAGGGGCCTATGTAAAAAAGCAAAGAACGCAGGCATTAGACGCTTTGCTAGTGAAGATTGCTCGCCTTGAATCCTCTCACAAGGAATCACAGGCTAAGCGCATCCTGACCGAACTTACTGAAGCTAGAGTGCAATTAAAAAAAACTATTAAATGTCACCTCTGCAAAGCTGATCCTACGCTCACGATTTAAAGCCTATGCACATGGGGATAGAGGAAACAGACTGATGTCGGCGATTGCCAAGAAGCAGTTCTCTGACTCCTTTGTTTCCTCTATTAAGGACCCCAAAGGCAAAGTACATAAATATACCCCAGATATAGCTAAGGCATTCTGTGCTTTTTATGAGACCCTATACAATCTACCCCCCCCCCCCAGATGGTGCATCTGTTAGTGATCTCTCAGAAGCTACTGATAAATTCCTACAGAATTTAGATCTTCCCTCTATAACCCCTGCCAAGGCATCTCATCTGACTAGACCTGTCACTGATCTAGAGATTCACAAAGTACTCATGTCCATTCCCTCGGGCAAAAGTCCAGGACCAGATGGGTTCCCCATCACTTATTATAAATCCTTTAAAGATGTTCTAATTCCCCGCTTCAGGAACCTGTGCAATTATCTTCTCACTGGTGGCTCCCTTGCCCCTCATTCCTTATTGGCACACATTACTGTCCTACATAAGGAGAATAAGGATCCGACATGCTGCAGCAACTATAGGCCGATCTCTCTGCTAAACTGTGATGTGAAGTGGTGGGCGAAGATCTTGGCCACTAGGCTTCAGGATGTGCTGCCTGACATCGTCCATGAGGAACAGGTGGGTTTTGTCCATGGCAGACAGGGGTCAGAAAATACAATAAGGCTTCTTCATCTTGTAAATTGGGCTAAAAGATCATCTAAGCCCTTGGTGCTAGTAAGTACTGACGCGGAAAAGGCCTTCGACAGGGTCAGTTGGCACTATATGTCGCGGGCCCTGTCGAGGTTTGGCCTACCTGACCAATTCATTACTGCCATTTATACGTTATACTCGACCCCCTCTGCCATGGTCAAAGTTAATGGAACACTGTCACCACCATTTCGCATCACTAACGGGACAAGGCAGGGATGCCCTTTATCTCCTGCACTATTCATCTTAGTGATGGAGACTCTTTTATGTAGAATAAGATTGGACCCAGAGATAAGGGGCTTACAAATAGGTTCTTGTACACACGTTGCTGCAGCATTCGCGGATGACCTTTTAATCATGACCTCAAACCCCAGAGAAGCCTTGCCCAGATTGCTGTTCATATTTGAAGATTTTGGGTTTATATCAAATTTTAAAATTAACTATGGGAAATCCATGGCTCTCAATATCTCTTGTCCACAAGCAGTGATTAATGATCTTAAGCGTGCTACTCCATTCACTTGGGCCTCCAGAGACATTGTGTATTTAGGTACTCATGTTTCGGCTAATGTCCAGGATCTGGCTTCCCTTAACTACATGCCGCTCCTTCAAACGGTCCGGACACATCTTCAAAACCTGAAACTCCCATTTGTCTCCTGGGTGGGACGGAAAAATTACATTAAGACCTTTATCCTTCCCAAATTTCTGTATTTGCTACAATCCCTCCCTATTTGGCTTCCAAATTCATATTTTACTGAAATACGTAGGGTATTCACACGCTTTCTTTGGAATGGCAAGTCACCACGTATTGCTTACTCTGTCCTCACAAGGGATAGAAGGTTCGGAGGCTTTGGGATGCCAGATGTGAAGCTTCATTATACTGCTGTACAACTAGGCAGATGTGTAACTATTATGTCTCGCCAATCTAGCTCTCTTTGCTCTCGTCTTGAAAATGCACTATTGTCTAACCAAGAATTGCTTACTTTATGGGGTATTAGGCCTATCTCTGCTAATCATTGTTATACGTCCCCGGTTTGGAAAGGCATGTTGGTGGAATGGTCCAAAATGGTTCAGTCCCGTATCTTTAACTTCCCTAACACTCGTATGCCGCTTAGACTACTACAAAGCCACATCCATCAAACTGTGTTAAACCCCTCCGGGATTTGGTCTAAGCTCGCTGATATTCCTCTGCGGGATGTCCTTCTCCCGGATGGCTGTTTAAAATGGGATTCAGTAATGGACCTCCCTGAGGTCAAAACAGCACCCTTTTTTCACCTAGCAAATTTCCAGAGAGATACCAAATTGTGTACCGGGCCATTTTCTGATAGTAGCTCGCCCTCCTGGCTTGAAAAGAAGGTCTTGGCTACCAAACCCCCCCTTAGACCATTATCTCAGATGTATAAAGAAATGCTTTCCTCCCTGCCCCCGGAGCTTCGTTTTGTGATCTCATGAGAACGGGAGCTCTCCATATCTCTTATAGAGCCAGAGAAAGCGTTCATACTAGCTCACTCACACGGCTTTAATCGTTGTGTGAGGATTCAGGAGAATTCCTTTAAACTCCTGTGTAGATGGTACAAAACACCTGAGTTCTTGCATAAATTGAACCTGGAAATTTCCGAAAAATGTTGGAGATGTGGCCTGGACACTGGCTCCTTGTCACATATTTGGTGGCTCTGCCAAAAGATTCAACCTTTCTGGACCTTAATTCAGGCTTTAGTTAATCAAATATGTAATACTAAGATATCACTGGATGCAAAGCTTATCTTGCTATGGTGTCCGAACAATTCCCTCACACCCACCAAACATGACCTTCCAACGATGCTGCTCACAGCAGCTAAATTACTTATCCCCTTTTTGTGGAAGAATGACTCCCCACCTACTCTCCTTATGTGGACTGATAGAGTAGACCAGATCTACCGTTTTGAGGAGCTAGCGCACTGGGAAAATAACTCACACCCTCGCTTCTTAAAATTGTGGTCTCCATGGAAAGTCTATAGAAACTTTACATAATAGAGCAGAAGTTTATCACTTCCTTGTTTCCCTCCCCTCCTTCCCTTCCTGATCTCCCCCTTCCCCTTCTTTTCTTTTCTTGGATATTACTCTAAGATCAATGATAATGACTGTTTTGTATTGCTTACACTTGACATGTATGCTGGATAACTATTTTGTACCATATTGTCATCAATGTACTGTCTTGTGTGGGTCATGGCCCTGATTTTTTCTTTCAATAAAAAGAAATATGGTTAGGAAATATATGTATGTCTTATTAGCCGTTCTGCGGTGAATATACATTGCTATACAGCCATTTATGGGGTGTATTACTAGGAAGTATATTAATAGGAAGTATACGGTGACTTTATTAGTACAATATGGTGGCTCACTTCAGGCGGATTATGGAATCAGGTGCTGCTAACCCAAATTAGAGGGACACCCACCCTCTGGTCAAGTAGCTAATATATAAGAAAGTAGTGGGTGAGCACTCAGGCACTTGGACTTAATAAAATTTGATTAAATCAATTTATTAATACATGTACTAGTCATAAAATCTATTAAGATAAATGTAAAACATAACATAAAATATAATCACCAATGGGAATCAATATGCTGAATTTCCACACTTCACATAAAGTCTTTACAATGTCCAAACAGTGTGGACTGACAAGGCAGGTGGCTGGACGCAAATCCACTACCAGAGTGTCAATTCCAGAGTGTCAATTCTCAGGTATGGTTATCAGTCCTTATCCCATATATGGAACACATCAGGCACAGATAAATATCCAAAGTATGGTTAGGGTGATAGTGCTTATCTCCTCCACAGAGTTTTCGGTGCAGTATGATTTTGACGTTTTTCGCAAGCTTAATAGCTATAGGTATTAATCATAACCTCCGGTGAGAGTCAATACTTTGAGGAGGAATAGTTCTTACCTTCCTTCCTATCCACACGAGTAGCAGGCAGTGCAGGTTAGTGCCGGCGTCACGCTTCAAACTGCTTGCGCTGACTGTCCCGAACTATCGCGGGAGTTGGAGCGGGACTTGGTTAGTCCATGCGTGGTGATCCTCCGGCTGGAACAAGGAAACTGCCTCTTCGGTCTGTGTTTGTTTGTTCCTGTAGAGTTTACTGCGACTGCAGTTGCAAGTAGCGTGGCCACGCTAATGATCACGGAGATACTGCTCACAGGTGTCCGGCCCAGACGCGTTTCGGGAATTAGCCTTCCCTTCCTCAGTGGTGCCTTGACACCTGTATGCCTCCGCCTTTTATATCCCAAATGACACACCAAAATTATGGATTCCTGGATTTCCGTTTTGGAATGCGTTTTCCAGTTTCTCTGCATGCGGTATTCATGCGGTTTTATTGGGCATATATGCGTTTTTTATGCTGTATAATTCTACTGTTGTATGTAGACTTAAAATAAGAAAGCATTTTGTTATATCTAGTTATTTAACTGAGATATAACATCTTTAACAATTATTTCATTAACGATAATGCTTTCTATAATGTCCATGTCAGTTCAGTTTGTCATCTCTTGTTCTGGCCGTCCCAAAGATGAACAAATATAATAAACTATAAATAATTTCAATATAAATACATAAAATACATAAAATTCCATACAATATTTAAAAATATATATAAAATATGAAAATAAAAAATAAAAACATGAGTATATCATATTGGATATATCCAACAGAGCAAATAGCTGAATATTTTGAATATTAATTGGGGATCTGGCATGGACCCCAGAGACATGATCGACCTTCATATTAAAATATTGTCCTTTTTGTATCATCGCCAATTCCACTAGTCAAGGTTGATTACAATGACAAATGAATGCGAAATAGATGTGCAATAAGAGACATATTGATTGGATGTCGTATTGATTGGATGTATGGGGGCTGGGGGCCCCAGACCGAGTCCACGACGCAGTGTCGATAAACGACCAAACTGCGGCGTGTGAGCCGGATATGGGGCACCCAGCCTACAAAAATCCAAAAATCTCGAGATCTGCATTTAAGCCGGCTGGTAGCATTGATCCAAACTCATAGATGCGTCTTGATTCCATCCTAGACATCTGTTTGATGTACCGTATTTTTCGCTTTATAAGACGCACTTTTTTTCCCCCAAAAGAGGGGGGAAAATGACAGTGCGTCTTATAAAACGATGGTTGACTTTGTTTACAGGGCTGACACGGATGTATCGCCGGCCGCTATGCTGCACAGTGTGGCCGGCGATACATCAGTCACAGTGCGGGGAGGGAGGAGGGGCTGGAGGCAACTCACAGCGGGGCCCGATGCAGTCACTGTATTACACCGGGCCCCGCGCACAGAAGTCTCTTTGTATGTAAAATCTTTCATTAATCCTTTATACCGTAAATCGCTCTCCTTTTGATAAACTTTACTAGCCTAATCGCCTGCATCAGTACTCACTATGAATGTAGCGTGCGGTCCGGCCGGCGTGTGACTGACGTCACGCTCCTCCCACTTCATTAATGAAGCAGGAGCAGGCTGAAGTCATGCGTCGGAGGGACCGCACGCTACATTCATAGTGAGTACTGATGCAGGCGATTAGGCTAGTAAAGTTTATCAAAAGGAGAGCGATTTACGGTATAAAGGATTAATGAAAGATTTTACATACAAAGAGACTTCTGTGCGCGGGGCCCGTTGTACTACAGTGACTGCACCGGGCCCCGCTGTGAGTTGCCTCCAGCCCCTCCTCCCTCCCCACACTGTGACTGATGTATCGCCGGCCACACTGTGCAGCATAGCAGCCGGCGATATATCAGTGTCAGCTAGTTTATCAAATGGAAAGCGATTGATTCAGGATTAAATAAATATTTTATATACAAAGAATAAAATACTGTAATGCTGTGAAACATAGGGCCATGAGGGGGACCAGCATAAGATACTATATGTGTGTCACCCACACATATAGCATCTTATGCTGGCCCCCCTCATGGCCCTATGTTTCACAGCACACATCCCCCATAACAGTGCATCATCCATAGATCCCCCCCATAACAGTGCATCATCCATAGATCCCCCCCATAACAGTGCATCATCCACAGATCCCCCCCCATAACAGTGCATCATCCACAGATTCCCCCCCATAACAGTGCATCATCCATAGATCCCCCCCATAACAGTGTGTCATCCACAGATCCCCCATAACAGTGCGTCATCCACAGAGCCCCATAACAGTGTCATCCCCAGACCATTAGTTCAAAATCCACCAAAAGCACACCTTTTGGTTCAAAATATTTTTTTTCTTATTTTCCTCCTCAAAAACCTAGGTGCGTCTTATAATCAGGTGCGTCTTATAAAGCGAAAAATACGGTAGTTCCCGCCACGCCAGTGTATGTCCACCCTCTCCAGTGCCGTGAAAACCAGACTGGACGGATCCTTATTGTGAACATCTCTATAATGTCTTGAGAGACAGTGTTTCTCATATCCCTTGCGGATATTAGAGATGTGTTCAGCCAATCTGGTTTTCAAGGGGCGTTTGGTGCGTCCTATGTACTGTCTTTTACAAGGGCACTGGATCAGGTAGACAACGCCAGTGGTATTGCAGGTCAGACATTCCTTTATCTCCCATTTATATCTATTTTGAGTGGAGGCAATTGTTGATATTTTCCTTGGTATCGGGGAGATCTTGCAGGCCATGCACCTACCACATTTAAAAAAAACTTTTAATTTCATCCAGGTATCCATGGTTGTATTATCCTGTTTCGTTGGCTTTGATGATTTTCTGCAATCTCTTATAGTTATTACTGAAGGGAAGTATCATTCTAGTATTGATCATACCACCTTCTTGTACGTTTTTACTTGCTAATTTTTTCTCCTGGAACCAAGACGCATCTATGAGTTCGGATCAATGCTACCAGCCGGCTTAAATGCAGATCTCGAGATTTTTGGATTTTTGTAGGCTGGGTGCCCCATATCCGACTCACATGCCGCAGTTTGGTCGTTTATCGACACTGCGTCGTGGACTCGGTCTGGGGCCCCCAGCCCCCATACATCCAATCAATACGACATCCAATCAATATGTCTCTTATTGCACATCTATTTCGCATTCATTTGTCATTGTAATCAACCTTGACTAGTGGAATTGGCGATGATACAAAAAGGACAATATTTTAATATGAAGGTCGATCATGTCTCTGGGGTCCATGCCAGATCCCCAATTAATATTCAAAATATTCAGCTATTTGCTCTGTTGGATATATCCAATATGATATACTCATGTTTTTATTTTTTATTTTCATATTTTATATATATTTTTAAATATTGTATGGAATTTTATGTATTTTATGTATTTATATTGAAATTATTTATAGTTTATTATATTTGTTCATCTTTGGGACGGCCAGAACAAGAGATGACAAACTGAACTGACATGGACATTATAGAAAGCATTATCGTTAATGAAATAATTGTTAAAGATGTTATATCTCAGTTAAATATCTAGATATAACAAAATGCTTTCTTATTTTAAGTCTACATACAACAGTAGAATTATACAGCATAAAAAACGCATATATGCCCAATAAAACCGCATGAATACCGCATGCAGAGAAACTGGAAAACGCATTCCAAAACGGAAGTCCAGGAATCCATAATTTTGGTGTGTCATTTGGGATATAAAAGGCGGAGGCATACAGGTGTCAAGGCACCACTGAGGAAGGGAAGGCTAATTCCCGAAACGCGTCTGGGCCGGACACCTGTGAGCAGTATCTCCGTGATCATTAGCGTGGCCACGCTACTTGCAACTGCAGTCGCAGTAAACTCTACAGGAACAAACAAACACAGACCGAAGAGGCAGTTTCCTTGTTCCAGCCGGAGGATCACCACGCACGGACTAACCAAGTCCCGCTCCAACTCCCGCGATAGTTCGGGACAGTCAGCGCAAGCAGTTTGAAGCGTGACGCCGGCACTAACCTGCACTGCCTGCTACTCGTGTGGATAGGAAGGAAGGTAAGAACTATTCCTCCTCAAAGTATTGACTCTCACCGGAGGTTATGATTAATACCTATAGCTATTAAGCTTGCGAAAAACGTCAAAATCATACTGCACCGAAAACTCTGTGGAGGAGATAAGCACTATCACCCTAACCATACTTTGGATATTTATCTGTGCCTGATGTGTTCCATATATGGGATAAGGACTGATAACCATACCTGAGAATTGACACTCTGGAATTGACACTCTGGTAGTGGATTTGCGTCCAGCCACCTGCCTTGTCAGTCCACACTGTTTGGACATTGTAAAGACTTTATGTGAAGTGTGGAAATTCAGCATATTGATTCCCATTGGTGATTACATTTTATGTTATGTTTTACATTTATCTTAATAGATTTTATGACTAGTACATGTATTAATAAATTGATTTAATCAAATTTTATTAAGTCCAAGTGCCTGAGTGCTCACCCACTACTTTCTTATCTATACGGTGACTTTACATTGCTACACAGCAATTTATGGGGTGTATTACTAGGAGGTATATTAATAGGAAGTATACGGTGACTTTACATTGCTATACAGCCATTTACAGGGTTTATTAATAGGAAATATACGTACGTCTTATTAGCCGTTCTGCTGTGAATTTACATTGCTATACAGCCATATATTAGTAGGTAATATACATACATCTTATTAGCCGTTCTGCGCTGAATTTACATTGTTCTACAGATTTTTTTGGGGGTGTATTAGTGGGGGGAAAAAGTACGTCTTATTAGCCGTTCTGTGGTGAAGTTACATTGTTCTACAGTCTTTTTTTGGGTGTATTAGTAGAAAGAAAAGCATGTCTTATTAGCCATTCTGCGGTGAAGTTACATTGTTCTACAGCCTTTTTTGGGGTGTATTAGTGGTGAAAAAAAGTACGTATTATTAGCCGTTCTGCGGTGAAGTTACATTATTCCACAGCCTTTTTTGGGGTGTATAAATTTACTTTCAATTTCCTTTAATTATTTTATTTTGCAGTATGTCAGACAGACAAGTGATAGACCCTTCACAGGGAATGGGGAGTGGCCAAAATGTTTCTGTTGCAGGCAGAAGTAGCAGCAGAAGAAGGAGGCGTGGCAGCAGGAATTGCAGCGAGAGGCCTGGGCTCCCAGTGTCCTTTAGCAGTCGTGTCTTGACCAGCAACCCAGTGCTGCATGAATGGTTGACTCAGTCTTCGAATTCGTCGCAAGTAACATCAGACACCCCCAGCCAAGAGTCTGTGGCTTCCTCTGACACAACGCTTAGTTGGCATGGCCCAGGAGCAGGCCCTGTGCCCCCAACTGTCCTCAACATGCCTCTGTCATTATGCCGTAGGCTCGGATCCACTTTTCAGTAAGGACGAGCTACTAGAGAACAGTCAACAGCTACTGCCCAGCCAAGATCTGGAGGAGACATCCGCCGCTTCCTCCTGTAGGCAGGCAAGTAGTGATGATGAGAGTTGCGTGGGAGCTGTTGTTGCGAGCGGTCAGGCTCCTGGCCCTGAGACTGTTGAGGGGCACATCAGTGACTTGCAGACAGTAGTGGATGATGATGTAACCGATCACACTTGGGAGCTGGGTGAAGAAGGGGCTTCATAATCATCAGGAGAAGAGGGTGGCAGCTTGCGTGTGAGGCAGCGGCTGAGCCAGCAAGGTGGTAATGTGGCCGTGAGTCAGCAGGGTGACAGCAGTGGTCGGGAGCCAAACGTGCCCGAGGTAGACCACCCACTTCGCAGGAGCCTACCTGCCCAGAAAGTAGAGGTGCAGGAGTTCACGGAGGCAGCAGTAGCAGTCAGTCAGTGCAGAGTGTTGGGGGGAAAATGGCATACTCGGCGGTGTGGCAATTTTTTGTTAAGCCGCTGTAGGAGGCGAACATGGCCATTTGACAAATTTGTGGGCAGAAGGTGAAGCGTGGCCAGGGTGCCAATGTTGGCACCACGGCCCTGCATCAACGCATGCAGCGTCCCCATAAAGTGGCCTGGGAGAACCATGGTTTCGGTGTGGTGGTTCAGCCTGCCGCAACAACTGCTGCATCACCCAGTGCCACGCACCCGATTTCATGCATTCAATGCTCTACCACCTCAGCCGAAGGGAGCTGTCTGTCCTTCCCATCATCTACTACTGGTCCTGATGCATCTGCTCCTCGTCCTTCTACTCCTCGTCAGTCATTTCATCAGCAATCGATCACCGAAGCAATTGCCAAGAAACAACAATACGCGTGTGTTCATCCAATGGTGCAGAAACTGAACGTACTCCTGGCCAAGTTGCTGGTACTGCAGGCCATCCCTTTTCAAGTGGTGGACTCTGCACCTTTCAGAGAACTGATGGCTTGTGCCGAGCCGAGGTGGAGAGTCACAAGCCGTCATTTCTTTGCGAAAAAGGCAGTACTAGCCCTGCACACATATGCAGAACAGAAGGTGGGCCAGCCCTTGAGCCTGTCGGTGTCTGCCAAAGTGCACAGCAGTGCTGACGTGTGGAGCTGTAACTATGGTCAAGGACAATATATGTCCTTTACGGCCCACTGGGTAAATGTGGTTCCTGCCCAGCCACACCAGCAACTTGGTCAGGTGACACTGCTTCCACCTCCTCATTCTCACGCCGTTGGTTCTGCGACAATGTCCTACTCTGCCTCCTCATCCTCCACTGCAGCGACAATTCACAGTGCTCCTCCAGAATACCACATGTGCAGGGCAAGGCGGTGTCACACTGTTCTGCACCTAGTTTGCTTTAGGTTCTGGTGACTATAGTGTCCCTTAACCCCTTAAGGACACAGCCTTTTTACACCTTAGGACCAGGCCATTTTTTGCAAATCTGACCAGAGTCCCTTTAAGTGCTGATAACTTTAAAACGCTTTGACTTATCCAGGCCGTTCTGAGATTGTTTTTTTGTCACATATTGTACTTCATGACACTGGTAAAATGAAGTCAAAAAATTATTTTTTTTTGCACCAAAAAATACCTAATTTAACAAAAATTTGGAAAAATTTAGCAAATTTCAAAGTTTCAGTTTCTCTACTCCTGTAATACATAGTAATACCCCCAAAAATTGTGATGACTTTACATTCCCCATATGTCTACTTCATGTTTGAATTGTTTTGGGAATGATATTTTATTTTTTGGGGATGTTATAAGGCTTAGAAGTTTAGAAGCAAATCTTGAAATTTTTCAGAAATTTACAAAAACTAAATTTTTAGGGACCAGTTCAGGTCTGAAGTCACTTTGCGAGGCTTACATAATAGAAACCACCCAAAAATCACCCCATCTAAGAAACTACACCCCTCAAGGTATTCAAAACTGATTTTACATACGTCGTTAACCCTTTAGGTGTTGCACAAGAGTTATTGGCAAATGGGGATGAAATTTGAGAATTTCATTTTTTTGTCTAATTTTCCATTTTAACCCATTTTTTCCACTAACAAAGCAAGGGTTAACAGCCAAACAAGACTGTATCTTTATTGCCCTGACTCTGCCGTTTACAGATACACCCAATATGTGGCCGTAAACTACTGTACGGCCACACAGCGGGGCGTAGAGTGAAAGCTGCGCCGTTTGGTTTTTGGAGGGCTGATTTTTATGGACCGGTTTATTTACACCGTGTCCTGTTTTAACCCCCCTGATGCACCCCTGGAGTAGAAACTCCCTAAAAGTGACCCCATCTAAGAAAGTACACCCCTCAAGGTATTCAAAACTGATTTTACATACGTCGTTAACCCTTCAGGTGTTGCACAAGAGTTATTGGCAAATGGGGATGAAATTTGAAAATTTCATTTTTTTGCCAAATTTTCCATTTTAACCCATTTTTTCCACTAACAAAGCAAGGGTTAACAGCCAAACAAGACTGTATCTTTATTGCCCTGACTCTGCCGTTTACAGAAACACCCAATATGTGGCCGTAAACTACTGTACGGCCACACAGCGGGGCGTAGAGTGAAAGGTGCGCCGTTTGGTTTTTGGAGGGCTGATTTTTATGGACCGGTTTATTTACACCGTGTCCTGTTTCAACCCCCCTGATGCACCCCTGGAGTCGAAACTCCCTAAAAGTGACCCCATTTTGGAAACTAGGGGATAAGGTGGCATTTTTTGGGGGACTATTTTTAGGGTACATATGATTTTTGGTTGCTCTATATTACATTTTTGTGAGGCAAGGTTACCAAAAATTGAAATTCTGAAATTTCATCTCCATTTGCCATTAACTGTTGAGAAACACCTAAAGGGTTAATAAAGTTTGTATAATCAGTTTTGAATACCTTGAGGGGTGTAGTTTCTTAGATGGGGTCACTTTTAGGGAGTTTTTACTCTAGGGGGGCTTCAGGGGGGCTTCAAAAGGGACATGGTGTCAATAAAAAAGGCCATCAAAATCGGCCTTCCAGAAACCATGTCGGTCCTTTCCTTTTGCGGCCTCCCTTTTACTGATACAGCAGTTTACGACCACAAATGTGGCATTTCTGTAAACTGCAGTATCAGGGTAATAAATATTAACTTTTGTTTGGTTGGTAACCCTTGTTTTGTTACCGGAAAAAACGGATTGAAATGGAAAAGTGCCAAAAATTGCGTTTTTGGCACCGTTTATTTTATTTTTTTTAACCGTGTTAATCTGGGGGGTTAGGTCATGGGATATTTTTATAGAGGAGATTCTTACGGACGCGGAGATACCTAATAAGTCTACTTTTTTTTTTTACAATTATTTAGGTTTTTGACTATATTATCCTTTTTGATACAAAAATAAAATTTTTGGATCTCTAAAGTCTAGGTGTCATTTTTTTATTTATTTTTTATCCGATTATCTTATGTGGGGGCTCATTTTTTGCGGGACGAGCGGACGGTTTTATTGGCACTATTATGGGGGCTATATGACTTTTTTATCGCTTGCTATTAAATTTTTTGTTATGTTTGGTGACAAAAAATAATCGTTTTTTGCACCTTTTTTTTTTTTTTTGACCGTGTTAATCTGGGGGGTTGGATCATGGGGTATTTTTATCGAGGAGATTCTTACGAATGCGGCGATACCTAATAAGTCTACTTTTTTTTACATTTATTTAGGTTTTAGACTATATTATCCTTATTGATACAAAAAAAAAATTTTGTATCTCTAAAGTCTAGGTGTCATTTTTTTTTTTTTTATATGATTATCTTATGTGGGGGCTCATTTTTTGCGGGACGAGCGGACGGTTTTATTGGCACTATTTTGGGGGCTATATGACTTTATGATCGCTTGCTATTAAACTTTTTGTTATGTAACGTGACAAAAAAAAATCTTTTTTTGCACCTTTTTTTTTTTTTTTTTTGACCGTGTTAATCTGGGGGGTTAGGTCATGGGGTATTTTTATAGAGGAGATTATTACCGACGCGGAAATACCTAATATGTCTACTTTTAATAAATTATTTTCGTTTTTTTGGGTGTCTCAAGTCTGAGAACCAGTTTTTTTTTCCGATGTCAGTGCTAAATTGGGATATAAATTTAGTACTCCATGGAAGTGTGATACTCCCTGAAGCAACCAATAATGCAGAGGCCCGGATGATCGGGGCACGTGTCACATTGAGTAGTGGTGTCCTTCCGTATCCCCCTCCTGTGACACACTCTGCACCTTTTTTGGGTTCGTCCCTTCTTTCCAGTATGGGGGACCACACCTGGAAAGTGTTGGCCAGGGACGATCCGGGCACCTACAGTTCCCGAGGTACTCTCTTTCCCGGTCCGAGGCCTGCTCTTTCCCGGTCCGAAAAGATCAGGGCCATGAGGACTGCCTCATAGAACTGGAGGAATGTCCCTGTGCTGCCAGCGCTTCGGGATAGTACAAAAGAGTTGTACATGGCAACCTGCACCAAGTAGACCGCAACTTTTTTGTACCATGTCCGGGTTTTGCGCATGGCGTTATATGGCTTGAGGACTTGATCCGAGAGATCAACTCCTCCCATATACCGATTGTAGGCGACGATACAATCGGGCTTGAGGACCGTTGCCGCGGTACCTCGCACAGGGACAGGGGTGATGCCGTTACCATGAATTGTGGACAGCATAAGGACATCCCTCTTGTCCTTATACCTGACCAGCAACAGGTTTCCAGTGGTAAGGGCATGGGTCTCACCCCTGGGGATAGGTACCTGGAGGGGGAGCGCAGGGAGGCCGCGTTGATTTTTCCGCACGGTCCCACAAGCGAACGTGGATCTGGCGGCAAGGGACTGGAACAAGGGGATACTGGTATAAAAGTTATCCACGTACAGGTGGTAACCCTTATCCAGCAGTGGGTACATAAGGTCCCACACAAGTTTCCCGGTAACACCCAGAGTGGGGGGACATTCTGGTGGTTGAATCCGGGAATCTCGCCCCTCGTATATACGAAATTTGTAAGTGTACCCTGAGGTACTCTCACAAATTTTGTATAGCTTTACGCCATACCTCGCCCGCTTGGAGGGCACATACTGGTGGAAAATGAGTCTCCCCTTGAACGCAATGAGAGACTCATCAACTGCGACCTCCCTTCCAGGTACATAGGCCTCCATGAATTTGGCCCCAAAGTGATCGATGACCGGCCGTATCTTATACAGACGGTCATGGGCAGGATCACCTCGGGGTGGACATGCTGCATTATCGGAATAATGCAGACATTTCCGGATGGCCTCAAACCGGGAGCGTGTCATGGCTGTACTGTAAAGTGGGGTCTGGTATAGGACGTCCCCACTCCAGTACAGCCTGACACTGGGTTTCTTGACCAGGCCCATATGCAGCACGAGGCCCCAAAATGTCCTTATTTCGGCTGCACTGACCGGCGTCCAGCCACCGAGCCTGGCCAAAAAGGAGCCCGGGTGTTGAGCGACGAACTGTTGGGCGTACAGATTCGTCTGCTCCACCATCAGATTTACCAGTGGGTCACTGAAAAAATGACAAAAAAAGTCATATTCAGTGTAGCCCACTGTGGAAATCTGGATTCCTGATTGGCCTACAAAATCAGGAATCACAGGCTCGTATCGCTCTGGGCTACACCAGACAAGTTCACCGGCAGGGGGCTCCGGTGGATTTAACTGGTGGGCCGGGAAACCAGTACGAGCCCCAGAGCTGCTCGTACCAGGCTGGGCCACAGGGTCCCTAACATGGCGGTCCCCTTGCTCCGCCTGGCGGCGTCTCCGCCGCCTTGGGGGCTCATCATCATCGCTAGATGATGAGGAGGACGCGGATGACAACAGGAATGTGGGGTCATCCTCATCCTCACTGGGACTCTCGGAGTCAGAGGCAAGCTGGGCGTATGCCTCCTCGGCTGAGAACGTCCGGCGGGCCATAGGGGAGTGTGTGTCTGCGTGTATATGTGCGTGTGTGTAACTCTTTATTTTGTGTGCGTGTGTGTGGGGGCACGGGTGTTCACGAACTCACCCTAAAACTAACAGAAAAAAAACAAAAAACAACTAACTAAAAAAAGGGCAAAAAATGTGAAAAAAGTCGATCAGCGGTGAGGTGTGCGATGCGCTAACAGTGGCCGGACACTAAGTGCCAGCCACAGTCAGCGTACACCAAAAAAGAAAAAAAAAAAGAAAAAAATGCACCCCAAAAAAGGTGGGGGGGGGGGGGCAGGGGGTGGGGGGGAGAAGTGGCAGCGCCCCTGGGGGGTCTACGGTCACACAGCTGTGCTGTGGACCCCAGACACCCTAACTTAGGGTGATGCAATAAAAGTTCACAACTAACTTTCCCTTTTTTTCCCCTGCCTAAACCAAACTTTCCCTGTGCTGTCCCTATGTAACTGATGGGGGGTGCTGGGGCACAGATCGGGTCCTGGGGGCACAGATCGGGTCCTGGGGGCACAGATCGGGTCCTGGGGGTGCTGGCAGACACACGTGCAGGCAGCTCCTCTCTCCTCCGGCTCCGGAACACAAAAGGAGGAGGAGAGGAGCGCCTGCCTCTTTTGAATTTGCCGCCGGACCGCCCACAGACCAATCAGAAAGCGATCCTGAGTGGTGATGTCACCATCACCACTCAGGATCGCTGGATGGTGATTGGTGGAGTGAAATCACACCACCATCACCATCCTGTTCCGGGTTATCGGGTCTTCAGAGACCCGAATATCCCGGAAACGCAGAAAACCGCAGGTCTGAATTGACCTGCGGTTTTCTGCGATCGCCGACATGGGGGGGTCACAGGACCCCCCGACGCATTTGCCCCAGGTGCCTGCTCGATGATTTGAGCAGGCACCGGGTTCCGATCACCGCCGGCCGAGCGGCAGTGATCGGAACCATTCATGACGTACCGGTACGTCATGTGTCCTTAACCCCTTAAGGACACAGCCTTTTTACACCTTAGGACCAGGCCATTTTTTGCAAATCTGACCAGAGTCCCTTTAAGTGCTGATAACTTTAAAACACTTTGACTTATCCAGGCCGTTCTGAGATTGTTTTTTCGTCACATATTGTACTTCATGACAGTGGTAAAATGAAGTCAAAAAATTATTTTTTTTTGCACCAAAAAATACCTAATTTAACAAAAATTTGGAAAAATTTAGCAAATTTCAAAGTTTCAGTTTCTCTACTTCTGTAATACATAGTAATACCCCCAAAAATTCTGATGACTTTACATTCCCCATATGTCTACTTCATGTTAGAATTGTTTTGGGAATGATATTTTATTTTTTGGGGATGTTATAAGGCTTAGAAGTTTAGAAGCAAATCTTGAAATTTTTCAGAAATTTACAAAAACTAAATTTTTAGGGACCAGTTCAGGTCTGAAGTCACTTTGCGAGGCTTACATAATAGAAACCACCCAAAAATCACCCCATCTAAGAAACTACACCCCTCAAGGTATTCAAAACTGATTTTACATACGTCGTTAACCCTTTAGGTGTTGCACAAGAGTTATTGGCAAATGGGGATGAAATTTGAGAATTTAATTTTTTTGTCTAATTTTCCATTTTAACCCATTTTTTCCACTAACAAAGCAAGGGTTAACAGCCAAACAAGACTGTATCTTTATTGCCCTGACTCTGCCGTTTACAGAAACACCCAATATGTGGCCGTAAACTACTGTACGGCCACACAGCGGGGCGTAGAGGGAAAGGTGCGCCGTTTGGTTTTTGGAGGGCTGATTTTTATGGACTGGTTTATTTACACCATGTCCCATTTGAAGCCCCCTGATGCACCCCTAGAGTAGAAACTCCCTAAAAGTGACCCCATCTAAGAAACTACACCCCTCAAGGTATTCAAAACTGATTTTACATACGTCGTTAACCCTTTAGGTGTTGCACAAGAGTTATTGGCAAATGGGGATGAAATTTGAGAATTTAATTTTTTTGTCTAATTTTCCATTTTAACCCATTTTTTCCACTAACAAAGCAAGGGTTAACAGCCAAACAAGACTGTATCTTTATTGCCCTGACTCTGCCGTTTACAGAAACACCCAATATGTGGCCGTAAACTACTGTACGGCCACACAGCGGGGCGTAGAGGGAAAGGTGCGCCGTTTGGTTTTTGGAGGGCTGATTTTTATGGACTGGTTTATTTACACCATGTCCCATTTGAAGCCCCCTGATGCACCCCTAGAGTAGAAACTCCCTAAAAGTGACCCCATCTAAGAAACTACACCCCTCAAGGTATTCAAAACTGATTTTACATACGTCGTTAACCCTTTAGGTGTTGCACAAGAGTTATTGGCAAATGGGGATGAAATTTGAGAATTTCATTTTTTTGTCTAATTTTCCATTTTAACCCATTTTTTCCACTAACAAAGCAAGGGTTAACAGCCAAACAAGACTGTATCTTTATTGCCCTGACTCTGCCGTTTACAGAAACACCAAATATGTGGCCGTAAACTACTGTACGGCCACACAGCGGGGCGTAGAGTGAAAGGTGCGCCGTTTGGTTTTTGGAGGGCTGATTTTTATGGACTGGTTTATTTACACCATGTCCCATTTGAAGCCCCCCTGATGCACCCCTAGAGTAGAAACTCCCTAAAAGTGACCCCATCTAAGAAACTACACCCCTCAAGGTATTCAAAACTGATTTTACATACGTCGTTAACCCTTTAGGTGTTGCACAAGAGTTATTGGCAAATGGGGATGAAATTTGAAAATTTCATTTTTTTGCCTTATTTTCCATTTTAACCCATTTTTTCCACTAACAAAGCAAGGGTTAACAGCCAAACAAGACTGTATCTTTATTGCCCTGACTCTGCCGTTTACAGAAACACCAAATATGTGGCCGTAAACTACTGTACGGCCACACAGCGGGGCGTAGAGTGAAAGGTGCGCCGTTTGGTTTTTGGAGGGCTGATTTTTATGGACTGGTTTATTTACACCATGTCCCATTTGAAGCCCCCCTGATGCACCCCTAGAGTAGAAACTCCCTAAAAGTGACCCCATCTAAGAAACTACACCCCTCAAGGTATTCAAAACTGATTTTACATACGTCGTTAACCCTTTAGGTGTTGCACAAGAGTTATTGGCAAATGGGGATGAAATTTTAAAATTTCATTTTTTTGCCTTATTTTCCATTTTAACCCATTTTTTCCACTAACAAAGCAAGGGTTAACAGCCAAACAAGACTGTATCTTTATTGCCCTGACTCTGCCGTTTACAGAAACACCCAATATGTGGCCGTAAACTAATGTACGGCCACACAGCGGGGCGTAGAGTGAAAGGTGCGCCGTTTGGTTTTTGGAGGGCTGATTTTTATGGACCGGTTTATTTACACTGTGTCCTGTTTCAACCCCTCTGATGCACCCCTGGAGTAGAAACTCCCTAAAAGTGACCCCATTTTGGAAACTACGGGATAAGGTGGCATTTTTTTGGGGACTATTTTTAGGGTAAATATGATTTTTGGTTGCTCTATATTACATTTTTGTGAGGCAAGGTTACCAAAAATTTTAATTCTGAAATTTCATCTCCATTTGCCATTAACTGTTGAGGAACACCTAAAGGGTTAATAAAGTTTGTATAATCAGTTTTGAATACCTTGAGGGGTGTAGTTTCTTAGATGGGGTCAGTTTTGGGGAGTTTTTACTCTAGAGTGCATCAGGGGGGCTTCAAAAGGGACATGGTGTCAATAAAAAAGGCCATCAAAATCGGCCTTCCAGAAACCATGTCGGTCCTTTCCTTTTGCGGCCTCCCTTTTACTGATACAGCAGTTTACGACCACAAATGTGGTGTTTCTGTAAACTGCAGTATCAGGGTAATAAATATTAAGTTTTGTTTGGTTGTTAACCCTTGTTTTGTTACCGGAAAAAACGGATTGAAATGGAAAAGTGCCAAAAATAGCGGTTTTGGCACCGTTTTTTTTTTTTTTTTTAACCGTGTTAATCTGGGGGGTTAGGTCATGGGATATTTTTATAGAGGAGATTCTTACGGACGCGGCAATACCTAATAAGTCTACTTTTTTTACAATTATTTAGGTTTTTGACTATATTATCTTTTTTGATACAAATCTTTTTTTTGGGTATCTCTAAAGTCTAAGGGTCATTTTATTTTTTTTTTTTTTATCCAATTATCTCATGTGGGGGCTCCTTTTTTGCGGGAGGAGCGGACGGTTTTATTGGCACTATTTTGGGGGCTATATGACTTTTTGATCGCTTGCTATTAAACTTTTTATTATGTAAGGTGACAAAAAAAAACTTTTTTTGCACCTTTTTTTTTTTTTTTTTCTTGACCGTGTTAATCTGGGGGGGTTGGTCATGGGGTAGTTTTATAGAGGAGATTATTACCGACGCGGCGATACCTAATATGTCTACTTTTAATAAATTATTTTAGTTTTTTTGGGTGTCTCAGGTCTGAGAACCATTTTTTTTTTATCCGATGTCAGTGCTAAATTGGGATATAAATTTAGTACTCCATGGAAGTGTGATACTCCCTGAAGCAACCGTCAATGCAGAGGCCCGGATGATCGGGGCACGTGTCGCACTGAGTAGTCGTGTCCTTCCGTATCCCCCTCCTGCGACACACTCTGCACTTTTTTTGGGTTCGTCCCTTCTTTCCAGTATGGGGGACCACACCTGGAAAGTGTTGGCCAGGGACGATCCGGGCACCTACAGTTCCCGAGGTACTCCGGCCTGCTCTTTCCCGGTCCGAAAAGATCAGGGCCTTGAGGACTGCCTCATAGAACTGGAGGAATGTCCCTGTGCTGCCAGCGCTTCGGGATAGTACAAAAGAGTTGTACATGGCAACCTGCACCAAGTAGACCGCAACTTTTTTGTACCATGCCCGGGTTTTGCGCATGGCATTATATGGCTTGAGGACTTGATCCGAGAGATCAACTCCTCCCATATACCGATTGTAGGCGACGATACAATCGGGCTTGAGGACCGTTGCCGCGGTACCTCGCACAGGGACAGGGGTGATGCCGTTACCATGAATTGTGGACAGCATAAGGACATCCCTCTTGTCCTTATACCTGACCAGCAACAGGTTTCCAGTGGTAAGGGCACGGGTCTCACCCCTGGGGATAGGTACCTGGAGGGGGTGGGCAGGGAGGCCGCGTTGATTTTTCCGCACGGTCCCACAAGCGGACGTGGATCTGGCGGCAAGGGACTGGAACAAGGGGATACTGGTATAAAAGTTATCCACGTAAAGGTGGTAACCCTTATCCAGCAGTGGGTACATAAGGTCCCACACAAGTTTCCCGGTAACACCCAGAGTGGGGGGACATTCTGGGGGTTGAATCCGGGAATCTCGCCCCTCGTACACACGAAATTTGTAAGTGTACCCTGAGGTACTCTCACAAATTTTGTATAGCTTCACGCCATACCTCGCCCGCTTGGAGGGCACATACTGGCGGAAAATGAGTCTCCCCTTGAACGCAATGAGAGACTCATCAACCGCGACCTCCCTTCCAGGTACATAGGCCTCCATGAATTTGGCCCCAAAGTGATCGATGACCGGCCGTATCTTATACAGACGGTCATGGGCAGGATCACCTCGGGGGGGACATGCTGCATTATCGGAATAATGCAGACATTTCCGGATGGCCTCAAACCGGGAGCGTGTCATGGCTGTACTGTAAAGTGGGGCCTGGTATAGGACGTCCCCACTCCAGTACAGCCTGACACTGGGTTTTTTGACCAGGCCCATATGCAGCACGAGGCCCCAAAATATCCTCATTTCGGCTGCACTGACCGGCGTCCAGCCACCGGGCCTGGCCAAAAAGGAGCCCGGGTGTTGAGCGACGAACTGTTGGGCGTACAGATTCGTCTGCTCCACCATCAGATTTACCAGTGGGTCACTGAAAAAATGACAAAAAAAGTCATATTCAGTGTAGCCCACTGTGGAAATCTGGATTCCTGATTGGCCTACAAAATCAGGAATCACGGGCTCGTATCGCTCTGGGCTACACCAGACAAGTTCACCGGAAGGGGGCTCCGGTGGATTTAACTGGTGGGCCGGGAAACCAGTACGAGCCCCAGAGCTGCTCGTACTAGTGTGGGCCACAGGGTCCCTAACATGGCGGTCCCCTTGCTCCGCCTGGCGGCGTCTCCGCCGCCTTGGGGGCTCATCATCATCGCTAGATGATGAGGAGGATGCGGATGACAACAGGAATGTGGGGTCATCCTCATCCTCACTGGGACTCTCGGAGTCGGAGGCAAGCTGGGCGTATGCCTCCTCGGCCGAGAACGTCCGGCGGGCCATAGGGGAGTGTGTGTCTGCGTGTATATGTGCGTGTGTGTAACTCTTTATTTTGTGTGCGTGTGTGTGGGGGCACGGGTGTTCACGAACTCACCCTAAAACTAACAGAAAAAAAATAAAATAAACTAACTAAAAAAAGGGCAAAAAATGTGGGGGAAAAAAAATCAAAACCGCTGATCAACTGTCCGAAGTTGATCAGCGGTGGGGTGTGCGATGCGCTAACAGTGGCCGGACACTAAGTGCCGGCCACAATCAGCGTACAAAAAAAAAAAAAAAAAATGCACCCCAAAAAAGGTGGGGGGGGGGAGGGGGTGGGGGGGGGGACAAGTGGCAGCACCCCTGGGGGGGTCTAGGGTCACACAGCTGTGCTGTGGACCCCAGACACCCTAACTTAGGGTGATGCAATCAAAGTAAGAAAAGTTCAGAAACTAACTTTCCCTTTTTTTTCCCTGCCTAAAACAAACTTTCCCTATGCTGTCCCTATGTACCTGATGGGGGGTGCTGGGGCACAGATCGGGTCCTGGGGGCACAGATCGGGTCCTGGGGGTGCTGGCAACGATGGTGGGCACACGTGCAGGCAGCTCCTCTCTCCTCCGGCTCCGGAACACAAAAGGAGGAGGAGAGGAGCGCCTGCCTCTTTTGAATTTGGCGCCGGACCGCCCACAGACCAATCGGAAAGCGATCCTAAGTGGTGATGTCACCATCACCACTCAGGATCGCTGGATGGTGATTGGTGGGGTGAAATCACACCACCATCACCATCCTGTTCCGGGTTATCGGGTCTTCAGAGACCCGAACAACCCGGAAACGCAGAAAACCGCAGGTCTGAATTGACCTGCGGTTTTCTGCGATCGCATACATGGGGGGGTCACCGGACCCCCCGGCGCATTTGCCCCAAGTGCCTGCTCAATGATTTGAGCAGGCACGGGGTTCCGATCACCGCCCGCCGCCCGGCGGTGATCGAAAATACACAGGGCGTACATGTACGCCCTGTGTCCTTAAGTACCAGGGCACAAGGGCGTACCTGTACGCCCTATGTCCTTAAGAGGTTAAGTACCAGGACATCATGACGTACCGGTACGTCATGTGTCCTTAAGAGGTTAATATAGAGGGGGGGGGGGGGGAAGAATCAGCACAAAAGTATCAAATAAAATAGCTGTATTCTTATTCTAAAAATTAAAAAAGCACAACTTCTGACACAAATATATAGTATTTTGCAGATAACTTTTTTTTTTTACAATGTGCAGGTAGTACTGTACTACTAACCCCTCCATCCACCCCTATACAGGGTAATACATACCTCTTACATCCAGTGATGTCTCTTTGATGTAGATATTCTCTTTCCTCATCTTCTCCTTTCAGACCTTCAGACCAGACCACCATTTTTCAGCATTTCTCGTCTCTGCAGTTTGACAAACAAAATCTTAGTTTACTACTTTTCCATCCTCCTCCCATCTTCTGGACAAATCATCCTACCACCCCCAATACTGTGCCACTGTGCTCCCCAATACTATACTGCAGAAACAGATAAACCCCCTGATAATGCAGATAATGTAGTACCATGCAGATAGTGCCCTTCAATAATTTTTGGCACATAGTGCCCTCAAATAACTGCGCCCAGCAAATAGTACCCCTAACACTAATAGTGTAAACATAACGTCCCCCAAAAATAATTGTGGTAAGCTGATACTGTGCCAAGGTGCCTCCACAGTAATAGTCCTCCCAAAAGTCCCACCAATAGGAATAATTCTCTGCTAGAGTACACATGGTAGTAATAGTGCTCCTACAGTGCCCCCAACATGTCTCAACTGTGCCCCAGAAGTAATAATGCTCCCATAGTGCCCATACTAGTAATAATGTTCCCCATAGACCACCAGTAGTGATAAAGTCCATCATAATGCCCCCCAGTAGTAATAATTCTCCTTCTAATTTTGCCAGTGCAAAAAATACACCCTTTTAATGCCCCCAGTTGAGATAATGTCCCCATAGTGTCCCTATAATGCGCCAGTATAAAATACCCCTATATAGTGCCCCCAGTGTGCTCCTCTCCCCCCTTCTTCCTAGTGCCCCCCATAATGTACCAGTATAAAATGCCCCATATATAGTGCCCCAGTAAATGCCCTCAGTGTCCCCCATAATTTGAAAGTATAAAATACCCCTTCTTAGTGCCCCCCATAGATGAGCCCATAGTACTCCTCTCTCCCCTTTCCCATAGTACCCAAAATAATGTGCCCCCGGTATAAAATGCCCCTATACAGTGTTCCTCTCCCCCCTTCCCCCATATAAAATACCCCTTCTTTATGGCCTCAGTGGAAGCCCCCATAGTGTTCCTCTCCCCCTTCCCCCATATCAAAATACTCCTTCTTTGTGGCCTTAGTAGATGCCCACATAGTGCCCCCAATAATGTGCCAGTAAGAAGTGTCCCCATTGATGCCCCCAATAATGTGCCAGTAAGATGTTCCCCCATAGATGCCCCCCAAAAATGTGCCAGTAACAAGTGCCCCCATAGATGCCCCCCAATCATGTGCCAGTAAAATGTACCCCCATAGATGCCCCCCAATCATGTGCCAGTAAAAAATACCCCCATAGATGCCTCCAATCATGTGCCAGTAACAAGTGCCCCATATATTCCCCCCAATCATGTGCCAGTAAGTGCCCTCATAGATGCCCCCCAATCATGTGCCAGTAACAAGTGCCCCCATAGATGCCCCCCAATCATGTGCCAGTAACAAATACCCCCATAGATGCCCCAATCATGTGCCCCATAGATGCCCCCAATCATGTGCCAGTAACAAGTGCCCCCATAGATGCTCCCCAATCATGTTTCAGTAACAAGTGCCCCCATAGATGCCCCCCAATCATGTGCCAGTAACAAGTGCCCCCATAGATGCCCCCAAACATGTGCCATAAGTAGTACCATATAAATAAAAAAAACACTTATGCTTACCTCCATCAGGCTGGCAGCGATGCGATGCAGGCCCCTTCCGGCCTGTGTCCCGCACTGTACGGCTCAGGCGGCGCAATGACGTCATCGCGCAGCCTGCATCGGCCTCTGATAGGCTGCAGGCCTGCAGCCTATCAGAGGAACGGGGAAGGGAGACACCTCTCCCTTCCCTGCCCCGCACAGCACATCTATCTGTATCGCTGTCCTGAGGACTGCGATACAGAGGACTATGCAGATGAGCGCTTCCACATTGGAAGCGCTCATTTCCCTGTGCCCTGCCGCCGCCTCCCACTTGTCACCAGGGCCGCGACGCCCGGGGCCATTGCCTCACTTTGCCTAATTGGCGGTGGGGCTCTGCTAGCGCCCCCTGGAATTTTGCACCCGGGGCAACGGCCTCACCCACTCTACGCCACTGGCCAGCGGGGTTCAAGAGGCAGCTGTCTTGGGCCCCCCAGGAGTAACTTGCTCGGACCCTTTGAGGAGGCCACTTTATTTGTCAGTCACCAGGACTACGGGATGAACAACGTCATTCCCCAGATTCATGTCCTGGAACAGATGCTGCTAAATCTGGATGGTCAGGGGACTGGAGACGTGGTGCCTACATCTAACGGCAACATGAGCCCTGTGGGGGCTGAACTGGAGGAGGACATTGGAGCACAATGTGTATAGAAATGGGTGGTTTTTCTACACAAGGCACAGGAGAGGAGGAGCAGGACAAGACAGAGGAGCTTCAGGAAGATGAGGAAGACGAGGTAGATGACCCAGACACACCGTGGCACTATGCAGTGGAGATGGAGGCAGGGAGTCCCTCCAAGTCACTTGCGCAAATGGCCCGCGGCATGCTCATTTGCTTGCGAAGTGACAGCTGAATTGTCACCATTCAGCAGAGGGATGACTACTGGCTCTCCACCTTGCTGGACCCTCGCTACTGGCCTTTTTTACACCCGCTGAGAGGGTGCACAAACTGAACTACTATCGAGACATTCTATGTAGTCAGTTGGCCACTGCCTATCTGCGCCATCGTCCATCCTCTCGCAGGTCTGACTGAGGTGGACCTCTGTGCTCACAGTCCACTGCCATGGCTGCTGTAGGGCGGGGGAGGGCATGAGCAGTACCAGCTCCATCAGCAGCAACTTGAGTCTAGAGCCGTGATGAGCAGCCTGGACCAGCAGGTGGTGGCATACTTGGACAGAACCCTGCCACCCCACATTGAAGATCCGCTGGACTACTGGGCAGCCAAACTGGATTTGTGGCCGCAACTGGACGAGTTTGCCCTGGAAAAGCTTTCCTGCCCAGCCAGTAGTGTGGCATCAGAGCGGGTGTTTAGTGCCATAGTTACCCCAAGGAGAACTTGCCTGTCCACCCAAAATGTGGAGAGACTCACCTTTCTTAAGATGAACCAGGCATGGATCAGCCAGGATTTCCACCCACCAATGCCTGATGCATCAGATTAGATCATCCATGGCGCCTCACCCAAACCTTGTCAAAAGAGACCTGTTTATTCTGGCTACCTGCTTCAGCTACTATTCTGATGCTGCCACTTGCCTGATGCCACACACCTGCTGCCAGGTGCTCCTTCTGCCACCCACCAGATTCAGCTGGTACCAGTATTGCCACTCTTCTCCTGTCACGGCGGGCGTGCACTCAGTCTAACAGATAACGCACCAACCAGGCTCTGGGCGAGAGACAGGGGAAGAGTCACCTCCTAACAAATTCCTGACCTCTTTCCCTGCACTGCTCAGCCCACCTACAGACCTTTAAGGTAGGTATGAGGTGTCCCCGTGCCTGGGCTGACAAAACCCTGAATTCCCTGAGCATGGTGAAGTGGGGAAATAGGAGCAGCCTGCTCGCACACAACCTGAATGGGATAGATGACACAAAACAACCAAACATGAAATAACACTTATCTTCCTGAGCTGGAACAGACAGCCAACCTTCCTTCCTAGCTTCCAGGACCACAATGAATAGTATAATCCGCCCAGAGCACTGGGCTGGTATACTATTTAAACTAATGACCCCACCCAGTGCACTTGATGAGAGGCGGATCCAGCACGGCTCTAGCACGGCTCCAAAACAAACACTAAACTCGTGCTGCAATCCTGGCCGCCCTCCGCACATCGTCAGAGTGGGGCATGACATCTCCCCACTCAGTCACCAAGCCACTCTGTGGTCTCCTGATGCTGCTACTACCTCACCACTCTGTGGTCTCCTGATGCTGCTGTCACCTCAACACTGTCATTGTGCCACTCTGTGGTCTCCTCATGCTGCTGCCAACTCAACACTCTGTGGTCTCCTAATGCTGCTGCCACCTCACCACTCTCTGTTCTCTTCATGCTGCTGCCACCTCACCACTCTGTGGTCTCCTCATGCTGCTGCCACCTCACCACTCCTGTTCTCCTCATGCTGCTGCCACCTCACTACTCTCTGGTCTCCTCATGCTGCTGCCACCTCACTACTCTGTGGTTTCCTCATTCTGCTGCCAACTCAACACTCTGTGGTCTCCTCATGCTGTTGCCAACTCAACACTATCACTGGGCCACTCTGTGGTCTTCTCATGCTGCTGCCAACTCACCACTCTGGTCTCCTCATGCTGCTGCCAACTCAACACTGTCACTGGGCCACTCTGTGGTCTCCTCATGCTGCTGCCACCTCACAACTCTGTGGTCTCCTCATGCTGCTGCCAACTTAACACTCTCTGTTCTCCTCATGCTGCTGCCACCTCACCACTCTCTGTTCTTCTCATGCTGCTGCCACCTCACCACTCTCTGTTCTCCTCATGCTGATGCCAACTCAACACTCTCTGTTCTCCTCATGCTGCTGCCACCTCACCACTCTCTGTTCTCCTCATGCTGCTGCCAACTCAACACTCTGTGATCTCCTCATGCTGCTGCCAACTCAACACTCTGTGGTCTCCTCATGCAGCTGCCACCTCACCACTCTGTGGTTTCCTCATGCTGCTGCCAACTCAACACTCTGTCACTAGGCCAATCTGTGGTACCTCATGCTGTTCCCACCCTCCCTACTCTATGACGGTGCTGCTATTTAGCCTTTTTGACATCACCATTTATTTGACCCTTCTTCTGATCTGTCAGAAGGACAGAAAAATGAGACATACAATATGTAACTGCTGTAAGGCCTGTATGACATGGTATTTTGTATTAGGATTGGCTCATGATTAGGTAGCGAAAAGCAGAAGTGGGTAAAAAACACAGAAGACATGCAAATATTCCATTCACGTCATCTCTGTTTTGGATCCACTCCTGGTTTTTTTTTGGCCTTAGCAATACTGATGGATTACTGACCAATTGCTGACCGAGTGACAGCTGATGCTCAACAGACAGGATTAGTTTTTAGGGGGTTGTTCTGACAGGTCAGAAGAAGGGCAAAATGACGAGTGATGTTAACACAAATTTTTCTGCTGACACCCTCTGCACTCTGTCAGGGGGGCTCTACTTGTATCAACGTAAAACAGTATAGGTTCTGTCGAAATGTGTGAAATCATCTGATAACGGTGTAAAAGGAGTGTGCTCTTTCATGCTATAGTAGGATCTTGGGCCTCTGCACGGTTCTTTATACCTGGCACTGACATTGACCTGTAAGGCTGAGTTCACACTTCACTTATTTGGGCAGTTATGGGGCCCAAACTGACCAAATAACTCAAGTGTGTAGTGATTCTAACAGCGACGCCTGTCATCTGCGTGTCATACTGACTCACAGTATTGTTTCACTATTACAGCAGAATTCCTATGGATGTTTCTGCAAGGCACAGTGGCTCTCTGCAGCCAGGAAATAGCAGTTTAACGAAATATGACATTACATTGTTTTTAAAAAAAATTCATAGAGAAAAGTTGAAGTCCCCGAAGGGAACCTAAAACACATATACAGTGGATATAAAATGTCTACACACCCCTGTTAAAATATCAGGTTTCTGGGATGTAAAAAAAATAAGACAAAGATAAATCATTTTAGAACTTTTTCCACCTTTAATGTGACCTATAAACTGTACAACTCAATTGAAAAACAAACTGAAATCTTTTAGGTAGAGGGAAGAAAAAATATAAAAATAAAATAATATGGTTGCATAAGTGTGCACACCCTTAAACTAATACTTTGTTCAAGCACCTTTTGATTTTATTACAGCACTCAGTCTTTTTGGGTATGAGTCTATCAGCATGGCACATTTTGACTTGGCAAGATTTGCCCACTCTTCTTTGCAAAAACACTCCAAATCTGTCAGATTGCGAGGGCATCTCCTGTGCACAGCCCTCTTCAGATCACCCCACAGATTTTCAATTGGATTCAGGGCTCTGGCTGGGCCATTCCAAAACCTTAATCTTCTTCTGGTGAAGCCATTCATTTGTTGATTTGGATGTATGCTTTGGGTCGTTGTCATGCTGAAAGATGAAGTTCCTCTTCATGTTCAGCTTTCTAGCAAAAGCCTGAAGGTTTTGTGCCAATATTGACTGGTATTTGGAACTGTTCATAAATCCCTCTAGCTTAACTAAGGCCCCAGTTCCAGCTGAAGAAAAACAGCCCCAAAGCATGATGCTGCCATCACCATGCTTCACTGTGGGTATGGTGTTCTTTTGGTGATGTGCAGTGTTGTTTTTGCGCCAAACATATCTTTTGGAATTATGGCCAAAAAATTCAACCTTGGTTTAATCAGACCATAACACCTTTTCCCACATGCTTTTGGGAGACTTCAGATGTGTTTTTGCAAAATTTAGCCTGGCTTGGATGTTTTTCTTTGTAAGAAAAGGCTTTCGTCTTGCCACTCTACCCCATAGCCCAGACATATGAAGAATACGAGAGATTGTTGTCACATGTACCACACAGCCAGTACTTGCCAGATATTCCTGCAGCTCCTTTAATGTTGCTGTAGGCCTCTTGGTAGCCTCACAGACCAGTTTTATTCTCGTCCTTTCATCAATTTTGGAGGGACGTCCAGTTCTTGGTAATGTCACTGTTGTGCCATATTTTCTCCACTTGATGATGACTGTCTTCACTGTCTTCCATGGTATATCTAATGCCTTGGAAATTCTTTTGTACCCTTCTCCTGACTGATACCTTTTAACAATGAGATCCCTCTGATGCTTTGGAAGCTCTCTGTGGACCATGGCTTTTGCTGTGGGATGCGACTAAGAAAGTTTTAGGAAAGACCAACTAGAGCAGCTGAACTTTATTTGGGGTTAATCAGAGGCACTTTAAATGATGGCAGGTGTATGCTGACTGCTATTTAACAGGATTTTGAATGTGATTGCTTAATTCTGAACACAGCTACATCCCCAGTTATAAGAGGGTGTGCACACTTATGCAACCACATTATAATTTTTTTTTTTCTTCCCTCCACCTAAAAGATTTCAGTTTGTTTTTCAATTGAGTGGTACAGTTTATAGGTCACATTAAAGGTGGAAAAAGTTCTGAAATAATTAATCTTTGTCTGATTTTTTTTTTTTTTTTTTTTTACAGCACAGAAACCTGACATTATATCCACCCTTTTGTTTTTCTGATATTGATGGCCAGGGGCAGATTGGCCATAGACCTTACAGGGATTTTTCTCGGTGGGCCGATGCCCAGTGGGGGTTGCCCAAGCCATCCTGATAGCCATAGGCCAGGTACATTATGATCTGATGCTTAATGGCAACAGGTGCCCTCCTGATACCCGATACAGTTGGATAATGTGGCAAGGACAGCAGTATATTGCTGTATTTGATTCTGCTGGGGTGGTATTTTGTGCTGCACTGTGGTATTACAGGCCCTGGCTACTTCTATTGTCCCTGCCTAATTTTGTTGCCCTGTCTTCTGTCAGTATGGACCTGCTCACAGCATGGGGCCACTTTTAGTTTTTTTTTCCAGGGCCACGTTAAGTTCCCAGTCTGCCCCTATTGATGGCCTATCCAGGGGATAGGCCATCAATATTGAACTCCTGGAAAACCACTTTAAAGTATGCAAATGTACAAAATTTCAGAATTGTCAGCGGTTGGGGATATGGAGGGCAATATTAGTAACCTAGTGTCTTAAGTTGTCCAATCCTTATTTCCACCCTATTTGTGATGGATGAGGCTATGGAAACATTTCAATTATCTATTGAAAAAGAGTTAACAAAAAGTATTTCATGTATTCACTTCTATGAAGAAAACAAATAGGGCCACATTTATCATTACAATATACCACTTTTGTGGTGTGAAAAGTGACGGAGGGGGTGGGGCCGGTGCCACATTTGTCTTCTATGCTATGCCTCGTCATAAGTCAGGCGCAGCATCTGGCACTGCGCCTGGTCATTATAGCCCGGTGTCTGCCGCCAGGCTATGATAAAATCTGTCCCACTATTACACTAGACAACAACAAAAAGCTTTGTGTGAATTAGAATATAAGCCGGATATAATAATTAAAATGGCTGATAAGGGTAGGATCTATTGCAGTACTTGATAAAGGGTGTTTGTCACGGCGGACAGGATCTAAGATACACAGATAACAAAACAAACAAGTATCTAGGCGAGAAGCTGGGGGTAAGGTCACCTCCTAGCAAATCCCTAACAGCTCTCCCTATACTGCTAAGCCCACATTCAGACCCTTATGGTAGGAATAATGTGTCCTCGTGCCTGGGCTGAAAATACCCTAGAATCCCTGAGATGGTGAAAGGGGAAAAGGGGCAGCCTGCTCCCTCAGAACCAGGAGGGGACAGACGTCACTCAAACAGCCTAGACAGCAAACCAAAGAAATCAGAAACAAACTTATCTTATCAGAGCGGGAACAGCCAATCCTTCCTTCCTTGCTTCCACAGCCTGACAGAAGCTATAACCCGCACGGAACCCTGGGAGTGAGACTAATTTAAACCAACGACCCCACCCAGAGCACCTGAAGGGAGGCGGATCTAGCACGACTCCAAAACAAAACAAATGACTAGACACGTGCTGCTAATCTGGCAGACCTCCGCACATCGTCTGAGCAAGGCATGACAGTGTTATCACTAACAAGTATTATCTAAGCTCTTGGATTCTAGTATTTATGCTAAACTTTAAATTAATCCCACCATGTTGGCCCAGCGAGAACTTTCTGAGCTTTTACAGGAAGGACTGAGGTCGGGCATATTGGCACAACAACAATTAGATTTTTTATATGTAGAACATCCAATAATCCCTATTCTATATGCCTTACCCATTATCCATAAGAGTATGAGTCCTCCCCATGCGCCCCTTTTGTTTGAGATATTGTGTCCCTCACCAAGAGGTTGGGTTATTGCTTGGATTCGATCCTCCAGCCTTTCGTTTCTAAGGTCCTGGGTTTACTTTGGGATACAGGCAATGTTGGTGTACTAATTATGTCTAGCTAAGTTGTGATGTAATTTCTTTATACACATCTATCCCACATGATGTAGCTTTACAACATCACATTTTTGACTTACAGTAATTACTTGAGACATCCAATGGATTACATTCTTAAAGTAACATTTTCTTATGAAGCACAATTATTTTTCGTTCAATAGTGTTTTTTATCTACAAATCTCCAGGGTTTCCATGGGTGCCAAATATTCGCCCTCTTTGGCTAATTTGGTAATGCCATATTGGGAAGACAAATTTTTGCTTACAGTGGATAATCCTTTTGGTGACTGTATTCATTGGTATGGTAGGTACATCGATGAGCACCTATTTATTTGGGAGGGAGATGTACCAGCCATACATGAATTTGTCAATTACATAAATCATAATTCCTTGAAGGGGTTGTCTCATCTGAGACATTAGTGACAAATTGCTAGGATATACTACTAATGTCAGATAGGTGTGGGTCTCATAGGTGGAACCCGCACCTATCTCCAGAAAAGGACCCCCAAAGTGAGCGGAGAGCAGCTGAGCATGCGTGGTCGCTCATCATGCTCAACTACAAACTAAGGCTGGGTTAACATCACATTTATGTCATACACATGTAGCCGAGCTAAAATTGACTCTGATAACACATGGCACAGTGTTATCTTTGTTATCTAGTGACAAAAGCCATTGAAATGTATGAGAAAAACGTGATGTCAACCCAGCTTTACCAGTACTTTTGGGAGAAGAAAAGCTAGATATTATCTTATCAAAAAGGTTGTAGAGTCGTGTCCCAGTTTCTTTTTCTCTTCCTCTAGTGCCAGTGCAACTTGGTTGCAACCAGTTGCGGACTGGCCATAGACCCTACAGGGCCTCTAGCCGGGTTCATACTACTGGGGGAACTATAGGGGCCATTATTAGAGAAAGCCCAGGCAGTATGCTGAAAGTAGATATCACCTACATATGCCCATAAATATCTAAAGGGCCCTTTCTTCTAACCATAATCTCAAAGAACCAAAAAAAATTAAGTTGTGGTATAAATAATAAAAAAATGCCAATTTTATTTTTACATGATACAAATCAGCAAAAAGCTGAATGTAGAAAAACTACTGGCGAAATTGGGGACATCCCTCTGCAGAGAGCACCCTGGTACAACAACCAACAGTAAACTTTCAATGACTTAGATGAGTTGATACCAGTTATAACACATCACATCTAGTAATTAGATATAATACATACACCCCAAAAGAGCACATGCATATAGTGTTACATATGAATCATAAGGCAAGAAAATTCCAAATATAGAGGGAATAAACATTAGACCAGTATGGTCACTTGGTTAATGCTAAATAGTACAATCGCTGCCCCTGGAACCAAAATGACAAGAATAACATAATCAGCAAACACATACCCTTGGACATGGCGTAAGCCAATGTGACGTGGCCAGGATGATTACCACTTCAATGCACGTTTCACCCTCTGGCTTTGTCAGGAGGTGTTTGAGAATTAGAATGTCCATGTATATATAGGAGATCGGGTGGTCATTAATGGTATATTAACCTAACCTGAGCTGTACAAATCGACACAGGGAGGGTGCAAACTATGATATTGGGACAAAAGAGCTGCATAAAGGGAGGATGCAGTGCACTTGGAGGGAGGTAATGAAAAGACAGCTTCTAATGGAATGGCAGGTACATCTGCTCTGGGGTAGAAGGGAAGCTGGGCCTGTAGAGCATGTCTCAGTTGCAAAAATCTATAGAATGCCTGGCGTTACATATAGTGACTTCTAAGAGATTCAAAGGTGTACCACACCATCAAGCATATGTTGTATGGTATGAATGCCTCTGCGAGACCCGAAAACCGTATCAGGTACACTCTGGAGTTCAGGCAGTTATGGATTATGCAATAAGGGCCAAGAACAGAGAGGTCTCTCTAGGCTAAATATGGTCCGTATATAGGAGCACACCTTATACGCCAATGTATGAAGCAGGGTGCCGGAGCAATCAGAGGTGCTGAGGGCCCCCTTGAAGGCACATCACCAATTTAGATCAGTTCCCTTGATCTCCTAAGATGTCCTCCTCTCCCAAATCAGCTGCACTTAATAGCCAGTCATAGATACCTAAACTGAGCAGCTAGATAGTACAGGAAAAAGTGGGGGAGTGCAAGACCACCATCCACCTCTAGGCACTGTAAAGTTATCAAAGGCAATTTGACCCAACTGTGATACCAAATGAAGGATAGGAGCTGAATATCTAAAGTTTGGAACCATGACTTAGGGATGGGGGTATAGATATGCTGTAAGGTGTACAGAAGTTTGGGCAAAACCATAAATTTTGATAAGGTTAACTCTACCTACTACTGACAGAGGCAGGGGCTTCCATAATCTAGTTTTTTTGTGTGACCCATTTCAAGAGGGGATCTATATTGAGATGGATAAACTCTAGTGGGGCAAGTGCAATTTCTATCCCAAGATATTTGAATTAGTGAGCTATAGAAACTGGGAGTCCCACAGCTCGGATGAAATCATCATTACCACAATCCATTGGGTAAACAACAGATTCATCCCAATTAATACAGAGACAGGAATGTTACCTAAATTCATCAATGAGAGCGATGGCTTTCTTCAAAGAGTGATCAGAATCATGGAGAAATAATATAAAATCATCTGCATAAAGGGCTATCTTGGTTTCCCTTCCCTCCTTGGATAACTCATGGCTCAATTTAATGACTAGCACTTCAATGGCCAGGGCAAAGAGTGCAGGTGACAGTGAGGACTCTTGATGATAAACAACCATTAGTAAGCACCTGAGCTTCCGGATTTTTTTACAACTGGATCCAAGCAATAAAGTTGGGACCATATCCAAATGCCCGCATGCATGCCCATAAATATTCCCACTCAAAGAATCAAAGGCCTTGGCCGCATTTAACAAGGCCAAGACCCTGACACTTACCCCATTATGGGCCACACAGTTGTGAATCAGGACCTTCCTAATATACATGGATGTAGACCTACCGGCATGAAGCCAGCCTGGTCCTCATGAACAAGTGAGGAGATAGCATTATTTAAGTAGTCACAGTTAAGCAAAGAAATAGGTCTGTATGACCCACGTTCCTGCACATCCTTACCAGGTTTAGGTAATACTACAATGGTCACCTCATAAAAGGAAGATGGCAACTCCCACTTCCTCAAGCTGTCATTATATACTTTGAGTAATTGAGGAAAAAGGTCCTTAGAGTATTGTCTAAAAACATCTACAGGGATTCTGTCCAGGCCAGGTGCGTTGCCCAGTTTGAGACGAGAGAGCCCCTTCAATCTTAACAGACAAGGGTGCCTCCAATAGGTCTTATTGGGCTGCGGTAATGGACGGGAATTGCACAGAGCATACATACATATCCACTTCTGCTGCCAATTTAGTCACTTGTGTACAATAGAGTTGTGAAAGTACTGCGAGATAGAGTCAACAAATAGGCATATCCCTCCCTAGGCATCACGAGTACTTAGAATAGTAGGCGGACCCTTCATAGCCTTGGTGAGAAACGCTAAGAGCTTGGCAGACTGATTCCCCAAGTCAAACCCAGTTTGCTTTTGAAAGAAAATGCAGTGTTTTGCCTTAGGCCTCTTGCACATGACCGTATGCCCCCCGAGACATACGGTCCATGAGCGGGCCATATGTCCCGGAGCGGCATTGATTGTGCGCACGGGAGCACACAGCATCATAGATTACAATGATGCTGTGCACGTCGGGCCGCCCGTGGTGCTATTATCCCACACTATGACCGTATGTCTCGGAGGGCATACGGTCGTGTGCAAGAGGCCTTAGGGTGCGATAGATGAGAATATGTGCGTTGGCCAATGAGACAGCTTGTGGATCAGCCAAATATGCCCGCTCTGCCCCGGTTACCCTCTCCTGGGCTGATTCCTCCATCTCTCTAGAACTGCTCTGCCAATTGTTGCTGCCACCTACTGGTGAACCAGGCACATTACACTTTATCAGTTGCAAAATCAGGAAATACATACACATAATGCAGGACATATTGTGACATATATGAGATGACACATGATGCACTAATAAAGATAGTGGGGGTCCAAAAGAGGTGGTAATGCCACTCTTGGGTATTACAAAACTACATTCTACAAACTGAGGGGATTGATCAGAAATGCCTCGTGGAAGGTGCTGCATAGTACTGATACAAGGGAGAGTGCGTTGGGAGACAAAAGTGTTATCTCGGATAAAGAACTGTGTGTAGGGGAGTAACACATTTACGTGTTTAGTAGAGGGATTAAGAAATCTCCAGGCATCCTGCCATTCAGTCTCAACAAGTTATCTCCTCAAGGGCAATGTAGTCGCCACTGTCCCTGAAGGAGGAACTCTAGACAGCATATCCATAGAAGGGTCCAGTACCAAATTAAAATCCCCTGAACAAATAACATAGTATCTGGGAAAGTCCAACACGAAGAGCAGTGCTAATTTTAGTACAGCCAGATCTGCTGGCGAGGGATTATAAATAAACCGAAAAACTTACTGGTTGTCATTGAGAATAGCTGCCAGAAATATATAACATCCCTACTGATCCGATTCCATCTGCAATCTAAATCGATCTCCAGATCAACGCTTAGTCTCTACGGTAGTGATGATGGGAATGATGCAGCAAACCTACCCATCGTTTACAGAGAGACAATGACTGCTGCGGTAATAGGTGTGTCTCCAGGAGACACACCACATCAGGAGAGTAGCGTTGTAGGAAAGAGAACGCCAGATTGCGCTTAAGCAGATATCCCAATTTCCGGACATTCCACACCAGCATTTTAAAACGTCAGAAAAGTTCATATCTGCAGGAGAGGGCCATAATCAGGGAGTTGGATCCGAGGGGCGCCACCCTCTGGCCATCCCCACAACCCATACCCACACACCATGCAAATATTCAACCCACAATAAGCAAATGCCAAGTGACACATCCATATTGCGAAGAACAAGAACATCCCAAAGAAAATCGTAATTTGCGATATATCCCACAGCAGATAGTGCTGAAGTTCTGCACTTAGCTCAAATGAGGCAGCAAAAAATTAAACGAAAATAAGAACCAGAAAAGGCACCACAGGAATCAAAGTCCCCAGTATAGAGAAAATCCCCCCTCCCCAAAGAAAAAAAGAAAAATCCCCACCTACCCTAACACCAACTAGTAGGTTTGGATCCCGAAAAGATATAAAGTAGAAGAGAGCACCGACGCAGGCTCTTACTAACTGCATATTTGGAAGCCCAGATCTTGGATCTAAATAAGCAGCTTGAAATACTTAGGGGCAATGCAGACCTGGAGAGAGGCTTAGACCTCACTGTGCAGGCACTGACTGGGGTCAGTAAAATGGAGGTGGGAGGAGGAGGGCAAGATCAGGAATATCAGGTGAGCAGTTGGGTTAATGTAGGAAGGAAGGGGTAGAGGGAAAAGTGCCAGGGAGGCTAGTCCTGAGCTGGCATGCCCTAGTAAATATGCCTGTTTGGCTGATATTAGGGATGAAAGCCCAGGGCCAGCAACACTGCAGCAGGGCGTTTCTCCTAGCAACCAGGAGGATGACTGCTGCAGGAAGGATGGGAAAAGGAGAGCAGCAAAGGTCAGGCAGATACTGTGGTAGGGGACTCTATTATTAGGCGGACAGACAGGGTCATCTGTCGTCGAGACCGTGAATGCCAAACAGTGTGTTGTCTGCCGGGTGCTCGGGTTCGGCATATTGCGGATCGGATTGACAGACTGCTGGGTGGGGCTGGAGAAGACCCGGCGGTCATGGTACACATTGGCACCAATGACAAAGTCAGTGGGAGATGGAAAGTCCTTAAAAACAATTTTAGGGAACTAGGTGAGAAGCTCAAGTCCAGGACCTCTAAGGTAGTGTTTTCAGAATTACTACCAGTGGTAAAAGCGTCACAAGGGAGACAACGGGAGCTTAGGGAGTTAAATAAGTGGCTCAGAAGCGGGTGCAGGAAGGAAGGGTTTGGGTTCATGGAGAACTGGGCCAACTTCTCGGTCGATTACAGGCTCTACAGTAGGGACGGGCTGCACCTTAATGGGGAGGTTGAAACTGCCCTGGGGAAAAAATGGTTAGACAGCTGGAGAAGCTGGGGGGAAGGTCATACTAATAAGGGGGTAGATAGTGTAGATAGAGAGTGGGTTATAGGAGGGGACAGTGGGGATTTAGTGGGGGCTGGTGTTAGCGAGGAAAATAGGGAGAAGACTGGGCATAACTATACATTTATAAAAAATAGAACTGCTGGTAACAAGAACCTGTTACATACAAAAATCAACCTAGGTAACCAAAAAATCACGGATATTCACTTTACAGGTAATAGTAATTTAAAATGTATTTTCACAAATGCCTGAAGTCTAGCTGTAAAAATGGGGGAGCTGGAGGCTATGGTACTAGAAGAATACATAGATGTAGTTGGTGTGGCTGAGACATGGTTGGACTCTTCGCATGACTGGGCTGTTAATATTGAGGGTTTTACACTATTTAGGAAACATAGGGTCAATAGAAAAGAAGGTGGCGTGTGCCTGTATGTGAGGGGTGATCTGAAGACAGGTGTGAAAGAGGCAATTGTGGGTGAGGATGTGGAAACCTTATGGGTGGAAGTTCAAAGGGATATAAACACTAAAAAAATAATACTTGGTGTAATCTATAGACCCCCTAACATCACAGAGGAGATAGAAACGCAAATGTATAACCAAATAGAGCGGGTGGCACAGGCTGGTATAGTGGTCATAATGGGAGATTTTAACTTCCCAGATATTGACTGGGGCAGTGGAGTGCCTAGGGATGGGGGCGGGGGGGGGGGGGGGGGACCGCCCCGGGGGCAGGCTGTCAGCTATACAGGGGGTGCTGCCGTGCCTGCCTGCCTCCAGGCAGCAAACTGTGAGAGGCTTAGGCAGGATGAGCAGCAGTGCCTGGCCCAATGTCTCTGCAAGGAAGGAGAGCTGTGATTCTCTTAGGAGAAAGGACCTTTGATGACATCATCACCCTGTGACCAGTAACATAGCGATATTACTGGTCACATGGCTATGAGGTAATCAAAGGTCCTTTCTCTCTATCAGGAGTGTTGCTGCAGAAGTTTGCCATAATTGTGGAGCTTTTTTTGTGTGAAGATTACATCAGGAAAAGGCGACAGGGGCTGTTATGCTATTATACTGTAAGCTACTGTATAGTGTGGGGTGTTATACTGCTCTACTGTATAGTGTGGGGTGCTATATATTGTGGGGTTCTATACTGCTCTACAGTATACTGTGGCAGCGCTCCAGACTAAAAAAAAATATCAAGGAGCCATTGGCTCCCAACCTAAAAAATTTAGGAGCCAAATTAAATGTTTAGTCGTCAAATTTAAAATACATATAATTATGGTATACCGTATTTTTCGCCCCTATAAGACGCACTTTTTCTCCCCCCAAAATGGGGGGGAAATGCCCCTGCGTCTTATGGGGCAAATGCTTGCAGTTTTACATCGCAAGCTGCGATGTACGAGCGAGCGGGGACTCGGGGAGGGACTGGGAGGAGGAGCTGGGGGCCGGCAATAGCGGCGGGACGGTGCAGTCAGTGTAGTATAGCCCCGCCGGTATACTAATATAAGATGTCTTATTCAATTAATAGTTATTAAACATGCCCCCTCACTCCTAAAAGTACCTTACAGCCTAACCGCTTCAGTAGAATGCAGGCAGGCCGGGCGGCAGCGTAACTCCCTGATGTCACGTGCCTGCACCGCCTACTTTATGAATGAAGCAGGCGGCGCAGGCAAGTGACGTCAGTGAGGTACGCGCCGGCCGCCTGGCCTGCCTGCCGGCATTGTACAGAAGCTGTTAGGATGTAAGGTACTATTAGGAGTTGGGGGGCATGTTTAATAACTATTAATTGAATAAGACATCTTATATTAGTATACCGGGGGGGGGGGGGGATGACATTTTTATGGGGGACATCTGTGAATGGCACAGTTATGGGCTGGGGGGGTCTGTGGATGGCACAGTTATGGGCTGGGGGGGGGTCTGTGGATGGCACTGTTATGGGGTGGGGGGGTCTGTGGATGGCACATATATAACAGTGCCACCCACAGATCCCCCCTGTAACAGTGCCACCCACAGATCCCCCCTGTAACAGTGCCACCCATAGATCCCCCCTGTAACAGTGCCATCCACAGATCCCCCTTGTAATAGTGCCATCCACAGATTCCCCCTGTAACAGTGCCATCCACAGATCCCCCTGTAACAGTGCAAGCCACAGATCCCCCCATACAGTGTCCGTCATCCACAGATCCCCCCCATAATAGTGTCTGTCATCCACAGATCCCCCCCATAATAGTGTCCGTCATCCACAGATCCCCCCCATAACAGTGTCCGTCATCCACAGATCCCCCCCATAACAGTGTCCGCCATCCACAGATCCCCCCCATAACAGTGTCCGTCATCCACAGATCTCCAGTAATAGTGCCATCCACAGATCACCATTAGTTCCAAACCCACAGCACACCTTTTGGTTAAAAATATTTTTTTTCTTATTTTCCTCCCCAAAAACCTAGGTGCGTCTTATGGGCCGGTGCGTCTTATAGGGCGAAAAAAGACATGTCTTGCCTAGGGTTGTCACGATACCAACATTTTTATAAAATTTCGATACCATAAAAAAGTATTGCAATACTTGATACCACGCGAAAGAAATAAAACACCAAAAAAGCAGCGTGCATTCCGCATTTTATGGAACCTCTGGACCATAATAGAACAGTCCGATCCTAATTTTTGTCGGGACAAGGTGACTAAAAAATGCCAAATTGCACGTTTTTTTTTTTCTGTTAGGGCGTTCACTGGAGATATTTTTAAATATTTTAATAGTTCACACTTTTTCGGGCGTGGCGATATGTAATATGTTTATTTTTTATTGTTTATATATTTTATATGCAAAATTGGGAAAGGGGGCGATTTAAACTTTTAGTATTTTGGTGCTTTCTTTTTTTTACTTTTTATTTACTAACTATTAGCCCCCTTAGGGGCTAAAACTTGGGATATTTTCTTCCCTAATCCTAGTCACTCTAATAGAGCTCTATTAGGGTGAACAGGACTTCACACTCTCCCTGCTGCCCTGTGCTTTGTGCACACAGCAGCAGGGAGCTTACCATGGCAGCCAGGGCTTCAGTAGCGCCCTGGCTGCCATGGTAACCGATCGGAGCCCCAGGATTACACTGCTGGGGCTCCGATCAGAAGCTGCCACTGCAACCAATGAGGAGGAGGGAAGGGGACCCTGTGGCCACTGCCACCAATGATTATACTTTATAATATTGGGGTTGGGGGGGGGGGCGCACTGCGCCACCAATGATTATACTTTATAAAACTGGGGGAATTCGCACTGTGCCACCAATGAATATAGTTTATGCCTGAATACAAACCCAGGCTGCTGGTGCCGGCCAGATACCATACCCGGCCTCTATTACTCCGCTCTGTGATCCGCCACAATTAACCCCTCAGGTGCCGCACCTGAGGGGTTAATTGCGGCGGATCGTAGCGCGCAGTCATAGAGGCTGGGTGCCGGGTATGGGATATGGCCGGCACCCGCAGCCTGCTTTTGTATTCAGGCATAAACTATATTCATTGGTGGCGCAGTGGCTACAGCCCCTCCCCTCCTCCTTCCTGATATCAGTCAATTGGTGGCAGCAGCGGCACAGGGGGGAGGGACTGTTTCCTTCTCCGCTGTGCTGTTGAGAAGATGGCACGCACTGACAGCAGCGCGTCTATGTCAGTTCAACTCGTGTGAAAAAAGGAGAGCAGCGGAGGGTCTAGGCGCAAATGGCAACAAGACTACAAAGTCTTGTCGCCATTTTGCAATTCTAAGTCGCATTGGCGACCATTTTGGTCGCCATCTGGAGCCCTGTGAGGGGTGCTATACTGTATACCATGGGGTGTTATATTATGTATTGCATACTGTGGGGTACTATATACGGTGGGGCGCTATACTTTATATTGAATACTGTGGGGTACTGTATACTACAGGGTGCTTTAATGCATACTGTGGGGTACTGTATACTGTGAGGTATTACACTTCTATTATACTGTAGAGTGTTGTATGCTATACACTATGAGGGGCTGGGGGGGGGGGGTGTTATACGATAGACATCAATTCAACAAATCTGACCTAGATAAATGAAGGGTATTAGGTTCTCCTAAATAAAAACTGCCCCCCCCCCCCCCACGGCTGATAGCCCCCAATTTACATTTATCCTATAATCTGTAATAATAATTCCACTCTATTTCATTAAAAGTCCTCCGATCACTAAACACCGGCGAGCTATCGTAGTGTATTATTCTGTGTTCACTCCTGCACCAGGGATGTGGTTCTGTGCACTGTCACCATCTGTCCCTCTATTGCTTCCTTTTCATTGATTCATCGCATTGATTATATGGTTTAGGGTCAGCACTGGTGATAGCCGTCCTCTAAAATCGCTTTATACACTGCCCCCATAATGTTTGCCAGATCCCTGGCATCCTCAGGGGTAATGGGCAATGACACTATATACGTGGCATAGTTTTCTTTAATATTTACCAGAAAAAAAATAAACATGGGGCACAACGCGAAAGAGGGGAAGGTAGGGCCAAATGGACAGAGGAGGCCCAAGATGGGTAAACACCCCCCAGCCTATGATATACTTAATCCGCCCCTGCATGCGCGCTCTGATAAGCCAGGGAGCGCGCTCACTCCTATCTCCCTTGTATACTTGCCACCGGCCGCCGCTCACCTTCCAGGCGGGAAAACTTTCCCATCTTCCTTGTAGCCGCTTGCTCGAGTGCTCCTGAGAAAGAAAACGGCTGTGCGGACTGTGCCTTCTAGTGAAGTGACCATCTCACCAGTATTGTGTGTGTCTGCAGATACACTGCCGCCGAGCTGAGGCTGCAAAAAGCACTGTGGTGTGTGGCAGTTAGTAGTGGTGCAGACAGTCACAGTGGCACAACAGTGCAGGCAAGAGGCATCAGACTAGACAGACTAGAGAGGTATTTTTTCAGTTAAGGGCCTTGCTGCCTTTTATTTTCAATGGGGGGAGGGGTGTTGAGGAGTCGCAAGGCTGCTGCCAGCCAGTGCCAGGGCAGAAATTTACAAGGAGCCCGAATATGGATGGGAAAGGACCAGGCTTATTAACCTGTAGGATTCAAGTGCCATACCTATACGGCGCTGCAGGACATGACTTGGGTCCCAGCGCTGTACAGGTATGGTGGGCTGATCGGGCAGGTGGGGAGTTGTGCCGGTCCGATCAGTGGCACGGGTCCGGCTCTCAGGGCAGGGTTCACCGGCATCAGTGAAAACTCCAGCCCGCTCTATAAAAATATAACATGATCCGCCCCATCAGGTGAGCCTGTAAAAAAAATAAAAGCTGTGCAAAAACAGCAGTTTTTTCTTCACCTTCCCTCACAAAATGTGTAATACCAAGCTTACATTGTATTTTCATGGTGACATATTCCCCTTAAATTTTCATTTGCCAGCAATTTTCGGCGTACTAGCGATAAAAAATGTTATTTCAAACAAAATTAATATTTCAGTATATTTAAATGTAAAAATAAAGTTTCTTATGGTTTCGGCAGGGAGAAGGGGGGTAGTACCAGAGAAAGTACCCTCCCCGGGTGCCAAATACCCTAGGCACGCCACTGGACTGGGGTCGTGGTTCTGCCTCAACCGCAAAGGGGAGAAAATTCCTCAAATTGCTGCAGGACCACTTTATGGGCCAGTTTGTAGAATCTCCCACTAGGGCAAATGCTCTGTTGGATCTGGTAATCTCTAATGATGCAGAGCTTGTTGGAAATGTTAGGCCTCTTTCACACGGGCGTTGCGGGAAAATGTGCGGGTGCGTTGCGGGAACACCCGCAATCTTTCAGCGCGTGAGAAAAATCGCGCATGTTTGGTACCCAAACCCGAACTTCTTCACAGAAGTTCGGGCTTGGGATCGGTGTTCTGTAAATAGTATTATTTTCCCTTATAACATGGTTATAAGGGAAAATAATAGCATTCTGAATACAGAATGCAAAGTAAAATAGCGCTGGAGGGGTTAAAAAAAAAAAAAAAAAAAATTTAACTCACCTTAATCCACTTGCTCGCGTAGCCGGCATCTGCTTCTGTATTCTTTCTTTAGGACCTGGGTAAAGGACCTTTGATGACGTCACTCCGGTCATCACATGGTACGTCACATGATCTTTTACCATGGTGAATCACCATGGTAAAAGATCATGTGACGTACCATGTGATGACCGGAGTGACGTCATCAAAGGTCCTGTAACTGTATTTAATGCTCACCATAGGTCCTTCAACAAAGGAGACACAAGGAGATGCCGGGCTACGCGAGCAAGTGGATTAAGGTGAGTTAAATTTTTTTTTAGTTTTTTTTAACCCCTCCAGCGCTATTTTACTTTGCATTCTGTATTCAGAATGCTATTATTTTCCCTTATAACCATGTTATAAGGGAAAATAATAATGATCGGGTCTCCATCCCGATCGTCTCCTAGCAACCGTGCGTGAAAATCGCACTGCATCCGCACTTGCTTGCGGATGCTTGCGATTTTCACGCAACCCCATTCACTTCTATGGGGCTTGCGTTGCGTGAAAAACGCAGAATATAGAGCATGCTGCGATTTTCACGCAACACATAAGTGATGCGTGAAAATCACCGCTCATCTGAACAGCCCCATAGAAATGAATGGGTCAGGATTCAGTGCGGGTGCAATGCGTTCAACTTACGCATCGCATCCGCGCGGAATACTCGCCCATGTGAAAGGGGCCTTACTGTTCAAGAAACACTGGGTAATAGTGACCACAATATAATTATATTCCCCCTAAACTATAAGAAGCAAACTCTGTCAGGCAGAGCAAAGACACTGAATTTTAAAAAGGCTAATTTCCCTGGGTTGAGGGCAGCATTTTAGGGCATAGACTGGGAGCAGCTACTGTCACATAATAATACTGAGAATAAATGGGAGAGCTTTAAATCCACATTGAGTAATTGCACTAAAAAATGTATCCCTTTAGGTAACAAGTATAAACGGCTAAAATCAAACCCCCCATAGCTTACAGCTACTGTAAAAAGGGCAATAAAAGACAAAAAGAAAGCATTTAAAAAATACAAATCTGAGGGGTCAGCTGTAGCGTATGAAGATTACAAAGGGCTTATTAACCACCTCCCGACGGATGCGTCCTGAAGGCGGTCGATTCAATACTCCGTTCACCCACGCCTGCCCCACCGCAGTGACAAAAAATTATTTTTTTTTGATCACTGCACAATCACTTTACAAGCGCTGCGGCGATAAAAAAAAAATCAGTTTTGATATTTTTTATCAATCGCAGCGGCCTCCGGTACTTCGTTAGCCTCCCATTTGTAAGACAGGCTTGCTTTTTTTTTTGGGTAGTCTCAGGGAATACCCCTAAATTTAGTAGTCCAAATGTCAAACAGGGGGTATTCTTCTGAAGAGGCCTACAGGATTCTGACCTAGTCGGATGAGGAATGGGAACCCTCATCTGACGAATCTAGCGGGTCAGAATATGAACCTGTAGAAAGCAGTGGCAGTCTGACCCAAAGTTCGGACGAGGAGGTTGAGGTCTCTGATAGCACCAGGCGTACCCGGCCCTGTGTCGCTAGAGCACAGGTTGTGCAGGATCCGTTTCAAGGGCAGCAGAGTGGGGCTGGGTACGTGGTGAGGCTACGTGGTGAGGCATACACCAGCAGCGCAGCCCATCCTGGACCTAGTACCAGCACTGCCGTACAACATGGTGAAGTGGCGAGCAGCAGAAGGGCAGTTGAAGCTGGTACGGTGGCACGTGCAATAGTTACCCCGTCGCAGCCACTGCACAGACAGGCCCGTAGAGCCCCTAGAGTCCCTGAGGTGCTGGCAAACCCTGATTGGCAGTCCCCAACTTCAGCCGCACCTGTAGTTCCCCCTTTCACCGCCCAGTCTGGAGTTCGGGTTGAGACAGCTCAGATCGGTTCGGCACTGGGATTTTTTGAGCTGTTCTTGACTGCGGAGCTCTTGGACTTAGTTGTGGCAGAAACAAATCGGTATGCCACTCAATTTATAGCCGCCAACCCGGGAAGCTTTTATGCCCAGCCTTTCCGGTGGAAACCAGTCCAAGTTTCCGAAATTAAAATTTTTCTGGGCCTTCTCCTGAACATGGGTCTAACCAAAAAGCATGAATTGCGGTCATATTGGTCCACGAACCCGATTCATCACATGCCCATGTTCTCTGCTGCTATGTCCAGGACACGTTTTGAGACCATCCTGCGTTTCCTGCACTTTAGCGACAACACCACCTCCCGTCCCAGAGGCCACCCAGCTTTTGACCGGCTCCACAAAATTCGGCCCCACATAGACCACTTCAACCAGAAATTTGCAGATTTGTATACCCCTGAGCAAAACATCTGCATAGACGAGTCCCTTATACATTTTACCGGGCGCCTTGGCTTCAAACAATACATCCCAAGCAAGCGCGCCCGGTATGGGGTCAAATTGTATAAGCTCTGTGAAAGGGCCACAGGCTATACCCACAAATTTCGGATCTATGAGGGAAAGATCAGACCCTGGAGCCGGTCGGTTGCCCTGACTACCTGGGGAGCAGTGGGAAGACAGTCTGGGACTTGGTGTCACCCTTATTTGGCAAGGGGTACCATCTTTATGTGGACAATTTTTACACAAGTGTGCCCCTCTTCAGGCATTTGTTCCTAGAACAGATTGGCTGCTGTGGCACCGTGCGACCTAGTCGCCGGGGCTTCCCCCAACGGCTCGTTACCACCCGTCTTGCAAGGGGGGAGAGGGCTGCCTTGTGTAACCAAGAACTGCTCGCGGTGAAATGGAGAGACAAGCGTGACGTTTACATGCTCTCCTCCATTCACGCAGACACGACAATACAAATAGAACGGGCAACCCGTGTCATTGAAAAGCCCCTCTCAGTCCACGACTATAATCCGCTCGTGGAAGGGGTGGACTTCAATGACCAGATGTTGGCTCCTTATTTAGTTTCCAGACGCTGGTATAAGAAGGTGTCTGTATATTTGATTCAATTGGCTGCCTATAATAGTTTTGTTCTCTACAGTAAGGCTGGGAGAACAGGATCCTTCCTCAAATTTCAGGAAGAGATCATCGAGAACCTCCTGTATCCAGAAGGTTCCGTGGCCCCATCCACCAGTGCAGTGAGCCGTCTACACGAGCGACATTTCCACAATGACGTTGCTGGTACCTCAACCCAACCGTCACCCCGAAAAAGATGTCGTGTCTGTAGCAGGAGTGGAATAAGGCGTGACACCCGCTATTTCTGTCCTGACTGCCCTGACCACCCTGCCCTATGCTTAGGGGAGTGTTTTCGGAAGTACCACACACAGGTACACTTAGCATAGGGATTGCATCTCACAGGACAGGCACACAGGGCTATTAGGGCCCTTACACTCACAGCTACTGCAAACCTCTCCTTTCACCTGGGATAAAGTGCATAATGTACTTCGCCACATCTTTGGGCGATTTGCGCTTTGCACATTGTCCCATGGGGAAGGAGAGGTTTGTCCTATAAAGGTAAAAAAATAAAATAAAAAATCACCGGTAAGCAAAAAAGTTAACGTTCAGTTGAAAAAGTTAAATAAAGTTTATATGTTCCGTTCAAATTTTATTATAAAGTTAATAAATTTATTGTGTTGCGGCCTGATTTTTTCTTTTTTGTTTTGTTTTTTTTACCTTCCAGGTGGACCAACCGATCGACTAGCTGCAGCACTGATGTGCATTCTGACAGAAGCATTGCGCTGCTGTCAGATTACACAAAAGTCGGTGTATGCGGTGCTGCAAGACGAGATTTCTTCTCTGCAGTAAAAGATACGTTTGCCGAGGCATATGAGCTGAGGAGGCGGTGGTGTTCATATACTTTGGCAAACACTTTGTATATAAAAAAATAAATAAATAAATAAATCCCGGCAAGGATTTATTCATTCACATCGATTGATGTGAATGGAGAAATCTGGTTTGCCAGGGCATACGGGCTAAGTGGGTATGGATGTTGGGCGGAGCTCCTATGTCCTGGCAGACGCCTTTCCCCTCCTTTTTTTTTTTTGGCAGAGATTTTTTCATCCGCATTGATCGATGCGAATGAAGAAATCTGTGCCGTTCATTTTTTCTTTCAGCCCAGAGGCTGAACGGAAAAAAAAAAATCTCATTACCCGTATGCTCAATATAAGGAGAATAGCAGAAACTCCTAATGCTGGCCATACATGTAATGATTGCGGAGACCCTTAAATGCCAGGGCAGTACAAACACCCCACAAATGACCCCATTTCGGAAAGAAGACACCCCAAGGTATTCGCTGAGGGGCATATTGAGTCCATGAAAGATTGAAATTTTTGTCCCAAGTTAGCAGAAAGGGAGACTTTGTGAGAAAAAACAAAAAAAAAATCTCTATGAACTCGCTATGCCCCTCATTGAATACCTTGGGGTGTCTTCTTTCCAAAATGGGGTCACATGTGGGGTATTTATACTGCCCTGGCATTTTAGGGGCCCTAAAGCGTGAGAAGAAGTCTGGGATCCAAATGTCTAAAAATGCCATCCTAAAAGGAATTTGGGCCCCTTTGCGCATCTAGGCTGCAAAAAAGTGTCACACATCTGGTATTGCCGTACTCAGGAGAAGTTGGGCAATGTGTTTTGGGGTGTCATTTTACATATACCCATGCTGGGTGAGATAAATATCTCGGTCAAATGCCAAGTTTGTATAAAAAAATGGGAAAAGTTGTCGTTTGCCAAGATATTTCTCTCACCCAGCATGGGTATATGTAAAAAGACACTCCAAAACACATTGCCCAACTTCTCCTGAGTACGGCAATACCACATGTGTGACACTTTTTTGCAGCCTAGGTGGGCAAAGGGGCCCACATTCCAAAGAGCACCTTTCGGATTTCACCGGCCATTTTTTACAGATTTTGATTCCAGACTTCTTCTCACGCATTCGGGCCCCTAAAATGCCAGGGCAGTATAACTACCCCACAAGTGACCCCATTTTGGAAAGAAGACACCCCAAGGTATTCCGTGAGGGGCATGGCGAGTTCCTAGAATTTTTTATTTTTTGTCACAAGTTAGCGGAAAATTTATTTTTTTTCTTACAAAGTCTCATATTCCACTAACTTATGACAAAAAATAAAAACTTCCATGAACTCACTATGCCCATCACGAAATACCTTGGGGTGTCTTCTTTCCAAAATGGGGTCACTTGTGGGGTAGTTATACTGCCCTGGCATTTTAGGGGCCCGAATGCGTGAGAAGTGGTTTGAAATCAAAATCTGTAAAAAATGGCCGGTGAAATCCGAAAGGTGCTCTTTGGAATGTGGGCCCCTTTGCCCACCTAGGCTGCAAAAAAGTGTCACACATGTGGTATTGCCGTACTCAGGAGAAGTTGGGCAATGTGTTTTGTGGTGTCTTTTGCTGGGTGAGAGAAATATCTTGGCAAACGACAACTTTTCCTATTTTTTTATACAAAGTTAGCATTTGACCGAGATATTTATCTCACCCAGCATGGGTATATGTAAAATGACACCCCAAAACACATTGCCCAACTTCTCCTGAGTACGGCAATACCAGATGTGTGACACTTTTTTGTAGCCTAGGTGGGCAAAGGGGCCCACATTCCAAAGAGCACCTTTTGGATTTCACAGGTCATTTTTTACACATTTTGATTTCAAACTACTTCCCACACATTAGGGCCCCTAAATTGCCAGGGCAGTATAACTACCCCACAAGTGACCCCATTTTGGAAAGAAGACACCCCAAGGTATTCCGTGAGGGGCATGGCGAGTTCCTAGAATTTTTTATTTTTTGTCACAAGTTAGTGGAATATGAGACTTTGTAAGGAAAAAATAAATAAAAAAATCATCATTTTCCGCTAACTTGTGACAAAAAATAAAAAGTTCTATGAACTCACTATGCCCATCAGCGAATACCTTAGGGTGTCTACTTTCCGAAATGGGGTCATTTGTGGGGTTTTTCTACTGTCTGAGCATTGTAGAACCTCAGGAAACATGACAGGTGCTCAGAAAGTCAGAGCTGCTTCAAAAAGCGGAAATTCACATTTTTGTACCATAGTTTGTAAACGCTATAACTTTTACCCAAACCATTTTTTTTTTTACCCAAACATTTTTTTTTTAATCAAAGACATGTAGAACAATACATTTAGAGAAAAATGTATATATGGATGTCTTTTTTTAAAAAAAATTTTACAACTGAAAGTGAAAAATGTCATTTTTTTGCAAAAATTTCGTTAAATTTCGATTAATAAACAAAAAAAGTAAAAATGTCAGCAGCAATGAAATACCACCAAATGAAAGCTCTATTAGTGAGAAGAAAAGGAGGTAAAATTCATTTGGGTGGTAAGTTGCATGACCGAGCAATAAACCGTGAAAGTAGTGTAGTGCAGAAGTGTAAAAAGTGGCCTGGTCATTAAGGGTGTTTAAGGTAGGGGAGCTGAGGTGGTTAAAATCTGTAAAAAGGAGATAAAATTAGTAAAAATACAAAACTAACAGCAGGTGGCAAAAGAGAGCAAAAACAAATCCCCAAAAATTATTTAAAGGGAACCTGTCATGTGGATATTTGATTATAATCTAACTAATTATATACAATCATTAACTACTAAAAAGTACCTTAGATGTATTCACTTACTGGTGTGACAGATGGTTACCTCATAATATACACACAAAGATGCCGCATGCTAATGAGCTGCTTTGAGTCCAGCGTATATTTAATTCAGAGCTATAGCCACTCCCCTGCCCACCTGCTTCTGATTCATATGGAAAAAACCTGTCAATCAGCAGCAGATAGGCGGGGAGAGTCAGGAGCTCATGAATATTCAGGACTCATCATTATCAGCTGGAGCTTTTCAATACAAGATGTTGGCAGATTGACTGGGTCAATTAAAGAAAGTGACCCAACATTGTGCTAAGAGAATCAGTCACTTATTTATGTTGCCCTTAGTTAGGACACCATAAAACTGGTGACAGGTTCCCTTTAAATATATAAATTATAAAAAAAAAACTAGGTCTGAGCAGGTAGGTCCACTAAATAATGGTAAAGAAGGGGGGGGGGGTAGTCACTGAAGATAAGGAAAAGGTTGAGTTCCTAAATAGGTTTTTTAACTCTATATATACAAAAGAAGAGAAAGTAGCTGATATCTGTGGCGCCGGGGCTGTTAGTACATCCAGTGATATACTCAATTGGCTAACTAGATATCGTCCAAGAGAAGCTAAATAGGGTAAATGTGAACAAGGCTCCGGTGTCACGGAACCATGAACCAGACGTACAACAAGAGATAAGTGAAAATAAGAAGGCTTTATTGAAAATAAAGCTGTAAAGCAAAAGTCCAAACGGATGGTGAAACCGAGCAGAGTCTTTGCGAAGCCAGAGGTCAGGAACCAGAAGGGTAGTCAGACGAAGCCAGGATCAGGAACCAGCAGGGTAGTCAGACGAAGCCAGGATCAGGAACCAGCAGGGTAGTCAGACGAAGCCAGGATCAGGAACCAGCAGGGTAGTCAGACGAAGCCAGGATCAGGAACCAGAAGGGTAGTCAGACGAAGCCAGGATCAGGAACCAGAAGCAGCAGCAGTCTTAGAAGCATGTGAACACAAGAGGACCAAGCAAGGAACTGAAGCCACAGACCTCCTATATATATGAGCTAGGCATCCAGCTCCTCCCAGGGGAAGGAGGAGCCGCAGGGTGGAAGGCTACAAGAAACCCAGAAACCAAGATGGCCGCCAGCACATGTCAAACGAAGGAGAGCAGCAAGCAGGTAAGACCATGACAGTACCTCCCCCTCAAGGGCCCCTCCTCCGCGGAGCACAAAACGGTTTCTGAGGGAAGCGTGCGTGGAAGGCTCGGAGCAAGGCAGGAGCATGGACATCTGCGGAGGGAACCCAGGAACGCTCCTCTGGACCATAACCACGCCAATGGACCAAAAACTGCAACCGACCGCGGACCAGGCGTGAGTCCAGGATATTGCTCACCTCATATTCCTCACGATTGCCCACTTGGACCGGACGAGGCCGAGGAACCGAGGAAGTGAAACGATTACACACCAGTGGCTTCAACAGGGAGACATGAAACACGTTGGAGATCCGCATGCCAGGAGGAAGCGCAAGGGCATAGGCTACCGGGTTTACCCTGCGAAGCACTCGGAAGGGACCAACAAAGCGAGGCGCCAGCTTGGGAGTGGGCACTCGAAGGTTGAGGTTGCGGGTGGACAACCATACACGGTCTCCGACCTGGTAGGAAGGAGCAGGCGCTCGTCTGCGATCAGCCTGGAGTCTCTGGCGCTGCGCAGAGACCTCAAGGGACTTCTGGATCTGTACCCAAGAAGCACGTAGGACGGAAAGGTGATCCTCCACAGCCGGAATATCCTGGGGAGAGAATACCTCCGGTAACACGGCAGGTTGGAACCCATAATTGGCCATGACGGGAGACGTCCCAGAGGAAGAGTTCACCGCCGTGTTCCTGGCAAACTCAGCCCAAGGCAGGAGGTCAACCCAATTGTCTTGGTGATCGGAGACATAGCAACGAAGGAATTGCTCCAAGGCCTGATTGGATCGTTCTGCGGCCCCATTGGACTGAGGGTGGTAGGCCGAGGAGAAGGAGAGATGAATCCCCAACTGGGAGCAAAAGGCGCGCCAGAACCTGGACACAAACTGACTCCCCGATCCGACACAATCTCCTTAGGCAAACCGTGCAACCGGAAGACCTCCCTGGCAAAAATCGTGGCCAACTCTTGTGCAGAGGGTAACTTCTTGAGAGGAACACAGTGGCACATTTTGGAAAACCGATCCACAATCATGAGAATGACCGTATGGCCTCGGGATGCAGGGAGGTCCACAATGAAATCCATCCCCAGGTGTGACCATGGACGCTCCCCGGTGGCTATGGGTTGCAGAAGGCCCAACGGAAGGTGCCGAGGGGACTTACTCTGGGCACAAACGGAGCATGCCGCTACATATGCGGCGATGTCGGAACGTAGGGAAGGCCACCAGAACAGACGTGAAACAGCCCAGGACAGCTGATTCTTTCCAGGATGCCCCGCGGTCTTGGAGTTATGGTAGGTTCGCAACAACCGAGTGCGCAACTCCTCAGGCACAAAACATCTGCCGTTGGGTCTCCCAGAGGGAGCACCAGATTGAGCCGCCAAAATCTGCTCACCCAGGGGAGAGGTCAGGCTGGTGCGAATGGCGGCCAGGATCTGATTCGGAGGTATGACCGAAGTCGGAATCGACTCCTCCCTGGACAGCTCGGAGTACTGCCGTGATAAGGCATCCGCCCTGATGTTCTTGGAACCGGGTAGGTAGGAGACCACGTAATTAAAACGTGACAAGAACAGAGCCCATCTGGCCTGACGTGGTGTCAATCTCTTGGCCTCAGAAAGGTAGGTCAGATTCTTGTGGTCCGTCAGGATGAGAACCGGAACCACCGAACCCTCGAGCAAGTGCCTCCATTCTTTAAGGGCCTGCACGATGGCCAATAACTCCCTGTCACCAATCTGATAGTTGCACTCCGCGGAAGACAGTTTCCGGGAGTAAAACCCACAAGGAAGCAGAGAACCCTCTGGTGTTCTACGCTGAGACAGAAGGGCGCCTACTCCCGTTTCAGACGCGTCCACCTCGAGGACAAAGGGCAACCCAGGGTTGGGATGCGACAGAATCGGAGCCGACACAAAGGCGGACTTTAGGGCCTCAAAAGCTCGGATGGCCTCGAGCGGCCAGACCTGGGAATTACTGCCCTTCCTGGTCAGATCCGTGAGAGGCTTGGCCAGCATGGAAAAGTCCCTGATGAACTTCCGATAATAATTGGCGAAGCCCAAAAAGCGCTGCAGGGAACGAAGACCACTGGGCTGGGGCCACTGTAAGACAGCCGAAACCTTCTCAGGATCCATGGAGAACCCCTCAGCGGAAATGATGTAACCTAAGAAGGTTACCTGGGATCGGTGAAATTCGCATTTCTCAAGCTTACCGAACAGCTTGTTCTCTCGTAACCGTTGCAACACTCGTCTGACATCCAGAATGTGGGCCTCCATGGATTCAGAATATACCAAGATGTCATCCAAATAGACTACCACACACTGCTGCAACAGGTCACGGAAAACATCGTTGATGAATTCCTGAAAGACTGCGGGCGCATTGCACAACCCAAAGGGCATAACCAAGGATTCGTAATGACCGGTCCTGGTGTTAAACGCGGTCTTCCACGCATCGCCCGCCTTGATCCTTACCAGGTTATATGCCGCCCTCAGGTCGAGTTTGGTAAAGACCGTGGCCCCTTTAAGGCGATCGAACAGCTCGGAAATCAAGGGTATCGGGTAAGCGTTCTTGATCGTGATGCGATTGAGACCCCTGTAATCGATGCAAGGCCTCAACTCACCGCCCTTCTTTTTCACAAAGAAAAATCCAGCCCCTGCCGGGGACGAAGATTTGCGAATGTGTCCGCGTGAAAGCGCCTCCCTCACGTACTCCTCCATGGCCTCATTCTCCGCTACCGACAGTGGATAGACTTTGCCACGAGGAGGAACGGCACCAGATTGTAACTCTATGGCACAATCATATGGGCGGTGCGGAGGTAGGGCAACCGCGCGCACCTTATCGAATACATCCCGGTACTCCTCATATTCAGGAGGCAACAGAGAGTCCGAGGAAGTACACAGCAACTTGACAGACCCATGGATGCAACTAGCCCCACACTGCGGTGACCACGAGAGGATCTCGACCGATCTCCAATCGAAAGTCGGATTATGCTTCTGGAGCCAAGGGTACCCCAAGACCACCGAGTAGTGTGGAGACGAAATAACCTGGAGGCAGACCGACTCTCTGTGAACGGCACCAATGGCTATCCCCACTGGAAGGGTCTCATGAGTCACGTGTGGCGGCAGAAGGGGTCTGCCGTCTATCGCCTCAAGAGCCAGTGGGGAACCTCGAGCCTGCAGAGGAATGGAATTGGCGGCAGCGAACACACTATCAATGAACAAACCACCAGCACCAGAGTCCACCAACGCCTGGGTCGTCACCGAGCCCCCGACCCAGGAGAGGACAACAGTGATCAGTGGTTTGTCAACACGGGAAACCGGGGACGAGGAGACTCCACCCAAGATCTGCCCCCGACAGGATCTCAGGGTACGAGCGTTTCCCGGACGGTTCGGACATGCCAACCGAAAATGCCCACCGAGACCACAGTACATGCATCGGCCCTCACGTCTCCGGAGTGCCCTCTCCCCCTCGGACAGGCGAGCAAACCCCAGCTGCATGGGTTCACCCCCAGACAAGTCATCCCCAGGAGGCGTGGGAGGAGAGGGAGGCACGGGTGGGACAGCAAACGTAGGCACCAATCTGTTAGAAGACCTCCGCAGGTTCTCCTTAAAGGAAGGTCTCTCCCTGAGTCTGGTGTCAATCAAAATCAGGAAAGAAATAAGAGACTCGAGCTCAACTGGTAGGTCCTTAGCTGCAACCTCATCCTTCAAGGCATCCGAGAGACCATGAGAGAAAGCAGCGACCAGAGCCTCATTATTCCAGCCCACCTCTGCTGCCAGGGTACGAAACTCAATGGCGTATTCAGCTACGGATCGTGAACCCTGTCTGATGGACATAAGGAGCTTCGCAGCAGAGGCAGCACGAGCCGGCACATCGAATACCTTCCGAAGAGAAGCAACAAAACCGGAAAACTCGGCAACCACCGGATTGTTGTTCTCCCATAAAGGGCTGGCCCAGGCCAAGGCCTTGTCCGAGAGCAGCGAGATCAAGAAGCCCACCTTTGATCTCTCAGTAGGAAAGGCATGTGGCAGCAACTCGAAATAAATGCCCACCTGGTTAAGGAAACCTCGGCACTGAGTTGGCTCTCCCCCAAAGCGCTGTGGAAGAGGGGCAGAACCGGTCATACCCCGAAACACCGCAGGCGCAACAACAGGTGTCGGGGTAGACTCTGGCGCAACAACCGGAGCGGCAGTAGGAGCGAGCCCAGGAGCGACAACCGACCCATCGGCAACGGGAGCGAAATGAGCCGTGCGTTCAAGCAGGGTTTGCAACGCCACAGCGAACCGACCCAACAGGTGATCCTGCTGATCAAGTCTGGCAACCAGCGTGGGTAGCGAGGATGGCCCTGTACCGTCAGAATTCATGGCTTGGTCCTAATGTCACGGAACCATGAACCAGACGTACAACAAGAGATAAGTGAAAATAAGAAGGCTTTATTGAAAATAAAGCTGTAAAGCAAAAGTCCAAACGGATGGTGAAACCGAGCAGAGTCTTTGCGAAGCCAGAGGTCAGGAACCAGAAGGGTAGTCAGACGAAGCCAGGATCAGGAACCAGCAGGGTAGTCAGACGAAGCCAGGATCAGGAACCAGCAGGGTAGTCAGACGAAGCCAGGATCAGGAACCAGCAGGGTAGTCAGACGAAGCCAGGATCAGGAACCAGCAGGGTAGTCAGACGAAGCCAGGATCAGGAACCAGAAGCAGCAGCAGTCTTAGAAGCATGTGAACACAAGAGGACCAAGCAAGGAACTGAAGCCACAGACCTCCTATATATATGAGCTAGGCATCCAGCTCCTCCCAGGGGAAGGAGGAGCCGCAGGGTGGAAGGCTACAAGAAACCCAGAAACCAAGATGGCCGCCAGCACATGTCAAACGAAGGAGAGCAGCAAGCAGGTAAGACCATGACATCCGGGTCCAGATGGATTACACCCAAGAGTTCTTAAAGAGCTCAGTTCAGTCATTGCTGTGCCCCTGTTTATAATTTTTAAGGATTCTCTAGGTACTGGTACATTGCCAAGTGATTGGCGCAAGGCAAACGTGGTGCCATATTCAAAAAAGGATCAAGGTCTTTCATGGGAAATTATAGACGAATTAGTTTAACTTCTGTTGTGGGAAAATGTTTGAAGGACTCTTAAGGTACTATATACAGGAGTATGTGACTGTAAATAATATTATAAGTGATAACCAGCATGGGTTTACCAAGGACAGAAGTTGTCAGACTAACCTGATTTGTTTTTATAAGGAGGTGAGTAGTAGTGCAGCACGCCAGACCTGCAGGGTATTGCGATAGTGAGGTCACGGTTATGGGCAATCGAGGGTTACTCACTTTTTGGAGGACCCTGGGCAGGCATGCGGCAGTGAAGGAGAGGTAGACACACTTTCCTCTGGGGCACACTCTGTATGGAGAGACCTGGCCTGATGGTGTGTGAGGTGCCCTGGATGTTGCAGGTGTTTTGAGTGCCTGAGGCAAGGTCCCTTTAAGGATCGTCACGCCAGTGCCTGTAACGGTGGCACACTGGTTTTATAGTAGCAGTAATTGAGGTACACAGGTGGTATAGTGAACCAAACGTTGCTTTACTTTGGAAAACAGTCCAACTTTGTACAGACAGTTTACAGTTGATAATGATGATGCAGTCCCTTGTAACAATATTCCACAAGCAGGTTTACTTCACATGGCAGGTATAATCTTGCAAGATACTTGGAGGGTAAACAGTTAATGCTTTAGCAGAACTATGCTGCCCTATCCCCTTCAGCTATTCTAGCTGGCTGGATCCCAAGGCCCGGATGCCTAAAAGCTGGCTTTAATCCTTGGTAATAAATCCTTCCTCCAGTATTGACTCTTGACTGTAATTTATAGTACCTCTGCTCATCAGGTTACTTATCTTACTTGGTTGCAAGGACGCTGCTTGGTTTATGGGTAACTGCAGGTTTCTCCCGGGAGGTTCATTCCTACTACTGAGGTAATCTTCTGAGCTAACTGAGGCTCACTTTATCTACAGGCAGGCTAGAGTTCTTCACTAGCCTCCTGGTAGCAACTAGCAGCCTGGACTATCCAGCTGCATGTCAGGAGGAGGCCCTCAGCATATCTCTGGCTAAGATGCCTTCTCACTTCTGTGTCCACAGACTCCTGACTATGACCTGACTCCTCCCTGTCTGGGCCTACCTATATATACTAGGGGCTCCCTATCTCCCTCTAGTGTCTAGGATGCCTAACTACACCCCAATAGGCCTGCTATGCATGACACAGGGAAAACATTGCATGTAAAAACACATAGAAAAATACATTAAATGCATAGTTAAATATAATATTACTGTTCCTTGTGAGCAGAAGTAACACATGACCCAATTGACCCTTGTGTAGTGCCCACTCCTACCTAGTGGGGCACTACAGTAGCTTGGACAGAGGGGCGTCTGTGGATGTAGTGTTTCTGGATTTTGCGAAGGCTTTTGATACTGTCCCTCAGACGTTTAATAGGTAAAGTAAGGTCTATAGGCTTGGAAAGTATAGTTTGTAATTGGATTGAAAACTGGCTGATGGACCGTGTCCAGAGAGTTGTGGTCAATGATTCCTATTCAGAATGGTCCCGGTTTATAAGTGGTGTACAAATAAAGCAATGAATCCAGCATCGAAGTTAGAAAATATTGTGGGTATCTTTATTCAGTATAGTACAGATCCATACAGTGACAGCATCACCTCAGTGTTCCAAATGAACGTCTGGGTCACGACTAAGAACATGTTTGTTCGAAACGCGTAGACGTTCATTTGGAACACCTGCTGCTCTGTTGGTAGTTCAGACACTCCCTCAGCAGCTCCAGTGGAGGCGCCATTTTGAGGCTTGCGCGCAAAGCAGTCCAATGTCTGATTTTGCGTATTCTGACTGATTTTAACCATTGTTAGGTGATTCTCAGGTAGGGGTATCTCCTCAGGGGTAAGAGGAAGAGAAATTGCAAATCTTTCAGGCTTAGCCATTGCCAGGATTAAGATCAGGAGTCTAGCTAGCCAGAGCTGCACGGAGACACATCTGCTCACATAGACAACTAGACTCCACCCCCTTAATGTGCTGTATTAAACAAGTGCATGTAATTAATCCCCAAAAACATGATCACTTTGTGATAGACATTTACATGATTATATTATATAATTATATAATATTATATATTATATAAAAGTGATTATAAACAAAACCATGTGTATGAAAATGCAAATATCCAAAGATTGTCCATATTTATATATTGGAGATGACGATCCTGGATTTTATACTAGGCTGAAACGCAGATGAGGAATGAAACCAACAAGAATGAACCTCCCATAAAACAATGAATACCTAAGACAATTAAAAACCGCTTTGGATTTACAAGAAGGACTTGAAGTTCACGGCTCCATTTAGTCCATTGGGGGATACCATGTCTAATAAGACAATCGACCGTGTCTCCTTTTTTAATAGAGTCTTTTTTAAATCTCATCCTCAAGAACCCAGGTGTATTTTGTCTATATCCTGTACTTTAAAGCCTTTGGAATTGCTATTATGAAAATCCCAAAAGTGATGTGGGATAGTCTAATGTCAACAGCTTCAGCAGTAGTTCTACCTCCTGTCACAACCTTATTGACATGCTTCAATATCCTAACTTTAAGTGGTCTAGATGTCATACAGATATGAATGTCCTTCAAGTTGTGTGAACATCTCCAGGTAATGGATGGATATGTATGTGTAACAGTACGCAGGATTGCGCTCCAACGTGGAACGCAACTGCCGCCTATAATGAGCTACTGGGTTGCGTTCCAGCGTGGAACGCATCGGCTGTCTGTGTTCATACGCTGGCTTGCGCTCCAGCGTGGAACGCAGTGGCCGCCGGGCCGTCCTCTGGCTCCGCCCACTTATCGTCCGGCGCTTAAATAGAAGAGACGAGCTATGCAGGGTGTTCCACTAATGGAGTGCGCACCCTGCTAGCTCCACTGTATCTGAGGACTTCATCCCCATATCTGGACCGGAACCTTACCTACACCGTGAAGGACTGCCTACCTTTTGCCACCGCCTCCCCCACTGCTGGCTCCCTCTTTAGGAAACAACAAATCGCAAGTATATGCCTGCTAACAGGCTTGATTGGTATCCTAGAACTCAGAGTGGGGAGGTCCCCTGCTGTTGTGAGTCGGTATTGCTATCTACTAACTCTGAATTGAGGGCATACTATATACTACCTCTGAACTGTGGGCATACTACATACTATCTCTGACCTGAGGACATACTATATACTAACTCTGAACTGAGGACATACTATATACTAACTCTGAACTGAGGACATACTATATACTAACTCTAATCAGGGAACAAACTATACACTAACCTGAGACCCCTGCAATTGTGTGAGTTCTTCCTTCCCATCAGTAAAATTAATTACCTAGATAGCGGTAAATGATTTTGTTACCCCAAACTCTCCGCTTCAGACTGAGAGAGCCGCCTGTGGTACACACTGAGTAACCGCAAAATCTCACAGCCAACACAAGAGCGGTGGGGTAATAGTGGATGTCCATTGCCTCCGCAGTTGAGATCCTAACTGATCAACTTGGTGCGTTACATATTAGTGGAACCATCATGGATCCAGCGGAGGTTGCAGGTCACCTCGTCACCCTCACCAAGAGGGTGGAGACCCTTAATGTGACCGTACAACATCTCCAGCTAGAAAATAAGTCACTACGGCAACTTGTCACTCAGGGGCCAGGACACCCCCGTGAGGGACCAGAACCCAAGGTCAGCCCACCTGAGTTATTCTCGGGTGACCGAAAGCAGTTCAGAGATTTCCTGAACGCATGCAAACTAATGTTTGAGCTGCGGCCCCGGACTTACCCAACCGGCAGAACAAAAGTACTTACTATGATCTCATACCTCAGGGGGGAACCCAGAGCGTGGGCCAATACTTATTTAGAAAAGGAAGACCCGGTCCTGGAATCTTTCCCTCTATTCCTTGAAAAAATGTCTCTACTTTACGAGGACCATAGTAAACAACTGACCGCTGAGACCGCTATACGCAGTCTAAAACAAGGGAGAAGACCTGTAGAGGACTTTATTGCGGAATACACCCGCTGGGCTCGGGAGACAGAATGGAATGATCTCACCCTCAGGAATCAGTTCCGTCTAGGTCTTTCCGAGGCCTTGAAGGACGAATTAGCCCGAGGAGACTTACCTCTTACACTTAATGCCTTGATGCAGAAGGCCACCACCATTGACAGACGTCTGAGAGAACGCAGAGCCGAGAGAGTTTCAGGCTTCACGCCCAACCCAAGACCGTCCAGCCCGGGTCCTGCTGTAGAGATGATGGAGATTGGGGCGATTCGTGGACCTCTGACTGAGAGGGAGAAAGCCAGGAGACATAACCTCAACCTCTGTTTATACTGTGCGTCTGCCGACCATACAGTTGACGGATGTCCCGCGATACGTAAGAAGTGCGAAGGTAAGAACAGGACATCTTGTACCTTAGGCAATACAAATAATAGCACTGGTGGTTACATATACACATCTCTCACTTTACAGTGGGACCAAAACCGGATTATCATTGAAGCCATGGTGGACATGGGTGCCTTGGGGAATTTTATCGACATGCATCTGATAGAGCGAAATAAAATTCCCCACATGGAAAAAGACGTTCCGATATCCGTGAGTTTCATTGACGGTACCACTTCTAGACCTATTCACAGTCAAACTCAACCCCTCATGGTGACATGCGAAAATAACCACACAGAATTCTTATCCCTTGATATCATACACTCTTCATTGTTTCCCGTGATCCTTGGGTTGCCATGGCTGCAACTACATCAGCCTACCCTCCTATGGGAACAAGGGAGAGTTCAGTTTACGTCACCTTATTGTATGGAGACCTGCTTCCCTCTCAAACCTCTCATGCATGTGGGAGTGAACCAGGTCCCCAGTCAATACGCAGACTTCGCTGAGGTATTCAGCGCAAAGAAGGCGGAATCTCTTCCGCCTCATAGAGCTTACGATTGCCCCATAGACTTTCTGCCGGGTAGTGAGATACCCACGGGTAGAATTTATCCATTGGCACAACCAGAACTTGTTCACCTCAAACAGTACTTGGAAGAGAACTTACGAAAAGGTTTTATTCAGCCTTCAACCTCCCCAGCAGCAGCAGGGATGTTCTTCGTGAGAAACAAAGACTCAAGCCTAAGGCCCATCATTGATTACAGAGCTTTGAACAAAGTAACAATCAAAAATCGGTACCCCCTGCCGCTAATATCCAAACTCATAGAAAGATTACAAACAGCGACAATCTACACCAAGCTGGACTTGAGAGGTGCATACAACTTAATTAGGATCAGAAAGAGTGATGAATGGAAGACAGCTTTCCGCACTCGGTACGGACGCTTCGAGTATACAGTGATGCCCTTCGGGTTGTGCAACGCCCCTGCCACGTTCCAGAACTTCATTAACGACATCTTTAGAGATCTACTGGATGTATGTGTAATCATCTATCTTGATGACATACTGGTGTATTCTGATAACTTACACGATCATAGGAGACATGTCCGTTGGGTTCTCGCACGGTTAAGTGTCCATCGGTTATACGTCAAACAGGAAAAATGTGTGTTTGAGACTACTTCTCTTCCCTTCCTCGGATACATAATCTCACCCAAAGGTATCCAGATGGATCACTCTAAGATCACTTGCATTCAAAACTGGCCGATTCCGGATTCCAGGAAAGCTCTTCAACGGTTCCTGGGGTTCTCAAATTTCTATAGGAAATTTATTAAGGATTTCTCCGCTACCACTAAACCTCTAACCCGCTTAACTAGTGTCAACACGAAGTTCGTTTGGTCTAAGGATGTGTCATGGTCTTACCTTCTTGCTGTTCTCCTTCGTTTGACATGTGCTGGCGGCCATCTTGGTTTCTGGGTTTCTTGTAGCCTCCCACCCTGCGGCTCCTCCTTCCCACTGGGAGGAGCTGGATGCCTAGCTCATATATATAGGAGGTCTGTGGCTTCAGTTCCTTGCTTGGTCCTCCTGTGTTCACATGCTTCTAGACTGCTGCTGCTTCTGGTTCCTGATCCTGGTTTCGTCCGACTACCCTGCTGGTTCCTGATCCTGGTTTCGTCCGACTACCCTGCTGGTTCCTGATCCTGGCTTCGTCTGACTACCCTGCTGGTTCCTGATCCTGGCTTCGTCTGACTACCCTTCTGGTTCCTGACCTCTGGCTTCGCAAAGACTCTGCTTCGGTTTCGCCATCCGTTTGGACTTTTGCTTTACAGCTTTATTTTCAATAAAGCCTTCTTATTTTCACTTATCCCTTGTTGTACGTCTGGTTCATGGTTCCGTGACAGGATGCTCAATCAGCGTTTGAGTTATTAAAGAGCAGGTTTACGTCCGCACCAATACTGACCCTCCCGAATCCGAACCATCACTACGTGTTGGAAGTAGACGCATCCCAAGCAGCCATAGGAGCTGTCCTGTCTCAGCGAAGCTCCTTCTCAACCCCGTTACATCCTATAGGGTTCTACTCCCGGACGCTAAACACCGCCGAATTCAATTATCTCATAGGGGAGAAGGAACTCCTTGCCATAAAATGCTCCTTGGAAAACTGGAGGCATTTACTTGAAGGCTCAATACACCCCATCACAATATACACGGATCACCGTAACCTACAATACCTGAAAACCAATAAAACACTATCAGGCCGTCAAGTACGGTGGAGCTTCTTTTTCGACAGGTTTAACTTCCAAATTACATACCGACCAGGCTCAAAAAACGGGAAGGCCGACGCCCTGTCACGTTTGGCTGAATTTCACACTACAGACACGGCTCCCACATGCATCATACCACCGAAGAAACTCGTCCTCGCCACCATAACGTTGGAAACCCATCTCAAAGATGCTCTAATTAATGACCAGGCTAACACCCCCCCAGAGCTTTTGCAGAACCAACAGGGTCTCCTTTACAGGGACAGCCAACTATATATACCACCCTCCCTCACCACCCAGGTGATCAAACTCTGCCATGATTCACCCCTCGCGGGACATCCTGGCATTACCAAAACCGCAACCCTGATACGCAGGAACTTCTGGTGGCCAAAGATGACCAAACAAATTGAGGAATACGTTTCCACGTGCGAGATCTGTACCTCATGTAAAAGTGACAGGAACCGACCTTATGGTCTCCTAATGAATCTTCCCATCGCCAACAGACCCTGGGAATGGGTCTCGATGGATTTCATCGTTGAACTTCCTCTTTCCAGAGGAAACAACACCATCATGGTTGTAGTAGATTTGCTGACTAAGATGGCACACTTTGTGGCTCTCAAGAAGCTACCCTCCTCCAAGGAAACGGCCGAGGTATTCCTGTCTAACATTATTAAGCTACATGGAATTCCTAGCCAGGTCATATCAGACAGGGGTTCGCAATTCGTTTCTAAATTTTGGAGAGCGCTTTGTTCCAGACTTCAAATCGACCACAGAATGTCTAGCGCCTATCACCCCCAAACTAATGGGCAGACGGAAAGGGTGAATCAGTGTCTGGAACAGTTTCTCAGATGTCACTGCTCTTTTCGGTTTACTTTCTCTCGCTGAATTCGCCTATAATAATTCCACGAATTCCTCTACATTACATAGTCCATTCTTTGCTAATTACGGATTTCACCCTAAGTCTCTTCCTCAAATCAGTCTCCCTACAAACGTTCCAGCCACAGACGATTATCTGACTACTTTGAAAACTACCCTCAACACGCTAAAGGACAACCTTCAACAGGCAAAGGAAAGACAGAAGTTTTACTACGACCGTCGTAGAAGAGAAAATCCTCCCTACCAGGTCGGGTACTCGGTTTGGTTATCGACAAGAAACCTTCGGTTGGGGGTACCTTCCAAGAAATTGGGAAGACAATTCTTGGGTCCTTTTCCGATAGAAAAGGTTATTAACCCCAACACGATGAGACTCACCCTTCCTCCTCGATTACAGGTACATCCCACATTCCACGTGTCACTACTGAAGCCGTTTAGACCTAGGCCGTTCCCATCAAATGATCATCGACCCTTGCCCCCGATAGATGTCCTAGGAGAAGAGGAATTTGAAGTCGAGCAGCTCCTTGATTCCAGGAGAAGACGGGGGAAGATCCAGTATCTTGTTAGATGGAAGGGGTATGGTCCCCAGGATGACTCTTGGGAAGAGGAGCAGAACGTTCATGCTCCCAGACTCCAAAGATTGTTCCATAGAAGATTTCCCAACCGACCCTCCCCTAGTGGGGTACCCCGGAGGGGTCCCTTAAGGGGGGGGGTACTGTAACAGTACGCAGGATTGCGCTCCAACGTGGAACGCAACTGCCGCCTATAATGAGCTACTGGGTTGCGTTCCAGCGTGGAACGCATCGGCTGTCTGTGTTCATACGCTGGCTTGCACTCCAGCGTGGAACGCAGTGGCCGCCGGGCCGTCCTCTGGCTCCGCCCACTTATCGTCCGGCACTTAAATAGAAGAGACAAGCTATGCAGGGTGTTCCACTAATGGAGTGCGCACCCTGCTAGCTCCACTGTATCTGAGGACTTCATCCCCATATCTGGACCGGAACCTTACCTACACCGTGAAGGACTGCCTACCTTTTGCCACCGCCTCCCCCACTGCTGGCTCCCTCTTTAGGAAACAACAAATCGCAAGTATATGCCTGCTAACAGGCTTGATTGGTATCCTGGAACTCAGAGTGGGGAGGTCCCCTGCTGTTGTGAGTCGGTATTGCTATCTACTAACTCTGAATTGAGGGCATACTATATACTACCTCTGAACTGTGGGCATACTACATACTATCTCTGACCTGAGGACATACTATATACTAACTCTGAACTGAGGACATACTATATACTAACTCTGAACTGAGGACATACTATATACTAACTCTAATCAGGGAACAAACTATACACTAACCTGAGACCCCTGCAATTGTGTGAGTTCTTCCTTCCCATCAGTAAAATTAATTACCTAGATAGCGGTAAATGATTTTGTTACCCCAAACTCTCCGCTTCAGACTGAGAGAGCCGCCTGGGGTACATACTGAGTAACCGCAAAATCTCACAGCCAACACAAGAGCGGTGGGGTAATAGTGGATGTCCATTGCCTCCGCAGTTGAGATCCTAACTGATGAACTTGGTGCGTTACAGTATGAAATGCAGAAGCGAAATCACTAATGGAGAGTAAAATCGACCAATACCGCTGGAGAATCTCCTGCATCTCAATCCGATTGGCATTAAATGACTTAATGAATCTTGTTTTTTTGATGATTTATTGATTTCTGTTTACTCACCAATAGGGAGTTTCTCTTAGGCCTCTTTCACACTTGCGTTGTTGGGATCCGGCATGCACTTCCGTTGCCGGAGGTGCCTGTCGGATCCGTAACAACGCAAGTGTACTGAAAGCATTTGAAGACGGAGCCGTCTTCCAAATGCTTTCAGTGTTACTATGGCACCCAGGACGCTATTAAAGTCCTGGTTGCCATAGTAGGAGCGGGGAGCGGGGGAGCGGTATACTTACAGTCCGTGCGGCTCCCGGGGCGCTCCAGAATGACGTCAGAGCGCCCCATGCGCATGGATGACGTGATCCATGTGATCACGTGATCCATGCGCTTGGGGCGCCCTGACGTCACTCTGGAGCGCCCGGGGAGCCGCACGGAAGGTAAGTACACTGCTCCCCCGCTCCCCACTACACTTACCATGGCTGTCAGGACTTTAGCGTCCCGGCAGCCATGGTAACCACTCTGAAAAAGCTAAATGTCGGCTCCGGCAATGCGCCGAAACGACGTTTAGCTTAAGGGCGGATCCGGATCAATGCCTTTCAATGGGCATTAATCCCGGATCCGGCCTTGCGGCAAGTCTTCAGGATTTTTGGCCGGAGCAAAAAGCGCAGCATGCTGCGGTATTTTCTCCGGCCAAAAAACGTTCCGTACCGGAACTGAAGACATCCTGATGCATCCTGAACGGATTTCTCTCCATTCAGAATGCATTAGGATAATCCTGATCAGGATTCTTCCGGCATAGAGCCCCGACGACGGAACTCTATGCCGGAAGACAATAACGCAGGTGTGAAAGAGCCCTTAGTATGCTTAGCTGTTTGATAGCCTCTTTTGATGTCCATGTAACTATAGCCACGTTCTTGGAACCGTAATGAGAGGCCGCTTGTTTTTCAAAATGATTATCAGTTGAACAAATATGTCGTAGTCGAAGAAACTGACCTACTGGAATAGCTTTGCGGATTTTGGAATAATGGGAAGAAGAGGCATGTAAAAGAGTTAGTGGCTGTAGATTTCCTGAAAATGTCAGTAAAAATGTATCCATTGGTATCCTTTTCAATCAGAATGTCCAGATACTGTGCCTGTTGCAGGCTGATTTGCCATGTCAATTTAATATTGAAGTCATTGGATTTGAGGTGCTCTAAAAAAGTCATCAAGCGTGACGTCGAGCCCTGCCAGATAAAAATAAATATTACCTACAAATCTAGACCATGAAACCAAGGAATCGTGACCCCTAGTATGTACGATTTCTCTTTCCCACAATAGTTTTGAAAAACATGCGGGCTCTATTTCATCGTGGTTCCAAGAACGTGGTTATAGTTACAAGGACATCAAAAGAGGGTATCAAAGAACTAAGCATACTAAGGGTCCATTCACACGTCCGTAGTGTATTGCGGATCCGCAATACATCCGTCCGGCACCCCCATAGAACTGCCTATTCTTGTCCGCAATTGCGGACAAGAATAGAACATGTTCTATTTTTTTCTGGAGCCACGGACCGGAAGAGCAGGGCCGCGCTCCGGGAATGCGGATGCAGCACACTGTGCTGTCCGCATCTCTTCCGGCCCCATAGAGAATGAACGTTGCGGAAACAGATCCAGACCCATTCTACGGACATGTGAATGGACCCTAAGAGAAACTTTCTATTGGCGAGTAAACAGAAATCAAGAAATATCAATCAAAAACGAGATTCATCACAACATTCAATGCCAATTGGATTGAGATGCGGGAGATTCTCCAGAGGCATTGGTCTATTTTACTCTCCGGTAGTGATTTGGCTTCTGCATTACACTCATATGCATCCATTACCTGAAGACGTTCACACAACCTGAAGGACATTCCGACTTCCATTCATTATGTTCCATCAATGGGCAACTGCCCTTTTGGTAGTAAAGGCCCAAAATGAGGGTCATATTTATGTGACAAATGTACGTCATGCAAATATGTAGAAATGTTCTGGGATTCTACCAGACAACATGGATATAACATTTTCCATAATATTACATCCCACACAGAAGCTGTAATCTATTTTGCCACTTGTCCCTGTGACTCGATTCATATCTGTGTCACATCTAGACCACTTAAAGTTAGGATATTGAAGCATGTCAATAAGATTGTGACAGGAGGTAGAACTACTGGTGAAGCTGTTGACATTAGACTATCCCACATCAGTTTCGGGATTTTCATAATAGCAATCCCAAAGGCTTCAAAGTACGGGATATAGACAAAATACATCTGGGCTCTAGAGGGGGAGATTTAAAACAGGCTATATTAAAAAAAGGTGACGCGGTGGATTGTCTTATTAGACAGGAGGGTATCCTTCAATGGGCTAAATGAAGCCGTGAACTTCAAAAGCGTTTTTTAACTGTCTTGGGTATTCATTGTTTTATGGGAGGTTCATTCTGGTTGTTTTATTATAGGATGGTTTAATTACTCTATCTGCGTATCAGCCTAGTGTAAAATCCAGGACCGTCATCACCGATTATCACAAACTGATCACGTTTTCAGTGATTGATTACGTGCACTTGCACTTTGTTTAATACAGCACATTGCTATTTATTGATTATTTAGATGATCACTGTCATTTTGTGTACTTTTTATCAGTATTATCTCATTATCATGGTACATTGATCACATTGCACTTTATGGCATTAAATGCAAAATGTTTACCCGAATTGATTCTGCGCACAGACGTGCCCTGTTGGTACGCTGCATGCCGTGATGACATGCAGCCTGGATCGCATGCATCTAACGTCATATCTAGTCGTCACGCTGTGACCGACTTGTATGTCTCTGTGCATGCTGCCTGGTGATGCATCACCATGATGGTGTATCAATTTGCACAGCTCCGGTGAGGTTAATATACCATTAATGACTGTCCGATCTCCTATATACACTGCTCAAAAAAATAAAGGGAACACTTAAACAACACAATGTAACTCCAAGTCAATCACACTTCTGTGAAATCAAACTGTCCACTTAGGAAGCAACACTGAGTGACAATCAATTTCACATGCTGTTGTGCAAATGGGATAGACAACAGGTGGAAATTATAGGCAATTAGCAAGACACCCCCAATAAAGGAGTGGTTCTGGAGTGGTAACCACAGACCACTTCTCAGTTCCTATGCTTCCTGGCTGATGTTTTGGTCACTTTTGAATGCTGGCGGTGCTTTCACTCTAGTGGTAGCATGAGACGGAGTCTACAACCCACATAAGTGGCTCAGGTAGTGCAGCTTATCCAGGATGGCACATCAATGCGAGCTGTGGCAAGAAGGTTTGCTGTGTCTGTCAGCGTAGTGTCCAGAGCATGTAGGCGCTACCAGGAGACAGGCCAGTACATCAGGAGACATGGAGGAGGCCGTAGGAGGGCAACAACCCAGCAGCAGGACCGCTACCTCCGCCTTTGTGCAAGGAGGAACAGGAGGAGCACTGCCAGAGCCCTGCAAAATGACCTCCAGCAGGCCATAAATGTGCATGTGTCTTATCAAACGGTCAGAAACAGACTCCATGAGGGTGATATGAGGGCCCGACGTCCACAGCTGGGGGTTGTGCTTACAGCCCAACACCGTGCAGGACGTTTGGCATTTGCCATAGAACACCAAGATTGGCAAATTCGCCACTGGCGCCCTGTGCTCTTCACAGATGAAAGCAGGTTCACACTGAGCACATGTGACAGAGTCTGGAGACGCCGTGGAGAACGTTCTGCTGCCTGCAACATCCTCCAGCATGACCGGTTTGGCATTGGGTCAGTAATGGTGTGGAGTGGCATTTCTTTGGAGGGACGCACAGCCCTCCATGTGCTCGCCAGAGGTAGCCTGACTGCCATTAGGTACCGAGATGAGATCCTCAGACCCCTTGTGAGACCATATGCTGGTGCGGTTGGCCCTGGGTTCCTCCTAATGCAAGACAATGCTAGACCTCATGTGACTGGAGTGTGTCAGCAGTTCCTGCAAGATGAAGGTATTGATGCTATGGACTGGCCCGCCCGTTCCCCAGACCTGAATCCAATTGAGCACATCTGGGACATCATGTCTCGCTCTATCCACCAACGTCACGTTGCACCACAGACTGTCCAGGAGTTGGCAGATGCTTTAGTCCAGGTCTGGGAGGAGATCCCTCAGGAGACCGTCCGCCACCTCATCAGGAGCATGCACAGGTGTTGTAGGGAGGTCATACAGGCACGTGGAGGCCACACACTACTGAGCCTCATTTTGACTTGTTTTAAGGACATTACATCAAAGTTGGAACAGCCTGTAGTGTGTTTTTCCACTTTAATTTTGAGTGTGACTCCAAATCCAGACCTCCATGGGTTAAAAATTTGATTTCCATTTTTTACATTTTTGTGTGATTTTGTTGTCAGCACATTCAACTATGTAAAGAACAAAGTATTTCAGAAGAGTTTTTAATTAACTCAGATCTAGGATGTGTTATTTTTGTGTTCCCTTTATTTTTTTGAGCAGTGTATATACATGGATATTTTAATTCCCAAACACCTCCTGACGAAGCCAGAGGGCGAAACACACCTCGAGGTGGTAATCATCCTGGCCACGCCACAGTACTTTACACCATGTCCAAGAGTATGTGTTTGCTAATTATGTTACGCTTGTCATTTTGATATCATCTCATCTAAGTCATTGCTAGTTTATTGTTGGTTGTGGTACCATGGTGCTCTCTGCAGTGGGGTGCCCCCATTTTCCCAGTAGTTTTTTCTACATTCCGCTTTTGTTGATTTGTCTTGTAACAATAAAATTGGTATTTTTTTTATTATTTGGATCAAAACTTTCACTTTTTGTTCTTTGAGATTATAGCATGCTGAAAGTAAGGCTGGCTTGGTGTTGTGGCCCACATCTCACCTCTTAAGCTCTCTGCTCCATATTTTAATTAGAGACAATTGGAGGAGGAGGACAGAACCTGGCAGTTATTGATGGCCACCACAGAGGTTCAAGCTCTGGGGAGGCATTTTGTGCTGCACTGTCTTATTTGGCTCTGTGGGATGGTATTCTGTGCTGCACTACGTTATTCCTGACTCTGCCAAATTGTATTAGCCCCACCTGCTGTCAATTTGGACCGATCTATAACATTGGGGCCACTTTATGTTCCCTGTCCGCCCCTGTTGCTGAAAATTTGCTGAAACCGAAAATGTGTAATTTGGCCAGTCTCTCCCTCACTGCTTTGCCATTGCCTGAACCTTTTAATCAAAGCAGAAAGAAGTGGAGCTTGGGTATAACAAGAGCAATGGTTAGGCCCTCATTGAACCAAAGGCCTAATTCTCATATTAAGAAAAAGGATTATCACTCATGAACAGAGCCTTGGATCAACAAAAGAAAAACAGCGTTTTAATCAGATGAACCACAGCTATGTGTCAATGCATACAGTTGGAAAAGGAAGTCGCTGGTGACAGATTCCCATTATGGTCCTTTTACATAGAAACATAGAATGTGTCGGCAGATAAGAACCATTTGGCCCATCTAGTCTGCCCAATATACTGAATACTATGGATAGCCCCCGGCCCTATCTTATATGAAGGATGGCCTTATGCCTATCCCATGCATGCTTAAACCCCTTCACTGTATTTGCAGCTACCACTTCTGCAGGAAGGCTATTCCATGCATCCACTACTCTCTCAGTAAAGTAATACTTCCTTATATTACTTTTAAACCTTTGCCCCTCTAATTTAAAACTGTGTCCTCTTGTGGTAGTTTTTCTTCTTTTAAATATGCTCTCTTCCTTTACCGAGTTGATTCCCTTTATGTATTTAAAAGTTTCTATCATATCCCCTCTGTCTCTTCTTTCTTCCAAGCTATACATATTAAGGTCCTTTAACCTTTCCTGGTAAGTTTTATCCTGCAATCCATGTACTAGTTTAGTAGCTCTTCTCTGAACTCTCTCTAGAGTATCTATATCCTTCTGGAGATATGGCCTCCAGTACTGCGCACAATACTCCAAGTGAGGTCTCACCAGTGTTCTGTACAGCGGCATAAGCACTTCACTCTTTCTACTGCTTATAGAAAGAGTGAAGTGCTTATGCCGCTGTACAGAACACTGGAACAATAATTAGGCCAATTAATGAGCATTTGCTCATTCCCCAAAACTGCCTGTGTAAGGGTCATCATTTTTTATGCTGTTTTTGAAAAAAGGAAGGAAAAAAAAAAAAAAAAAGAATTAACTGTCCTTTATACTTTCTTTCCTTTTACGATCCACTCCCGATACCAGGGTTCAAAAAAAAAAAAATCTATATATATGTGGCTGTACCCCAACGGTGCCAGCTTCCACCCAAAGAACTAGGAAAGGCTCATTCATCCAGTGATAGTGTCTTTCGGCTGGCACCAATAATCACTTTTTCTGTGCAGCACATCTCTCTGTGTAAACAGCAGGCAAATGTGACCACCATCCGGGAGGTCAAAAACAGGGAGCACTCGCTACACTGGCTCCCCCTAGCGAGGAAAATCTTTTTTTTTTTTTTTTTAACTATTAAAAAAATTATAATTGCTTCCTAGCTGTCTTACATTTAGACCTTTTTCTACACCTGCAACAGGCGTAAAAAATGGCTTCTCGGCCTGTCCCCTTCCCCGCCTACTTTTTTAGACCTGGCGTGAGCGGGGAGAAGTCGCAGCTTCAGCTTAATAAATGATCCCCCATGTTTTTAAGATCCAATTCAGTTCACTGAAATGACTTTAAGGTGCTTACATAATAGAAACCACCCAAAAATGATGGCATTTTAGAAACTGCACCCTTCAGTTTATTCAAAACTGATTTTACAAACTTTGTTAACCCTTTAGGTGTTCCACAGGAATTGAAGCAAAATGGAGGTGAAATTTAAAAATGTAATTTTTTTTTGTGTGGATTTTTCATTTTAAACCACTTTTCCTGTAACACGGGTTAACAGCAAAACAAACCTTGATATTTATTACCCTGATTCTGCAGTTTACAGAAACACCCCATATGTGGTTGAAAATCTCTTCATGGGCACCTGGCAGGACGCAGAAGTAAATGAGTGCAATATTGTTTTTGGAGGGCAGATTTTGACGGAATAGTTTTTGGGTGCCATGTCATATTTGAAGACACTATGAGGTACCCCTAGAAAGGAAACCCCAAAAAGTGACCTCATTTTAGAAATTACACCCCTAAAGGAATTGATCAAGGGGTGAAGTGAATGCTTTGACCAAAAGTGTTTCATAGAATTTAGAAACACATGGCTGTGAAAATGAAAGATTACTGTACTTTTCGCCATATAAGACGCACATAGGTTTTAGATGAAAGGCATCACTTCTAGTGTTTTTGCCCTAGCTGTGTTTTTTTTTTTTTTTTTCAGGCTTATTTGTTGATCTAATGTTTTCATTATATACAGTACTAGCTGAAGGACCCGGTTTAATCTATTTCATTAAGGCTGGGTTCAGACCTGAGCGTCTTTGATATGCGCGTTTAACGCGCGTTTTTGACGAGCGTTTTTTGCAATAGTAAACGCGCGTTTGTGTGATTGACTGCAATGTCCTATGGCCACAAACGCGCGTCAAAACGCCCCAAAGAAGCTCAAGTACTTGTTTGAGCGTAGGGCGTTTTACAGCGCGTTTTTCAGCGCTGTAAAACGCTCAAGTGAGAACCAGGGCCATAGGGAAGCATTGGTTTTCATGTGTTGAGCGTTTTACAGCGCGTTTGAACGCGCTGTAAAACGCTCAAGTGTGAACCCAGCCTTAATGTTTGTGTGTGTGTCGTTAAAAGATATCAATACTATCCACTATAACAGTGACATCTACAGCACCCCGCCCCCAAAAAAGTGACCTCCACAGCCCCCCACCCCTTAACACTGACGCCCGCACAGTCCCCCATCCCTTAAATTGGACCTCCACAACAGCCCACCCCCTTAACTTTGACCTTTACAGCAGCCTTCCCCTTTAACAGTGACTTTCACAGCACACCACCCCCTTGACAGTGACCTCCACAGGGGCCCGCCCCCTTAACAGTGGCCTTTACTGGATCTGGGGCGTGTCCTTTTGAACAGCTCACTCTAATACAGCAGCACTGTACTGTCTGAGTGTGATCTGCAGAGAGAAAGTCACCCTCCCTCCCACCTACCTCTGCAGCTGACAGAAGTTGATTTTTACCTTCATTTTTTAAATCCCTGTCGGCTAAGGAGTGGAGGGTGTGTGGCCTAACCAGATATGGGCGTGGTTTAGCGGGACCTAGAAGTAGATTTTTAACTTCATTTTTTTAATCTCAGCCGGCTAAGTGGGAGGGGGCGTGGACTAACCGGATAGGGGGGGTGTTCTTTTGAACAGCTCACTCTAAAGGTTCCATTCACACGTCCGTAGAATGGGTCCGCATCCATTCCGCAATTATGCGGAACAGGTGCGGACCCATTCATTCTCTATGGGGCCGGAAGAGATGCCGACAGTACACAGTGTGCTATCCGCATTTCCAGAGCACAGCACCGATCTTCCGGTCTGCAGCTCCGGAAAGAAATAAAGCATGTCCTATTCTTGTTCGCAATTGCGGACAAGAATAGGCATTTCTACGGGGGTGCCGGCTGGGTGTATTGCGGATCCGCAATGCACTACGGACGTCTGAATGGAGCCTAAGTGAGTGTGAGCTGCAGGGAGAAAGTCACCCTCCCTCCCCTGCAGCTGACAGAAGTTGATTTTTACCTTCATTTTTTCAATTCCTCGTCGGCTCAGGAGTGGGAACCGGATCAGGGGCGTGGCTTAGAGGGACCTGGGGGCGGGGTTTTAAGTCTTTTGAGGGTGGACACATTGTGGCGGAGGCATGTCTGGGCTCCTTCCTGCAAGAGTGACGCCCCCCTAGGCTCCTTACTGGCTCATTTGCATATCAAATAAACTGGATTTTCAGAGGATAAAAACATCTATTGCTGGAACAAAGGCACATCTTGAAATAAGGTACTAAGTGCTATTAGGCCATAGCTGTACTTCAATAGCGATTATCCTGGTGACAGATTTCCTTTAAAGCTCTCCTACAGCAGTGAAGAAAAATGGCTGGGTTGTTATGGAAACCTGGAGTAAAACTGTATGTGGAGGCTGAAGGACCTGAGAGCATCTATTGGCCGATAAGGGTCATGTGACCAAGCTTCTATTGGCCAATGCATTTTTTGGGAATATCTCGGGAAAGGTACGTCCTAGAGAGCTGAGACCTGCTCTAAAACCTTCCCGGACACCTGATATACCTGTATATCAAATTTCGTGATTGTAAATGCGACGCTGCAGATTCCTTTAGTGGACACACACACTCAGCTTTATATATGAGATTGTCACAGTGTAAATATGTTTGCTTTGTTTCACCCTATAGAGCAGCAGAGCTGTAATATTTCTACATCCTGGTCAGTCACAGCTGGTAAATTTCTGTTTCACTCATGTCAATAGTATTATCTTACAAGCTGATAAAATTGCCATCTGGTTGGTGCAGTTACTTGGCTAGGTGGATATTTCATGTGTGTCAAAAGAGTCCAAGAAGCAAAGACCAGAAGGGACCCTGTAAGCACCAAAATGGGAGCTGGGGGTGGGGAATCTGTGAGATGAGTATCCATTTTTCTATTTTAATGATGTCATTCTGAGCAAAAATTATCTCCTGACAACCCCTTTAACCCCTTAGGGACCCATGACGTACCGGGCGGTGGTGATCGGAACACAGTGCCTGCCCCCCGTGTCAGTGATCGCCGCAAACCGCAGGTCAATTCAGACCTGCGGTTTGCGGCTTTTACCTGCTGCGGCGGTGGTGCCATCGGGTCCCCATGGGGCTGTTGGGGGAACCCGATGGCATGGAAGGCAGCGCGCTGCCTTCCCGTAAAGAGCCTGTGAGATCCAGGGGGCTGGATCTCACAGGCCCCGGAAGCTGTATGAGTAATACACACAGTATTACTCATACAGCCAATGCATTCCAATACAAGTATTGGAATGCATTGTAAAGGAATATACCCCCAAAAGTTCAAGTCCCAAAGTGGGACAAAAAAAAAAAAGTGAAAAAAAAATAAGTTTAAAAAATAAAGTTTCCCCCCCAAAAAAATTCAAGTAAAAATAAACAAAAACTTCATTTTCCCCAAATAAAGTAATTTTTTTTTTGTAAAAAATAGGGAAATATATATTAGGTATCGCCGCGTCCATATCGACCGGCTCTATAAACATAGCACATGACCTAACCCCTCAGATGAACACCGTAAAAAATAAAAACTGTGCTAAATAAACCATTTTTTTTGTCACCTTACATCACAAAAAGTACAACAGCAAGCGATCAAAAAGCCGTTTGCCCACCAAAATAGTACCAATCTAACCGTCACCTAATCCGGCAAAAAATGAGCCCCTACCTGAGACAATTGCCCAAAAACTGAAAAAATTATGGCTCAGAATATGGAGACAGTAAAACAATTTTTTTTTGTTTTAAAAAAGCTGTTATTGTGTAAAACTTACATAAATAATAAAAAAAAAGTACACATAGTTGGTATTGCCGCGTACGTATCGACCGGCTCTATAAAAATATCACATGACCTAACCCCTCAGATGAACACCGTAAAAAATAAAAACTGTGCTAAATAAACCATTTTTTGTCACCTTACATCACAAAAAGCTTAATCGCAAGCGATCAAAAAGTCATATGCACCCCAAAATAGTGCCAAACAGTCATCTCATCCCTCAAAAAATTAGACCCTACCAAAGATAATCGCCCAAAAACTGAAAAAATTATGGCTCTCAGACTAAAACATGATTTTTTTTGCTTCAAAAATGAAATCATTGTGTAAAAATTACATAAATAAATAAAAAAGTATACATATTAGGTATCGCCGCATCCGTGACAACCTGGTCTATAAAAATCACATAATCTAACCTGACAGATGAATGTTGTAAATAACAAAAACAGCTATTTCTTGTTATCTTGCCCCACAAAAAGTGTAATATAGAGCAACCAAAAATCATATGCAGGGGTGTGGAATTCCTATCGCCCGACGCCCGGGACATGCAGTTCCGGGCGCCGGGCAAGTAGTTTGAACAGTTGTTTAGCCCTGTGCGGGCAAGTAGCAGGGACATGTCGGTTGGGCAGTAATAGGAGCGGTCATATGCTAGCCGCGAGCTGACCGCTCCTACATCTATGTCAGCCTGCCCCTACATCGTGCATATGAGTACCGTACATATCACTTCCTGCAGGCGGCCCCCGCTCCTCCCGGCTCCTGTATCGAAGTCTCCGCCCACCTGCCAGCACAGGAGCGCACAGTAAGTCAGCACACCGTCTCCAGAGACTGAGTAATTGCAGGCCAAGATGGGAGAAGAGGAGTGAGAGACCCCACGGCCCCCTGCAGATGAGCGTTCCTCCCGGAGCCTGTCCACATCGCAGCTCCCGGCCTGACCTGCAAGCGCTGACTGGGGTCACATAGCATTATACTGATTTATGATGCTATGTAACCCTTACAGTTCTGGAATGTGTTGGATAACACTGACAGCATTATGTCAGTGTTATCCAATACATTCCAGAACTGTAAGGGTTACATAGCATCATAAATCAGTATAATGCTATGTGACCCCAGTCAGCGCTTGCAGGTCAGGCCGGCCGGGAGCTGCGATGTGGACAGGCTCCGGGAGGAACGCTCATCTGCAGGGGTGTCAGAAATAAAGGTTGTGCTGTCTTTCTTCTGAGGCTCTGGCCCTGCCTGCAATCTGCACTGCACGTGGCACTTGATAAACTATAATGTCTCCCTGTTGCCCCCATACAGTATAACGTCTCCGTGTGGCCCCCATACAGTATAACGTCTCCCTCTTGCCCCCATACAGTATAACATCACCTTGGGGCTGCCCCCATACAGTATAACGTCACCTTGGGGCTGCCCTAGTGCCCCATACAGTATAACGTCACCAAGCGGCTGCCCCCGCACAGTATAACTTCACCCTGTGGCCCCTGCCCCGCACAGTATAACGTCACCCTGTGGCCCCTGCCCCCATACAGTATAACGTCACCCTGTGGCCCCCGCCCCATACAGTATACCATCTCCCTGTGGCCCCCGCCCCCATACAGCATGACATCTTCTTGTGGCCCTGCCCCCATACAGCATAACGTCTCCTTGTGGCCCCCGCCCCATACAGCATAATGTCTCCTTGTGGCCCCCGCCCCATACAGTATAACATCGCCTTCTGGCCCCCGCCCCCATACAGTATAACGTTAGTATAAGTTCAGGACAAGTAGATGGTCATGAGGGACAAGTAGATTGAGCCCCCACTTTAGTCCTTCGACAAGTAGTTTTTTTTTTAAATTTCCACACCCCTGATATGTACCCTAAACTAGTACCAACAATAATGCCACCCTATCCCATAGTTTCTAAAATGGGGCCACTTTTTTGGAGTTTCTACTCTAGGGGTGCATCAAGGGGGGCTTCAAATGGGACATGGTGTAAAAAAAAAAAAAAAACAGTCCAGCAAAATCTGCCTTTCCTTCTGCGCCCTGCCGTGTGCCCGTACAGCTGTTTACGACCACATATGGGGTGTTTCTGTAAACTACAGAATCAGGGCCATAAATATTGAGTTTGGTTTGGCTGTTAACCCTTGCTTTGTTACTGGCAAAAATAGATTAAAATGGAAAATTTGCCCAAAAATTGCAATTCTGAAATTTCATCTCCCTTTGCCAATAACTCTTGTGGAACACCTAAAGGGTTAACGACGTTTGTAAAATCTGTTTTGAATACCTTGAGGGGTGTAGTTTCTTAGATGGGGTCACTTTTATGGAGTTTCTACTCTAGGGTTGCATCAGGGGGGCTTCAAATGGGACATGGTGTAAAAAAAAACAGTCCAGCAAAATCTGCCTTCCAAAAACCGTATGGCATTCCTTTCCTTCTGCGCCCTGCCGTGTGCCCGTACAGTAGTTTACGACCACATATGGGGTGTTTCTGTAAACTACAGAATCAGGGCCATAAATATTGAGTTTGGTTTGGCTGTTAACCCTTGCTGTGTAACTGGAAAAAAATTATTAAAATGGAAAATCTGCCAAAAAAGTGAAATTTTGAAATTGTATCTCTATTTTCCATTAATTCTTGTGGAACACCTAAAGGGTTAACAAAGTTTGTAAAATCAGTTTTGAATACCTTGAGGGGTGTAGTTTATAGAATGGGGTCATTTCTGGGTGGTTTCTATTATGTAAGCCTCGCAAAGTGACTTCAGACCTGAACTGGTCCCCAAAAATTGGGTTTTTGAAAATTTCTGGAAAATTTCAAGATTTGCTTCTAAACTTCTAAGCCTTGTAACATCCCCAAAAAATTTAATATCATTCCCAAAATGATCCAAACATGAAGTAGACATATGGGGAATGTAAAGTAATAACTATTTTTTAGAGGTATTACTATGTATTATAGAAGTAGAGAAATTGAAACTTGGAAATTTGCAATTTTTTACACCTTTTTGGTAAATTTGGTATTTTTTTAATAAATAAAAATGATATTTTTTTACTTCATTTTACCAGTGTCATGAAGTACAATATGTGACGAAAAAACAATCTCAGAATGGTCTGGATAAGTCAAAGCGTTTTAAAGTTATCAGCACTTAAAGTGACACTGGTCAGATTTGCAAAAAATGGCCAAGTCCAGAAGGTGAAATAGGGCCGAGTCCTTAAAGGAAACCTGTCACCATGATTTTGCGCATAGAGCTGTGGACATGGGCTGCTAGATGGCCACTAGCTCATCTGCAGTACCCAGGTCCCATAGCTCTCTGCGCTTTTATTGTGTTAAAAAAACGTTTTGAGTGATATGCAAATGACCTGATATGAGTCCTGTAGCCGGAGATGAGTCAAGCGGAAAGGAGCCCAGCACCGCCCCGCGTCCTCCGAATCTCCTCCTTGCCAGCTGACGTCACAGAGCTGGAGCGCCGAAATCTCGCGATGCGCGAGCTAGCGCATGCGCAGTGTCGGCATCATGTTCATTCCCTGTGCTGGCATCAGCACAGGGAACGAACTACGCATGCGCTAGCTCGCGCATCGCGAGATTTCGGCGCTCCAGCTCTGTGACGTCAGCCGGCAAGGAGGAGATTCGGAGGACGCGGGGCGGTGCTGGGCTCCTTTCCGCTTGACTCATCTCCGGCTACAGGACTCATATCAGGTAATTTGCATATCACTCAAAACGGTTTTTTAACACAATAAAACGCAGAGAGCTATGGGACCTGGGTACTGCAGATGAGCTAGTGGCCATCTAGCAGCCCATGTCCCCAGCTCTATGCGCAAAATCATGGTGACAGGTTTCCTTTAAGGGGTTAATTTATAGAATGGCCAGGACCACCAGGTTGAGAGCTGTTCTTTCTTGGATGCTTTTTTGGAGATATATACTGTAAAACTTCAATTAATTTATTTGCATTGAGTTGTGTGTTACAGCGTCACCTGGTGGTCATTATCTGTAACCACATAGCAGTCTGTAACCATAGACAACTAAATGCCTCAAATAACATCAATAATCTTCTGTCCAATAAGCATATCACATCTGTGGAGGGTGTGCATCGTTCAGACTGGTCTGCTGGGACTTTTTTTTACACGGGTCCCTTGGAATCTCAACCAAATGCTTCCAGTCTCCAGGTAAGTTTTCCAGTAACTGTATGAAATATATCACTGGAAAAAAATCGTCTTTTCCTCAACGTTATAAAAATGACATTTATTACAAGTATTCCGGTGCATGTTCCAGCAGGCATAGTAGGTGAAGCAAACCTCGTTTCGCGTCATTAGCTGTAGCCACACAGCAATAAAAGAGAAAAGGTAACCACAGACACATAACTGCCACAAAAACAAACAAAACACCAACTACAAAGCAAAGCAAATCACATTTCTGATATGGTTCACAACATATATATTAAAATATTCCAAAAACAGACTTTCTTACCATTGTTTGAAGATCAGTTGATGTCAATGAAAGTAAACAACTTTGTGACAAAAGTACGTCCGGCTCAGGGAAGTGCATCACTACATCCTCCTACGTAGCAGACTACGATGTGCCTAATGGATGGCATGTAGCTTACCTTTGGCTATGTGAGAGCAGGTAAGTCTGCTAAGGAAGACTCTTACATATGGCTGAAGTATCAGGTCTCCTCTAGGTACATTCTATAGAGGCACATACTCCTTGCATGGGGTAATAAACCTACATGTGTTCCCATCTGCACCTATAGACAAACCTTTACACAGATATATTCTAGAGAACCCCATGTTAGTGCCCGCAATAAAACACTCTTTAATCAGTATGCAATGAATCAATAGCTCCACGCACTTTTACAAAACCCATGTAAATGGACACTTTACATACTATTGCTTTACCAAATTATATCTTATAAATAAAGTCACACATTCACAGCAGTCAATTTGCCTTCTGCAGGTCAACTGTAATTCGCACTTGTAATTCCTTGGGCTCTGACCTTTGTCCTGTGATAAAAACCACTCCTGGTTCATTAAAAGAAAAAAAATAAGATGAAGCGTCCTTGAGAGAAGTTCAGCTTATCCAACCCTCAGCTCATTTTCTAGTCCATAGATCTTGGCTTTCAAGTTCCGCAATTCTCCTTGAATTTTGTGGGTTCGCTTGTTTCCCTGCCGTACCGCACTGAGGATAGCGAGATCCTGGTCTGGTCCGATGTTCAGGGTGACCTGAAGAGCGAGATTTTAAGTTTTCTTCCTCAAGAGTAGCACAGAATGGATTTTTAAAGGGACCCTGCACCCCTGTAGTATGGTGGCCGTCCTCAGTGAGTACATCTCAGAAATACATCAACTAGCACATCCAACAACATGCAAGGTTTATTTTTTTTATGATTTGCCTATTGAACTACATATAGCTGTGTTGTCCACACTGAAACCATTGGGGTGGGGGTGATTTGCCCAGTTTATCACCACTGCACATCTTGGCTCACTAATATCAAATTATGCTTCAGATTCTGGTGAGAGAATGATTAGGCAAAACTCTGCACCCATGAGAGGGATCAAAAGGGGCAGGTCATCTGACCATGAGTGGTAATTGGGAGGAGCTCTTGGGTGACCAGGAAGCAGCTGATATGGATGGCAGCTGTCACCCCGCCATCTCCCTTTCCAAGAAATCAAAGGTAGATATCTGCATACCAACAGTACCTACACACAACATTTTATTTTGACTAGCATTTAACTTACCTTAAAGAGCTGCTTCTCCACGTCCCGCAGCTTCTGTCTGAGCAGCTTGATGTCTGTCTTGAAGCCTTCTACCTCCATGTTGCGCCTTTTCTCCAGAGCCTCGTATCTCTGAGTCATGAGCTGCAGCCGTTTGGCCACTTTATCTGAACGTTCCTGGAACGACAAGGTGTGATTAAAAACCTGGGGAACGAGAACATGTATGGGGAAAGGGTCATTTTGCACCCTGCCAAAGACAAATGAGCTGCAATGTGTCTACAGTTGGACCGAATGCCCTCATTTGGGATCACATGACTGCGGGTTAATACTGGCCCATGCTAGATCTCTAATTGTGTAGCCTGTCTGAATAAGACCAAAAAGAGATGGTAAGAACCGATACTGATTCTGGGATGTCCTGAAGAGTTAGGCCTCTTGCACATGAACGTATTTTCTTTCAGTGTCCGTTCCAGTTTTTTTTTTGCGGTCCGTATACGGAACCATTCATTTCGATGGGTCCGCCAAAAACAGAAGTTACTCCTTGTGCATTCCATTTCTGTATTTCCAGTCCGCAAAAAAATAGAACATGTCCTATTCTTGTCCGCATTACGGACAAGTATAGTACCGTTCTATTAGGGGCCAGCTGTTCAGTGTGCATTCCGTATTTTGCGGAACGCACACTGATGTCATCCGTATTTTTTGCGGATCAGTTTTTTGCGGACTGTAAACTACATACGGGTGTGTACAAGAGGACTTACCGTGAGGCTATATTCAAATGACATAAATCTGTGACGTATTCCATTAACTGTATATATATTGCGGTCCACAAACCACGGATCCGCAAAATACAGACACCTTCTGCATGCAATCTGTATTTTTCTCACTCCCATCACTTGAAATCAGTATTCTTGTCCACAATACAGACAACAAATAATGAAACCTCTGCTTGAAATGCAACATACAGGTGTACGGTCTCTCTCCAAATATCAACAAATTCTCCCAAAAAGACCTGGGCTATTATTTTAAAACATAACTTTTACTAAATATAATTAACCTCCCTGGCGGTCTAATTCGTGTAGTATTTTCGTACCTGAAGCGGTACATTCTTCCGAAGCTGCGGCCGGAAGTTTGCGCCGTGCTCCGGAAATGCTCATGTGGACAGCACACACGTCCGCATCCATTCCTGCCCCGTTCTAATTAACCCATGCTAATCCCGAGTGTGGTTCGGGGTTACCGCTTCTTGCAGTGTAAATTAATCCCGAGCCACACTCAGGATTACCGCTAGGGAGGTTAAAATAAGTGTACACATTACTGTTAGCAAGGCGGTGAGACATGCCAAAACAAATGATACGACATAACCAAATGCACCTCTAAGCCAGTAATTCCAGAATGGTAAACAAAGATCTTAACCGACACGGATTAACGAGATGTATTATATGTCTTTGCCAGGTGCCGTCTGGCTGCCGTTTATTAGCAATGGAGAAGCAGGAACTCTTGTCTGGGTTACTTAGATAATGACGAGACCTATAAAGCCCTAGCTAAAGTCCCTACCTGATTAGTGGGTAGGTGGGCTAGTGGTCCCTGCCTAAAATGTCTAGCAAAGACAAAAATGTGTCCCTTGCTTAGGCAGCAGCCAACCGCCCACTAACTACAATCATAACCAAAACCAAGAGCCTTTATCGGATGATATTTCAGTATAGGCAAACAATTCTGTCTCCAAGAAATCTGCTAATATAAGTAAATCTGGGAACTGCTTATAAAGCAATTCCCTAAACTGTAGCTTTATGGTGAGGTTACACTTACATTTATTTCGTAATCTCATGTATTACTGGGTCATTGTAAGTATAGTTTACATTGATAATCTCAGCAGAAATGCCTGAGTGACTGACACTCCCTTACCAGAACTGGAAGCGTGATGAAGAATAAGTCTCATGTTTCAAGGCAGTTGTTCTGCAACTTCCTATAAATGTACCTAGTGTGGGACCTAAGCCCAATTGAAGGCATCCACACAAGCCCCAATACACTCTACAAGAGGGCACTGGCCCGGCACCGACAGGACATGATACCCTTGAATAGAAAATGCCTAAATGTGTTAGCTAGAAATTGTCCTAATAATTTCACCACCAAGTCTTTTTGTGCCATTTGGAGCAATAGGTCAGCAGACCCGTCATGATAACAGCCCTTAAATAATATACCACATTCTGATGACATATCTTTTGTAATTATACAAGCTTTAAAGAGGCTGTGTCACTTCAGTAAATGACATTTATCATATAGAGAAAGTTAATACAAGGCACTTACTAATGTATTGTGATTGACCATATTGCCTCCTTTGCTGACTGGATTCATTTTTCCATCACATTATACACTGATCATATCCAGGAGTACAAGCTTGCACAGCTCTCTGGTGGCAGGGACTGCGAAAGTGCACATAGGTCGGTGCTAGGGCTGCAGTAAGCGATTATTCTATCGATTAATCGAGTACTCTAATAAGAAAAACCCTTTTTAAAATAACGTATTTCTTTATAAAAACAATATTTTTCACAGTGGTATAGCACATAATTGCACACACATGAGGCTGTTCTTCTGACAGAATGTATATCGCAGCTGTGAAAGAAGCCTCATGTGTGTGCAATTGTATGCCGGAACATGGCCAGATGGCCTTGGACCACATTATAGTCAATGAGAGCATATAGCTGTTTGTATCCAGCTATACCCAATACGGTATACTCCAGCAGGCTGTTCTCCTGCCAGAATGTGTATCTAAGTCATGTTGTGAACTCCGGCAGTTTATTCCGGTGGAAGAACAGGCTGCCGAAGTTCACTGGCTGCATAGCTGGATGCCCATTGACTAATGGGGATCAGGACAAAAAAATGCTACACAGTGACATAGCATTTTGATAAGACCCCTCCCAAGTCAGTCAGCCTTGCCCTCAAATCAGTCCCCCCATGCCGCAAGCAGACCCTCCCTTGCTGCAATCAGAGCCAGACCCCCATGCCATCCATTGCAATGTCCCCCACTCCCCCAGTGCCCCCATGATGGCACTGCCATCAGCCACTCCATGCCATGTCCCCCAGTGCCCCGATGATGGCACTGCCATCAGCCCCTCCATGCCATCCAGATTGCCATGATGTCCCCCTTCACCAGTGCCTCCATGCCGCCCACCATGTCCCCCACTCCCATCAGATCAGCCCCTCCGTGTCAAATCACAGGTGCCCCCTGCCGCTGGCGCTAACTATATACTTACCTTTCCTGGCAGTGAGGCGTGCGCTGACACATGGAGTCCGCAGGAGACCCGTCTTCATTCCAGCATGCACTGGGAGGGACCTGAAGTCACACACAGCGTCAGCCAGCGCGCTGACGATGTGTGCACGCAAGGCCCTGGCCAGTGCAGCGCGGTGCCGAGTCGGGAGGCCACGGAGCGGTAAGTGAGAAGCTTCACTTCACTCACGCTCCGTGGTCACGTGATTTAAACAAATCCTCGATGCAGGGAAACTGCATCAAGGATTTTTTTTGCCTCGATTACATCGACGAATCGTTTCAGCCCTAGTCAGTGCTCTTTCCTATAGTGTGCAAGCACGGCCAATGATGGACTGCAGGATGATTGTAACCATGGAAATGAACAGTGTATAATGTGATGGAAAAATGAATCAAGCCAGCAAAGGAGGCAATATGGAGAAAAACAATACATTAGTAAAGGGGTTGTCCAGTTTCTTATATTGATGATCTATCCTCCGGATAGGTCATCAATATGAGATTAGTGGTGGTCTGACTCCCGGCACCCATTCTGATCAGCTCTTTGAAGAGAAAGCAGCGCTCCTTCTGTTCACTGTTTACCTGCTTGCCGTCGACATTGCAGCAGTGAGTAGGTGTAATTAGTATGGCGCCCCCATTCACTTCAATGTGAAGAAGCAGGTGGTGTGTAAAGGAGGAGCAATTACACCTGCTCTGGGTCATAGGGGACAGGTCATCAATATAGGAGACTGGCAAACCTCTTTAAGTGTCTTGTAATTACTCTGTCTACATGATAAATGCCATTTTCTGAAGTGAGACAACCCCTTTAAGAGGTTATCCAAGCTGAAGGAAATCTGCTTTTGTGTGATATGTAAACTATAAAAGGTTAGGAAAAACTCCTTAAGCAAACTCAGCTATTGTATGAATAGCTAGCGTATCAAGAAGTGAGAGAGAGCATTGTCATCTTACTTGCACTCTCCCAGGAAATAAAGCACTAAAGGTTTAGAAGTTGTTAATGGGAACACAACAGCTATACTTCGTAGTGCCAGTCCGTATACTCCCCTGGCTGCATAACGTGCCAATCAGGCAGCCCTGATAAGGGTCCAGGCAAATTGCCTTTAACTTATAGGGACATTCCCATCAACATTTTTATCACATCATTTCTGAAGTCACTGCATGCATTTTACTTCTTGCCCTGGCTCTTTATGGTCCTCTTTTTTGGACATCTAGCATGGCAGACGGGCTCCCTTAACCCGTAGGATACCAGCGCAGTACATGTATGATCAGTTGTAGCGGTTCGGCAGTCACTGATAGCCGGACCCCTGCTGTATGCGCCGGCATTAACCCTTGCACTGCCACGGTCAGCCCTGAACGTGGCATGTGCGGTATCCTGCCGGGTGCGGGGTGGCCATCGGTTCCCCGCGCTGCTGTGACGGGGACCCAATGCCTTCCTCAGGCATCGTGGCTGCCTTCTGTGAGATCCAGCCCACTGGATCTCACAGGCAGGAAGTTGTAAGTGCATTACACAGTGTGTAATACACTTACAGCCAGTGCATTACAAAACAGAAGTATTATAATGCATTGTAAAGGGGATCAGACCCCCAAAAGTTGATGTCCCAGAGTGGGACATAAATTTAAGTGAAAAAATAAAAAAAATTTAGTTTTACAAAACGTTTCAAGTAAAAAATAAAATTTAAAAATTTCCTTTTTCCAAAATAAATTCTATTTTTCTTTTTTTTTTTTATTGGGAAAAAAAAGAAAAGTAACCATATTCGGTTTTCGCCGCGTCCGTATCGACCGGCTCTATAAAAATATCACATGATCTACCCAGCCAGGTTAACGCCATAAAAAAATTAAAACAGTGTCAAATAAGCCATTTTCTGGTCATCTTGCCTCACAAAAAGTGTAATACCAAGTGATCAAAAAGTTTTATGTACCCTAAAATGGTACCAGTCATCTCATCCCGCAAAAAATGAGCCCCTACCTAAGACAATCGCCCAAAAAATAAAAAAAATAGGGCTCTCAAAAAATGGCAACACAAAAGCAAGATTTTATTCTGTTCAAAAATGATTTCACTGTGTAAAACTTAACAAAAATAAAAATGATAGACATATTGGGCATCGCCGTGTCCGTAACAACCTGCTATATAAAAATATCACATTATGTGCCCCCTCAGGTGAATGCTGTAAAATAAATTTTAAAAACTATGCCAAAACAGCCATATTTTTTAACCTTGACTTACAACGTTTAATACTAAGCGATCAAAAAGTCTTATGTACCCCAAAATGGTACAAATCAAACAGTCACCTCATCCTGCAAAAAATGAGCCCCTACATAAGACAATCACTTAAAGGGAACCTGTCACCAGTTTTATGGTGTCCTAACTAAGGGCAACATAAATAAGTGATTGATTCTCTTAGCACAATGCTGGGTCACTTTCTTTAATTGACCCAGTCAATCTGCCAACATCTTGTATTGAAAAGCTCCAGCTGATAATGATGAGTCCTGAATATTCATGAGCTCCTGACTCTCCCCGCCCACCTGCTGCTGATTGACAGTTATTTTCCATATAAAATCAGCAGCAGGTGGGCAGGGGAGTGGCTATAGCTCTGAATTAAATATACGCTGGACTCACTGACATCACGCTGGACTCCAATCAGCTCATTAGCATGCAGCATCTTTGTGTGTGTATATTATGAGGTAACCATCTGTCACACCAGTAAGTGAATACATCTAAGGCACTTTTTGGTAGTTAATGATTGTATATAATTAGTTAGATTATAATCAAATATCCACATGAGAGGTTCCCTTTAAAAAAAAAAAAACAATGGCACCCATAAACCAATCCATCAAAATCTGCACTGCAAAAGCCATATGGCGCTCCTTCCGTTCTGAGTCCTGCCATGAGCCCCCACAGCAGTTTACCACCACTTTTGGGGTGTTGCCGTATTAAGGAGAAAATGGGTAACAAATTATGGGGTGCTTTTTCTCCTGTTACCCCTTGTGGAAATGAAAAATTTGGGGTTAAAGCAACATTTTATTGGAAGAAATGAAACTTTTCATTTCTACAGCCAAGTGTTTCCAAATTCCGTAAAACGCTTAGGCTTCAAAGCGCTCAGTACCTCCCTTAATATATTCTTTAACGGGTGTAGTTTCCAAAATGGGGTCACTTTTTGAGGGTTTCCACTGTAGGGGTAAGTCAGGGTCTCTTCAAATACAAAATGGTGCCTAAAAACCATTCTAGCGAAATCTGCCTCCAAAATCTATATGGTGCTCCTTTCCTTCTGACCAGTGCCATGCATCCATAGAGCAGTTTACCGCCACATATGGGGTATTTCTGTAAACTGCAGAATCAGAGTAATATATATTGTTTATTTTGCAGTTAACCCTTGCTGTGTTGTAAGAAAAAATTTATTAACATGAAAAAAATCAACCAAAAAAGTGATATTTTGAAATTTCACCTCCATTTTCCTTTAATTCTTGTGGAACACCTCAAGGGTAAACAAAGTTTGTAACATAAGTTTTTAATAATTTGAGGGGTGTAGTTTCTAAAATTAGGTCATTTATGGGTGGTTTCTATTACGTAAGCCCCTCAAAATCACGTTATAACTGATTTGGTGCTTAAAAAACGGTTTTGGAAATTTTGCCCAAAATTTTACAAATAGCTTCTAAACTAAGCCTTCTAACGTTCTAATTTACAAAATTTTACCAACATAAGGCAACATATGGGGAATGTTGATTTGATAACTATCTTATGAGGTATTACTATCTGTCTAAAAATTAAAAAAAATTAAAATTTAGAAAATTGAGAATTTTTCTAAATTTTTGGTAAATTTTGGATTATTTTCTAAATAAAGGTGAAATATATCGACTCAAATTTACCACTGTACTAAAGTACAATGTGTCACGAGAAAATCTCAGAATGGCTTGGATAAGTACTACATAAAGTGACACGTCAGATTTGCAAAAATCGGCCTGGGATTTAAAGGGGTTCTGCAGTTTGTTTTAACTGATGATCTATCTAGATAGATCATCAGCATCTAACATTTTTTGTGGGAGTGCTTCTTTAACCCCTTCAGTACCGAGCCACTTTTCACCTTAAAGGGGTTCTACAGTTTGTTTTAACTGATGATCTATCCTCTGGATAGATTATCAGCATCTGACCGGCGGGGGTCCAACTCCCGGGACCCCCGCCGATCAGCTGTTTGAAAAGGCAGCGGCGCTCCAGCAGCGCCGCGGCCTTCTCACTGTTTACCGCTGGCCCAGTGACGTCACGACTAGTATCAACTGGCCTGGGCGCGGCTAAATTCTGTTCACTTGGTGTCAGACCCCCGCTGGTCAGATGCTGATAATCTATCCAGAGGATAGATCAGTTAAAACAAACTGTAGAACCCCTTCGGGTTAAAGAAGCACTCCCACAAAAAATGTTACTCTCTGACCTGTTAGATACATGACATAAACTGTTGTGACTGTATTTGTGAGTTATCCCCTCCCTTCTGATCCTCAGCTGTGCCCTGTGAGCAGCACTCTGACTCTCCAAATAACACAGCATCTTATATGTGGACGGGAAGCCAGTTTCTCTATGTATTCCTATGGGATCCTCAATGTCCCTCTCATAGGAATGGATAGAGAAGTAACTGACTTCCTGTCCTGTGTCAGTTAGAGATCAGAGTGTTGATAACTTGACACAGCTGAGGATCAGAGGGGAGGTTATAACTGATATATACAGTCACTGGTAAGAAGATTACCTTCACTACAGTTTACATCATGTACCTTTCTAACGCGTCGGGGAATAAACATTTTTGTGGGAGGGCTACTTTGAAGAAAATGTAATAAAATCTGCAGGCAGAATGTTACAGAGCAGAGCACACTGATATATAGTATTATGGGTAAAGGTTCAGGAAAACCTGTAATTTATACATTAAAAGTTATTTTCTTTTCTAAGCGCAATGGCCCAAGTGGGCCATCTTATCAGTGACTGACAGATATCACTGAATATACAGAGAAGGCTATCAATCACTCATAAAACAGCACATCTTGGCAACTGAGCTAAAAAAAAGCTTAATCTTTTCCCATAAAACTATATATCCTCCTGCTCTATAACATGCTGCCTTCATGGTGACACGTTCTTTAACCTTTTCTGTCAGATCATCACTGCAGCCAGAGAGTGCATCCCTGTAGTCACTCAATGAGAGCATCATACATTACACCAAGAATGTCAAACTCAAAGGCTAACATGGGCCAAAAAAAAAAAAAATTTAAGTTTATGTGGGCCGCATAAAAAAAATAATAAAAAAAAAATCGTACATTTTCATAGAACAACATTGTTGTTTCATGACTGCTGACCCCCAACATCCCGTTACCCAATAACACAAGTGAGACCTATATATATATATACAAATATTAAACTTCACTATAAGACGCACCTAGGTTTTTGAGGAGGAAAATAAGAAAAAAATATTTTTAACCAAAAGTTGTGCTTTTGGTGGGCTTTGAATTAATGGTGGTCTGTGCATGACACTATTATGGGGGATCTGTGGATGACGCACTGTCATGTGGGGGATCTGTGGATGGCACTGTTATGGGGGACCTGTGGATGGCACTGTTATGGGGGATCTGTGGATGGCGTGTTATGGGGGATCTGTGGATGGCACTGTTATGGGGGACCTGTGGATGGCACTGTTATGGGGGACCTGTGGATGGCACTGTTATGGGGGACTTGTGGATGGCACTGTTATGGGGGATCTATGGTTGGCACTGTTATGGGGGATCTGTGGATGGCGCTGTTATGGGGGATCTGTGGATGGCGCTGTTATGGGGGATCTGTGGATGGTGCTGTTATGGGGGATCTGTGGATGGCACTGTTATGGGGGATCTGTGGATGGCACTGTTATGGGGGATCTGTGGATGGCACTGTTATGGGGGATCTGTGGATGGCACTGTTATGGGGGATCTGTGGATGGTACTGCTATGGGGTGGGATATCTGTGGATGGCATTGTTATGGGGTGGGGGGATCTGTGGATGGCATTGTTATGGGGTGGGGTATCTGTGGATGGTGCTGTTATGGGGGATCTGTGGATGGCATTGTTATGAGGTGGGGGATCTGTGGATGGAACTGTTATGGGGTGGGATATCTGTGGATGGTACTGCTATGGGGGGGGATATCTGTGGATGGCATTGTTATGAGGTGGGGGGATCTGTGGATGGAACTGTTATGGGGGGGGGGGGGGATCTGTGGATGACACTGCTATATGTCATCCACAGATCCCCCTCATAACAGTGTCCCCCAATACACCGGCCCTCTGCTCACCGAAGTATTTATAAACGTGAATCCTTATCCTGTTATTAAGTTGAACTAACGCTGCGCTCTCCCATGTTCCCCTGTATCCCCACAGCACTTACGAACACGCTTCCATAGCAGGCAGAGCGGACGGCACCAGTAACGTCACTCACTGACTTCGCGCGTCTGCTCCGCCTGCTTCATTCATAAAGTGGGCGGAGCAGGCGCTCGACGTCAGTGAGTGACGTTACTGCTGCCGTCCGCTCTGCCTGCTATTGAAGCTTAAGTAAGTGCTATGGGGATACAGGGGAACATGGGAGAGGGCAGCGTTAGTTCAACTTAATAACAGGATAAGGATTCACGTTTATAAATAAAGCACTTACTTAAGCTTCAATAGCAGGCAGAGCGGACGGCAGCAGTAACGTCACTCACTGGCGCCTGCTCCGCCCACTTTATGAATGAAGCAGGCGGAGCAGACGCGCGACGTCAGTGAGTGACGTTACTGGTGCCGTCCGCTCTGCCTGCTATTGAAGCTTAAGTAAGTGCTATGGGGATACAGGGGAACATGGGAACATGGGAGAGGGCAGCGTTAGTTCAACTTAATAACAGGATAAGGATTCACGTTTATAAATAAAGCACTTACTTAAGCTTCAATAGCAGGCAAAGCGGACGGCAGCAGTAACGTCACTCACTGGCGCCTGCTCCGCCCACTTTATGAATGAAGCAGGCGGAGCAGACGCGCGACGTCCGTGAGTGACGTTACTGGTGCCGTCCGCTCTGCCTGCTATGGTAGCGTAACCAGAGCAATGAATATCTTTGCCGCGGGCCGCATGTTTGACACCCATGCATTACACTAATTACACTGATTGGTTGCTCAATTATACAGGCCATTTATCAAGAACAAGCATTTTTGGCGAAAAATCATGCGGTCTAATAGGGCCCAAACAGCATCCTAACTCTACACCTACTATTATCGTGAGGATTATCTTTCAGATAACTTTATCCTCTCACAGCAGCACAAGACTGACAATGGATTACCTATTTAAATAGTAGGTCTTGAGTTATACAGAAAACAATATTTTAGAAGGTAAATCACCAAAAACTCTTAAAAAAATGAACACTAAGTTTTAAAAATACCCCTGTCTAATGGAAGTGTCCCTTTAAAGTGAATCTGTCAGCAGGAAATTCACTGATAAACCAGGCACAATGTCTTGTAAGGCTAGCTCAGCTGAATGTAATGATACTTTACACTTGGCGATCCACTGCACCCTTGCTTCTCTACCAGCTCCTACTTCCTCTCCTTCTTGACTAACAGGGCCAGTCAATATGACTATGCAGGATCCTGGTCCTGTAAGTCATGAAGGAGAGGGACGGGCTGAGGGGTAGCAGGAGGGGCAAGAGTGCACACAGTAGCTTGGGCCTGATGTATTTAACTGCTCATTTGCATATGGATCAATATGATCAGAATAAATCAATGGATCGTTAAGTGAAAGGTATCATCACATTCAGATGAGCTAACCCTAGAGGACATTGTGTCTGGTTTAACGGGAACCTGTCACTGTGTAATGCAGGCAGCATGTTCTAGAGCAGGAGGAGCTGAGCAAATTGATATATAGTTTTGTGGGAAAAGATTCAGTGAAACTTGTATTTTATACATTTATTTCTCCGCTTTTTCTAACTTAACCTCCTCAGGACCGCCGTACGCAGGATTGCGTCTTTGCGGCGGCCCTGCTCTTCTGGGTGGACGCGCCGGCGCGTCCTCTCGCGATACGCGAGATTTCCTGTGAACGCGCGCACACAGGCGCGCACGCTCACAGGAACGGAAGGTAAGAGAGTTGATCTCCAGCCTGCCAGCGGCGATCGTTCGCTGGCAGGCTGGAGATGTGTTTTTTTTAACCCCTAACAGGTATATTAGACGCTGTTTTGATAACAGCGTCTAATATACCTGCTACCTGGTCCTCTGGTGGTCCCCTTTGTTTGGATCGACCACCAGAGGACACAGGTAGCTCAGTAAAGTAGCACCAAGCACCACTACACTACACCCCCCCCCGTCACTTATTAACCCCTTATTAGCCCCTGATCACCCCATATAGACTCCCTGATCACCCCCCTGTCATTGATTACCCCCCTGTCATTGATTACCCCCCTGTCATTGATCAACCCCCTGTAAAGCTCCATTCAGACGTCCGCATGATTTTTACGGATCCACTGATAGATGGATCGGATCCGCAAAACGCATCCGGACGTCTGAATGAAGCCTTACAGGGGCGTGATCAATGACTGTGGTTATCACCCCATATAGACTCCCTGATCACCCCCCTGTCATTGATTACCCCCCTGTAAAGCTCCATTCAGATGTCCGCATGATTTTTACGGATGCACTGATAGATGGATCGGATCCGCAAAACGCATCCGGACGTCTGAATGAAGCCTTACACGGGCGTGATCAATGACTGTGGTGATCACCCCATATAGACTCCCTGATCACCCCCCTGTCATTGATCACCCCCCCTGTCATTGATCACCCCCCCTGTCATTGATCACCCCCCTGTCAGGCTCCATTCAGACATTTTTTTGGCCCAAGTTAGCGGAATTATATATTTTTTTTCTTACAAAGTCTCATATTCCACTAACTTGTGTCAAAAAATAAAATCTCACATGAACTCACCATACCCCTCACGGAATCCAAATGCGTAAAATTTTTTAGACATTTATATAAATACCCCACATGTGACCCCATTTCGGAAAGAAGACACCCCCAGGTATTCCGTGAGGGGCATATTGAGTCCATGAAAGATTGAAATTTTTGTCCCAAGTTAGCGGAAAGGGAGACTTTGTGAGAAAAAAATAAAAAATAAAAATTTCCGCTAACTTGTGCCAAAAAAAAAAAATTTCTATGAACTCGCCATGCCCCTCATTGAATACCTTGGGGTGTCTTCTTTCCAAAATGGGGTCACATGTGGGGTATTTATACTGCCCTGGCATTCTAGGGGCCCCAAAGCGTGAGAAGTAGTCTGGTATCCAAATGTCTAAAAATGCCCTCCTAAAAGGAATTTGGGCACCTTTGCGCATCTAGGCTGCAAAAAAGTGTCACACATCTGGTATCGCCGTACTCAGGAGAAGTTGGGGAATGTGTTTTGGGGTGTCATTTTACATATACCCATGCTGGGTGAGAGAAATATCTTGGTCAAATGCCAACTTTGTATAAAAAAATGGGAAAAGTTGTCTTTTGCCAAGATATTTCTCTCACCCAGCAAGGGTATATGTAAAATGACACCCCAAAACACATTCCCCAACTTCTCCTGAATACGGCGATACCACATGTGTGACACTTTTTTGCAGCCTAGGTGGGCAAAGGGGCCCATATTCCAAAGAGCACCTTTAGGATTTCACAGGTCATTTACCTACTTACCACACATTAGGGCCACTGGAAAATGCCAGGGCAGTATAACTACCCCACAAGTGACCCCATTTTGGAAAGAAGACACCCCAAGGTATTCCGTGAGGGGCATGGCGAGTTCCTAGAATTTTTTATTTTTTGTCACAAGTTAGTGGAAAATGCTGATTTTTTTATTTTTATTTTTTATTTTCATACAAAGTCTCATATTCCACTAACTTGTGACAAAAAATAAAAACTTCCATGAACTCACTATGCCCATCAGCGAATACCTTGGGGTCTCTTCTTTCCAAAATGGGGTCACTTGTGGGGTAGTTATACTGCCCTGGCATTCTAGGGGCCCAAATGTGTGGTAAGGAGTTTGAAATCAAATTCTGTAAAAAATGACCTGTGAAATCCGAAAGGTGCTCTTTGGAATATGGGCCCCTTTGCCCACCTAGGCTGCAAAAAAGTGTCACACATCTGGTATCTCCGTACTCAGGAGAAGTTGGGGAATGTGTTTTGGGGTGTCATTTTACATATACCCATGCTGGGTGAGAGAAATATCTTGGCAAATGACAACTTTTCCCATTTTTTTATACAAAGTTGGCATTTGACCAAGATATTTATCTCACCCAGCATGGGTATATGTAAAAAGACACCCCAAAACACATTCCTCAACTTCTCCTGAATACAGAGATACCAGATGTGTGACACTTTTTTGCAGCCTAGGTGGGCAAAGGGGCCCACATTCCAAAGAGCACCTTTCGGATTTCACAGGTCATTTACCTACTTACCACACATTTGGGCCCCTAGAATGCCAGGGCAGTATAACTACCCCACAAGTGACCCCATTTTGGAAAGAAGAGACCCCAAGGTATTCGCTGATGGGCATAGTGAGTTCATAGAACTTTTTATTTTTTGTCACAAGTTAGTGGAATATGAGACTTTGTAAGGAAACAAATAAATAAAAATCATCATTTTCCGCTAACTTGTGACAAAAAATAAAAAGTTCTATGAACTCACTATGCCCATCAGCGAATACCTTAGGGTGTGTACTTTCCGAAATGGGGTCATTTGTGGGGTATGTGTACTGTCTGGGCATTGTAGAACCTCAGGAAACATGACAGGTGCTCAGAAAGTCAGAGCTGCTTCAAAAAGCGGAAATTCACATTTTTGTACCATAGTTTGTAAACGCTATAACTTTTACCCGAACATTTTTTTTTTATCAAAGACATGTAGAACAATAAATTTAGAGCAAAATTTCTATATGGATCTCGTTTTTTTTGCAAAATTTTACAACTGAAAGTGAAAAATGTCATTTTTTTGCAAAAAAATCGTTAAATTTCGATTAATAACAAAAAAAGTAAAAATGTCAGCAGCAATGAAATACCACCAAATGAAAGCTCTATTAGTGAGAAGAAAAGGAGGTAAAATTCATTTGGGTGGTAAGTTGCATGACCGAGCAATAAACGGTGAAAGTAGTGTAGGTCAGAAGTGTAAAAAGTGGCCTGGTCTTTCAGGGTGTTTAAGCACTGGGGGCTGAGGTGGTTAAAGGGGTTGTCCTACGAAAAATATTCTACAATTTTCAAACCAGCACCTGGATCTAAATACTTTTGTAATTGCATGTAATTAAAAATTTAGCATCGCCACTGAGTTATTCAATAAAATGTATCCGTGTAGCGCCATCTTCTGTTTGTTCTTTTTCTTATTTCTTTGTCCTGCTCACTGAGATGGCCGCACATGTTCAGTTTCATCCTACAACTGCCTCCTGAGCTGGTACAATCATTCCCTGTGTACTGAGAGCTGTTCATGGAGATGGTCTGTTACAAAAAAATGTTTTGACTCTTTCCCTACATAACTATGCATCAATTCATTCAGACGGGGACAGTGGTATAGGCAGTAATTTTTATTAGGCTTCTTTCACACTTTAGGATTGTCCGGCAGGCTTGTCCCCATTATAGTGAATGGGGCCAGGCTGCACTTCCGGCAGCAGACGTGTGCAAACGTTAGTATGGATCCGACAGGCTGTTCCCCTGCCAGACAATCCTAACACCAGTGTGTAAGAAGCCTTACCCCTATTTTTTTAAGCTTGTTTACTTATAGGGTTAGCGAAGAAGTAAAGCCCAAGTGTTGAACGGAAAACAACAGTTTACTTTGAAGGTAAATATTAGTTTTTGGGTTGAGTTGTTCTATACATTAGATTCTTATCTGCTTCATGGAAACCTTTCCCTCAAAGTGTTCACTCAGCTATCCTAGGCTCATGAACGGCACATATTTACACATAAAAGGAAGGTTTCCCATTCAGGATTCTTGGTAAGAGATGTATTGGTGGAGATATTGGAAGTAGTTTCTACTGCTCACTGGTCTCACCTTAAAGATTTCTCGCCCCACATCTCCTTCCTCCCGAATCTTTCCAAGCTCGTCCTCCAAGGCCACACACTGTTCCCGGTACATGTCAGACAGACGGTGAGCTTGTGCGAGTTGTTCTGTTAAATTCTACACAGAGGATCAGACAAGATGTCACAAGAATTTACAGTATGCATGACAGAAAGAAGACTACTTAAAGGGAACCGGTCACCTGCATTTTGGGTATGGAGCTGAGGACATGGACTGCTAGATCGCTGCTAGCACATCCACAATATCCATTCCCCATAGCTCTCTGTGCTTTTATGGTGTCAAAAAAATATATATATGGAATTTAGAAATGGGTTAAGATATGGGACGGTTGGTAATTCTGACTGTACAACTGTAATTTATTCTAATTGTTATTATTTTTTTGCCCCCTTTTCTCTCCTCCCTTCTCCTTATTTATTCAAGGGGGGTTGGGGGGGTTTGAAAAATGTATACCAATTTCTAATTATATTTTTGTGTACTGTTAATAATAAAGATGTTAAATAAAAATAAAAAAAGATTATATATATATATATATATATATATCTTCACAGCATAGACAATTGCCTTCAGATGACCCCAAAGATAAAGTCTAAGGGGGTCACTGGATATGCGAAATTGCTACATGATGATGTGTTTCCCTCTTTATGCACTGAAGCTGGCACGTTACCTGAGTTTTTCCAGCAAGATGGTGCACCCACCACCACATTATGGGTGTCAGGTCCGAGCATTCCTAGATGAACAGTTTCCTGGAAATTGGATTGGTCGTCGTGGGCCAGTTGAATGGCCCCCAAGGTCTCCCGATCTGACCCCCTTAGACTTTTATCTTTGGGGTCATCTGAAGGCAATCGTCTATGCTGTGAAGATACGAGATGTGCAGCACCTGAAACTACGGATACTGGAAGCCTGTGCTAGCATTTCTCCTGCGGTGTTGCTATCAGTGTGTGAAGAGTGGGAGAAGAGGGTTGCATTGACAATCCAACATAATGGGCAGCACATTGAACACATTTTATAAGTGGTCAGTAAATAACTCATGAAAGAATAAAGTTACGTTAAAACCAAGCACACCATTGTTTTTCTTGTGAAATTCCCAATAAGTTTGATGTGTGACATGACCCTCTTCCTATTGAAAAAACAAAAGTTGGATTCAAAATGTCCGACTTCAAAATGGCCGCCATGGTCACCACCCATCTTGAAAAGTTCCCCCCCTCACATATACTAATGTGCCACAAACAGGAAGTTAATATCACCAACCATTCCCATCTTATTAAGGTGTATCCATATAAATGGCCCACTCTGTGTGTGTGTGTATATATATATATATATATATATATATATATATATATATATATATATATATATATAGCAAGTAAGAAGCCCAAGGAGCTGTTACTAACGTTTTTCGAAGCCCAGCCACGCCCACTGTGAAGGAGCCCAGCACCGCCCCGCATCCTCCGAATCACAAAGCTAGGGCGCTGTAATCTCGCGATGCGCGAGCTAGCGCTGGACTCATCTCTCAAGCATGGAGGAGACAGGACTCATCTAAGGTTCATTTACATATCTATAAAGTCGTTTTTTTGACACAATAAAAGCACTCAGAGCTATGGGGACTGGATATTGCGGATGTGCTAGCGGCGATCTAGCAACCCATGTCCTCAGCTCTATACCCCAAATCGAGGTGACAGGTTTCCTTTAAAATTAAAACATAGAGGGTAAACTGTATTCAAAGTCTAATCACCTTCACTTCCTCACTGCGTGACGTGCGCGCCACTCTCTCAGCTTGTGACAGTCTCAGTATCTCAATCTCTTGCTCTCTCTCCTGCTCTGGGTCACGATACTTTGCCAGTTGCTCTCGACACCGGTCAAGCTCCTGTAGCAACCGATCCTTCTCAGCCATCCAAGACTTCTCATTGGCTCGACCCTCAAACTTCAGCTGCAGGAAATCTCTTGTGCTCTCATAGAGGAGTTTCTGAGTCTTGTTTAACCTAAAGGAAAAAGGGTATGGCCAGTTATTCTCTTAGATCCAGAACAAAAGTGGCACATTTCATAATTGGGAATTTAAGTCTTTTTAGCTTAGGCCTCTTTCACACTTGCGTTGTCCGGATCCGGCGTGTACTCCACTTGCCGGAATTACACTCCGGATCCGGAAAAACGCAAGTGTACTGAAAGCATTTGAAGACGGAACCGTCTTCCAAATGCTTTCAGTGTTACTATGGCACCCAGGACGCTATTAAAGTCCTGGTTGCCATAGTAGGAGCGGGGAGCGGGGGAGCGGTATACTTACAGTCCGTGCGGCTCCCGGGGCGCTCCAGAATGACGTCAGAGCGCCCCATGCGCATGGATGACGTGATCCATGCGATCACGTGATCCATGCGCTTGGGGCGCCCTGACGTCACTCTGGAGCGCCCGGGGAGCCGCACGGACGGTAAGTACACTGCTCCCCCGCTCCCCGCTACACTTACCATGGCTGTCAGGACTTTAGCGTCCCGGCAGCCATGGTAACCACTCTGAAAAAGCTAAATGTCGGCTCCGGCAATGCGCCGAAACGACGTTTAGCTTAAGGCCGGATCCGGATCAATGCCTTCCAATGGGCATTAATTCCGGATCCGGCCTTGCGGCAAGTGTTCCGGATTTTTGGCCGGAGCAAAAAGCGCAGCATGCTGCGGTATTTTCTCCGGCCAACAAACGTTCCGTACCGGAACTGAAGACATCCTGATGCATCCTGAACGGATTACTCTCCATTCAGAATGCATTAGGATAATCCTGATCAGGATTCTTCCGGCATAGAGCCCCGACGACGGAACTCTATGCCGGAAGACAATAACGCAGGTGTGAAAGAGCCTTAAGTCATTTTTTTGTTCTTATATTAACACACTATAATACTGTAAAAGAATATAATTACTATAATACTGCCCCTATTTACAAGAATATAACTACTATAACACTTACTCCTATGTATAAGAATATAATGACTATAATACTGGCCCTATGTAAAAGAATACTGGCCCTATGTAAAAGAATATTACTAATATAATACTGGCCCTATGTAAAAGAATATTACTAATATAATACTGCCCCCTATGTACAAGAATATAACTACTATAATACTGCCTCCTATGTACAAAAATATAACTACTATAATACTGTCTCCTATGTACAGCAATATAACTACTATAATACTGCCTCCTATGTACAAGAATATAACTACTATAATACTGCTTCCTATGTACAAGAATATAACTACTATAATACTGCCTCCTATGTACAAGAATATAACTACTATAATACTGCCTCCTATGTACAAGAATATAACTGCTATAATACTGCCTCCTATGTACAAGAATATAACTACTATAATACTGCCTCCTATGTACAAGAATATAACTACTATAATACTGCCTCCTATGTACAAGAATATAACTACTATAATACTGCCTCCTATGTACAAGAATATAACTACTGTAATACTGCCTCCTATGTACAAGAATATAACTGCTATAATACTGCCTCCTATGTACAAGAATATAACTACTATAATACTGCCTCCTATGTACAAGAATATAACTACTATAATACTGCCTCCTATGTACAAGAATATAACTGCTATAATACTGCCTCCTATGTACAAGAATATAACTACTATTGTTGTGCTTTTTCATAAGTGTAAACAGTTATATCTACTTATTTTAGTTATAATGGGTATTCATTGCCTTTAAGAGCAATGTTGATTTATATTTACTGTTTTGTATGGATTTTCATGTAGGCCAAAATAAGTCCATGAGAAGATTACTGTGCTGTTCAAAAGCTAGTGTTATAGTAACAATATATTATACATTTAGAAAGTTAGAAGATACACCGCACCTGCAGATACTGAGGCTTCATTGTTTTTCATATCTGAACATGAATTTCACAGTGTGAGAATTGTCTAGATGTTTCTCAAAGTATACATTCATGTATCAAAGTTTGTTCCTCGGCCCTGAGACAAGGCCTCCAGACGTCAGAGGTGTAGTAGTGAATATATCAGGCATGTATGAGTTAACCCTTAATGGTATGATGCCTATTGCTTAGACAACAGTGCCACCTAGATATGAGCAGTTAATACTACATCAGTAGCAAAAGTGCATTCTGGGTAGTATTATGACGTCAGGCTCCTTATCAATGCACACACCCATCCAACAATGATTGGAAGTTCCAAACTCGGAGGGCGTGTTCATCTGATAAGTTTTGGGTTAAGAAACCAGTTACCAGAAAAGAAAAAAAAGGAGGAAAGGAGAAAAAAAAACAAACACAAAGAAACATTTGGATTATAGATCTCTGGAGAATCATTTGGATTATCGGGAAAAACTCTTGAGAGCTGGCTGCCCCAAGACTCTGCACATCACTTGACCCTTGGGTAATGTATATTTTTGTTTTATGTAGTATTGATCTAAATTAATTGGCTTGATACTTAGTCAGATACCCGCTCATTTGCGGACGTGTAACGTTAGTAGCTACATCAGTATTTTCTCTGATTTCAGTTACGATGCATATAACTGAATAAAGGAGATAATATTGGAGAAACTCTGTTGGGAATCTTAATATTCCCTAGTTTGATATCAAGCCAATAATTTATAAGTTTTGATGCAATACTACCATTATCTGAGTTTGGTCATCAATTTTGGTGGAGCAAGGGCTCGTATCTGTCATCTTCTTGATTGAGTTTTCCGCAAAATCCATTGATTGTATCTCTCTCACAAATTTAAAGCTGTATTGCATAATATTCTTGTGTTGGTTGAGTCTTGTTTTGTTGGCATCATATAGTGGTGAATTCTGGGTACTGCATATCATTGTATATTATTGAAATTTATATTGATTCATTTTTGATTGTATTAAACTATTGTATAATAAACCATTTATATTTTTACATAGACGCTTGTACCCTGTTTTACTGATTGCACAAAATAATCAGGTTCTTGATCGAACTCGTGAGATGATTATGTCCATCTCCCGGATCAATATCGTTTGCATAATTTTTCTTTTGATCCGCTAAATTTTTTTTAACTTTATATAAAGCATTTGCTTTATATACCCGACACTATAATACTGCCTCCTATGTACAAGAATATAACTACTATAATACTGCCTCCTATGTACAAGAATATAACTGCTATAATACTGGCTCCTATGTACAAGAATATAACTACTATAACACTGCCTCCTATGTACCAGAATATAACTACTATAATAATGCCTCCTATGTACAGGAATATAACTACTATAATACTGCCTCCTATGTACAAGAATATAACTACTATAATACTGCCTCCTATGTACAAGAATATAACTACTATAATACTGCCTCCTATGTACAAGAATATAACTACTATAATACTGCCTCCTATGTACAAAAATATAACTACTATAATACTGCCTCCTATGTACAAGCACATAACTTCTATAATACTGCCTCCTATGTACAAGAATATAACTACTATAGTCCTGCTCCCTCTGTACAAGAATGTATATACTATTATACTGCTGCCTATTGCTGAAACTCACTTGTCAGTCGTCTCTTTGATTTTGGCTTGGTCTCGTTGATGCTGAACCTGAGCCTCCTCCATGCGTATCTTTCTATCATCCAAAAGTGCCTCCACTTGTTCTTTGGAGAGACGGGTTTGTTCCTCCAGTTGGGCTTGCAATGCCTCCACCTAAAGTGTGAAGCGAGTGGTCGAGAATGAGATTAGCAATTAGAGTCTGGACTGGAAGTGACAGAGGCCGGTGTCCCCTCTGTCAGGTCATTATTTATTAAAAGTAATAAAAAAAATAAAAGTATCATGATTCCACTTTTAAAAAATGACTGTGGCCTGACCTGGAGCAAAAGCGTTTGGTCGTCAGGCTTTCCTTGTGCGAGGGCTCTGTCACTCTTCCCAGATGGTTTGAGTTGAAGTCGTTTTCCAGCTACAGAGAGAATTGAGTCTTAATCATTGGACATGCAATCATTTTGGGTTAAAGAGGACCTGTCACTGCAAAATGCAATGCAATCTGAAAGCAGCATGTTATAGAGCAGGAGGAGCTGAGCAGATTGATATATAGTTTTATGGGAAGAGATTCAGTAAAACTTGTATTTTATACATTTCTATCTTTGCTCTGTCCACCTCCTGTGAACAGCTATCGGTACAGGGAGGAGGTGTTATCTGTGACTGACAGCAATCTCTGTATGCACACAATGTTCTAAATCACCTCCCTCCTGTACTGATAGCTGTTCACAGGAAGCAGAAAAAAGCAAAAAATATGAATGTAAAAACTACAGGTTTTACTGACTCTTTTCAAACAAAGCTATATATCAATCTGCTCAGATACTCCTGCTTTAACATGGTCATTTCAGATTGCATTGCATTTTGGGATGACGGGTCCTCTTTAAGATGGGGACATGAAGATGATACTTTATGGGATTTCAAGTCCTCCTTAAAAATGCCCCATCCCAATCTGAAAATTAGGGGAGGAGTAGTACTGCTGTTTTGGCTCACAAGAGCTCTTCCGATTCATTGAAAATTCATACTGCAGTGCTCCCTCTGCCCTTCAATTTGCTATTCGATCAATTAGTTAAAACTTGCGATTGATCACATTGAAACAGCGTTTTTTTTTATTTTACCTGTTCCTGACCGGCATGGACGGTGCTCTATCCTTTCATGTGGATCTCCTGTCTGAATGGAACGCTGGGGTACAGTGACCTACAGGAGGGAAATCAGTAAAAAGTAAGCAAAATACAAGCACTATAGAGCATAGACTGTAATGACACCTACAGTCCATAGTCCGGTATTGCAGAATATAAGAAGCAGGAAAAGACAAGCCAGTGATGATGTGGTCTGTTGCTGGAATTGGTCATATTATAAGAAGACTAGAGAACTACAAGATGAACAATCCCCTTAGGGGTTGTGTCACAAACAGCGTTTTGCTATTTTTTTCCGCAAAAAAAATACATCAGAACGCAGTGCATTTTTCTTAGCATTTTTCTCACTTCTGTTTGTCTTTTTTTTTTTCTCATATGGCATTTTTTTCAAAAGGCTGAATACTCTAGTTATTGATTTTTTTGCAGGCATTCCCCTCAGACTTCTCTACAGGAAAAAAAAAGCCTGGAGAAAAAAAAAGCATATAAAAAAAAAAAAAATATGGGACCAAAAAAATGATAATGATTTTTGCAAGCCCCAAAAAAAAGGGTGCGAAGGAAGCCCGAAGGTGGCCATACACATTAGTCTAAAACAGATAATTTCGACCAAATGGAATGTTTGTTTTAGCCAACCAATGACAGAGTATTATCTTTTGAAAAGAAGTCGGCCATATTTAATATTTTCGTATAATATTCCGATGAAAGAATTTCCCCAGAAAGATCTTTTGTCCATTGCCAGGTTTCATTGAACGTGTATGGCCCCCAGATTAAGAACCGCAGGGTTCAAAACGCTTAGGAAAGACATGGTGTTGTGCAACATGGTGTCATTTTATCTGTTCAATAAAACCTGTGGGTTTTATCAAGGAGCTAGAGTACTCGATCGCTTTATCGTGTCCTATTCTTGTCCATTTTGCAGACCGCAAAACGGATACAGTCGTATGAATGGGGCCTAACAGGCACCATGTACTAAAACATGTATGGACATGTCTGTGCAATGAACATTGACCAGATGATTGTTTGGGCTCATTCAGACAACCCTATGTGTTTTGTGGTCTGCAAATTGCGGGTCCGCAAAACACAGATACCTACTGTGTCCGAATTTTGCTGAATGCACACTGCAAGCCCAATGATAGAAATGCCTATTCTTGTCTGCAATTGCTGACAAGAAGTCATGCTCTAGCTTTTTTGCGGGGTGGTGGAACGGAAGAACGGATATAGACAGCACATGGTGTGCTGTCCGCATCTTTTGTGGCCCCATTGTAATGAATAAGTCCACATCCGTTGCGCAAAGTTGGGGAACAGATGCAGACACATAAATACGGTCGTCTGAATGAGCCCTTTAACTGCTGTTCACCCGTCAACCAACTTCTCTCTAATGTGTATGGCCAGCTTAATACTTCTACCTAAAATCCTGTCTGGAAAACTATGGAAGGATTGCTGAATCTTCGATTCTCACCTTGTTTGGTGGCTCCTTATGAAAATAAGTGATTTCTCCACTGCCGGTACCAACCAAGGCAAGAAGTTGCTGGATTTTTTTCCTGTCCTCCAGTTCTCTACAGTAAAATACAAGAATATGAAAGGTCTTATAATGCTACATGGAATTTTATGCATCAACCAATAAATCTGTAAATGGGCCAACCCAAAATGTCAGACATTCAGGGAGATGGGAAGTTGTGCGCTACATATTCTATTGATCGTACAAGCTCTCACTGGTGCTCACATTTATTTTTACAGACATATCATTAATGTACACCACTGCAACCAATTACAGTATATTGCTTCAATATATCCAAAAATGGGACAACTTAGAAAATGGTCTTAAAGGGGTTGTCTCACTTAGAACATTAGTTTATATGTTAAATAGAACGCTATGACAAAGAACTTACTAATATACTTCTTCATACTATATTGTCTCCTCCTCTAGTAAAGTGTCATTTATAGAATGCTTGTTGTCAGGGGTTACGGCCACAGCTGCAATCCAACAAGTGGCCGCGTCTGCTCAGTTGGTTGTAAAGCTACGTCTTCAGTGGTGGCTGGGATCACAGAAGCGAGCGCACATAGCCGCTCATGCGCAGTAGCTCCCTACCATCCCGGCCACCTCATGTACTGTGAGCTGCTCCCGGCAATGGTAGAAACCAAGGAGCAGTTCAAGAGAACAAAAGAGGGCGGCAAGCTAGTGAAGCCACCGGGGGGCTGCGCTGAGGCTGCGGTTTTACTCAGCAGACCGAAGGTGTTTTTGACTCATTATCATCCTTGGGAGTGCGCACACCCAGACAAGGGGCGGGGATACTGCGTCCAAGCGCCGCCAGTCACACCAACAGGCCCCACCCCCTAGAGAGCCAAAAGTCCTGCACTGAAGAGGGGAGACAACCCCTTTAACAAAAAAAAATAAAAAATCTGTTTTGTTTATACAGGTCATATTCAGACCTAGGTACTTTCATGGTTAAAAACTACAAACAAACCCTACCTGGTCTGATCCTGTAGTCATGGGCTCTGCCCCCCTCCTCTGTCAGCAGGTTATCAAGAAGAGGGAGCGGAGTAACATGACTGCAGGATCAGGCTACAAAGGGTTTGTCCGACACCCCCACCGATCACGTGCATGAAGGGAAGGCGTGCACAGTGCGGTCTCCCTTCTTTCTTCCTGCGCGCTGTAGGCAGCGAGCAGGAAGAGAGAAGGGAGACCGCACTCTGCGCGCCTTTCCTTCATACAGCTGATTGGCGGGGTTTTAGGTGTTGGACCCCCGCCAATCTGATATTGATGACCTATCCCTTCTATACATAACACTAGTCTAAAGGTGGATTTACAGAGGGAGATATTGGGCAGATTATCGGGAACAAACGTTTCAGCGAATGCTCACTACCGACAATCTGCCCATGTAAAGGTACTGCTGATGATCCGATGAACGTGCGAGAAACTTATTCATCGGGTGAATCGTTTCTGGGCAGCAGATCGTGGTGTCTAAACAGGGATCTGCTGCCCATTAACAATGCAGCTGTAATACTGTCATACCATGGAGGAGAGGAACCTCTCCACTGAACAAGCAGCCGAATGTCGGAAAGGAACGCTTCCTTCCTGACAGTTGGCTAAATCCACCTTAACAGGAGAGAGGGGGAGAAGCAGCTTGGCAACAGTCACACCATGCCACTCTTTATCAAAGCCTGTGTAATTAATCATGTTTTAAAAAAAAAAAATAATAATTAAATAAATAAAAAAAAAAAATAATAAAAAAAGCTAATTTAGGGCCCTTTCACAATTGCGTTCTTTTCTTCCGGCACAGAGTTCCGTCGTCGGGGCTCTATGCCGGAAGAATCCTGATCAGTTTTATCCTAATGCATTCTGAATGGAGAGAAATCCGTTCAGGATGCATCAGGATGTCTTCAGTTCCGGACCGGAGCGTTTTTTGGCCGGAGAAAATACCGCAGCATGCTGCGCTTTTTGCTCCGGCCAAAAATCCTGAACTTGCCGCAAGGCCGGATCCGGAATTAATGCCCATTGAAAGGCATTAACCCGGATCCGGCCTTAAGCTAAACGTCGTTTCGGCGCATCGCCGGATCTGACGTTTAGCTTTTTCAGAGTGGTTACCATGGCTGCCGGGACGCTAAAGTCCTGGCAGCCATGGTAAAGTGTAGTGGGGAGCGGGGGAGCAGTATACTTGCCGTCCGTGCGGCTCCCGAGTGACGTCAGGGCGCACCACGCGCATGGATGACGTGATCACATGGACACGTCATCCATGCGCATGGGGCGCTCTGACGTCATTCTGGAGCGCCCCGGGAGCCGCACGGACTGTAAGTATACTGCTCCCCACTACTACTATGGCAGCCAGGACTTTAATAGCGTCCTGGCTGCCATAGTAACACTGAACGCATTTTGAAGACGGATCAGTCTTCAAATGCTTTCAGTTCACTTGCGTTTTTCCGGATCCGGCGTGTAATTCCGGCAAATGGAGTACACGCCGGATCCGGCCAACGCAAGTGTGAAAGAGCCCTTATAGAGATCATCAGTTACATCGCTGTCAGAGACCCCTGACCTGATCTTTAGCCTGTCATTTTCGGAGTACAGCCGCAACACATGCTCACGTTCCTGGAAGAGGTAAACCTGCATATCGCTCAGCGCCCTTTGAAGCTCTGCAATCTCCTCTTCGCGTTGGCGCATCTCCCACTGAAGCTTGTGCTGTCAATGAGAAGTGACAGTAACTGTTCAGTAGACATATTCTCTATTATGTCACCCGTGAGACTGTGCGTAATTGACAGAGAATCAAGTTGTCCTGTCTGCAGATAAAAAAAACTGGAGAACAAATTTGTATAAAAATGGCAAGGACTGAGCTCCCCCGCTCACAATGAGCTAGAGCAGTGCTGGCCAACCTGCGGCCCTCCAGCTGTTGTAAAACTACAACTCCCACCATGCCCTGCTGTAGGCTGATAGTTGTAGGCAGACTGGGCATACTGGGAGTTGTAGTTTTGCAACAGCTGGAGAGCTGCAGGTTGGCCATCCCTGAGCTAGAGCAAAGAACGCTCTGACAGGCTCAATGCAACCATGAATTACATTTGAATACTGTATTTTCTTTGCAGCATTTATCACCATGGAGGACATTTTGATATTCTAAAGCAGTGATCCCCAACCAGTAGTTCACAACGCTTGCTCAGATGATGTAAGTGTAGGAGAGAGGCCTGCTGCTGTTCTATGTCTAACGACTGGACATGGGAGTCAATAGCTCACTACACACGGTTTATTCTTATAGGCCACTGGGGGGGGGGGGTAGGTAATGTAAGTACTAGGGGGATTAAACCTACCGAGGCAACTTCAGAGGGGCATTAAACGTGCTGGGGGCGATTCAAAGGTCATTAAACTTGCTGGGGGTCTACTTGGGGACTACAAAGGGCATTATAACTGCTCTGGGCACTTTAGGGGACCATTATAACTACTGAGGTCACTACGGGGGCATTATACCTACTGGGGTTAATACAGGGTCCATTATAACTGCTAAGGGCACTATAGGCGGAATTATAGCTCCTAGGAGCTCTATAGGGGGCATTATAACTACTGGGGCACTATAGGTGACATTATAACTACTGGGGGCACTACAGAGGGAATCTAGATTTTCAGCCATGAAAATACTGAAGTCTAAATATAGAACCCAATTGACAGCATGCATATGGTTGTCACTAACCATAAGGGCTCATGCACACGACCGTATGTATTTTGCGGTCCGCAAAAAACTGATCTGGAAAAAATACGGATGACGTCTGTGTGCATTCCGTATTTTGCGGAACGGAACAGTTGACCTCTAAATAGAACTTTACTATACTTGTCCAATAATAGGACATATTCTATTTTTTTGCGGAACGGAAATACGAAAAAAAAAAAAAACGAAAAAAAAACAGAACAGACACGGAAAGAAAATACGTTCATGTGCATGAGCCCTAATCCAGATTTTGAAAGACCAGCAGAAGACATGAAGCACTGGGTCACACTGAACTGTTCACTGTTATTTTTAAACGTTTCCTGTTGGTTCATGGTTTCTACAATCTCTGTGTTAAAGGGGTTATCTAATTTCAAGAAACCCCCCCCCCCCCCCCACCCCACACGTGCCGGGCCCCTCACCGGTAATATACTTAACCCGCTCTCCTCATCGCCGCTGCTGCTTCTCCCTGCACACGGATGAAAACATCCAGTGTTGGCGGGAGCAGCCAATCGCAGGCAGGGCCTCCCTATCGTCACCCGCGATGGAGGCTTGTCCCCCAACAACCCAGCACAAGTGGGGGGTGGGTTTCTTGAAACTGGATAACCCCTTTAAGTGTGGCTTGCAACCATCCCTCTGTTTTGAATGTGGGTATCATGATAAGAAAGGTTGGGGGCCACTGTTCCAAGGGATTCTCAGTTAGGGCTCATGCACACAACCGTATCAGTACTGCGGTCGACAAACCACTGATTCACAAAATATGGGAACCTGCCACATGCAATCTGCATTTTTCTTACTCCCATAACTAGTAATTACTATTCTTGTCCACAATACAGACCAGAATAGGACATGTTCTATAATTTGCAGAACGTACATATGATGGAAATACACCTAAGGTGGGAACACCCCATTAATGACACTGTATACATCAAGAATGGCTGACATGAGCTCATCACATCCCATCCTTGTTGTGACCAAACCCGCTAATTCACCTGCTCTTCATAAGTAGCTTTGTACTGTTCCAGCCTCTTCACTAGATCTTCATGCTCTTCATCAAATTCTGCAATCTTCCGGCGGTAATACTCCAGCAGCTCGCGGGACGGACGCAGGTATGCCAGGCGCTCGTTAATTGGCGGCAGAGGGGTGGAGTCAACTGGCTGAGGGGTAAAGCTGTAGGATACAGAGGAGTCTGGAGTGTGGGGGGCTTGGTACCTGAGAAGGAGAGGAGAAGTGAAACCAGAGAGGCCTCCTCCAAGTCAAATTTGTGGTGCTCTATTATCCACCATAGTGTCAGCTGCTGCCATCATCCCATTTTTGAAGGCAAGCGACGTCACTGTCACATTAAGTGGATTACTCTTTAGAAATGAAATGTTCCCCAGTGATGATGAGCTGAACATGGTTTGGTGGAACCACTGCTGGTGTAATGCTTGTTGTAGCACACTGACAGAGAGTTGTCCATAGTGCACAGCCCTGCACCCTGTCCCCTCATCTATATCAGGCACCATCCTTACTTACCTGCACTACATAATACAATTAGACCCCTTTAAAGGTGTGACAAAAAGAAATGGGGGAGCAAAGAAATATTATATCACATTATGGCATACATCCAAAGAACTGTGTTGCATCCCTGTGGCTCACCTGCTTTCTCGGTGGTCTCTGGGTGGTGACAGTGCCATGTTTGCAATATGCACAAATTAAATGGATCTGGGAAAGAAAAAGAAAACACCACCATTAATAAACAGTTATATGACATATGATGTGGATTAAGGCCTTGTTCAAATTTCTGATTTTCACCGACATGTGCTGTCCGCATTTTCCATGTGCTGTCCGCATTTTCCATGTGCACATACCCATTATCTTTAATGTATTTGTTCACACAAGAATATATATATATATATATATATATATAATCCAGAAAAGTAGGCGGCACTCCGAGAAAGATGACAAGTGAACTTTATTCACCCAGGTGGTGCAACGTTTCGGTTCTTCACTAGAACCTTTTTCAAGCAAAGTAACAACTCAAAATCACAACATTATATACAGGTGAATTAATTAGCATGTTCAACATGTGACCACACTCCACCCAGTGGGTGTGTTACAAAACATGATCAGCCAATACCAACAGTGTATATATCCAAAAAGAAAAAAAGAGAAACTAAATGTACATACATTGAAGCATACATGAGAAAAATATATTTTGCATATAGAAATCATTAGTGATATACATATTTGTAGACAGTGTATCCATAATCACAAACTGTACCGATCAATTACAGAGTCGATCCGCCCAATAGTGCACTGTGATATGATAAACTATAAGGAGACATAGCAGAGAGGATGGGGAAACGATCGAAAAAACATACAAGAGGGACAAGAAGAAACCTGCCATGCCGTTGTTCCGCGTTGTTTGTATTCCACTGCGCAAACGCAGTATCGCACCATTCAGGGATATCCAGGCCGAGGACTTCTGATGTCATCAAAAACCGGCCGCAGCGTCATCTTACAGAGTCTCGCCCCACGCGCATGCTCAGTGGACACGGTCTGTTCCCGGCACCATCTTACTTGATGGAAACAGATCGCTGCGTCTATTAACTCAGTGTAATACATCCTAGCCACTTAATCAAAGGGTATGGGCAACCCAGAAAGAAGGGGACAGTCTAGAAACCAGAATGTCACCCATCATATCCACATGAAGTCATGCTGCGGTCACGATCTCGCGGTCCCTGCAAGAACGACATTGTGGTTACTGAGTGCCCTCATACCCAAGAGGGATCTCCTCTATTGGGCATACGGATGTCACAAAGTATAGACAGCAGCTAAATATCTTATAACTCAAGTTACCCCTGGTGCTTATCAGGATGCGCAAACGGCAAATAAAAACATTTTTGCAGGTGACTAAAAGGTAATGAAAATAACCATGAAGGACAAAAAATACGTCCCACATAACCCTCTTCTCTATAGTATGTTTCGATCACCCCGACCGTCTATGCCAATCCTCAAATGGTGAAGTGTGAGTGATCTATATGAAAAAAAGAAGAAAAAATAGTTAATTGTTAGGCGAGAAAAAAATATATATTTAAATTGAGTTAATTAACTCCCTTAGTGTATACACGAGACGCCTACTGACATCCGACCTGACTTCAGGGGCAAGCCAACCTATAAAACATCCCCAAAATTGTAATCTACATTTAAGCCATGAGGCTTCAAACTACCCAGCCTGTGAATCCAGCTCAGCTCTCTGTGTCTCAATGCCTTGGATCTATCCCCACCTCGCCTAGGTTGGGGAATCTGGTCCACTATCCAGCATTTCAGGTCGCCCTCCTTATGTTTGGCTTCCGTGAAATGCTTGGATACCGGTAGGTCTTTCCTTTTTTTTCTAATACTCAAACGGTGGTTATTAAGGCGAGTTTTCAATTCCGTTGTCGTCTCCCCTACATATAATAAATTGCATGGACAAGATAGTACATAGACAACGTAGCTGGAGTCACAGGTTAGGTGAAAAGGAATTTTGAAAGATTCTCCCGTCACAGGGTGTATAAAGACCTTCCCCTTACGAATGTATCTGCAGTTGACGCAGTTGAGGCAGGGATAACACCCCAGACCCAACTGCGCCAACGTAGTCTGTTTTAAGGATCCCTTTGAGCCTATATCTGCCTTCACCAACTGATCCTTCAAATTCCTGGATCTACGGTATGAGAGAAGAGGTGGGCGTTGGAATTCAGAAATGTCACTAAAACTAGTGCCTAGTAGGCCCCAATGTTTGTTCAAAATTTTATTGACCGAAGGACTATGTTCACCATATACCGAAATAAAAGGAATTCTGGCCACCTTGTGTGTAGTTTTACGTGGTGTTAAGAGGTCAACTCTATCCAAACTCTGTACTCTGTTGATGTGTTCTTTTAACAGCCGCTTAGGATAGCCCCTATCCTGAAATTTATGGGCCATGGAGCTCAAGGTCTCTTCTAGTTTAGTCTCATTAGATACTATACGTTTGGCTCTAAGAAACTGGGAGAAGGGCAATGATTGTATCATTTTCCTAGGATGAGAGCTGTTGAAACAGAGCAACGTATTTAATGAAAAACAGTCTTTTTTAGACTCAACTCTACGAAAACCGGAGGAACACGGCGACGCATCAGGAGGGGTGGACGTGGACACAGGAGGTGCAGGCAAATTACGGAACAACAAGGTTCGACCCACGACATCCAAGACCAACATAGTAAAGAGAAAGTAACTGTAGTCAACCTATCCTCCAAAGAACTAACCCCCATTCAAGTGAGTGTTCTTTCAAAGGGGTTTTCATTCTGTCCTAGTTCACGCACTAATTGGTTTGAGTTGGAATGTAATTTATTTTCCTTTTTCCGTCGCATTAAATTAGCAGTGTGGTCGCACAATAAGGATGGGGTAGTTAGACCCAAATTGAGTGAGTTCACCATGGGGTCTTTGAAACTATTCCATAAGAGCAATTTTGTACCAATCATCAATGAACCGGCAGTGGAAGCATACATTGCTGCGGTCCGACGGGGTATCTCTGAACTCAGGTCATCCTTACAGGGTGATGTTGACTTCAGACATCCCAATCTGACCACTGCCGAGGCCGAGGCTCTCAGGTCCATCAGAACTGATCCCACCCTTACCCTAAAGCCTGCGGACAAGGGGGGTGCAGTCGTACTGATGGACACTGAGAAGTATGTAGGTGAGATTATGCGCCAGTTGGGGGATTCATATGTCTACAGAGTCTTAGACTCGGATCCCAAATTCATGATTACTGGTATTATAAATAGATGCCTGAGGGAAGCCATGACGGCAGGCATCATCGATGAGGGTCTTTGTGACTATCTTGAGGTGGCACATCCGGTCACCCCGGTGATCTATGTGCTGCCCAAGATTCACAAGACCCTCATCGACCCCCCGGGAAGACCGATTGTCTCGGGTAATGACTCCATTTTTAGTGGCATTGCAATTTTTTTGGATAAAGTTTTACGTGACTTCTCAACTGGTGGCTCTTCCTACATACAAGATACATCAGATTTCCTTGTTAAACTTCATGACATTGACCTGACACAGATACCCACAATACTATTGGCATCGTTTGATGTCACGTCACTATACACTTCGATAGTGCACGAGAGGGGCATTCAGGCAGTTGAAAAAATGCTGAGAACATCTACATACACCCCACAGGCCAGTGAGTTCATTGTAGATTTGCTCAGGATTGTACTGCAATACAATTACTTTTTATTTGGAGATACATTTTATTTACAACAGCGGGGTGTGGCAATGGGGTCCCATGTGGCCCCCACCTACGCAAATATTTTTATGCGGTGTTATGAGGAAGATGTCGTCTATTTGTCCCACCACTTCAGACATGTGCTGAGGTGGTGGAGATACATCGACGACATCTTCCTCATATGGACAGGTTCTGAGATAGAGTTGATCGATTTTCATGGCTTTCTTAATAGCCATGATTCGGATCTGCAGTTTACTCTCATTCACTCCGCAACTGAGATCCAGTTCTTGGACACTAAAGTGGTGTTCAAGGAAGGGGTGCTGCAGACCGAACTGTACACCAAACCCACTGATGTGAATACGTTGCTCTGTTTCAACAGCTCTCATCCTAGGAAAATGATACAATCATTGCCCTTCTCCCAGTTTCTTAGAGCCAAACGTATAGTATCTAATGAGACTAAACTAGAAGAGACCTTGAGCTCCATGGCCCATAAATTTCAGGATAGGGGCTATCCTAAGCGGCTGTTAAAAGAACACATCAACAGAGTACAGAGTTTGGATAGAGTTGACCTCTTAACACCACGTAAAACTACACACAAGGTGGCCAGAATTCCTTTTATTTCGGTATATGGTGAACATAGTCCTTCGGTCAATAAAATTTTGAACAAACATTGGGGCCTACTAGGCACTAGTTTTAGTGACATTTCTGAATTCCAACGCCCACCTCTTCTCTCATACCGTAGATCCAGGAATTTGAAGGATCAGTTGGTGAAGGCAGATATAGGCTCAAAGGGATCCTTAAAACAGACTACGTTGGCGCAGTTGGGTCTGGGGTGTTATCCCTGCCTCAACTGCGTCAACTGCAGATACATTCGTAAGGGGAAGGTCTTTATACACCCTGTGACGGGAGAATCTTTCAAAATTCCTTTTCACCTAACCTGTGACTCCAGCTACGTTGTCTATGTACTATCTTGTCCATGCAATTTATTATATGTAGGGGAGACGACAACGGAATTGAAAACTCGCCTTAATAACCACCGTTTGAGTATTAGAAAAAAAAGGAAAGACCTACCGGTATCCAAGCATTTCACGGAAGCCAAACATAAGGAGGGCGACCTGAAATGCTGGATAGTGGACCAGATTCCCCAACCTAGGCGAGGTGGGGATAGATCCAAGGCATTGAGACACAGAGAGCTGAGCTGGATTCACAGGCTGGGTAGTTTGAAGCCTCATGGCTTAAATGTAGATTACAATTTTGGGGATGTTTTATAGGTTGGCTTGCCCCTGAAGTCAGGTCGGATGTCAGTAGGCGTCTCGTGTATACACTAAGGGAGTTAATTAACTCAATTTAAATATATATTTTTTTCTCGCCTAACAATTAACTATTTTTTCTTCTTTTTTTCATATAGATCACTCACACTTCACCATTTGAGGATTGGCATAGACGGTCGGGGTGATCGAAACATACTATAGAGAAGAGGGTTATGTGGGACGTATTTTTTGTCCTTCATGGTTATTTTCATTACCTTTTAGTCACCTGCAAAAATGTTTTTATTTGCCGTTTGCGCATCCTGATAAGCACCAGGGGTAACTTGAGTTATAAGATATTTAGCTGCTGTCTATACTTTGTGACATCCGTATGCCCAATAGAGGAGATCCCTCTTGGGTATGAGGGCACTCAGTAACCACAATGTCGTTCTTGCAGGGACCGCGAGATCGTGACCGCAGCATGACTTCATGTGGATATGATGGGTGACATTCTGGTTTCTAGACTGTCCCCTTCTTTCTGGGTTGCCCATACCCTTTGATTAAGTGGCTAGGATGTATTACACTGAGTTAATAGACGCAGCGATCTGTTTCCATCAAGTAAGATGGTGCCGGGAACAGACCGTGTCCACTGAGCATGCGCGTGGGGCGAGACTCTGTAAGATGACGCTGCGGCCGGTTTTTGATGACATCAGAAGTCCTCGGCCTGGATATCCCTGAATGGTGCGATACTGCGTTTGCGCAGTGGAATACAAACAACGCGGAACAACGGCATGGCAGGTTTCTTCTTGTCCCTCTTGTATGTTTTTTCGATCGTTTCCCCATCCTCTCTGCTATGTCTCCTTATAGTTTATCATATCACAGTGCACTATTGGGCGGATCGACTCTGTAATTGATCGGTACAGTTTGTGATTATGGATACACTGTCTACAAATATGTATATCACTAATGATTTCTATATGCAAAATATATTTTTCTCATGTATGCTTCAATGTATGTACATTTAGTTTCTCTTTTTTTCTTTTTGGATATATACACTGTTGGTATTGGCTGATCATGTTTTGTAACACACCCACTGGGTGGAGTGTGGTCACATGTTGAACATGCTAATTAATTCACCTGTATATAATGTTGTGATTTTGAGTTGTTACTTTGCTTGAAAAAGGTTCTAGTGAAGAACCGAAACGTTGCACCACCTGGGTGAATAAAGTTCACTTGTCATCTTTCTCGGAGTGCCGCCTACTTTTCTGGATTACATATTGGGGTAAGAAGCCTAATCCCCTGGATACGTGCACCCTCTTTTTCTTTGATTGTGTTCCAGTGCCGCCATTTTTCCTGTGTATATATATATATATATATATTTATTTTTTTACTAAAAAACGTTGGTCCCTGATGCAGACCAAACACGTCCACTGAAGTCTATGGGTCCATGAAAAGCCACCGACATGTCAAGGATGGCATCTGTGTTCTTCAATGTTTCACGTATTCTATAGAAAGTACTTCTCAGCTGAGCAGTGTCCGTGGAATACAGAGGACAAAAAAACAGACACATGGACCAAACATGGATATCTTCATAGACGAAACACGAATGGATTTATCCATGAACCTCAAACAAACACAGAAATGTGAATGAGGCCTGAGGATCATTTCATTTTTTAAGGGATTTTCAATGACAAATCGGTTGTAACATTTATCCCCTATCCACAGGGGAAACTTTTTTCCTGTGTCCGTGAAAAAAAAAGAGGAAGGTGTCGGTGATTTTTTTGAGGCTTGATTAGAATATTTCTGAGGTAATTATCAAAATTTTACAGCTCATAGTAAATACTTTTCCAATATGTCCGTAAGAAATATTGCGTTGCGTGAAAATCGCAGCATGTTCTATACACTGTGTGCAGAATTATTAGGCAAATGAGTATTTTGACCACATCATCCTCTTTATGCATGTTGTCTTACTCCAAGCTGTATAGGCTCGAAAGCCTACTACCAATTAAGCATATTAGGTGATGTGCATCTCTGTAATGAGAAGGGGTGTGGTCTAATGACATCAACACCCTATATTAGGTGTGCATAATTATTAGGCAACTTCCTTTCCTTTGGCAAAATGGGTCAAAAGAAGGACTTGACAGGCTCAGAAAAGTCAAAAATAGTGAGATATCTTGCAGAGGGATGCAGCACTCTTAAAATTGCAAAGCTTCTGAAGCGTGATCATCGAACAATCAAGCGTTTCATTCAAAATAGTCAACAGGGTCGCAAGAAGCGTGTGGAAAAACCAAGGCGCAAAATAACTGCCCATGAACTGAGAAAAGTCAAGCGTGCAGCTGCCAAGATGCCACTTGCCACCAGTTTGGCCATATTTCAGAGCTGCAACATCACTGGAGTGCCCAAAAGCACAAGGTGTGCAATACTCAGAGACATAGCCAAGGTAAGAAAGGCTGAAAGACGACCACCACTGAACAAGACACACAAGCTGAAACGTCAAGACTGGGCCAAGAAATATCTCAAGACTGATTTTTCTAAGGTTTTATGGACTGATGAAATGAGAGTGAGTCTTGATGGGCCAGATGGATGGGCCCGTGGATGGATTGGTAAAGGGCAGAGAGCTCCAGTCCGACTCAGACGCCAGCAAGGTGGAGGTGGAGTACTGGTTTGGGCTGGTATCATCAAAGATGAGCTTGTGGGGCCTTTTCGGGTTGAGGATGGAGTCAAGCTCAACTCCCAGTCCTACTGCCAGTTTCTGGAAGACACCTTCTTCAAGCAGTGGTACAGGAAGAAGTCTGCATCCTTCAAGAAAAACATGATTTTCATGCAGGACAATGCTCCATCACACGCGTCCAAGTACTCCACAGCGTGGCTGGCAAGAAAGGGTATAAAAGAAGAAAATCTAATGACATGGCCTCCTTGTTCACCTGATCTGAACCCCATTGAGAACCTGTGGTCCATCATCAAATGTGAGATTTACAAGGAGGGAAAACAGTACACCTCTCTGAACAGTGTCTGGGAGGCTGTGGTTGCTGCTGCACGCAATGTTGATGGTGAACAGATCAAAACACTGACAGAATCCATGGATGGCAGGCTTTTGAGTGTCCTTGCAAAGAAAGGTGGCTACATTGGTCACTGATTTGTTTTTGTTTTGTTTTTGAATGTCAGAAATGTATATTTGTGAATGTTGAGATGTTATATTGGTTTCACTGGTAAAAATAAATAATTGAAATGGGTATATATTTGTTTTTTGTTAAGTTGCCTAATAATTATGCACAGTAATAGTCACCTGCACACACAGATATCCCCCTAAAATAGCTAAAACTAAAAACAAACTAAAAACTACTTCCAAAAATATTCAGCTTTGATATTAATGAGTTTTTTGGGTTCATTGAGAACATGGTTGTTGTTCAATAATAAAATTAATCCTCAAAAATACAACTTGCCTAATAATTCTGCACTCCCTGTATTCTGTGTTTTTCACGCAGCCCTGGCCCCAAAGAAGTGAATAGGGCTGCGTGAAAAACGCATTGCACCCGCAAGCAAGTGCGGGTGCGATGCGTTTTTCACTGATGGTTGCATCAAAACAGGAAAAAAGGAGATTTTTGTGAAACTCACCTGTAAAATCTTTTTCTCGTAATTTCCATTGGGGGACACAGACCATGGGTATAGCTTAGAGATATTACTAGGAGGGACACTATGCAAAAAAAGAAGCTCCTCCTCCTCGGGCTATACCCCCAGGCACCTCCAGGAGAACTTCAGTCGTTGCAAAAGCAGTAGGAGAAGGAGAACGGAAACAAAACATTATGGAAACCATCACACAGCACACCCTAAGGCGTAAACCAAAAAAAGGGGGCGGGAGCTGTGTCCCCCAATGGAAATTACGAGAAAAAGATTTTACAGGTGAGTTTCACAAAAATCTCCTTTTCTCGTTCATTCCATTGGGGGACACAGACCATGGGACGTCCCAAAGCAGTCCATGGGGTGGGAAAAAAGAACAAATCCAACACCGCCAGGAATAAACGTCCAGTAGTCAAACCGGAACCACAGCCTGCAATACCCTGCGCCCAAGAGCAGCATCAGCCGAGGCCAGAGAGTGTAACTGATAAAACTTTGTGAAAGTATGTAAGGACGACCAAGTGGCCGCCTTACACAACTGGGAAACGGATGCGCGATTGCGTCTAGCCCAGGAAGCACCCACTGCCCTTGTGGAGTGAGCGGTAATCCGCGACGGCGGAACGTGGCCGCGAGCGCGATATGCCGCAGCAATAGCGGAACGGATCCACCGCGCCACGGTGACCTTGGAAGCCGCCAGGCCCTTACGGGACCCTTCAGGAATCACAAAGAGAGAGTCTGAACGCCGGAAGGAAGCGGTAGCCCCCAGGTACACCTTCAGGGCCCTGACGACGTCCAGGGAGTGGAGAGCGCATTCCTTGGGGTTCACCGGAGAAGGACAAAAAGAGGGCAGGACAAGATCCTCGTTAAGGTGGAAGGGAGAAACCACCTTGGGCAAAAAAAGAAGGCACCGGTCTGAGCACCACCTTATCCTGGTGAAAGACCAGAAAAGGTTCCCGGCAGGAAAGTGCGGCCAGCTCCGAAACTCGCCTGATGGAGGTTATGGCCACCAGAAAAACTACCTTCCAGGTGAGTAAAACCAGAGAGATCTCCCTCAGAGGTTCAAAAGGCGCCGCCTGAAGGGCGCGCAGAACCAAGTTGAGATCCCAGGGGGGCAAGGGAGGCACATACGGAGGAACCGAATGCGCCACCCCCTGCAGGAAGGTTTTTACAGGTCTCAAAAAGGCAATGGACCTCTGAAAAAAGATAGCCAAAGCAGAAACCTGACCCTTTAAAGAACTGAGCGACAGACCCATGTCGAGGCCGGACTGGAGAAAAGACAGCACCACTGGGACAGAGAAACGTAGGGGCGAGTAGCCCGATTTCTCACAAAACACCAGGAAGGCCTTCCAGGTGCGATAATAGATTCGTGAAGAAGCCGGCTTTCGAGCCCTGATCATGGTTCTTACCACCGCATCAGAGAAGCCTCTCTTCCTCAGGATGGCGGTCTCAACAGCCACGCCGTTAAACGCAGCTGCCGTGAATTCTGGTGGAAGAGCGGCCCCTGAGACAAGAGATCCTCTCTGTCGGGCAGAGGCCACGGGACGTCCGCCAACATACGAGCGACGCTGGAGAACCAGGCGCGACGAGGCCAATCCGGAGCGACGAGAATGGTTGGTATCCCCTCCGCCTCGATCTTGCGCAGCACCTTCGGCAACAGAGGAATCGGAGGGAAGACGTAAAGGAGGCTGAACCGCTGCCATGGAAATACCAGCGCGTCCACCCCGTCCGCCCGTGGGTCTCGAGCGCGGGCAAGATACACCGGCACCTTGTGGTTGAGCCGGGAAGCCATCAAATCTACGTCCGGACGGCCCCATCGGTGGCAGATGTCCTCGAACACCTCCGGATGGAGAGACCACTCTCCCGGATCCACCTTGGTGCGACTCAGAAAATCCGCCGTCCAATTGTCGACTCCCGGGATGTACACTGCCGACAATACTGGAACATGAGACTCCGCCCATAAGAGGATCCTCGCTACTTCCCGCATTACTGCCCGACTGCGAGTCCCGCCCTGATGGTTGACATAAGCCACAGCCGTGGCATTGTCCGACTGAACCCGCACCGGGCGAGTCGCCAGGAGAGGAGTCCAATGGGAGAGGGAGTGGAAAATCGCCCTCAATTCCAAAACGTTTATCGGGAGACGGGATTCCTCCGTCGACCAGACACCCTGAACTGTGAGGTTCCGGAGAACACCTCCCCAACCGATGAGGCTGGCGTCGGTGGTGACTATCGTCCAGGAGAACGGAAGGAAGGACTTTCCTGACGATAGGTTCAGGGGAGACTGCCACCAAGGGAGAGACGCTCGAACTTGCCGGGACAGACGAACAGGAGTGTCTAGACCCCGAGGGTTCTTGTTCCAGAGGGCAAGGATCATCTGTTGTAGCGGACGAGTGTGAAATTGGGCGTACGGAATCGCCTCGAAAGAGGAGACCATAAGGCCCAGCACCCGCATGCACTCCCGAATGGTGGGACGTGGAGAGCGTAGAAGGAGCACCATTGCCAGACGAATCTGGGAAGCCTTGGAATCTGGAAGAAACACCCGAGAAATCGAGGTGTCCAAGATCATCCCCAGGAACGAGAGTCTCTGGGAGGGGTGCAGAGAGGACTTGGGGAGATTGATCAGCCATCCGAACCGTTCCAGGGATTGAACCGTGATTCGGATGCTGTCCTCGGCCTGTGGAAGAGACGGAGCTTTTATCAAGATGTCGTCTAGGTATGGTAACAAAGAGATGCCCCTGGTGCGAAGAAGCGCCATGAGAGGCGCCAGAATCTTCGTAAAAAACTCGAGGGGCGGTTGCCAACCCAAAAGGTAGGGCGACGAACTGGTAATGACGCCCCCCTATGGCAAAGCGCAGAAAGCGATGGTGGGACTCTGCAATAGGGACGTGCAAGTAGGCGTCTTGAATGTCCACAGACGCGAGAAATTCTCCTGGAAGCAGAGAAGCAATAACGGAGCGAAGGGACTCCATGCGAAACTTCCGCACCCGTAGAAACTTGTTGAGAAGTTTTAGATCCAAGATTGGACGCACTGACCCCTCTTTCTTTGGAACAACGAACAGGTTTGAGTAAAAACCTGTCCCTTGCTCTTCTGGGGGAACGGGGGAAATGACACCACGGTCCAGAAGAGAGGAGACCGCAAAAAAGAGGTCCGAGGCCCTGGCTGGATCCCCCGGAACGCGAGAAGGGAAAAAACGTTCCGGCGGGCTGGACGCGAACTCCAACTTGTAGCCGGACGTCACCACTTCCAGAGCCCAGGCGTCCTGAACGTGAGCCCTCCAGACCTGTTGAAAGGAGAGCAGACGGCCCCCCACCACGAGGGGTGGGGGCACCCCTTCATGCGGAGGGTTGCTTGGGAGCAGGAGGACGGGCTGACTGCGCCCGAGGCCGCCAAGAAGGCTGGGGCTTGAAGAAAGGCTTCTTGCGGGAGTCCTGGGACCCCCCTGCCGATGAGGACGACGGCGTCCTGGCAGTGGAGAAGCGACGAAAGGACTGGCCCCGGAAACCTGAAGGCCGAGACCGAAAGGGACGCTTGGTCCTGGGCTGGGGTAGATGAGTGCTCTTGCCCCCTGTTGCGGCAGAAATGAATTCATCTAGTTGAGCCCCAAAGAGCCTGGACCCTTCAAAGGGAAGGTTAGCGAGGGATCGCTTGGATGAGGCATCAGCATCCCACACCTTCAGCCAGACCTCCCTGCGCTGAATGACAGAGAGGGCCGAAATACGGGCAAAGAGGGAGCCGATGTCCATTGAAGCCTCACAGAGATATTTAGACGCTTGAGACATCTGGATGATAAAATCCAGAGTATCTGCAGAGGCGTCCTGCTCTGACAGATCCTGGTGGTGGCGCTGCAACCACGTTGTAAGGGCTCTGGCGACCCAAGCCGACGCAAAGGCCGGTCGCAGGGAAGCGCCCGCCAGCGAGAAGATGGATTTGGAAAGCGAATCCCAACGTCTGTCCACCGCATCCTGCAGAGAGGAACCGTCTAGGACGGGAAGGGCCGTGTTCTTGGCTAACCTGGCCACCGGAGGATCTACCTTAGGGGAAGAAGTCCACTTTTCCACTGTGTCAGCTGGAAAAGGATAAAGCGTATCCATACGCTTGGTGGCCGAAAATTTTTGATTAGGTCGATCCCAAGCTTTTGATAGGACCGCAGTGAATTCCTCGTGAATAGGGAACACGGCGGACTCCTGTTTCTTGGGTGGAAAAAGGGAGAACTCCCGACTAGTGGAGGGAGGAGAATCCCCTTGTATATTAAAAGTGTCACGGACAGCTGCCACCAACTCGGTTACCATGGTGGAAAGCTTAGGCAGGGGTTCCCGCTCCGTGACTTCGTCCGATCCGGACAATTCCCCATCGGATTTGCGCTCCCTGCGAGGGGGAGAGTCAACCGGGCATGCCTCAAGGCGAGGGGGAGAAGCGGAGTCATCCGAGGAGGAATGCTGCCGCTCACGCTGCCTTTTAGAAGTCAGACGCCCTCTGTGAGAGTCGCTGAGAGGGGATGGAGTGGTGGATGCCACTGGAGTAGTAGCCGCCATGCGCTCCATGAAGGACATGGCTGCCTTGGCAACTAAGGCCAGATCAGCTGCCGCATTAGACATGGCGGAGGCCCAGGCGGGTACCGCTGGATCCGCAGGGGCAGAGGGAGGACCGGGCTGAGCAAGAGAAGGAGGCTGATCCTGTCCGGGAGCAGGGCATGAGTCACAGGAACCAGTGACAGAAAAAGGCCTAAGGCATATTTTACATGACTCCAGTGGAGCCTGAGAGGAAGCCTTGGAAGGCTTAGGGGCCCCAGGTTTAGGCATGATGGTATTCCAAAAAAGATTTCCTACCAGGTTGCTGCAATTCCTACCACCCAGGCAACAGCAGAAGTCTCCGGTCACCGAGAACTGAGGAGCTGCACGGCCGCAATCCAGCAGAGTCTCCGGCGTAGGGAGAGACAGAGCTGGACGCCGAGGCTCCGCCCCCTTGGACGCGTCATTGCGGCGCGAAATAAGCGCGCGCGCGCATTTCAAATACACCCCTTCGCCAGAAACGGCGCAGCGGGGGTTAATATCGGGAGGAGCAGGCCGGCGGGAGCTGCAGAGAGCGCAGCGGCCATAAGATAAAATACACTCCTTCAGTGCCAAGATTGCCGCCGATGCGGCCATAGTCTGAGCTGCAGGCAGGTATCAGTGGAATCACCAGCCCTCCCCAGAAAGGCCCCCTCCCAACGGGAAAAAATGCCCCCAGCCGGTCCTTCTCTAGCTCACCTCAGGTCACAGAGCGCCAGACAGACGACATGAAGGGGTGGGGGGAGGGGGGGGAAAGGAGGGAGATTGAAGCAGGCAATACTTATCTGCACAGCATGCTCCCTCGATGTCCAGACCAGCAGGGATTCACCTCTTCAGACGTCTGACTCCAATCAAGGAGAGCAGTGCTCTGGTGGAGGGTAGGCAGCAGGTGTCCCAGCAGCTGGTGGGATGCCAGAGCTAACATGTCGAGTCTGGATCCACTTTTCTTCTGTGGGGGAATGGGAGGTAGCCAGGAACCTTCAGAAGACCGTGGCAGACCCTCCACAGGGGCCAGGAAAGCGCAATGCTGACCTGCGTCCCCATCTGAAACCAGAAAAAAATAACAAACAGGAGAAGAATAAATGTCAACCTCCTTGAACGGACACTAAGCAAAGACTGAAGTTCTCCTGGAGGTGCCTGGGGGTATAGCCCGAGGAGGAGGAGCTTCTTTTTTTGCATAGTGTCCCTCCTAGTAATATCTCTAAGCTATACCCATGGTCTGTGTCCCCCAATGGAATGAACGAGAAAAAAAAAAGAACTGAACGCAATTGCAGACAAAACTGACTGAACGTGCTTGCAAAATAGTGCCTCAGGCCCCTTTCACACGAGTGAGTTTTCCACGCGAGTGCAATGCGTGACGTGAATGCATAGCACCCGCACTGAATCCTGACCCATTCATTTCAATGGGTCTGTGTACATGAGCGTTGTTTTTCACGCACCAGTTCTGCGTTGCGTGAAAATCGCAGCATGTTCTATATTCTGCGTTTTTCACGCAGCCCCATTCACTTCTATGGGGCCAGGGCTGCGTGAAAAACGCATTGCATCCGCAAGCAAGTGCGGGTGCGATGCGTTTTTCACTGATGGTTGCTAAGGCCACTTTCAACGCATTGTACCCGCACTGAATAGCGACCCATTCATTTCTATGGGGCTGTTCACATGAGCGGTGATTTTCACGCATCACTTATGCGTTGCGTGAAAATCGCAGCATGCTCTATATTCTGCATTTTTCACGCAACGCAGGCCCCATAGAAGTGAATAGGGTTGCGTGAAAATCGCAAGCATCCGCAAGCAAGTGCGGATGTGGTGCGATTTTCAAGCACGGTTGCTAGGAGACGATCGGGGTGGAGACCCGTTCATTATTATTTTCCCTTATAATATGGTTATAAGGGAAAATAATAGCATTCTGAATACAGAATGCATAGTAAAATAGCACTGGAGGGGTTAAAAAAAATATAAAAAATTATTTAACTCACCTTAGTCCACTTGATCGCGAAGCCCGGCTTCTCGTCTGTCTCCTTTGTTGAACAGGACCTGTGGTGAGCATTAATTACAGGAACAGGACCTGTGATGACGTCACTCCGGTCATCACATGATCTTTTACCATGGTGATGGATCATGTGATGACCAGAGTGACGTCACCACAGGTCCTTTTCCTGTAATTAATGCTCACCACAGGTCCTGTTCAACAAAGGAGACAGACGAGAAGCCGGGCTTCGCGATCAAGTGGACTAAAGTGAGTTAAATAATTTATTTATTTTAACCCCTCCAGCGCTATTTTACTATGCATTCTGTATTCAGAATGCTATTATTTTCCCTTATAACCATGTTATAAGGGAAAATAATACAATCTACAGAACACCGATCCCAAGCCCGAACTTCTGTGAAGAAGTTCGGGTTTGGGTACCAAACATACGCGATTTTTCTCACGCGAGTGCAAAACGCATTACAATGTTTTGCACTCGCGCTGAAAAATCGCGGGTGTTCCCGTAACGCACCCGCACATTTTCCCGCAACGCCCGTGTGAAAGAGGCCTAAGAGATGTTGTTTGTAAACCTTAAGCTTTTTATCACGCGCCTGAAAAACGCATCAAAACGCATTGCACCCGCGTGGAAAAAACTGAACTAAACGCAATCGCAGATAAAACTGACTGAACTTGCTTGCCAAATGGTGCGAGTTTCACTGAACGCACCCTGAACGCATCCGGACCTAATCTGTCACGCTCGTGTGAAAGGGGCTTTAGGCCCCTTTCACACGGGCGTTGCAGGAAAATGTGCGGGTGCATTACGGGAACACCCGCAATTTTTCCGCGCGAGTGCAAAACATTGTAATGCGTTTTGCACTCGCGTGAAAAAAATCACGCATGTTTGGTACTCAAACCCAAACTTCTTCACAGAAGTTCGGGCTTGGGATCGGTGTTCTGTAGATTGTATTATTTTCTCTTATAACATGGTTATAAGGGAAAATAATAGCATTCTGAATGCAGAATGCATAGTAAAATAGCCCTGGAGGGGTTAAAAAAATAAATAAAAATTATTTAACTCACCTTAGTCCACTTGATCGCGAAGCCCGGCTTCTCGTCTGTCTCCTTTGTTGAAATGGACCTGTGGTGAGCATTAATTACAGGAAAAGGACCTGTGGCGACGTCACTCCGGTCATCACATGATCCATCACCATGGTAAAAGATCATGTGATGACCGGAGTGACATCATCACAGGTCCTGTTCCTGTAATTAATGCTCACCACAGGTCCTGTTCAACAAAGGAGACAGAAGAGATGCCGGCTTCACGATCAAGTGGATTAAGGTGAGTTAAATAATTTTTTATTTTTTTTTAACCCCTCCAGCGCTATTTTACTATGCATTCTGTATTCAGAATGCTATTATTTTCCATTATAACCATGTTATAAGGGAAAATAATAACGATCGGGTCTCCATCCCGATCGTCTCCTAGCAACCGTGCGTGAAAATCGCACCGCATCCGCACTTGCTTGCGATTTTCACGCAACCCAATTCACTTCTATGGGGCCTGCGTTGCGTGAAAAACGCAGAATATACAGCATGCTGCGATTTTCACGCAACGCATAAGTGATGCGTGAAAATCACCGCTCATGTGAACAGCCCCATAGAAATGAATGGGTCGGTATTCAGTGCGGGTGCAATGCGTTCAATTCGCGCGGAATACTCGCCCGTGTGAAAGTGGCCTTAGCAACCATCAGTGAAAAACGCATCGCACCCGCACTTGCTTGCGGATGCAATGCGTTTTTCACGCAGCCCTGGCCCCATAGAAGTGAATGGGGCTGCGTGAAAAACGCAGAATATAGAACATGCTGCGATTTTCTCGCCCGTGTGAAAGGGGCCTTACAGTTCGGGAATGTATTGGATAATACTGACACATTGAACTCGTTTATCAGGGTCTGGCCTTAGCGTGTGCGGATGAAATTTTTTTAATATCCCATTCACTTTGCAGCTACTGTAATAATCTGTGGATTTTCCGCCCACAAATCCAGACAGGAAACCTGCTACATGTGAAAATGTCCAACCTGGAACATTTCTCATGGATCCATACAGCTTCCTGTTATACAGAACGGGGGGCACAGGACTCGTGATCTCAGCCCCCGGACCCTCCCCACAGATCTGACATGTCAACTGTCCTATGGATGTTCTAGATCAGAGGGGCCCTTTAATAAACCGTAGCCACCAATCCCAGCAGATATCTACCTATATTTTGCCATACCTTTGGCGGTGGAGTATTTTTTTTCACACCATATGAATGGAATGAGGTTATTTTTTTTCAGGGGTGAAATGACATTAAGAAGAAGGGGGTTCAGAAGAAACATTATACCATTTACCCTATCATTACTATGTAAAAAGTTCCCCATAGCAACCTGTCATGTCTTGAACTACATATTGCATAGGCAGCAACAGTCAGCTGGGTTTATAGGCACTTTCTAATAGGTAACAAGCTGTATACGCACCGGACTGGATCAGAACCGCAGCTCGCTGCACACTCCGCGGGTCCACAGCCGCCTCTGTCACACTGTACAACTGAAAACCAAACAAGCCGCTGTGCGAGCAACAGCCAATAGCAGAGCCGGTTCATCCGGAGCCAATCTGAAGCAGTTTCATTGCTTACAAGCGCCCGGTGGTCGATGGGAAATGTAGTTCGGGTGTTAGGGAAGGCGAACTGTACATGGCAGCTGTGCATTTATATATCATAACATAAAACAGTGGAAGGTAGCGAAAAAAGAGCGCAGTTTAAAAACGGGACTGAACCTATCCCATTTGTGCTTTCATTTTTGCACTCTGCCTAAGAGAAATGAGAGCTGCGGTCTGGTTGGTTGATAGGGACAGCAGCTCTTTAGGGTACTTTCACACTAGCGTTAAAGTTTTCCGGTATTGAGTTTCGTCAAAGGGGCTCAATACCGGAAAAAAAAACGCTTCAGTTTTATCCCTTCTCACACTGGCGTTTTAGCTTTCCGTTTGCGAGATCCGTTCAGGGCTCTCACAAGCGGTCCAAAACGGATCAGTTTTGCCCTAATGCATTCTGAATGGAAAAGGATCCGCTCAGAATGCATCAGTTTGCCTCCGTTCCGTCTCCATTCCACTTTAGAGGCGGACACCAAAACGCTCTCCGGCCAAAATTCTGGAACACTTGCCGGAATGCCGTATCCAGCATTAATTTCCATTGAAATGTATTAATGCCAGATCCAGTACCAAGTGTTCCAGAAAAAAGGATCTGGTTTGCTGGTCTGCACAGACCTTTAAAAATGTGAGAAAATAAATAACGGATCCGCTTTTCTGGATGGCACCGGAGAGACGGATCTGGTATTTCAATGCATTTGTCAGACGGATCCGTAAACAAATGCTATCCGTTTGCATATGGATTTCCGGATCCGGCAGGCAGTTCCGTTGCCGGAATCCTCTAACGCAAGTGTGAAAGTACCCTAAGTTCTCCTCTGTACTACTTAGGCTTTGTTCACATTGGCGTTAGTGGCTTTGCTGCAAATTATAAAATAGCTCTGTGTTCCAACACTACAACAATTTTGGGGAGGGGAGGAGACATTTATCAGAATTTTTTTTTTTTAAGTCACTGGGGGAGATTTATTAAAACTGATGTAAAGGAAAACTGGTTTACGGTACTTTGCCGGTATTGAAATCTGGAAGAAAAAAAAACGCATCAGTTTTGTCCTAATGCATTCTGAATGGAAAGTAATGAATTCAGTATGCATCAGGACGTCTTCCGTTCCGTCCCTTGTACGGTATTTGACAGGACAAAATCACGAAACACTACCGCACTTGCCAGATCCGGCATTAATTTCCATAGAGATGTATTAATGCCGGATCCAGCACAAAGTGTTCCGGAAATTGCTGCATCGCTGGTTTTCCGGTCTGCGCATGTGCCGGGACACAGGTGGAGCGGGTTTCTCTTTTGATCTTTGAAAAAAAAATGAAATACCGGATCCGTTATTCCGTATGAGACACGTCTAACGGATCCGGAAAAGACAGCTTTCCGTTTGTATAGGGATCCGGCAGGCAGTTCCTTTGCCGGAACTGCCTGCCAGATTCTAACAACGCTAGTGTGAAAGTACCCTTAGTTGCCCATATCAACCAATCAGATTCCACCTTTCGTTTTTTAGAGCTCTTCTGGAAAATGAAAGGTGGAATCTGATTGGTTGCTATGGGCAACTAAGCAAGTTTTCCTTTACACCAGTTTTGATAAATCTCCCCCATTTTTCCTTGAGTCTGCGCTGGTGCCAAATTTATCAAACACAGGCCCTTTGATAAATGTGATGCAGCTTTAACCCTTCCTGACGTAGCAATTTTCTATGTTTTCGTTTTTTTACTCCCTGCCTTGCCGGAGCCATAACTTTTAAATTTTTCCGTTCGCATTGCTCTATGGGGCTTGTTTTTTTGCGAGATAAGTGTTACTTTCTAATTACATTTGCTATTGCATACGATGTATTGGGAGGGTGGAAACAATTCAAAATGAGGTGAAACTGGAAAAAAAGCTATTTTGCCATTGTTTTATGGGTTTCATAATTACGACTATCCCTGTAACATAAAAATGACGTTACCTTCAGTATGCGGGTCAGTACGATTACGGCTGTATCACATTTTTATAGTTTTTCTTGTGTTTTAATAACTAAAAAAAAAATAGCTGAAATTTTTCTTTTTTCTTTGCATTGTCATGTTCTGACCCCTATAATTTATGTATAAGGAGCTATTTGAGTGCTCATTTTTTGCAGGGTGATCTTTATTTTTATTGATACCATTTTGGGTTGTGTATTACTTTTTGATCACTTTTTATGCAATTTCTTAGGTGAAACGACAAAAAATCAACCATTTTCATTTTGTTTGCGTTACGCTGTTCACAGTATGGGATAAATACGTTTATATTTTAATACTTTGAGTGTTTTGGGATGTGGAGATGCCTATGATCTTTATTATTTTTATTTGTAGAATTGGGAAAGGGGAGTTATTAGAATTTTTATAAAACCTTTTTTTTTTTTTTTTTACACTTGTTTTTACATTGCAAACCAGTTAGATCTTTCCGAGGTCCATCACAAAAGAACCTGGTGGACATTGTAGGGGTCGGTTCGCACGGCTGATTTTCAAAACACACGTGTAAAAATAAAAAAAAATCAGCGCTGAATCCAAGCAGGTTTTTATGTTTGTTGATGCGTTTTTCAGCAAGTTTTTTGTAAAAGCGTTTTTCAGGCAGATTTTTTTATGCTTTTTATTTAGACTCCACAGCTTCCATAGAAACTCCACGCTTCTTCTTCATCCCAGGAGCCATTTTAGATAACATATAATAGCACATCTGTGGGTTCACTATGAGCTTCAATAATTGCATTAAATTACGCATTAAATGAACCGCGCCTTTTAATGAAAATTTTAGTGATCATCCAGAATTGCACTTTTATGTACCAGAAGAAATAAAACTACACTTCCCTTTTCAAAACTTTATTAAATTCTATAGTACTTTTCCCATAAGCATTTTTGGCAGGTTTTTGCAAAAAAAAAACAAAAAACGTGCGTATGTGCACATCGCAAATGGTGTGTTTTTTTCTGCTTCCCATTAATTTGAATGGGAAGATCAGCACTGTTTCTGCCCCAAGATAGGACATGCTGCTTCTTTTGTACACGCTTGAAAAAGTGCTGACCTTTTCAAATGAATGAGAGGCTGTTTTTAGGTGTTTTTTGACACATTTTACGCATGTAACTGACCCCAAGGGTCCATTCACACGTCCGTATGTGTTGTGCGGATCCACAAAACACGGACACTGGCAATGTGCGGACTGCACATCGCCGGCATGCTTATAGAAAATGCCTTTTCTTGTCCACAATTGCGGACAAGAATAGGACATGTTCTATTTTTTTGCGGAACGGAAGGGCGGATTCGCAAATGCGGATGCGGACAGCACACTACGGCCCCATTGAAAATGAATTGGTCCGCACCTGTTCCGCAAAATTGCGGAACGGATGCAGACCCATTTTGCGGACGTGTGAATGGACCCTTATCCATTCAGCATAGCGCTGTGACTTTTGTTACAAATGGAAGCCACATGTGTGTGATTTGAGCCTGTAATGAGTGAAGCGAGCTTCAGATGCTTCATCCAAAGTCGCTTCGCTCAAAACCTCGGAAAAATACTGTACGGAGATCCGTCTCTGTACAGCGTTAAAGTGTATGGGCTCCGATGAGCCGAAACTGAGCTCGTTTTTAAGTTTTAAAGCGGTTTTCCACTTTAATAAATCAGCTACCGAAGTTATTCAACGAAGTCACGCACAACTTAGCGAATAACTAATTTTTGTTCATACATTCTAATACTGTACGAAGATGGATCTCTGTACAGTTTTATTCTAAAGTTTTGAACGAAGCGACTTCGGATGAAGCATCCAAAGCTCGCTTCGCTCAACACTATGCGCGTCTGTACACTTCTACTTGTTATTTGGGTCAGATAGTATACCAGCATGGGGCTTTCTGAAAGCTTATACCATTGAGCACTGTACAAGCTCCCAGAGCAGCGGAAAGGTCCGTCCTGTACAAAATCCTGCGCACTACATCCTGGTGAATGGCGCATCGCGCGCACTAGATTTTAGACAGGCTTGTATGGGTGTTTCCACTGCTCCGGGATGTCAGACAAGCCACAGAGGCCACCGACGTGGAGAGCTCAACTCATGCACTTAGCTCTCCACCCCTTTGACCTGAATCAGCTCATTTACATATACGTTCTAAGGCCTCCTGCACACGGCCGTTTTTTTTTCCCGTTTACTGGCCGTTGTATACAGAACCATTCATTTCAATGGTTCCGCAAAAAAAAAAACGGAATGTACTCCGTATGCATTCCGTTTCCGTATTTCCGTTCCGTTTTAACATAGAACATGCCATATTATTGCCCGCAAATCACATTCCGTGACTCCATTCAAATCAATGGGTCCGCAAAAAAAAACGGAACACATACGGAAATGCATCCGTATGTCTTCCGTTTCCGTTCCGTTTTTTGCTGAACCATCTATTGAAAATGTTATGCCCAGCCCAATTTTATCTAAGTAATTACTGTATACTGTATATGCCATACGGAAAAACGGAACGGAAAAACGAAACAGAAACACAACGGAAACAAAAACGGAACAACGGATCCGTGAAAAACGGACCGCAAAACACTGAAAAAGCCATACGGTCGTGTGCAATAGGCCTAAAAGTTTTTTTTTACAGGACTGATATAACGGCCGTAACAAAGGGACCATTGAAAACAGCATCAAGAGCTCCATCAAGTACTGGGGGTTGTTTGGGGGCAGAAAGCATGTGATATGTTACTTTGAAAGAACCAAAATGTAGAGTTGTTGCGATACCAAATTTTTGATTCGGTTTCGATACCATGAAAAAGTATTGCGATACTCGATACCATTCGATACCACGCGAAAAAAATAAACAAAAAAAGCCACGTGCATTCCTCATTTTTAAAAATGGCGAATCGCGCAGTTTTTATTTTATTTTTTCTGTTCCGGCATTCACCACCTAGATTTTTTTTTTATATTTTAATAGTTTGGACTTTTCTGACGTGGCGATGTAATATGTTTATTTATATATTTTATATGTGAAATTGGGAAAAGGGGGGTGATTTATACTTCATATTTTAGTGGGTTTTTTTTTTTTCACTTTTTATTTAATAACTATTTCCCCCCTTAGGGGCTAGAACCTGGGATCTTTCATCCCTTTTCCTATTCACCCTGATAGATCTCTATCAGGGTGAATAGGACTCCACACTGTCCCTGCTGCTCTGTGCTTTGTGCACACAGCATCAGGGATGTTACCATGGCAACCAGGGCTTCTGTAGCGTCCTGGCTGCCATGGTAACGGATCGGAGCCCCAGGCTTACACAGCTGGGGCTCCGATCAGAAGCTGCCACTGCACCACCAATGAGGGGGAGTGGAGAGGTCCCTGTGGCCACTGCCACCAATGATTTTAATACTGGAGGGTTGAGAGGGGCCGGCGCACTGTGCCACCAATGATTTTAATGGGATGGGGGGATTGAGGGGGAGGGGGTGCACTGCACCACCAATGATTTTACCCCTTTATACAGGAGGCGGGTACTAGCAGATCAGCGGCAGTTAACTGCCGCTGATCGCAGCTCCCTGTCAGGGGCAGGGTGCCGGCAATGCGATTCTGTTGCCGGCACCCGCCTCCTGTATGTGTTAAAGACTGACTACTGTATATGAGTCCAGACTTTCACTATTAGGCCACACAGAGTGGCGCCCAGCGATGTCTCAGCACTCACCATTTAGTCCTGGGCGCCGCTCCGTTCGCCCGCAGTGCCCCATTACTGTCTCCTCTCCTGCTCCACATGCTGCTGATTACTATCGGAGCGATGGGAGGAGACATCAGCTTCACTAGTGGGCGTTCCTTCTCCCTGGCTGTAGCGCTGTCCAATCGCAGCGCAGGGAAAAGGAACGCCCACTAGTGAAGCTGATGTCTCCTCCCATCGCTCCGATAGTAATCCTATCATGGTGGCGCAGTGCGCCCGCCCCTCCTCCGCCCCTCTCTTCTCATTGCCGCCCCTCCTCCAGCCCCTCTCTTCTCATTGCCGCCCCTCCTCCGCCCCTCTCTTCTCATTGCCGCCCCTCCTCCACCCCCTCTCTTCTCATTGCCGCCCCTCCTCCGCCCCCCCCTTCTCATTGCCGCCCCTCCTCCGTCCCTCTCTTCTCATTGGTGGCGGCGGGCAGCAGCACAGGGGGAGGGAGGACAGCTTCCTTCTCCCCGTGCTGCTGAGAGAGAACATGAGCGCGCCGATAGCAGCGCGCTCATGTTCAGAGATACTAGACTGCGCAGAAGCGCAGCCCAGTATCGAAAAAACGGAAATCCCGGTATCGTATCGATACCGGGACAAAAGTATCGATTGGGTATCGAAATTTCGATACCCGCAACAACCCTACCAAAATGATATAAAATATTCACATGTAAGCTGTTACTATAATAAAAAAAACTTTGATAGAAGTGTCTATGATAAGACTTGATATAAAGGACTAGACCAGGGATCAGTGACCTTCGGCACTCCAGCTGCTGTGCAACTACAACTCCTAACATTTTCTTGGCTGTTCTTGTAACTCCCATAGAAGTGAAAGGAGGATTCTGGGAGTTGTAGTTTCAGAACAGCTGGTGGTTGATGATCCCTGGTCTAGACAACGAAATATCCAGCAAACTTTTCTGGCTCTGATAGTTGGGTAACAGAATGATAGCTCCTAGTGTGATAAACACCTACCCACTCCTGTGCTTTAGTACCAGTAAGCAGTGATGGCCAGTTCGCCCGCGAACACATGCGATCTGCCATCTTAACTCACAAGTCCGGCGATGAACAGGTAAGTCCTTACCTGCGCCGCGAGCCGGTCTGAAACAAATGCGGTCACCGGGAGCAGGCAGTTCCGAGAACAGCCGCCGGGGGCCTTCATCGGGCTGTTCTCGGAACTGCCTGCTCCCGGTGACCGCATTTGTTTCAGACCGGATCGCGGCGCAGGTAAGGGCTTACCTGTCCATTGCCGGACTTGTGAGTTAAGATGGCAGCCCGCATGTGTTCGCGGCTCGGATGCGGACCCATTCACTTCAATGGGGCCGCAAAAGATGCAGACAGCACTCCGTGTGCTGTCCGCATCCATTTCTCCGTTCCGTGGTCCGCTAAAAAAATATAACGTGTCCTATTCTTGTCTGCGTTTTGCAGACAAGAATAGGCAGTTATATCAATGGCTGTCCGTGCCGGACGCCATGCGTGTTTTGCGGATCTGCGATTTGCGGACCGCAAAACACACAACGGTCGTGTGCATGAGGCCTAAATAAAAGGAGCTTGCCCTAATAGTTGGCGGTCTCCCTGAAAAGGGTGACCCAGTTTAGCAGAAATAATTCTCCCTTTCCAATGCTTTGTCCCAGGACTACCAATAAAAGCTAGAATTTAAAGGTAGCCTTGGTGTGGTGGTCTTTGCTGTCACCTCCAAACCCGATTTAAAAGTATACCACCATATAGGGCAGGTGCCCTGAATCAAAACCATACCCAGGGGCTGATTAGCTATAGACCTTACAGGGAAATTTCCCCGTGGGCCGATGGCCGAGGGGCACACAAGCCCTCTTGATGGACGCAGGCCAGCCTCAATGGCCACAGTTGAATACTGTGGTTGGGGGGGGGGGGGGGGGCAGCATTTTGTGCTGCACTGTGGTATTTGGTTCTGCTGGGGCGGTGTTCTGTTCTGCACTATGGTGTTGCAGGCACTTCTGTCAGTCTGGACCCGCCTACAACATGGGACCACTTTTAAGTTTTTTTTCCAGGGCCACTTTAAGTTCCCGATCCGCCCCGGACCATACCTTGTATAGTTGTGTTGTGAAAATCCGATCCTGTAATCCTGAGGGTGCCACTGCTCCGCCAGTAATGCTGCCCACAGCACCTCCCTTTCTTGTATGATTGACAGTCCCTGAGATTTCAGAGCTGGTAGTGATGGTGCACCAAACAGAGTGCCCCGCCCACAGTGCACTCAAAACGTAATTTGCACAAAAATAAAAAGAGCTAAATTGACACTGTGGCCCCTTCATTCGGAGGATTGGTGGAAGTTCCAGGGGTCACAAGGTGACGGTATAGTTTATTTATAAGAGGCAGCCGCTCTGAGATGAATCATTCAAGGGCTTTTTCTGCAGATCCTAAACAGAACAGCCCCCGCCCTGCACGATACAGCTCAGGGCAAGGGAGAGGGAATGCTCATCGCAGAGGGGGTGAGAGCATTCTGCTAAACAATGTGGGATAATCAGAAGATCAGGAACATCCAGCACATAAAGTCTTGAATCTTTATTTCATGACATCAACATGGATACAGTCTTCGATACACTTGCTGACTCGGTTCGATCAAATAGATCTTATTCATGGCATGTTTTACACTGAAACATACCGTACTCCTTCAAATACTAACTGGCATAAGTAAATTAGCCTAATCTGATCCATTTGTGCGCTCCTTTATGGCTCATGCACATGGCCGTATTTTTAATCCGCATTTTTTCCGGATTAGGCTACTTTTACACTCGCGTTTTGTGCGGATCTGCACAAACGCTTCTGTTCAGATAATACAACCGCATGCATCCGTTCAGAACGGATCCGTTTGTATTATCTTTAACATAGCCAAAACGGATCCGTCATGACTTGAACACCATTGAAAGTCAATGGGGGACGGATCCGTTTTCTATTGTGCCCTATTGTGTCAGTGAAAACGGATCCGTCCCCATTGAACTTACATTGTGTGTCAGGACGGATCAGTTTGGCTCAGTTTCGTCAGACGGACACCAAAGCGGAACGGAACCAAACTGAGGCATTCTGAGCCGATGCTTTTCCATTCAGAATGCATTAGGGCAAAACTGATCCGTTTTGGACCGCTTGTGAGAGCCCTGAACGGATCTCGCAAACGGAAAGCCAAAACGCCAGTGTGAAAGTAGCCTAAGGCTACTTTCACACCTGCGTTCAGGTGTCCGCTCGTGAGCTCCGTTTGAAGGCTCTCACAAGCGGCCCTGAACGCAGCCGTCCGGCACTAATGCATTCTCAATGGAGGCGGATCCGCTGAGAATGCATCCGCCTGCCAGCGCTCAGCCTCCGCTCCGCTCAGTGAGCGGACACCTGAACGCTGCTTGCAGCGTTCGGGTGTCCGCCTGGCCATGCGGAGGCGAGCGGATCCGTCCAGACTTATAATGTAAGTCAATGGGGGCGGATCCGCTTGAAGATGACACCATATGGCTCAATCTTCAAGCGGATCCGTTCCCCATTGACTTTCAATGTAAAGTCTGAACGGATCCGCTCAGGCTACTTTCACACTTAGAAATTTTTCTAAGTTATAATGCAGACAGATCCGTTCTGAACGGATGCAAACGTCTGCATTATCGGAGCGGATCCGTCTGATGAAACATCAGACGGACCCGCTCCGAACGCTAGTGTGAAAGTAGCCTAAGATGTGCCATTCCTTTCAATGGGGCCGCAAAAGATGCAGACAGCACACCGTGTCCTGTTCACATCCATATGTCTGTCAGGCGTAAATGTTAGTACATTTGCAAGTCGCTTCGCTCAAAACCCCCACCCCCCCCCCAACTGATGGACGCAGCATAAGGCTAGGGCTACACGGCGACAAAACGGGTACAACTACACTGCGACATTCATATAGTGCAACATTTTTTATAATGATAGTCAATGGGGTTGCACTGCGATGGGGACAGTTGCACAAAAATCCAACTTGGGTGACACCATTGACTATTATTCTAAAAAATGGTGCGCCACTTTTCTGTGACACGTCACAGTGCCTAAAACCGGCTGTGCGACCAAATATTGTCGCATGGTCGGTGTAGAAAAGAGGACTTGCAAGTCCCTTAGTAGATGTCCCCCTGTGTGTGTCTGCATGCCAACCAAGTAGAAACCAGGCAGCAGGAGATCCGACATTGACTCGTGCTCGGGCCTATAGACTTTCGATTCCGTCCGTCTCATCTCCTCTCCTGCGGATATGTGAGCACTTCTCTCTCCTCATTCTAGCGATCAGTGGTGGGGGGGGGGTCCCAGCGCTCACACCACCACCGATCAAAACTTTTGATATATCTCTATACCATAAAAAAAGTTTTATGGAAAAAAAAAACGGCCCCATTATTGATTGTTCAACCATCATCCTGCTTCCGTCCAATGTTTTTGGCATTGTTTACATGGCAGGACCTGTCACTTCCAGTCTCCAGAATGAGGCTGCTGCCCCTGCTGGTCGCACCTGGTAATGCAGCATTGTAGAACAGGCAGCACAGGATGAGGCGGAGTGATACCGAGCCGACCTGCACCCCAGATCCCTCCGCCCGGTTAAGCATCAATAATGCTGTGAAAGAGCCGCCACCTGACGAGGTACCGTCTTAAATCTACGCGGATCTCATCTCCGGGTACGGCCGCCACCACAGCGGCTGGGCAGTACCTGCTCCCGACTGGCGGAGGGGGACAGTTCCGGTTTCCGGTGACCCCCAGCTTCCGGCAACGGACTGAGACGAAAACAAACCGGTGTTTGGTGCCCGGTGACTGAGGGACTCGGCCGGGGGTGTGAGATAAGTGTCGGGAGGCCGGTCGGGGCTCCGTCATCACACCGGGAGCTCCCGGGGACGCACAGACCGCCAGGACCGGGCCCGGGGATCCGCACTGCTCTCTACCTGTACAGGAGGGGCCCCCAGGAGAAGTGTGGAGATCGGGGCTGTCCAGGGGCCCTTAGCCTTCATCAGGAGGTTTCTTCTGGACCGGAGCTGATGGCAGGAGAGGAGATCCGGGGTCCACCTTTTCCCAGGAGTAATCTGGGGGTGTCTCTTCGGCCTTGTCCAGGTTGTCAGGGCCGATCCGCCTCGTCTTAGGTGTCAGGTGCAGTCTTTTCCTTGCCAGGCTCTATCAGTAATTCATTGGCCTGGTTGTCAGGGGTAATCCTCTGGTATCCTGGTTGTCAGGGTTTATAAGTGACATTAATCTGGTTGTCAGGTATAATCTTCTGGAGCCAGGGTTGTCAGAATTTATCACCCATCGGTTGGGTTGCCCGGAATAATATTCTGGTGGTCAGGGCTTCTCAGTGAAAGATTGGCCTGGTTGTCAGGAGTCATTTTCTGGTCCCCTTGTTGTCAGGCTTTCTCATTGATTAGTTGGTCTGGTTGTCAGGGGGGCGATCTGAAAGCGTCTTGGTTGTCAGTAGTTGATCTTTAGGGGGGGGTTCTGGTTTTCAAGGCCAGTTTTTAGGTGGTGTCTTTATTAGGGAGTGATTTTCTATTGTCTTTCCAGAGACAATCTGGTTGTCGGGGCTCATCAGGGGATGATGACCTGGGTGTGTCCTGGTTGTCAGGAGTAATCTGGAGGGGGAGATGTAATGTCTTGGTTTTTTAAGATCTACAGGTGTGTCGGTTGTCAGAGATAATTACAGGGGGTGGTGTTGTCAGGGGTCATCGGGGTTCTTTCAGAACAGAAATTAAATGAGGCAACCCTATTGACTATGGGAATTTTGGGGTGAAACAGCTGATCTATTCTACCGCCCCCATCCCCTGCCCTGAGGACGAAGAGCCTTGTACTGCCTGGCAATGAGGAGGGACAGTTAGTGCCAGGGCAAGGACCCGGCTGGCATCTGAACACCCCTCCAACTAGACTGAATAGCTATGTCGATGGAAACAGCACTGCTGCCTGGTATGGCGTCATACAATGAGTTTGTGCCCCCTCCGGAGTGCCCGGTGTTCGAGCCCAGCTGGGAGGAATTCTCCGACCCCCTGAGCTTCATTGGACGCATCCGACCCATTGCCGAGAGAACTGGAATATGCAAAATACGACCCCCTAAGGTAAGACGCAGACACAAAGCCGCCCTTTACCTCCATCACCTGTCCGCTCAGATTTGCATGAAGCTCAGCGATGGCGTCATTCATGTTACCAGGATTTAACTCCGTCAGATCAAGCGTAAAGCCTTCATTGTGCGCCCGCCTCTGCCATGCCCAAACCTGACACCTACTTAGGAAATGCCTCCTGGTCTGCATGTATGAGACGGGGGCTCCTGGCCCCATGAAAATATGTGTCCTGTACATAAGATACATGGAGTCTGCGGTAATACGCAGGCTATATCCTGAAATAAGAAGCGTAAGATCGAGAAAACCATAAGATATGAATTGTGTAATGCTGTAAAATAATGAACATATACATCGAAAAATCCCCCCCAAAAAAATACAGTACTTTAAAATGACAAAATGCACAAAAAAAGAAACAAAAGAAAAAAAATCATATGATACAAAAATCTATTTAAACTATAATGCAGTTTGTGAGGTGATGGGACCTAGCCTTTGCTGGATTACTATCAGGACTGTTCTGGAGGATCAAAAAGTTCTGGAAAAAGTTATTTGTAAGGGCTCGTTCACACAAACGTTTTTTGCATTCCGTATACGGGCCGGTTTTTGAGTTCTGTATATGGAACCATTCGTTTTAATGGTTTCGCAAAAAAAAATTAAATGTACTCCGTATGCATTCCGTTTCCGTTTTTCCGTTCCGTTCAAAGATAGAACATGTCCTATTATTGCCCGCAAATCACGTTCCGTGGCTCCATTCAACGGGTCCGCAAAAAAAACGGAATGTACTCCGTATGTCTTCCGTATCCGTTCTGTTTTTGCGGAACCATCTATTGAAAATGTTATGCCCAGCCCAATTTTTTTCTATGTAATTACTGTATATGCCATACGGAAAAACGGAATGGAACCGGAAACACTACTGAAACGAAAAACGGATCTGTTTAAAAATGGCCCGCAAAACACTGAAAACTCCATACGGTCGTGTGAACGAGCCCGAAGGTTGTTTCACGCTGTAGAAGAGGGATAATTTCTGGATGATAAAACGCTGAATAAAAAAGGAAGTTTGCTGTGTATATAACATTTATAAAATATTAAATACATATTCAATAGTGTTAAATGAATTTCAACTATAAGGCTCACTGCCGATTTCCCCCCAGTAATAAATAAAAATAAAATAAATCCCTGCAGTCTCGCAGTACATGCGGCCGTCGCCTTTAGTACTTGCCCGTGACGTGTCAGGACCGTGCTGAGAGGTGGGAATAGGCCATTAGTGTCTGATTGTGGGGGGAGCCCCTGCCGTCAGCAAAACACAGGGGTAGAGATGTTGGGGGGAATTTATCACACACGTGTAAAGTAGAACTGGCTTAGTTGCCCATAGCAACCAATCAGATTCCTCCTTTCATTTTCCAAAGGTGCTGTAAAAATGAAAGGTGGAATCTGATTGGTTGCTAAGCCAGTTCTACTTTACACCGGTTTGATAAGCCTCCCCCGTTGTCTGCAGCCCCACAGCCACCTCCCTTGCCTCCTGACTACTGAGTCTTGTACTGTAGCTCAGCCATATGAGGCCGGGAGGAGGCTGACTGAGGTGTAGAGGGCCCCCATAATCACTACTTCATCCCTAGGTGTGACTGATATCAGCCGCTCCTCTTATTATGTGGCGGGCTGTAGTTTAGGGTTGTGGCCCTTTAAACGCACCCTGCATTCCTGCCTGTATAGTGGTGCATTGTGTGCTGACATATGATATTCAGCCGACCGCCCCCGTGCTTGAATCTCCTTGTAATATAATGTACCATTAGGTAATGGCAGAACCCCCCCCCCCCCCAAATACTTTATTTCTGAATGCTTTGCTGCAGAGTGCCCCCTGCAGCCATTTCCCACCTCAGAGGCATGAGAGCAACCCCTTTCTTAGGGATGTAATGGGGTCCTATCTGAATAATCCAGTAAAATTCATTTAATTCCATCTAATATTGTGGATATAAATCTCACGTGCTCCAAGGATTTCCCTCATTGGGTCTTTCCACTGGACCTTCTGGACAATCGGATGCTGTAATAAAGGGGTCTCCCTCCCTCTCTTTACAGGACTGGCAGCCTCCCTTCGCCTGTGATGTCAAGAGCTTCTGTTTCACTCCCCGGGTGCAGCGTCTGAATGAGCTGGAGGTGAGATGTTCTGTAATGTCTCCACTTTTACCCTGTGCCCTGTTTCTGCAGCTTTACTACTAGAGTTTGTATCAGTGCCCTGGTTTTATTATATCGGTGGTGTGTACTGGTCCACTTGAGGTGGCCATACCGCTTTCTAGACCGTGTGACGTCACGGTCATCAGACTCATGGCCTAGTTGCAGCTCGGCCCCATTCGTGTCAATGGGGCTGAGCTGCAATACCAAGAGCAGCCACTATATGATGTACGGCGCTGTGCTTGGAAAGCTGCCAGGAGCCCCCTGCACTCAACAGAGTTCTGAAGAGTGAAGAGGACCCCTGCCCATCTGATAATGATGACCTATCCAGAGGATAGGTCATCGTTATCAATTCCTGTATAATCCCTTTAATATTTTAAGTCAATAGACCTTGTAACCCTCCAGTTAGTTATCTGCCCTGTAGCCTGGCACTGAACACTAGGGCATTATACAACCTCCTGTTGAAATCCCTCATTGATTTATTGACTTCACCTTCTTATCTGGTTTATAAAGGGAAGGTGCCAATTTGGGGATGTGCCCGCTGGTACTCCAAAATTGATTCCTAAAGCAGAACTATCAGAAAATCTTTATGAAAGTCACTCGTATGTGGGGAAAAAAAAAGTTCTTCTATGTCCCGACTCCCTATGACAGTACTTCTGCCTCTTAGACTCCATCATCATTGGGAAGTCAGACTTCATACCATTCTCTTGTTACAGCACAAGTAATGAAAGCGGATGGGATTACTTGACAGCCGGGTGTCCTATGATAACACTGAGCTGACAGGGCACAGTAACCTAGTGTTGTCATGGGGGACACACAGCGACTAGCTCTTTTTAGGGCAGCTCGCAGCGCGGAGTCTGATGGTTCAGCATAGGAATAGCAGAGTAAACTGCATTATCCTCAGCTGCTCATTTACGTCTTATTCTCAGCACCGTCATGGGTGACACGTCTCTGCACCGTCATAGGTGACATGTATTTGTCATGTTATGCAGAGATTATTGTGTAGATATGTCAAGTAGCTGCTGTAGAGCCTTCAATGAAATCTCCCTCCTATCTTAATCTTGTGTTAGGGCTTGTTCACACTCCCGTGCTGTGGACCACAAATTGCGGTGGCCGTGGCCCAGCCGCATGGGGATCGCTGACCCATTTACTTGAATGGATCTGCGATCCGTCCGTTACGCAAAAAGATAGAGCAAGTTCTATCTTTTTGCGTTCCAGAGGCACATAACGGAACCCCAGGAAGCACTCCGTAGTGTTCCATTCCGCATCTCCGGATTTGCGGACCGATTGAAGTGAATGGGTCCGCATCCATGATGCGGAATGCACACTGAACGGTGGCCTGTGTATTGTGGATACGCAAATGTGGTCCGCAATACGGCAACGGGCAGCACACGTTCATGTGAATGAGCCCTTAAGCTGTCACAGCTTGATCTCACAGGCTTAGGCCTCATGCACACGACTGTGGTGTGTTTTGCAGATCCGCGATTTGCGGACTGCAAAACACGAATGGCGTTCGTGCGCATTCCGCAATTTGCGGAACGGCACGGACAGCCTTTAATATAAATGCCTATTCTTGTCCGCAAAGTGCAGACAAGAATAGGACATGTTATATTTTTTTAGCGGGGCCACGGAACGGAGCAACGGATGCGGACAGCACACGGAGTGCTGTCTGCATCTTTTGCGGCCCCATTGAAGTGAATGGGTCCGCATCTGAGCCGCCAAAACGGCGGCTCGGATGCGGACCAAAACAACGGCCATGTGCATGAGGCCTTACTATGAGAAGAGCTTCTGTGTCCCTTTGACAATACTAGCAGTTTTCTGCCGTGACTAAGGGTTGTCGCAGGAACTTTGCAGGATATCATCACATCCGAAATGACTATTGTGCTTAGGGATGAGCGAATCGACTTCGGATGAAACATCCGAAGTCGATTCGCATAAAACTTAGTTTGACTACTGTACAAAGCGAGCACTCTGTACAGTACTAGAATTCCACCTCTCGTGAGACTTCGCATAATAACTTCATAAATTAATTTCTACTGTAAAAAAAACATTTCCCGAACACAGGTTTGGTTCCAAGTGGTACCTTGGAACCAAACCAGAGTTCGGGAAATGTTTTTTTACAGTACAAATAATAAATGAAGTTATTATGCGAAGTCTCGCGAGACTTCGCGAAGTAATAACTTTGGCTCATCGGAGCCAATACATTCTAGTACTGTACGGAGCTCTCTCTCTGTACAGTACTCAAACATAGTTTTATGCGAATCGACTTCGGATGTTTCATCCGAAGTCGATTCGCTCATCCCTAATTGTGATCACGGACATAATATCCATATAACCACATTGGTCTAGTAGGTCTTCAGCAGGGGTTGAAGTGTGTCATGTGGAGATGGGCAAATAAGTCCTCATAAGAAGCCTTATATTTTTCACAAAAAGGCTGTATTACGCAGCCTGATGTTCGTGCGTCGGTCTGATTGCGCAGGGCTGTGCAAACGGATGATAACACATCCATCAGAGCTCATTTGCAGCGGTCTGATTGCACAGGGCTATGCAAACGGAATGTGAAAGGAATGATTGCTACCACAGTGGTTCCTCCCTCATTCACTTCTGTTTATTATCAGCAGCACATCCCTGATTGCCATATTGCGGTCTGCAAAATACGGACTCCTTCCATGTGCATTCAGCATTTTTCTCACAATCCACCAAAAATGCTGATCGGACATGGATTTAAAATACAGTCATGTGCATGAGTGCAGAACGTTATCATGTCATTACCTCTCTCTCTTGTAGTGTCCGTTTAAAGGAAACCCTGCTCAATTAGTGGGTGCAAAATTCGTGCTTTAGTGACATCTGACCATGCACTTCAGATATCTAATGGCTGTCTGGTGAATGAAAGCAATTCCCCCCGGACACACATGCTGGAACGTGGAATAAGCTAACGGCCAGATAACTCAGAGATCCAGCTGGCCAGTTCTTTTCCCCCTGATGTATGCTGTCTGGAAAAGTTGGGGACATCCCCAATCCCCATGCACATACATGGTCGGCCAGTCCCACCGAAATATATTCTAAATTACAAATGAATGTGTATGTCCAGCTTGAGATGTGATGTGGACTGGTCAAGAGAGTCACTCCACATGGGCCCCTTTATCATTAGCCTTCTGCTTTATTCTGCCCTCCTTAGTGGTATCTCTGCACCCACTAATTCTTAGCACATCTGTAAGATCCCTTTATCGCAGGGACTCTGTCTATCTCCCATGGTTCCCTTTAATTGGCATCCACCAAGTCCATATAGTGCCCGAAGCCATTCGGCCAAGAAATATCGGACACAAAACTCACATTAAATCAACCTTCATTGATCTAATCTTCTGCTGAACATCTTCAGATGCTGTAGCCCCTTAGTTTTGTGCTCCAGTAGAGATCCAAGCTTTCAGACCTATCTCCGGTTAGCTTCCATCTGTAAATTCCCTTTAAGAGCCTCTTGCTGCAGGAAAAGCAATCAGCTGCTCTTGTAAAACTGCTTCCAGTTGTGAAAAAGCACCAAAAATAACTTCAGCATCTTAATTCCTAGGCTATGACCCGCGTGAAGCTTGACTTTCTGGATCAGCTGGCAAAATTCTGGGAGCTGCAAGGATCTACACTCAGGATCCCAGTGGTGGATCGTAGGCTTCTCGATTTGTATGCACTGAGTAAGGTGAGGAATGCGACTCTGGACATCTCCTTTATCATTGTGTGATGAAAAGTACTGCAAATTTCTAATATACAGTACATTGGCCTAGATTTACTATGGTTTCTACGCCTGATCATGGTGTAATTTATGCCAGTCTTTATAACATATTTATGACAAATCTAAACCAAACATAGTCCACTGTACCTGCCTTTGGTGGCTCAAGATGCACAATTTTGCACCAAAAGTTTGGCGAAAGAGGAGTCTAAAGAGGAATCAGAACTAGTGTACAGCATCAGCTACTGTGATAAATTTGGTGAATTTCAAACTGCCATACTCATGAGATAACTATCTGCAGAACGCTCATTCAGCTGGCAGCCTTCTCTCCGGACCCTCCCTTATATACAGTCCTGATCAAAAGTTTAAGACCACTTGAAAAATGGCAAAAAATCATATTTAGCATGGCTCAAAAAATGTTTTGTCTCACTCCCATTTCTTCTTGTTGCATGTTGAAGCTCTACTTGGAACCTTGTTAAGATCCAGTCATGCTAAATATGATTTTATGCCATTTTTCAAGTGGTCTTAAACTTTTGATCAGGACTGTATGTATGCTCAGCTTGGCGGAGTATTAATGTTGTGAATGGGAAGAAAGCTGCTGCCAGAGCAGTCTGACATGGCTTATCTTTCCCAGAACAAAAGGATCAGGCTGTTGAAATCCAACTTGCCCGATTCTTAACTTTCTTGACATCTGCTGTCAGGGAAAAGTCAGGAGGCCCCATACACGTTTGATGGTCAGCTGAACCCAATTGATATTGGATTCCACCAACCTACTAATGTGAATGGCCAACTAACATTTATACTGTCTGCTCCATTGTGTTTCAGATCTTTGCTTCCTGTCAATGATTGTAATTGGGAAGTTTTTTTTAAGTTATGGGATGTAGACAAGAACATTCTCCTTCTCTGATGGCATGCAGAGTTCTTAAAAACTATGAGGAATTCAGCTGCAAATCCTTCATTCTCAGGATGATGGAGGGTCCCAGAGGTTGGACCCCCATTCATCAGAAAGTGATTGCCTATCCTAGCTTTATGAGATGGGAAAATCCCTTTAACGTTCTATTAAGACATCATATTGAAATAGTTCTATTACGTCTAAACCAGACACTGACGAATATATTTGTAAGTGTCCAGGAGCTCTGGTCTGGGCTTTAGTCACGTGGTCCTGGACGCTGGGTGTATCCACAAATGGTTTTCTGGTCAGATGTTCCATTCTCTTCTCTGTACCCCTGCAGGTTGTTTCCAGTGAAGGAGGCTTTGACATCATTAGCAAGGAGAAGAAGTGGTCAAAAGTGGGCAGTCGTCTGGGGTACGTGTCAGGGAAGGGCACAGGGTCTCTACTGAAGACACACTATGAGCGAATTCTCTACCCTTATGAACTCTTCCAGTCGGGGATCAGTCTCATGGTAAGTTACACGCAGAGTGCCTTTGCCTTTAGTTCTGAAGTCATGTACCTGTCCGAACACAGTTTTCTCTCCCTGTTTGTGACCTTTAGGGCATCCAGAAGCCAAGTTTAAAAGTTGAGGAGAAAGTGGAAGTGGCAGAACCATGTGAGGACCCCAAAGAAGCTGCAAGAACCGAGAAGACAAACATTCCTTGAAGAGATCCAGGAGACTCAAGTCTGAGGTGCAATTTATTATTATTTTTCTCCAAAGTCTTGTGCGAGAAATGTCAAAACCTTAAGGGGTACTCCAGGAATTATGAGTCTTATAAATGTGCTGTGGGTCCAAGTTCATCTGAATAGTAAAATCCTTTTATTGACTTGAGATATATATAATGAAAAACGGACAGCACTCCAAGTAAAAAGTAGTGGTGTTTATTCACCCATGTGGAAGGCAACGTTTCAGCTCATACAAGAGCCTTTTTCAAGCTTGAAAAAGGCTCTTATATGAGCTGAAACGTTGCCTTCCACATGGGTGAATAAACACCACTACTTTTTAATTGGAGTGCTGTCCGTTTTTCATCTTTATTATACAGGGTAAGCTGCTACATCCCTTGACCTAGCACCCGCATTGTGCTTTTCCAGTGCCGCCATTTGTTTTCTATATATATATTATATATATATATATATATATATATATATACACATCTCTCTCTCAAGTTAGACATGTATTTTCTTGTCTGTATGGCGTTATAGTAATAATCAGAATGTTCCCAATCACTGACCGCAGGCGGAGATATTACAAACAGTGATGTATTTAAACACATTGGCCCCACATTTATTAATCAATTTGTGCCAGTGTTTGTCATCAAGAGAGCCCCCCCAAAAGTTGCATTGAAAAAAAAAAAAAATTCACGTTTTGCACTGTTTAATAAAAGGTTGCAAAATGTGCATGGTTTACCAGGAGGGTATGGTGTAAACTTAATGTAGATTTGTGCTAAAGCCAGAAAAAGATGCACATTTTGGTGCAATCTACAGCGCGTAGCAGGTGTAGATTTCATAAATGTGCTAAATTTATTAAAGGGACTGGTCAACTCTCCAGAAGTGTATGTTATAACACTATGATGTGCCGTTCCATTATTATTCCTGTTAGAAGTTATGAATGAATGACTGGCAGTTTGCAATAAAAGTCCAGATGGGTGTTAACAGTTGAGATAAATTTAGGTAAAAAATGGCAGTACTACTTGGGGCGCTAGATTTAACCACACTTTATTTTAGTATAAAACTAGACATAAACAAAGTGTTCGGGTCTTAGTTTAGCTACGCGTTTAATCGGGACCTACTCTGGATGCCCCGCGGCCAAAAGGGAGCTGCTTCGATACCGCACAAGCTATTCCACATCCGCTTTTTCAGTGTTGTGCATGGCGTGCACAACCTGATCTGGTGAGTTATGATCCCTGACAATTAGGGGCACTCTTCTAAAAGCAGTTTACACCACAGGAGGCACGGTCCTTCTCTAGTCTCTTCTAACAGTTCAGGTGTGTCCCTGCACAGTCTGACAATTGCAGCTCTCATACGATAGTATCAGAATGTGCAGGGACACAGCCCTAACTAGTGACACTAGCTGGACCTTCATTGCAAACTGCTAGGAATGCCTTCAGAATTTATAGCTAGAATAATATAGGAATAGCAAAACATAGAGCCTTAAGAACAGATTTGATCATATGGGGAATGGAGTTAGTTGCTAAAACAGGCAGGTCAGGATAGATGACATTTCCTCTTTAAAGGGGAACCTGTCACCGGGATTTTGGGTATAGAGCTGAGGACATGGGTTGCTAGATGGCCGCTAGCACATCCGCAATATCCAGTCCCCATAGCTCTGTGTGCTTTTATGTGTAAAAAAAAAAGATTTGATACATATGGAAATTAACCTGAGATGAGTCAGAGCTTGGAAAATATGACTCTTCTCTGGTCACACAAGTAAGATATGACTCTTTTATGTTAATTTGCATAAAAGGCGAGAAGTACAAAAATGCATAATACTTATTGAATTCGTCTGCAAATGAAATTAAAAGTGTAATTTATGTGTTTAGGGTAACACAATGAACATTTAGAAACGCTCAGTGAGGGTAGCATAGTAGAGGGGACAGGTTCCCTTTTAAGACCAATTCATGTGAGCATATTCAGTCCGGGAAACGCGCTCTAATGCAATGGCTCTATTTCCAGACTGGACACTGGTTCTCTGACCAAACTCATATCATCATAATGACATATGATGCTGTGTGTTCCTGTCTGACCATGGGTCAACTGAACTGTAATCACAACATTATGTGAATAACAGGTCAGTAGACCCATGGTCAGACAGGAACTCACAGCATGTTAAAGAGGACCTTTCACCTTTCCTGACACGACTGTTTTAATAACTACCTGCATTCCCCATGTACTAACGATTCTGGAGCATCTATTCTTATGTCTGTATGTTGTACCCATTCCTGTATTATTTCTACTAGAAGTTCTGAATGAATTGCTATTAGCCTTCAGTAAGGGTACAGAGAGGTGGTAACTAGTGTTGAGCGAACCTTCTGTTTTAAGTTCGGCGTCTAAAGTTCGGCTTCCGGTTAGCGGAGAATCCCGATATGGATTCCGAATTCCGTTGTGGTCCGTGGTAGCGGAATCAATAATCGGCCATTATTGATTCCGCTACCACGGACCACAACGGAATTCGGAATCCATATCGGGATTCTCCGCTAACCGGAAGCCGAACTTTAGACGCCGAACTTAAAACAGAAGTTCGCTCAACACTAGTGGTAACCAGTTGGGGGGGGGTGTACCTGCACAGTCTGACAATGGCAGCGCTGATTGTGTCAAATCTCTTTCTATTGATTTTACAAAGTAGAGAAAAGTACAGAACAGATAAATGAGCTAAGCACGTCCTATAACATTGTTTGCGAATAAAAGTTTGCTAGATATCCTCTGCAGCTTCACTAACTTCGAGTGGGCTATTTATTCCATAAACTTAATTATACATCAACATTGATCCTTTCAAGTTGCCCAAGAGTGCTTATGGCCGGTGTGAAGCTAGCTTGGGTCGGATAAAAGTATGGGTAAACCAATATAAACATACTTTAAACAAGAAGATTGTCGCGAAGTCATTTAAACTTCCAGAGGTGGAATGTGCAGGCGACGGAGCACCGTTACATGTGTTAAGAGACTCCGCACTTTATTAGATTAGCCTTTATCCCTGATTATCTATATAAGGGAAGTATGTCTAGCCTTGTGCGAAGGACTTCCAAGTAGCCCCAGGTAAGCTTATATTTATTGTGTTGACCATTTGCATATGAGCAAAGTTCCTCCAGCCTCGCAAATTGACCGATCTTGGTGATCCAATGGGATATCGGAGGCATAATCGGTTGTTTCCAATATAAAGGAATCATGGATTTAGCAATAGTACTAATTGATTCCAGAGTAGTTTATTATAGTTTTTCACCAATGGTGGTATGAGGTTAAGAAAGATTACCTCAGGAATCAGGGGAGGAGCGTTGGGCAAATTTTTGAGAGAGACTTCCTCTACTCCAGTCCAAAAAAGTTTGATTTTAGAACATTCCCACCATAGGTGATGTATGAACCTACATTTTGGACCCATCTCCAACAACTGGTTGGGATTTGTAGGATTTATGCGATTTAGCGCCACCGGAGTCTTGTACCATCGACAGACTAGTTTGGATGCCGTTTCTTGTAAAAGGACGCAACTAGATGGTCCTAGGCAAAATTTATACACCTGCTTGATATCAGCCTCTGTGAGGTCGATAGTTCTTTCTCCCATGCTGAGATGTTATGGCAGCACATAGACTCCATGAGGCGTCTGAACACAGTCCTGCATTAACTTTTGAAATAACCCACCGAAGCCGGGGGCGGAAAGCTGCCAACTTCTCTAGCCATGTTTAACTCTCTGGTGATATCTCCCATTTTGATCACCTATTTTAAATTTAAATATAGATGGTTATATGTGAAGTCGTCTATTGTAGTTCCCGTGACCTCTTGTAATATGTCCCACATGAGATAGCGTCTCAATTTCTTTTGCAACGGAAGCCATTGTGAGGAATATGGAGTCCTGGAGGCCCAGCTGGTCTCCCAGGCTTATTAGCGGTTAGGGGGTTTCCCAGAATGTTTGATTCTTAGATAGTTTTCTCCAAAGGTGCAGATAGCTTTTGTTAGTAGATTGTTGTATGAATGGGGTGTGTCTGATGATTAGTGCTCGAGTTAGAGAGAAATCATTTGCTTCTTCTTCAATGGGGACATATAGTTTTGGGCTAGGTCTTTTGTGCCAATCAAGAATTCTCACGAGTTGTATGGACTCATATGTTGACAACATATCTGGTAATCCAATCCCTCCCTCCCTGTTTCGTTTAATCAGGGTGCTATAAGCTACTCTGTGATGGGATGGGCCCCAGACATATTTCAAGAATAGTCTGGGAAGTTTAAGAAAGGTGGGAGGAAGATAGATAGGCAGAGTCTGCATCAGGTATGATATTTTAGGGGTTATAATCATTTTGAGCAGGTTGGAGCGACCCATCCATGAGATAAACGGGATCTTCCAGGAGTTGAGAGTAGTTTCAATCATTTGCAATAAGGGCACATAAGTTAGTGAGTACCAACTGTCAGGAGATGGGGATATATGTAGACCCAAGTACTTGATAGAGGAAGAGGACAATGGGAATGAGGTGACCTGTTTGATTAACGAGATTGTAGAGGGCAGATTTCGATGGGTTGATTTTAAAATTGGACAGATGGTGGAATTGGTCAAAGAGACGGGAGAAGGCCGGAAAGGAAGATTTTGGGTTAGAGGTGATAACTAGTAAGTCATCAGCGTAGGCTGCAGTGAAATGTTCAGTACCTTCCGCCTTGAACCCCCTTATCTCTGGGTCTTGCCTAATCGATTGGATGAGAGTTTCCATCGTAAGCACAAAAAGGAGAGGGGAGAGGGGGCAATCCTGCCTAGTGCTGTTAGTTATTTGGAAAGGGGGAGACAGGGTGCCGTTAACCTTTACCATTGCTGAGGGGCAAGAATACAGTGCTGGTAGACCACATTTGCGTAATACAGCTTGCATATAGACCCGGTCAAATGCTTTTTCAGCATCGGTAGATAGAAAGGCTAATGGTGACTTTTTTCGCCTGGCCAGCTGGATTAAATGCAATACTCTGAGGGTGTTATCCTTACCCTCACTGGTCTTCATGAAACCCACCTGTTCAGTGTTAACCAATGAGGGGAGAAACCAATTGAGGCGATTTGCTAAGACTTTGGCAAATATTTTAACGTCCACATTGAGCAGGGAAATCGGACAGTAGCTACCACATAGTTCCGGGTCTTTACCTTCTTTGGGCAGGATCGTAATATGAGCTTCTAGAATTTGTGAAGGAAAGGTATGCCCAACAATCAAAGAGTTAAAAGTTGAGAGCATGTGGGGGAAAAAGGATATCTTGGAATGATTTATAATATATGGCCGTTAATCCGTCTGGACCTGGGCTTTTACCCTTGGGGGATTCCTTTAGGGCTAATTGTAATTCGGAGAGAGTTATTGGCGTAGCTAGTTGGGCACTTTGAGAATCCTCTAGGGAAGGCAGAGATCAGCCCTTTAGGAAGTTGTTTATATCTTGTTGTCTGAGATAAGATTCTTTCTTAGATTCTCCTGATCTCAAATTGTATAAAGCTTCATAGAATAGTTGAAAGTGTTCTGCGATGTTTTTTTGTGTTTGTGGTTTGCTGTCCGTTGGAAGCCTTAATGGATTTAATAAAGGTCTGTTCCCTAGCTCTTTTGGCCATAAGATCCATAAGTCTAGACCCTTTATTACCATGCATGTACATCTTATGCTTGGCGTAGAAATATGCTTTAGATGCTTTTAAGTTGAGGAGTTCCATCAATTTCTCCCTTTGGACAGTTAATTCTGTTTTTGTGGTGATGGCTAATGTTCTTTTATGTTGTCTTTGTAGGGCTTCTATTCTTTTAAGGGTGTTTTCCATTTCTTTGTTCTTACATTTTTTGAAGTAGGAGCAAAGAGAGATCAGATCTCCTCGCACCACTGTTTTATGGGCTTCTCAGATCATCGTGTGGGATGTATTTTGGACAAAATAGTTGTTTAGTAAGGTCTTGGAGTATCGTCTCATTGATTCTCCACGTAAAGGAAGGGGCGGGAAGGGACTTTATGACTATGGACAATGAGACCGGGGCATGGTCGGAGATGGAGATGTTGTGGATTAAGGATTTAACCATCTTTGGTAAGTGTTTGGAGGAGAGGATAATGTAATCTATTCTTTGATAAGAATTATGGGCTTTCGAGTGGTATGTGTAATCCCTGCCAGATGGGTTATTTGTTCGCCAAGTATCTACAAGTCCGCAGGATGACATGGCTATCTTTAAGGCTTTAAGTTTCCTATAGGAAACACGGTAATTCGGATTGGAGGAATCGAGTAGAGGGTCTAGGGCAGGCATGCTCAACCTGCGGCCCTCCAGCTGTTGTAAAACTACAACTTCCACAATGCCCTGCTGTAGGCTGATAGCTGTAGGCTGTTCAGGCTTGCTGGGAGTTGTAGTTTTGCTGGAGGGCTGCAGGTTGAGCATGCCTGTCTAGGGTGATGTTAAGATATCCCCCTACAATGCAAATGCCCTCTTGGAAGGATTTAAGGCGTCTAAGTGTCTCTGTCAGCCAGGGCACCTGTTGTACATTAGGGGTTGTGAGGAATATGGATTAATATTTACTGTCAGCCATGTCCTTACCCCCACCATTTACTGAAAGATGGCAGAGGAAATCAGGAAGTCAGATACTCCTAGCAGGCCACATTTTGTTATATTTCACACCTCCAGTCAGACAGCCTGGATCCTGCAGGAAAACCCCCAGCAGGAGGTATCATCCCTCGCCAGGATCAATGATACCTCCCAGACATGTTGGCACCTACATTTCATAAGGAATTATGAATCGCCCAGCCATCGCAGGCTTAAACCGGATACATATTTGTGTCCCGGTGGCCACGAGGAATATGCCCATGTTCTTGGTTTGATGGTGGGATGCCAGGGAAGGGAGATATACATATCTCCCCACAGAAACCAACTAACGGTACAGTATTTGGACTCTACTTGTAGCCTGAACCCAGGTGGATCCGTTGGTCCCAGAACCATCTCCCTGTGACCTTCTGGCCTGGAGCTATGACCCCTAAAGGGTTTTGTGAGTCATTTGCAGCCAGTCCAGCAGAGGGGGGGTGGACCCCTCCCAAAGACCGGGAGGGGCCGGCTACAGGTTAAAAGGCTTGTGCCAACAAGCAGGCGTGTCTTTCTCTGAAGAAGGGTCACATCGTGTAATGTGTTTAGGGGGACCCAGGAACTAGGTGAGATCACTGCCCTTCATGTGACTACAGCAAAGAACACCTCACAACCTCAAAGGAACTTTCATTTTACCCGGTAACTGACTTTTGCTCTGCTTAACCCTGTTGTACCTATACAACCTGTATCTTTAACCTCAGACCACTCTATATATTCTGTGTGTATATTGTGTTTATATCTAGTGTGCCCTTAAGGCGATTAAATATATAATTTAATCTTGTGCTATCTTGTATCTCGATCACGAATCCCCACGTCCGTGTTTCGGCCTAGTTATAAGCTACCGCGGGTTGGTTTCTCACCCTATATAATCCCTTTAGCGGACCCGGCTTATATCAAACAGGAAGCTGGTCGCAGTTACCCGGGCTGAGAAGGCACTGTTTTCACTGCGGCAGTGAAAAGGCTTTCTTAGCTTGTTGCCTCTCTGTGCCTGCGTGGACAGGAGGTATCTGTGTAAACTGTACCAAGCTGATATTACCTGCTCCTCTGGAGGGCATATCGTCACGATTTGGTAACCCGTGACCATACCGCGTTTCGTGAGCTCGACGTAGGTGACGTCAAGTGAGCGCGAGGTGTGGTATTCCTCACAGGGGTGTATATACCTGCAAGCGTAACTGGTGTATTAGCTATTTGGCCTTTCAAGAACAGATATCTAGCCTCAGTATCCACTAGGCTAGATATCAGAGTAAAGTGATTTTTTGATAGCAATGGTTACACCTCTGGTTTTGGAGGCAGAGTAGCAGGAGTGGAACCATTGTGTGAAATAGGTTTTGTGTAGAGAATGAAGCTTACCCCGTTTAAAATGGGTCTCCTGGAGTATCGTGACCTCTGTATGAAGGGATCTAAGCAGTTGGAATACTCTAGATCTCTTAGATGGTGAATTTAGTCCCCGCACATTCCACGACACCACATTAACAGCAGACATTTAGCCTGCTTTCCTATTGATAGGGTAACAGGATAAACAGTTTAGAACACAAGTTGCAATAATACAATAGGAGCAGAACAGTGCAAAGAAGGAGGAGAGAGAGAATGGGGAGTAGGGTTGGTTACTCTTTTCCCGATTCCCTATAGTACCTCAGGAAAATATCCTGAGGCTGGAGACAGGGGAAAAAAGGTGAAGTAAAGCTATAACCCAGAGAAGGGGAAAGTTGGCCTCACCTACTGGTCAGTAGAAGGGGTAATTCCCCATAGTTACTGTAGATAGAGCTTGCAGTGGGGAGGGGTGGGGAAAGGATGAAGGCAAAACAGGAATGGGGGAAAGGAGGAAAGATCAAGAAGATATGGGATGTTGGAAACAAGGGGTTAGAAAAGAGGGTAAAGGTGTTACAGTGTGAGTAGGGGAAGAAGACCAAAAGCCTGGTACATGGAACGCTTTATTGTAGTATCATTTAAGTGTAGCCTGGGAATCCAAGCTTTTTAATGGAGTATCAGTCTGGCTTGGCTGCTAGCCTTTTTCGAGTCCTCTTCGCTTTCCATGGGACCGCAGCTGGAAGGTTTGGTAGTTGGAGATGGGATCCCAAGATGGAGCCTTTGAGGGATCCAGGTCTAGAAGCTTGTAGATAGGAAGCAGATCCAATGGAGATCGTACTACTTTGTGTGCTCCTTGAGAAGTGAATGCGATCCCAAACGGAAATAACCATCTGTATGGAATGTCCATTTTCCTCAAGATGTCCAGAAAGGGTTTTAGCTTGCGTAGTTTGGACAACGTGACAGGTCTTGGAAGATTTGTATAGAAGAAGCCTCAAAGGACAAATCCTGACAGTTTCTCGTCGCTTTAAAGGGATTGTCTCACCTTCTGCCTTTCTGGCATCACTGCTGTGGGCTTCGTCCTGAGCTGGAGCTGGGCGGGGCTTCTCCTCCTGACAGTAACCCTTGCCTCTCCATGCGCGCTCACACAGGCAGCCCTCCATAGCTCACTGCACACTTGTTATCTCTATATATTTGCATATAGAGATAACAGTGGGTCCCAGCAAGTGTTAATGTCTGTCTCCTGATGAGGTTACCATGAGACAGATAGGATCGCACTGCCAGCCACTGTAGGAAACTTTCAGGTCAGATCTGAAGCTTTCCTACAGTCATCTTTCACAAGATGACAGCCGGCACTTGCGATCTGTATATTACAGGTTCGGGGCTATTTGTGCAAGCCCCGAACCTGTTATACTATTTACCCTCCTAGCATAACTGTACAGAACAGCTTCAGGGCTGTTCTATAGCAGAACGAGGTGGCTGGGTGCAGGAGCTAATCCAAGAATACATACCAGGTGGCCGGGGACGGGAGCGAATGCACATACACTGGCCTCTATGTACGCTCGCTCCCGCGATTCACGGCCACCAGAAAGGCCGGATATTTCTCTCTAAGTGCGCAAGCGCATTCCAGAGGTGGCCGTAACCCCTAGAGACGAGCAGGGTCTAAAGGAAGCTATAATGAAAGAAACGGGGAAGAGAATCCCTATAGAAAACAGAAGTACATTACAAAGTTACTGAAAATAACATCATATACACAATAAGGCCTCGTGAACACGACCGTTGTGTGTTTTGCGGTCCGCAAATCACAGATGGCGTTCGTGTGCATTCCACAATTTGCGGAATGGCACGGACAAGAATAGGACAGGTTAGTTTATTTATTTTTGTGGACCACGATACGGAGCAACGGATGCGGACAGCACACGGAGTGCTGTCTGCATCTTTTGCGGCCTTATTGAAGTAAATGGGTCCGCATCTGAGCTGCAAAAACTGCGGCTCGGATGCGGACCAAAACAACGGCCGTGTGCATGAGGCCTAACTATGACTTTATCAGGTGAGACAACCCCTTTAAGAATCATGTCTCTGTGTTGTGAATTAAGGACTTTACAGATTGTCACGAGGAGCCTCCCCTTCCTTGGGCTTTGGTCAGAGCGCTCTAAGTGCTCTTTCAAGGATAAAATGATCTCTCATATTGGATGGCAGTAGAGTTTTTAATATTTCTTTGGTGATGTCCATCACAGATGATATTGGCACCAATTCTGGAATTCCTTTTAGGCGAAGCTTGTTGCGCCTTCCTCTATTATCTTGATCCTCCACATATGAAAGTAAATTATTGAGATGATGTTGGGATTGTGAAAGGGCTGAAGCAGTAGTCTCTCCAAAAGATACCAATGAGGCTTGGTTCTCTTCTAGTTGTTCAACTCTGCCTCCGATCTCTCTAATATCTGTCTTTATGTCTGAAAGTTCTTTGAGGACAGGATCTATTGCTGATTCAATGATCTGCTGTAAAGTTTTTCGTGATGTTGAGATAATAGGGTCTCCCTCTCGGCAGTCTTCAGCACCTGAGCTATCATGATCTGACGTCTCTGCGGCGGCAGCCACGCTCCGGTCCACTGATTGACTTAATGGTTGAGTATCTGTGGGCTTTTTATTGAGAAACTTCTCCATTTCTGACTGTGACTTCTTCACTATTTTATAGCCCGTTCCCTCTGGTTTTTCTACTTTCACCATAGTGAGTGGCAAGGTGAGGAGGGGAAAAGATTCGTGTGAGGTGGGGGTGCTAATAGAAACTTAGAGCGCGCTACCCCTGGCCTCAACCCCCTACACATTCGGGTGTATTTTAGTGCTCTGTATGTAGAAAAATTTGTGAGTCTTTCGCCCAGGACAAGTCTGGAAGATCTGTTAGACCGCCTCTCAGAGCGGTCCTTGAAAAATTAGAGCTGAGCTCTTCACCTTTTAGAAGAGTCCCGCGTGGGGAAAGGTGGCACTGGGGTGGGGTATGTGCCTTTATTCGGAGAGTAAAAATTACTGACCATGAGTTTGTTTGTGAAGCTCTTGTTCGCCTCCTGCCGCTGCGCCTTGACTTTCGGTGGGGATGTCTCAGCTAGAAGTGTTCGCGGCGGCTGCCGCGCTGCAAAAAGTTTAGGCCCGAGCGGGCGACCGGCTTGTGTGGGAATACGGGACGGCTGGAAGAGGTCTCCGTCTGCTACAGGGCTCAGGTATGTGGGTAATGCTCCGGTTCCCTCCTTAGGGAGGTAGAATACACCGTCAGTGGCGAAGCAGGAGCGGAGCTCACCTAACCCGCGTCCTGCTTCTTCCAGTGCCAAGCCTTGCAGCACTGATTGGATAAAGTTAATCTGTGCAGGTACACACACCCAACTGGTTACCTCCCCTCTGTACCCTTACTGCAGACTGCTAGCAATTCATTCATCACTTCTAGTAGGAATAATAAAGAAATAATATAACATAGAGCCATAAGAGTAGATGCTCCAGAATTGTTATCACATGGGGAATGCATGTAGCTATTAAAACAGGAGTGTCAGGAGAGGTGACAGGTCCTCTTTAAGTGATTATGATGCTGTGAGTTAGTCCAGGAAATACAGCTGTCACACGGAGCGTGTTTCCTGGACTAAATGCATTCACGTGAAATTGGCCTAAGAGGTGTGTGCCTTTTTAATATATTTTGTGTTTTTTCCATTAATCTTTTTAAATATTAAGGTGTGTGAACGCCCCATTATGTGTTAGAAAATTGCCGAACTTTTCATTCTACTCTGGCTACGTTTTATTTACATAGGGACGATTGGCCCTTTTAATTACGAATTTCATTTCAGATTACCTTAAAGGGTGGCAGTGTTACTTTTCATTGACCCCTGCAATTGTGTTGACTAAAGCAGTATTGTTGTATTGCAGGAGTCTGTGGAGATCAGTAAAAGCCCAGAGGTGAAGAAGCTGCACACCTTCGGAGCTGCTCCCAGGGTGATCGGGGTTGGAGACAGTGTTAAAGACAGAGCTGGTAGGGCTAGGCTTATGCCTGTTAGTAATCCATAAGATCAAAAACTAAGAAAATGTAATTATCCTCTATTGATTCACAGTGAAGCTCAGCTTGGCACATAGTGTTATGAGGCATGGCACCCAGCAGAGGGAGCTGTTTTCTTTGTTACATCCTATGCAGCTAATGTAGTCATTCTCTCCCTAGGAGGATGATGGTAGGTTATGTAGGTTGCCATGGTTACTCAAAAAAGCAGAATTTTCAATAATGTAACCTTATATTGTGGTTGCTGCCATCTGCCGATAGTTGTGCTTCACGCTGCTGTGTGCATATTGCAGATGACTCCAGGTTATCCAAGACAGACCAAATGAACACAATTGCCATAACCTGGATGCATTTCTGGTAGCTTGTGCGGGATTATCACAGTTTGTCTTTCACTGATTTCAGATGAACTGTTCAAGAACAGGAAGATTTCTAAGCTGGACGCTTTCGGGATGCAGATGAGGCAGAGGAAAGGCGCTTTGTCCGTCAATTTTGTAAGTGTCCCATGTTCAGACAAGACTTCCTCATCTCTCCTATACCTCCCTTCACTTTTTAACCCCTTTCCCTTGATAGCATGGAATGAAAAGCGGTTCAAACCTGACCTGCTCATTTGCAAAGTAATGTCCTGATAAAACCTTTTATTGCTCTGCTCTCCCTCCAGGTTGACCTGTACATTTGCCTGTTCTGCGGACGGGGTGATTGTGAGGAGAAATTACTGCTGTGCGATGGTTGTGATGACAGTTATCACACATTCTGTCTCATCCCACCTCTCCCAGAAGTGCCCAAAGGAGATTGGCGCTGCCCAAAATGTATTGCTGAGGTGTGTATCACTTTTTTTTTGGGGAAGTAAAGTTGGCTGCTATTTTTTTTTTTTTTTTTTTTCTGTTACACCATTCAACATATGGGATACGTTTTTATTATATTTTAATAGTACAAGCGTTTTTGCATGCGGCAATCCCCATGATGTGGTTTTTTTGGGGGGAGGAGAAGGGATGATTTGAGTTTTTTTCTTTACATTTTTTTTATTTTATTTAAATTTTTTTACTTTTTTTTTTTTTATGTCCCCAAGAATTTTCTCCCTTATTCTATATAGATAGGGCTATTACAGTTTAGTGCTGCCACCTGCTGGCCTGAACTGTAATATACAGGTAATAAGCCTAGTACAGGCTCAGGCTCTTTACAAGCATAGAACACTTTCCTAGATCTCTGCTGGGGGAGAGCATTCTTGCCCCGGAAGCATGCGCTTTTGGGTTTTTGCCATCTTAGATGCCGTGGTTACGTTTGACCTTGGGATCTGAGGGGTTAAATGTCCGGGGTCAGCATTACCGCGAATTGCGGACATTAGCCACGGGTGTCTGCCATATGAAACAGCAGGCCCCTGGTGGCTATGGCTCTCCCCTTGCTCTGTAGCAGACGCCATCTTTAAAGACCCAAAATCCGCCATACATGCGCAGCGGATGTCAAGAAGGCCCACCTGGAATTTGCAAAAAAAAAACCTAAAGGATTCTCAGACTATGAGATATAAAAATCTCTGGGCTGATGAAACCAAGATTCAAATTTTTCACCACAATTCTAAGCATCATGTTTGGAGGAAACTAGGCACTGCCCAATGCTATCCCTACAGTAAGGCATGGCGGTGGCAGCATCATGCTGTGGGGATGTTTTAAAGTGGCTGGGACTGGAAGATTGGTCAGGATTGAGGGAAAGCTGCATAGAGCAAAGTACAGAGAATTTCTTAATGAAAACCTGAAACAGTGTGCTTTGGACCTCAGAATGGGCTGAAAGTTTACATTCCGATAAAACAACAGCCCTA